>NC_000080.6:34251770-34956770 GCF_000001635.26 Mus musculus
CACATTCCACACAGCATAGCAACCACACACACTCAAGATTCTTCCTCCCCTAATCCTCACTTTAGCACCTGTTACATAGTAACATTTCTTTTCATTATAAGAACAGCCACTCAATTATTCAATTATAATACTATTTAAATGATTTTATCTTCCTATTTGAATTTTTTGGATGATTTTATGTATATGATGTTTTACTATGTACCACATGTGTTCTTGGTACTCACAGTGTGTCAGATACTGGATTTATAGATAGTTGTGAGCTACCAACAGGTGCTGGGACTCACACCCAGAGCCTCTGTGCAAAATATACTCTTAGCCACTGAGTCAATTTTCCAGACCCTGTTTTAAATTGTTGAGACAAACTTTACAACTTTATATACAATAAAATAAACATATTTATAAGCATTGACTGAACCCACAAGATACTCAGCAGCTAAAGGAATTTTCTAGAAAACCTGGTGAGTTGAGTTCTAACTCGTGGGACAGAACTAACTCCCACAAGTTGTCTTCTGAATTCCACACAGGTACCCCACCCCCACTAAATAAATAAATAAATAAATAAATAAATAAATAAATAAATGTTTAAGAGAATGGATTGGTGAAATTTGCTGATCAAATTCAAATTTTTCTGAAGGATAGGAAGATATGTTCATATATATGACAGACTTATGGCCAAATTTGGTTGTTCTTCCCCTCATTAACATGATCATCTGCATCCACTCCATCTGCTACACCAACACCTAAGTATTTACTCACTCATCAGAGGATCGTCTGCTACATGACAGGCACTATACCAGGTGCTAATGAGACAGAGAAAAACTACATCACCACAATCTCAACACAGAAAGAGTTAATGATTGACCTAGAGACAGCCGGCAACAAACACTCAGCGTGGAATGTAAACTGAGGACAGAGTTGACTCTCGGTAAATTGTTTACCTACCACTTGGGTGGTACTGGGCTTTATCCCTAGAACCATAAATGGTCAGGAGGGATAGAAGTGGCGGGGGGGGGGGGGGGGGGTGACAGTCATGGAAAGGGAGAAACATGTCCTGAAAATAGAGACAGAAAAGGAACTACCTAGAAAACAGTTGGCTAGAATCTCCTTGGAATAAAGTGGAGAGAGTTGGATAGCACCTATCGGAGCAAATGTCATGGGAGTAGATTCTGAATCCTGGCCAGGAGAATACTTCCAATTAAGGGGAAAAGCATGATATTTAAACTTCCCTGCTCAGACTGGAGAGAGGGCTCAGTGGTTAAGAGAACTGGATGCTTTTTCAGAGGACACATATTCAATTCTAGCACCCTCATGGCAGCTCACAGCAGTCTAACTCCAGTTTCAGGGAATCCTATGCCCTTTTCTGGCCTCTATGGGAAGATCACATATGTGTTGTGCAGACAAAACATTCATACATAGAAAATGAAAGTCTTAAAAAAAAAGAAGAAAAGAAAAGAAAAAGAAAAATTGCATACAGTATCAAAGGTGAGGAGGATACATCTGTCCCATTACTACCAGGAGTAACTGGGACCAGTGGGATCCAGGGAAGCAGGAACCCCGCCCGACTGGTGGCACCGGTTCCTTTCAGTCTGGGACAGAGCCCTGAGCAGACTTGGGCCCAAACTCTGCAGCCAGTCCCACAACACCCAGAGGAAGCTCTAATCCCAGGAGCACAGTATAACAGGATCCCAGGGGCTTGGTCACACAAGGATCTCAGGGTCCCAGAGGCAACTTGACTCCAGGAGCTCTGACACGCCCAGGATCACAGGATCACAGAAACAGCTGGATTCTGAGGAGTTCTGACACAACCAGGATCACAGGAAGGACAGGCTCCAGTCAGATATAGTGAGGGCAGGTAGCACTAGCAATAACCAGATGGCAAGTGTAAAAACAAAAGCAACTGAAACCAAGGTTACTTGACATCATCAGAACCCAATTCTCCCACCATAGCAAGTCCTGGATACACCATCACACCGGAAAAGCAAAATTCAGATCTAAAATCACTTCTCATGATGGTGATAGAGGACTTTAGAAGGACATAAATAACTCCCTTAAAGAAATACAGGAGGACGCAGGTAAAGAGCTAGAAGCTATTAAAGAGGAAACACAAAATCCCTTTAAGAATTACAGGAAAACATAATCAAACAGGCAAAGGAAATGAACAAAACCATCCAAGATCTAAAAATGGAAATAGAAACAATAAAGAAATTACAAAGGGAGACAGCCCTGGAGTTAGAAAACCTAGGAAAGAGATCAGGAGTCATAGATGTAAGCATCACCAACAGAATACAAGAGATAGAAGAGAGATTCTCAGGGGCAGAAGATACAAACATTGAAAACATTGACACAAAAGTAAAACAAAAAAAAAAAAATGCAAAAGGCAAAAGGCAAAAAGCTTCCTAACCCAAAACATGCTGGAAATCCAGGACACAATGAGAAGACCAACCTAAAGATAATAGGTATAGAAGAGAGTAAAGATTCCCAATTTAAAGGGCCAGTAAATATCTTCAACAAAATTATAGAAGAAAACTTCCCTAACCTAAAGAAGAGAACCCATGAATATACAAGAAATCTACAGAATTCCAAATAGACTGGACCAGAAAAGAAATTCCTTCCATCACATAATAGTCAAAATATCAAATGCACTAAACAAAGAAAGAATATTAAAAGCAGTAAGGGGTCATCTATTGGATGGAACACAGGGCCTCCAATGGAGGAGATAGAGAAAGTATCCAAGGAGCTGAAGGGGTCTGTAACTCTATAGGAGGGACAGCAATATGAACTAACCAGTACCCCCTGGGCCATCATTGGGAGGAGAGGTCCTTGGTCTTGCAAAGATTATATGCCCCAGTACAGGGGAAGGCCAGAGCTAGGAAGCAGAAGTGAGTGGGCTGGGAAGCAGGGCGGGGGGAGGGTATAGGGGACTTTCGGGATAGCATTTAAAATGTAAATGAAGAAAATATCCAATAAAAAATTGTTTAATAAATAAATAAATAAATATAAAATTTTAAAAAGCAGTAAGGGGAAAGGTCAAGTAACATATAAAGGCAGACCTATCAGAATTACACCTGGCTTCTCACCAGAGAGGATGAAAGCTAGAAGATCCTGGGCAGAAGTCATACAGACCCTAAGAGAACACAAATGCCAGCCCACACTACTATACCCAGCAAAACTCTCAATTACCATAGACAGAGAAAACAAAATATTCCATGACAAAACCAAATTTATACAATATCTTTCCATAAATCCAGCCCTACAAAAGATAATAGATGGAAAACACCAACACAAGGAGGGAAACAACACCCTAGAAAAAGCAAGAAAGTAATCTTTCAACAAACCTAAAAGAAGATAGACACACAAACATAATTCCAGCTCTAACAACAAAAATAACAGAAAATAACAATCACTTTTCCTTATTATCTCTTAATATCAATGGACTCAACTCCCCAATAAAAAGACATAGACTAACAGACTGGATATGTAATCAAGACCCAGCATTTTGCTGCATACAAGAAATGCACCTCAGTGATAAGGACAGAAACTACCTCTAGGGCTTTTATTAAGAAGGTATGTTGAGGGCTGGTGAGATGGCTCAGTGGGTAAGAGCACCGACTGCTCTTCAGAAGGTCCAGAGTTCAAAATCCCAGCAACCACATGGTGGCTCACAACCATCCGTAACGAGATCTGACTCCTTCTTCTGGAATGTCTGAAGACAGCTACAGTGTACTTACATATAATCAATAAATAAATCTAAAAAAAAAAAAAAAAGAATCTCTGAGAAATTAATAATTGACTCTGACCTTTCTCCAAAAAAAAAAAAAAAAAAAAAGGAAGAAGGAAGGAAGGAAGGAAAGAAAAAAAGAAAGAAAGAAAGAAAAGAAGTCAAACAAACTGTGTGACTCAATGAAAGGACTCCAGCCACAGACAGAACCTGCAGAGTAACATAGTCAGAGGTTTCAAGAAACATCCAAACAACAGAAATAACAGCCCAATAATGGGATCACCTTCTCAACAGGACTCCCAAATGACTACCCAGAGGTATAACCAGCATTTACAGTCTTACCTGTGAAGGACTACCTACTGACAGAACCAGGATCTGAGACAAACCTCAACCTAGCAAAAATTCTAGCAATTGTTCTAGCCTAGGCAAGAACAGCATGCATACCCTAACCCCAGAAGGATCACAGGAGGGATAAGCAGGACCTGTGACCAAATCCACAATGGCCTGCCCACTGACACCTCAGCCACATATAGCCAGGCTCCACTTGAACATTGAAAGCACTCCCTTTGAAAGACACAACAAATAAAAACAACAACAAAGCCAAGAAATAAAATAAACCCAGATGCATAAATCCCAATGCAAAACAGAATTTATATATATATAAAACAATGCAGCATAACTCCTCCAAAAATCACCAATCCTTAAGTAATAGCCTCTAGTGAGAGTAAACCAGATGAAATCCCAAAGAAGTCAAGAGTAAGTAAGTATGCTTAGAAAGTAGAAGAAAATTCCTGAATGAATCCCAAAACAACACAAATGAGAGAGAGAGTCAGAGACAGAGACAGAGACAGAGACAGGGAGACAAAGAGAGAACTGAATGAACTAAGGAACCTCATACTAGTTAGAAAAGAGGAATCCCATAAACAAAACTACTGAGAACTTCTGAGGAAAAACAAACTGAAATACCAGAAATGAAAACACAGTAAGTTAAAATTCAGTGTAAGTCTCACCAGCAGAGAAGATCAAATAGAGGACCAAATAGGCTTAAAGGCAAAGAGGAAAAATTTGAATATTCCAAAGAAGACAAAGGTTCATTAATAAGAAGGCAGGAATGGCCCTCTCAGGCCATCTGGGACTTTAAAAAGACCAAACCTAAGATTCATGGGCACTGGAAAAGAAAGCTTTCATTCTAAAGGCATAGAAAATATTTTCAACAAAATAGTAGAAAAAAATCGCTCAATTACAGGAAAAGATGTCAGTCCAAACACAAGAGGCATTTAGAACATTAAACAGACAAGATCAGCAAAGAACTTCCCTCATCATATTATAATTAAATTACTGATATATGGAACAACATAAATATATTGAAAGCAGCAAGAAAAAAGTACCAAGTCACATATAAAGATGAGCCCATTGAAATAATTGCAGATTTCTCAACAAAAACTTCAAAAAAAAAAAACTTTAAAAGAAAATGATGCATTTCTATTTGCACAGATATATGTTGTAATGGAAGAAGGAAGAAAAACTTCCCATAATAAAGGCAGGCTAAAAGGAATTAATGAGCACTGAGGCAGCTCTACAAAAGATACTTGAGGGAATTGTTTGGAGTGAAGAAAAAGAGCCATGCACCAATAAGCCAGAGGAAAGAACCAAGGATGCTTGGTAAGAGTAAGCAGGGAAGAATTAATGTGTCTGAAGATACAGCATGCTCTACGTGACCTTGTTTACATACAGACCTAAGCTACTAAGGACACCAATTAGAACTTCTGTCTCTTTAATTACATTTTGTATATTAGAATTGTCTTGTGCCATTAGGGAAATGACTTCTCAGGGAGTTTCTTAGAATTTATTACTCAGAACATCTCTTAGAATGGACTGAGCTTTTTAAAACTAGGATGACAGTAAAAGTGAGTGAAAGGTATTGTTGGTATGAGTCCTATATTACTTATTTCTGTGGTGTCGAGCATCAAATCCATGGTGATGCACATGCTATAAGCCAGTGTACTGCCACAGCACAGCTTGATTGTATTCATTTACTAAAATCTATTTTTGATAAACATAAAAATTATAGAAATTAATGTGATGCCATGTAATGCTTCAAAAAATAAATATATCATAAAACCTTTAAAACAAGTTAGATACATCTCTCTCCATATAAATTTTTGTTTCTTTATGGTGAAAACATTTCAAATACTTAACTCTAGCTTTATTACAGCCACTCTACTGTGGAACAGACACCTCACACAATTTTTCTTACAGGTATTCTAAAATATGCCATTAAAGCTGTAATGTATTCCTACTAAGAAGGTCTATTTCTTTTACTTACTTTGAAGTGTTAGGGACCAACCCAGCGTCTCCAATTTTTGTTAAGTGTCATTGCCTAAGCTGGCCTCTATAATATTCTATATCAGCTTCCCAAGTAGCTATGATTTCAAGCATGTGATACTCCACATGGTTTATTTATTTATTCAGTTACTTATTTGTGTATTTTGAGGTGCTAAAGATCAAACACAAAGCCTTGCATAGAGTAGGCAGGTCCTCTATCAGCTGCTACACTCCAGCCTATGCAAAGTCTTTAAAATAGTATAGCCAGATGGAAAACAGCTTAGTCATTTCTTTTTGGTGGTGGTGGTGGTGGTGGTGGTGGTGGTGGTGGTGGTGGTGGTGGTGGTGTGTGTGTGTGTGGTTGGTTTGTTGGTTTGTTTGTTTGTACTGAGATATGGTTGCTCTGTGTAGCCTGGCTATCCTGAAACTTGCTCTGTAGACCAGGATGGCATCCAAATCAGAGGTCCATCTGCCTCTGCCTCCAGAGTGCTGGGATTAAAGGTGTGCACCACCATGCCCCGGCTGGTAATTTCTTATAAAACAATTTATGTATTTGGAATGCACCCTAGAAATCTGTGCCAAAGATCTGAACATTTATGTTCACACAAAAATCTATACTCTTGCCCCAGTACAGGGGAATGCCAGGGCCAGAAAGAGGGAGTGGGTGGGTTGGGGAGCAGGGTGGGGGGAATGTAGAGGGGACTTTCAGGATAGCATTTCAAATGTAAATGAAGAAAATATCTAATAAAAATTTTTTTAAATCTATACTCTTAAAAACCTCAAAAGAGAAATAACTCAAATGTCCTTCAGCCAGTGTGTTGTGGGGCTAATTATATTTGGTGTTAATTCCGTTCTCCAGTGAGGGACTGAGAACAAGGAATGAGTCAGCACTCAGGTGATTTCCTGTAAACCTGCTTCCCACCTTAATTTGTAAAATAAAGGAGAGCTGATGACTGGGCAGATAAAAGGGAAGGTGGAGCAGAAGGGAGGAAAAGGAAGGAGAAAATGGAAGAGGGAGATGACACAGAGGAGGAGGAAGCTGAAGAAAAGCGGAGCAGAAGCCTGGAGAAACGGCAAGTTCTTAGGGGTCTCATAAGATGTGCAAGATGGCAGTGTAGTGGTAGGCGCACAGCATGTAATCATATTAACTGTGTCCTGTTTTCATGCTGGGGCATATTTGGGAGTAGATTTACTGCAACAATACTTTATGTGATTTATAATATACAAGTTCATTTTTTTTTCTCCCTCTTTTCTCTTCTAGGCACACTGCTGCTGCCACCTGGGGGCTAGGAGCCCCTGTGTAGCCCTACCACAGCCATCCTTTTAAGTTCTATTTTCAATATTTTTGAAAAATAGCACTGGGTGGGGCCCTGGTTTCAATACTAATATTGCAAAATATAAAATAAAACAAATGAGTTCCAGTTTCAGCTTACAAATGAAAATAGCTGTTTAGAAAAAAACTTTTTGTACTCAAATCTTTCCTAACATATTTGTCTGCAGACTTACAGTGGATTTACAATGAGGTAACATTACAGTAACCCCACAAAAAACTAAAGATACAACAAAAATGTGTTAAATATACCTAACCTACCATCTGTCCCCACTTAGCAACACAGCACAGTGTGACATCTCAGTGATTCACCTTATAACCAGATGCTGACTGCAAGCCATGGATCGCTGCCACTGGGAGCATCACAAATGCAGAAAAGATCAAAATCCAAAGTATGTTCATACTGGTTTTGTACTATCCTAAGGCCAAAAAGTCAAAAATTAAAACATCCTAAGTTCAGCATATTCAAAATATGTCTTACATTTTTCAGGCTGGACATATGAATAACTTCCAAGATTTAGTAACTGACTTGTAAATGTTGATTGGAGTACTGTCTCACCAATCCACTGATCCTCATAAAGAACAACGTCTAAAAACAAAACAAAATGAAATCTGGTCACACCATAAACTCCTTTAGACTGTGGTTAACTTGTTAAACACATAGTAGCAATAGTAACCAATCATAGCAAGACATGATGCACACATCTCACATACCAGGCAACTAAAGTTGTTAGGCTGAAAGACCCACCCAAAGGCTCAAAACGATAAAACAGCAAGTTTAATTTCTTTTTTTTTTTTTTTTTTACTTTTTTTTTTATTTATTTATTATATGTAAGTACACTGTAGCTGTCTTCAGACACTCCAGAAGAGGGAGTCAGATCTCGTTAGGGATGGTTGTGAGCCACCATGTGGTTGCTGGGATTTGAACTCTGGACCTTCGAAAGAGCAGTCGGGTGCTCTTACCCGCTGAGCCATCTCACCAGCCCGCAAGTTTAATTTCTGACCCTAGACCTTAGCCTTCTGAGGCATGAGCAAGCCAGGCTTCACCTAGTCTAGGGCAAGAGGAGGAAGCCACATTCACATTGCTTTCAGCTAAGCTTGCCTTTCCCACCCCAAACCCCACTACTTTTTCCCAACATGCAGCATAGGAATGATATCATACCAGCACTAGTGAAATACTGAAGCACCCCCCTTTTCTATCCAGAGGAAATCAAACCCAACCCATTAAAATCATGAATATGAAGAACTACTTGGGTGGAACTTACAGCACATGAACATAGTGAAGCCTAGAAAATATGAACACTAGATGAACACTACTGAGAATTTGTGACAACAAGTTATACACATGGCAACCAAAGGAAAAAAAAGAACTACACTCTTCCATTGGGCTACCATCAATAACAATTGGCTTATGCAGTTTCAAAAGGTGCTGGACATGGAGAAGACCTGAATTCAGCACTATTGCATTGGGCCACAAGATAAGATAATTTATCCATGGCTGTACCAAAAGTAAAATATGGTAGAGATTCTTCATTGATAGATTTGAGAATCTATAATAGGTATGTTTATTGGGCCACTCAGTTTGGGCATACATCATTGTGGTCTATCTCAGCAAAAAGACCAAATGTCGATATGATGGGTCAGACTAAAGTAACCCGATTGATGTAAGGAGCCTATACACATTATACATTCAAGTACATTGCTTTTAATGTTTTAGTTCTATGATGATGATAAGCATCACTCAAACACTGCATTGAGTAGTACTACCAAATATCACAGTCATTAGTCTTCTGGAAGCTGGAGCCAGATTATCAAGAGTGGGTCAGCACTGGATTTGTCTAAGACGAAAAGCATGTGGATGATTGCTCACTCACAAGCAATGCAAGCAAAGTATACAACACATTTTTCCTTAGAAAGCTCAAAGTTAGTAAGAAATTTTGTCAGAAAAATAATGCTAGGGTCCTCTTTCCTAGTTATTTGGGGGTTGGACTTACAGGAGGCCTAAATACTGATTCTTGTCTCACTCACTAAAGAGCTACTGCATGGTGGGTTTGAGTTACAACTTTTCTCAGTCTTTTTGGATCTTTCAGTGCATTGTGCTTTGGAATATACTTGGCAACCAATTTCTAAATGTGACCTGTTGTTCTGTTTAGAGAATGTCAACTTTGTTTGTTTGTTTGTTTGTTTCGAGACAGGGTTTCTCTGTATAGCCGTAGCTATCCTGGAACGCACTCTGTAGAAATGTCAACTTTTTATTCATCTTCTATTCCTTGCCAATAGTGGTGCGCTATTCTACAATCCTGGAAAATTTTGCAAATCTGGTCCAGGGATTGATTATTAAAGCTAAAGAAGAACAAAAGAAAAAGACAAGAGCTGAACTACAGAGGCAAGATGTCTGGATTCCAGCATATTCTGCAGTGCCTGTCTGACTCAGACACCGATGAGCTACAGTGCGGTGCATCCAACTGCTGAAGAACGCGAAGCCTGATGCTCACTGCTCGTGGAGGGTAAGTGTGGAGGTGCAGGCAACTCCAGACATGTTGCTCCTGCTTGCAATGCTCTGCTACATGACTTAGTATGTCTTACTGAGGTGTTGTCTTGCATTTGGTTCCCATTGCTGTGATGAAGACCAAGACTAAAAGCCACCTAGAGGAAGGGTTTATTTCATCTTGCGGTTCCCAGTTTTTCACTGAGGAAAGTCAGGGCAGAAACTCAGTGCAGAAACCTGGGAGCAGGAACTGAAGCAGAAACCATGGAGGAATGCTGCATAATGGCTTGCTCTCTGGAGCTTCCTCTCCAATGCTTTACAATCCAGGACCACCTGCTCAGGTGGCACCCACAACAGCCTGGGCCCTACCATGTCAATCATCAATCAAGAAAAAGTCCTCCCAGGTTTATCTACAGGCCAATCAGATGGGGGCATTTTCTCAACTGAGTTTCCCTCTTCTCTAATGACTCTACCTTGTATGAGTTGACAAAAATACTTACCAACGAGGATTTCACTGTGAAAACAAGTTACATCATGGATAGATTTTAGATATATAATATTCAAACTATCACATTATTACATGTTCACTATATGTATATATATATATATGTGTGTGTGTGTGTGTATGTGTGTGTGTGTATATATATATATATATATATGAGACATGGTCTCACTATGTTGCTCTGACTGTCCTGTAACTTACTATATAGACCAGACTGGTCTTGAACTCGGAGATTTACCTGCCTCTGCCTCCTGAGTGCTAGGATCAAGCACATGTGTGCTTCAATGACCAGCTGTATTGCCAAACGCTTTTCTTTTCTTTTCTTTTCTTTTCTTTTCTTTTCTTTTCTTTTTGTTTTTTTCGAGACAGGGTTTCTCTGTATAGCCCTGGCTGTCCTGGAACTCACTTTTCGAACTCAGAAATCTGCCTGCCTCTGCCTCCCGAGTGCTGGGATTAAAGGCGTGCGCCACCACACCTGGCTCCCAAACGCTTTCATTTCACGTTGGAGGATGTATTATTCTTCTGTCAGATATACCAAATACCATGTTCAAGTATTACTACAAATCAAAGAATGATGGGCTAGGGATGTAACTTAATAGTAGATATTTGCCTATCATGGTGTGACCCTAAGTTCTTAGGGTGACAATGAAACTAAATGGTTTCACCAGGCATGGTGTATTCCTGTAATCCATTACTCAGGAAGCAGAAGCAGGACAGCTGCCATGAGTTTGAGGCCAACTTAGGCTCTAGAGTAAGACTGCCTCAAAAAATAAAAGGGGGAAAAATAAATGGATGTATGGATGCTCAAAGACATGGGCTTTTAACAGATATAACTTAGCGTTATAGCCATGCTAGACAAGTGCACTGCTACTAAGCAGTATTAAGATTAGAGGCGGCGACTCACTTCGCCTCTGCTAGTTGGGTCTAGGTCTTTTCAAAGACTACGCAATCTTGTTCAGAGCAAGTTTTTGAGGCTTCTGCCCATCGCCATGGAGGAGCCATCAGAGAAAGTCGGCCCAGTTGAGGACCCAGACACTCCTCAGAGGAAAGATGAAGAGGATGCATCCAATGACTCAGAAGTCCTACAAGCAGAAACACTAGTAGAGGTCATGAAAACGCTAACCCAGGTTCACCCCAGGTCACCGGATTGAGAGCAGACCTGGGGAGAACAGAAGTGAAAGAATTGAGGGAGGTTCAAAGCCTTTCCCAGAAGGGTCCACACATTGTTGTCGGTGCTGCAAGATCCTATAGCAAGGATGAGAGGATTTGTTCGGATTGAGCAGAGAGAGAAAAAGCTTGAAAGAAATGAGTATAAAGAGGACAGTGAGCCATTCAGATGTCTCTGCACTTTCTGCCATTATCAAAGTTGGGATCCTTCTGAGAATGCTAAAATCGGGAAGAATTAAGACAGTGAGTTTAAATTGTGCACTGTCTTTGCTATTAATGATGCCACACAGCAGATGTGAAAGCTGTCTTTTGTTTGTTTTTCAAGATGAAACTTCCTGGTGCTGGAGAATCTTCTAACCTGCTAACCTTTAAATTATATAGGATGTGTGATGTTTGGCTTCATGTGAATGACTTAAATTACCCAAAGAAGCGAGAACGAGTCAAAGTATTCTTAGAACTTTAGAAGCCTCAAGGCTGGGCTGAGAAATAATGTAAATAGAATTAGGAGTGGTTTGGTTTAGAAAGTAATTGAAATAGATCTTTGGATTTTTCTAGTTTGCAAAAATTTGTAATAAAGGCAATTTTGTTACTGAGGGGAAAAAATGGGGGGGGGGGCAGATTAGCAATTCCAAAGCAGTGTTGCCTCAAACAGTAATTATAGTGTGTCAGCCCCTTGTACTACGAATATACATGCATATATGGCAGTCTTTAAATTTATCCTATTATTTTTTCCCTAAGCAGCATGCTAATCATATTTTGTAGATGGTGAAAGTGAAATACGGGGGCTGGAGAGAATGGCTCAGTGGTTAAGAGCACTGACTGTTCTTCCAAAGGTTCTAAGTTCAAATCCCAGCAACCACATTGTGGCTCACAACCATCTGTAATGAGATCTGATGCCCTCTTCTAGAGTGTCTGAAGACAGTTACAGTGTACTTACATATAATAAAAAATAAATCTTAAAAAAAAAAAGTGAAACACTTTAGAGTTAAGAAACATCAAATGGAAAAGAAAAAGCTGGGGGCTAGAGAGATGGCTCGTGGTAAAGAGCACTGTTTGCTCTTTCAGAGGTCCTGAGTTCAATTCCCAGCAACCACATGGTTGCTCACAACCATCTGTAATGGGATCTGATGCCCTCTTCTGGTGTGTCTGAAGACAGCTACAGTGTACTCACATAAATAGAATAAATAAATAAAAAGAAAAAAAGGAAAAGAAAAAGCTATAGAGAAAAAAACATTTAGTGGGAATTAACATACCCAACAGGTTAAAAAAACTGGGGTGGGAGTTCTGGAGGGGTTGGAAAGAAGTTATGATAGAAATATACTGTATACATGTATAAACTTTTCAAACAACTCATGGGTAAGATACAATTGTTGTGTAAAAGTATTACGAGTAGTATATTAGTTAACTCTAATATTCAGTGGCTCCCTACTATCTAACCAGAAAGAGCTAGCACAGCTTTCAAAAACTGTCATTAAAAGGGCATGTGACTCCTAATGTGTGAGGCCCTGGGTTCAGTTCCCCAACAACATCAAAAAACAAAACAAAACACCAGACTTCTCACGATGTGATGCTCAGAATACCTGCTGTCCAGAAGACAAGAATATCTGAGAAATTTCAAGAAAACTTTAAACTCTATGTTGGACTCATGAGACACTGGGTGATAGGGAAAGGCAAAATGGTGGCCCAGGCCTTGCCTCCTGGTTCTTTTATCCATTCACTTCTATGGTCCAGCTTTTAGCTCCTTTACTTCCATCTAAATACTAGGACTCTCCAAGGTTAAGTCCTAGGCCCTCTTCTTTTTAACTCTAGTACTGAATACTCAGAGACAATTCAAACTTCTAACACCTTCTGCTGCTAAGTCTACCATGCTCTAAATAGAACATGTTCTACAGCTTACCTCTTACACAGAAATCTCAGCTCTGAGATCTCTATAAGTAGGTAAAATGAGCTATTAAAGGTAGAAATATAATAGTGCACAGTTGAATGCTATCAATTAAAAATGGATGTCACTCATAAATTTCTATGTGAATATAATTCACTGCTAAAGATATGACAATATAAAAGTATAGCTTTTTTTCCCTCACAAATTTCCCATTTGTTCCACAAGAAGAAAACAACAAACTAGATGTTTTCTTTTCTTTGTTTGTCTGGTTTGGGGTTTTTGTTGTTTGGGGGAGAGTATTTGTTTTGTTTTTTGTTTTTGAGACAGGGTGTATCTCTGGCTGTAGCTCTGGCTGTCCTGGAACTCACTCTGAAGATCCAGAACTCACACAGGAATCAACCTGCTTCTATCTCCTGAGTGCTGGGATTAAAGGCATGTGCCACTACACACAGACTTCGATATTTGTTTTTTGTTTTTTTAAAGAAATAATACAGCGCCAACAAAGATACCTTTTTAAAGGCATTCATAAAAGTAATTTAATTGTCTTATAGTAGAAAAATGGGTAAATAGATTCCAGCAGTCACTTGATCTTACCTAGTTGTAAACAACATTAGGGATGTTAGGAAAAACCAGAGAGGTAGCAGGACTGTTTCTATGTGCCTAGAAAAGGCCTCCAAGAAGATCACAAACAAACTAGACATTTTCTTTTCTTTTCTTGTTTATGTTTGTCTGGTCGGTTGGTTGGTTTGGGGTTTTTGTTGTTTGGGGAGGGTTATTTGTTTTGTTTCAATCATGGTGAATGATCTTGAGGTAGAATGTCCTTAACTAAAAGTGACTACAGTACGGGTCGATTCACCTCTTTACTGTTGGGAAACTTCTTTGATACTCCAAAAATAGTCTTAGCTCTGGGGAATAAGTTCACATTAAATGGGTTAATATGACAAGAAAACCAGAACTTTTATTTTTATTTACAGTGAGGTAGTATTTGCCAAAGAAACAGTACTTACAGTATGTTCTCATCTTATAAATAGATCTATAGTTGGGAAGCCATATTACAAGCAAAGAGGAATTCTGAAAGTACTAAGTCAGAGTATGAGTTAGATAAACTAACTCTCCAACAATAATAGAACAACATATAAAAAGTGCTTTGTTAAGTCTGTTTGTTATAATCTTGCATTTACGTTCCATAAAGATTGTTCCTAACAATCCAAAGAGAACGCTCCAAGACACATTAATTAAAGGAATCAGCTCCCTGCAAACAACTTGATATTGTATGAACCGCAATTTTCATTTTCTCAGCTGAGGCTAACAAAGCCTAGCTCCATCACATCCTTTCTTAGCTAAGTTAGTAAGATTAACTAACTTCTTCTAGCTTTACTAACACTGTATTGGTTTTATATTATATTTTGTTTGCATGAGACAGGGTCTCGTGTAGCTAAGCTAGCCTCAAACTTCTTTATAGCTGATGCTAGCCTTCAACTCCAGAACCTCTTGGCCCTGCCTCTTAAGTGCTGGGATTACAGGCCTGAGCCATGCTACTGTATTGATTCTAAATTAACTAAGAACAAGTAAAAAAATATTAAAGATTTTAGTCCAGTGTGGTGGGACATGTATATAAATCACAGCAAAGGGAGGCTGAAGCAGAACTGATTTCCCCCACATACTAGGATCCTGTCTTAAAACACATACCGCTGGGCGTAATGGCGCATGCCTTTAATCCCAGCACTTGGGAGGCAGAGGCAGGCATATTTCTGAGTTCGAGGCCAGCCTGGTCTACAGAGTGAGTTCCAGGACAGCCAGGGCTACACAGAGAAACCCTGTCTCAAAAAACCAAAAAAAAAAAGAAAAAACTGAAAGAGAGAAAGAAAAAAAAAAAAAAAAAACAAGACTGCAAGGCCGTCCTCAGCTGAGTAAAATAGCAACAAACTAAACATCAGCATCTTGAGTCCGTTCCTTCAGGAATAGTTTAATGTACTGGAGTGAAGTAGCAGAAATGTTGCCCTTTCCTAATAACACTGCTAGTAAAGTAAGAGAGTTAATCAGACACAAACACAGCTGTAAGGCAGCATAAAGGAGCCCAGTGATAGAACTTCAACTGACACACGATGGATGATTACAACCAACCAAGGCAGGCTTCTTAGAGGAGAAAATGGATGAGAAGGCATCACAGAACAAAGAGGGGTCCTAAAGCCCGAGGAAGCACAACACACATGCTACAGCAGGTCAGTCACACCCAGGGAAGATAAGTGGCAAAGGAAATCATAACCAGAAGACACAGCTTTATAAAACAGGCTATCACTATACCTCAATGGTCTTACCTGTAAGTAAAATTATATCGCCAAGAAACACTGTAAGTGCCCCAAATGCTGCAGTCCTCCACAGAACAACCCTCTTCTTAATTTCTGACTGATCAATAACTACAATCGTTGCTAATGGCACTTTAGAACCAGAATTTGGTCCAGATTTTATAGTTATTTCCTTTACATGACATGGGGTTAGCACCATGACTAAGCAGTTATACTTCTGATTTTTAGAATCACAATTTTTTATTAATGATATTTTTTTACTGTCCTTTAATTCAGACATGACCCTCTGGGGCACTGCTTTGGCTGCCTCTCTTATATTAGAATCCATCCTTGGCTTCTTGGACACCTGATGGACTTCAGAAAGAGCTTTAGAATGGTGGGAATCATCTTTACAGCTCCAGCTCCTGTTAGCGGTACTTGGATGGGAGCTACACAACTCATTTGGTGGCAGGTTTTCTTCATTACTGAAAAGTTCTTGAGAGCTTGTGTTTTCAAGATTTTTTCCAGGGTTTATGTGACTGTGACTGCTTTCTGATTCAGGACAAACAGGACTAAAAAGTTCCAGGGAATACACTTGGCTTTGCTCATTTTCAGATTCTTCTTCGAAATCTCCACCAGGCTTACTAAAATCCCCTTCAGTTCGTCTGACTCCCTGACTTCCTGTTGGTTCTGCCTCCATATTTACAGTGCTCTTATTTATACAGTCCTGACCTTTATCATTCCCTTGAGCTAGAAAAGCCCGTTGGCTGGAGGTCAGTACGCTGAGAAATTCAGCTTCAGCAGACAGTCTCTGGTCTGAGGCCTTCCTGACTGCTCCCTCGGACTGTGGCTCACACCGTGTGTCAGAGAAGCTCTCCTGACTCTGTCTTTCACGATGTCCTGTCGGCTCTGGCTTTGTCCCTGTACTCATCTGTTCAGTACAACAGCCCAGATCCAGTTTCGCTGCACACTTAAGGTCTAACGCAAACAAATCTCTTTGGAAGTTCCGAACGCAGGGATCTGACTGATTTTTAGACTGCTCATCTGTAATTTTCTTATTTTTACATTGAAGCTTTTGATCTTTTTCTTCTTCGGGTAAATGCTGAACTCCGTCCCCAAGCCCACACATTTGTCCACTAGTCATATCACTCAGGTTAACCTGGGATTTCACACTCTGTGCTTCGGAAGCAGAATGTTTAAAGTCCTCATCCACCTGAGCAGACCTCCTCACAGAAGTCGTCAAAACGTCACCACTAAGAAGGCCTGGAGGGCCAAGACCTTTGGGGACTTGACAGTCTTCCAGATTTTTAAACTCCTGATCTCCAGCCTTCAGATACAAGGAATGCTGTTTATAGAAGAGTCGGACTTTTTCCCAGGCGTTGGCAGTGGACATTAAGGAAGCTGTTCCCTGTGATACTGTCGTTTTCAGTGGAGCAACTGGAGCACCCAAAAAAATGTGAACTTGTGATCCTTGACTCATAATTTCTGATAAAAATAAAATTTCAAAATTAATATATTAGTATATTCTCATATCTGCTAAAAAACAAACTACTGATCACAAACATGCAGGTTGGTTATTCAACTATAAAATTAATAAATAAGAAACTATAAGAAAATCAAATTAGTCACAAGAAAGTCTTCAGTTAAAGGCTGAGAAAAGGGACAGCGAGGTGACTCAGTGGGAAATGGCGCTTGACAGACAACCTGAGTTCAGTTCTGAAACCAGGGTAGAAGGAGAGGAGTGATTCTCAAAGTCACCCTCTGACCTCTACACACGCCACGGCACACCACGGCCCACACTACCACATATAGCACACACTCACATAATAAAGATAATACATTTAAAACTTAATTTTAATTTTAAAATACTCAGAGAAACAAAGTAAGCATGAAACCAGCACATCTTTAGATCAATGTTCATTTCCCATGCTGTAAGTCCTGCCCCATGTAAAGAATAATTTAGTTTTAAAGAATAGGCATGATTTATTACTGTATTATATTACCTTTAAATAGCCATAGATTCTCTCCTCCTCTGAACTCAATTTCAAAACCAACATACAAGGCTCAAACTAAAAGGAAAGAACATGGGATTTGTTTGTTTGTTTGTTTGTTTGTTTGTTAAGTGAGGCTCTCTGTAAAATGTACAAGCACTTCAGTGTAATAATTGAAAATCACTGTTTCTATAGTTTTCATTTTTTTCTTTATTGGGGGGTATCTTATGAGTCAAGGCTGGCCCTGAGCTTACTACACATCCAAGATGTCCTAGAATCCTGCCCTTCTCTCCACCTCCCAAAGGCTGGGTTTACAAGGATATACTACTATGCCCAGCTCTATCTTTCTATAATACAAACAATTTTTCCTTTTTCTTATTCCTCCCTGCCTCATTCGTTCGTTCATTCATTTCTTCCTCTCCCCCTCCCTCCCTCTCTTCTTTCTTTTTTTCTTTTTCCTATGGCACTCAAGATCAAACTCAAAGAGTTGTTCATGGAATATATAAACACATAAAAATAAACTCATCATTTAAACTGTTTCTCCATTAACTATGGCACCTGGTGTAAGTAAATCGATCCTATTGACTGGTAAAGAATCAAACAGATTGAAACATTACTTACTCTGACTACAAACTGGGCTCTGGCTGGAGGCTGAAAAGTGGTCTTGTTTTAAATTCATTACCATTAATTCCTGGCAATCCTGATCCCACATACATAATTCCTTTTGAAATAACTTTTATATCTCTTCCCTCTAAATCTTCAGTATCTTCTCCCAGTCCTCACATACAATAAATGACCGTATTACTGATTTCCTTGACATTTACCAATACAACTCCATGAGATCTAGATTCTCTCCTAGCTTCCTGTAGTGGCTGAACTTTCACACACTCCTGTGTGTGTGTGTGTGTGTGTGTGTGTGTGTGTGTGTGTGTGTGTGTGTGTGTGTGTGTGCGCGCGCGCGCGCATGCGTAAAATCACATTAACAAGCCAGAGAAAGACACTGAGTATCCTCTACTGCTCTTCCCTTATTTTTTTGAGACAGTGTCTCTCACTGAATCTCAAGTTTTCTGCTTAGGTAAGTAAGCTGGCTGGTCAGTAAGCTCCCAGGAGCAGTCCGTCTCTGCTCTCACAGCACTAGGGTTACCCACAGGCCATGTGCAGCTTTTATATGAGTGGCCACGGATCTGAACTCATGTCCTCTTGCTTAAAAGAAAAAGGGGCTGACTCCAGCCAAGTGAAATCTGATACTTCCATGCAAGACTGTCTCTTCTTCACTCTGGTATCAGATCTCAGTCAGGCTGTGTGCTAACAATGGTTGAACAAGATAAATGACACACATGACAATTCCATTAACTTACCTGTGCGTGTTGGAAATAGCAAAGAACTAGAGATATAAATTAGTGGAGGAACACTTGCCTACCATGAACAACTCTTTGAGTTTGATCTCAAGTACCACAGGAAAAAGAGGGGGGTTGGGGGGGAAGGGAGGAAGGTGGGAGGGAGGGAAGGAAAGGGAAAGGGAATGGGAGGGGGAGAAAATGAATGAATGGATGGATGGATGAATTAATGAATAAATGAATGAGGCAGGGAGGAATAAGAAAATCATGAGTCGGGCTGGAGAGATGGCTCAGTGGTTAAGAGCACTGACTACTCTTCCAGAGGTCCTGAGTTCAAATCCCAGCAACCACATGGTGGCTCACAACCATCTGTAACAAGACCTGATTCCCTTGTCTAAAAACAGCTACAGTGTACTTACATATAATAAATAAAATAAACCTTAAAAAAAAAAAAAAGGAGGAGGAGGAGGAGAAAATCCTGAGTCTGGGTGTCTTATGGACTGATGGACTGACTGATCTTAAGACAGAGTCTTAGCCTGCAGCCCAAGTTGTTCCGGAAGTCACTGTCTAGGCTAGCCTAGCCTCCACCATTTCTGGTACATCCCCTGGAGTCCCAGCATTCATGTAACACATCTACTTTGAAGAGTAACTGTCATAACACTACTAAAGCAGAGAATTTCAGGAGTGACAACAGCAGACTTTCCAAGCATACACTAGAAATACAAAAACAGTCCATGAAGAAAATGGATTTGCAACAAAAACATACAAAGAAGAAATCCATGTTAATATAGATGCATCTTCTAAACACATAAATCTTAGTGGAAAATTTAACAATAAGAATCCATAAACCTTTAATCCCAGCACCTAGGAGGCAGAGTATGAGGGCCTGAGCTGAGTCCCTGGCACCCATGGGCTAGAGAGATGCCTCAGCAGCTGGCATCTTGAGCTTGATCCTTGAACCAATGTGTGGTAGTGTAAATGAGAAATGTCCCCCAAAGGCTACAGTTTTGAGCTCCTGTCCCCAGTCCATGGTGCTATTTGGGGCAATGAAACCTTGCTGGAAGAAGTGCTTTGAGAGTTTATAGCCATTCAGGAGCTGCTTAGCACTTGTAGTTTAAGATGTGATCCTCCAATTCCTGAGGCCACACCTCTCCCAGACCATAAGACCAAATAAACTCTTCCTTTTATAAGCTGCCTTGGTCAAGGTGTTTTATCTACAGCAACAGACAAGTTACTAACACAGCATGTGGAGGTGAAAGAAAAGAAATGACTGCAAAGTCGTCCTCTGGCCTCCACACAGGTGCCACGAAGACACCCCCTCCCCATCCACACATGCATGCAAGAAATGTCTTTTTAAAAAATAAGGTGGAAGCCGGGCGTGGTGGCTCACACCTTTAATCCCAGCACTTGGGAGGCAGAGGCAGGCGGATTTCTGAGTTCGAGGCCATCCTGGTCTACAAAGTGAGTGCCAGGACAGCCAGGGCTACACGGAGAAACCCTGTCTCGAAAAACCAAAAAAAAAAAAAAAATAAGGTGGATGGCTACCTAAGAACAGCATGTGAAGAGTGGCTTCTGACTTACACACACACACACACACACACACACACACTCAGGCACATGTGTGCATTCATACACATACACATAAACACACAAAGTAAAACAACAAAGGTTGAAGCTGACCTTGGCAAGCAGTAATGGGACTGTGGTAAGGATACTCATAAGGCAACGACTATATTGGTGAAGTTTCATTTTTAAGAGCTGGATATGATTACAGGCATATTTGTTAAAATCTTCAAAAGCATTTAAAATTTAAAATACAGAAAAGCAAAGCATCAAGGATCAGGATTGCCTAGGTATACTAGCGTACATTTATAATCCAATATTTTAGATCAAAAGCAGCAAGGCTCATAAGTTTGAGGCCAGCTTGGGAATACAAAGCTAGACTCTGTCTCAAAGGGATCATAAAAGGCCTAGATTATATAGGATTGCTTTAAATACTTCTATGTTCAATTTTTATGATATCTGATTAATATGTATTATTTTCATAAAGCCAGTTCTTTTTTACTCAGTCATTCAGGCATTTTTTTCACAGTCTTCAAACAGAATATAGAGCAATTATTCTATTGCTGATATTTACTATGAAAGGTGAGTACAGTGATAGCAGCTACTAAAATTTATCAGCTAAGGGCCTGGAGAGACGGCTCAGTGGTTAACAGTGCATAGTGCTCTTCTAGGGGAACCAAGCTTGGTTCCCTGCACCGGTATCAGCGGGTTCACCATGTGCTAACTCCATAGGATCCTCCTAGGAATCCCATACCTTCTGGTGCATACACATACACGTACACTCACACACATACAAATAAAAATATAAATGAATTTTTTAAAATGTGTTTAAGAAAAGTATTAGGGCTTAAAATAAATATACTACAACTTTCAAATAGCTAAAATGTATAGCAATAAAGTACTATAGAAACAAAGTTATAGCAATTTTAGGTATCATATTATAAATCATTGGAAACCAGAGAACTAAGCATTCTTATCACAACCACAAAGCCTACCTTCATTTAACCCTCATGAAAATAATTAAGTTTTTTTAAATTTATATGTCATTATTAGATTCACCACAAGGAGGCTCCAAATAGCACTGCAAAAACCTTCAAAATGCTATCAAGAGAGCAAGAGAACACTTACATAGCAAATCAAGGCATAAAAGTAACCCACTCTCCTCTCCTGGACCTTGCGGTATCCTTCTCTAATGGTTTCTTCCCGTTAGCCTAGAATCTGTTAAAGGAAAAAACAAAGTTCTACATTGCTTCTTTGTCCCCTTCCTTCAGCCCACTTAAATTTGTCTCCTATTTCAACAATTTTGCCACAATGCCTTCAATATGGAGAACCTTCCAACAGACACATCCATCAAACGTCAATTTTCAGTCCTCACCTTATTGCCATTTGTAACTGTTTATCAACCCTTTCCTCAAACAGTCTACATTTTTAATTCTGTGAGATCACCAAAATAAAATTATTTTGGGTTTTAAAAAATAGATATGTATTAATTTATTTAATAATCAAAATGACTTGTCAGGCATTATGCTAGCAATGGAAAAATCAACAATAATAAGGGAAATGAAGGCGTTTACAGTATAGTGGGAAAGATAAAGTGATGATCATCAAAGAGAGATGAGAAATGCTGCAGAATTCAAAGCAGGTGTCAGCAGAAAGGAGGTGTGTAAGTGTAAGCAGCACAATGAGCAAGGACCTGCCTGGCACCTGCATCTTTCCTACGCTCTTAGAAATATGATGAACACTGCTGAATAATGTTTAGGGAAGTAGAGCCCAGATTCATCCCCACTCCCCAATACAGGACCCAGAAAGTCCTAGTTGGCTTACCTAAGGGCCATGCTGGCTGTAAGATGCACGCGCATATCTCCAAGATATACAGAAAGAATGTAAAACACTCCCCTGCTCTGTGTCCTCACTTAGCATTTTCTCAGTATCTTGAAATCTGACACTCACTTCTATCTCTATTAAGACAATAACAAAGTCCAAATTGCCAAATGGGTACTCATAGTACTCTCACTGAGACACTCTGTTCCTTAGTTTCAGGACACTGCTCTTTCCCAATGAGCTCCTCCACTGATCTGATTTTATTTTTCCATTCTGCTGTTTCTTGGGCTGTCTTGTTACTTCACACAACTATAGAGAACTGAATCCAAGCCTATTCATTTCATTCCCACATACCGTTATATATTCAATTGTGCCTTACAAGTTTGTAACCCTTCTTCAACTTAAGACCTATTCATATTTGTAGCATTACTACACTTGATAGTATCACAGAAGAATCGAAGATAAAAGTTCAAAGATCCCCCTCCTTTCTACTCGGGTAGATGTTGGTACTCAACTGAGTGACACAATCACTCTTGACACTTCAGAGGCAGCCCCCAGATCCAGAAATGAATCCAACTAATGTAAAAGACATGGTTACTTACCTATGACAGCCATTTCACTATGCCTTCATTTATTTATCTCAACAAGCAGCTTAAGTGTGGGACTTCCACTCTTTAGGAATTAGTTAGAAAATGGCCTTGACTGTGTAAAACTGATAAATTATAACAGGGCAATTAGATACATACAGGTACATACTGAGCAAGCCTGATGAAGGCCTGAATTCAATCTCTGGACCTCACAATGGAAGGAAAGAACCTACTTTTGAAAGCTGTCCTTTGACCTCCATATGCCAAAGAATACATTTTATCTCTACACACACATACATACACACACACATGTGCGCGCACACGAACACATACACACACATAAACAAACACACACACACACCAAATAATACAATTTTTAGAATTGTACCAAAGGGTGCTGCTACTGAGTATAAGTTGTGGAAATGATGAGTATGTGAGTGGGGGTAGACAGTGGTGAAGACTGGTAGGTGGTAATAAGATACCTATCATAGAGAACTTACATATAAATAGTCATGGATAAATGATGAGTTTTAACGACTCTAGGCTCTGTTCTGGTTGTCCTCAGAGGGTTAAAGCTCACTAAGATACCAGGTGAAACCAGCAAGTGCATATCCATTACCACAGTTAATCATTACTCAGTTTCTCAATCTGCAGAAGGCCACCAGTCAGAAAGACTAACACACCACAGCCTTTATCTTTAGAGTGGGCAGAGTCTGATGAATGGGTCAAAGATTTATGAAACAGGATGAACCGTATCAGCAGGTTTTGTCTTTGCCCACACTACAACTAAAAAGAAAAATGTTTCTTACAAAATCCGTGCGGTTAAAAGAAACTACTTTCTCTACCCCAGGAATAACCAGAAAACCTCACAATTATAAGTATCATCGCCATTATGAATGTTTTCGTGTCTACTCCCCTAAATTTCAAGCAATTATAGGATTACTCAATGACATCAATGGACAACAATGTAAGAGGGGGGCTGGACTGCTCTCCCCGAGGTCCTGAGTTCAAATCCCAGCAACCACATGGTGGCTCACAACCATCCGTAATGGAGTGTGATGCCCTCTTTTGATGTGTCTGAAGACAGCTACAGTGTACTCATATAAATGAAATAAATAAATATTAAAAAAAAAAGTAAGGGGACCATAACTGAAAGCATCCGTTTTGGAATAAGACAGGAGGTATATAAGTTCAAACCACTCCTACTCTGAAACTAGCAAGTGCTAAAGCCAGGTGACAGCTACATGGGGTTGGTTCATTTTATTATTATACTTCTATATATTTCTTATATTCATAATAATGTTAAGCTTTTTATCTGTCAAGTGAGAATTCTTTGTTAATTGAGAATATTTCCTACCTCACAGTGTTGTGAGAGCCTTCTATGGTCTTAAATCTAGAAAACCACACTCACACAACTTGCTGACATACCCAACAAGTTGTATTTCCTTCACATTTTTTGTTCCTATCATATTTTTACACAGTAGCAATGATAAAATTAAAACTTTTTACTGCTTTGATCTTATGCCAATTCATTATATTCTGAGACATTCTTAATGCTACCCTAAACATATGTTTTTAATTTGTCACACAAAATAATGCTTCATTCTTATTTTTTGATTTTCAACTTTAATTATTTATAAAAAACTCTACAAATAAAAAAATCATACTTAGAAATTATACAGGCCCAAAGATGATCCAGGTCAATGAACTTCTACAGGCTTAGAGGAACCACTTGGAATAGAAGCTGTGGAGCTTCACACTGAAGTTTATATTTCCATCATCAAGTATAGTTTTATGCACTTAACAAATACAAAAAAGGACAAATTCACAACAGTAAGAACCAGAAAACCAAATCCATTTTACATTGCCATTCATAACTTGTGTTCATGTTTTAATTAGCACACAGAGCAATGTCTTTCTTTCTTTCTTTCTTCTTCCTTTTTTTTTTTGGGGGGGGGGAGGGTTCGAGACAGGGTTTCTCTGTGTAGCCCTGGCTGTCCTGGAACTCACTTTGTAGACCAGGCTGGCCTCAAACTCAGAAATTTGCCTGCCTCTGCCTCCTGAGTGCTGGGATTAAAGGTGTGCGCCACCACACCCGGCGAGTAACCATTTCTTTATAACATTTGTGCTTTACTCTGACCCACACATACCCCCTCCCATCTCCCACAGGCTCATCTGCCCTGGTGGTCTTCCTTCTACCCTCACGTCCTGTGTGTTCTGTTACCCTGACCATTCCTCTCCTTTAAACCTTTTTTCTCGCCGTGTGTGGTGGCCCACGCCTTTAATCCCAGCACTCAGGAGGCAGAGGCAGGCGGATTTCTGAGTTCCAGGCCAGCCTGGTCTACAAAGTGAGCTCCAGGACAGCCAGGGCTATGCAGAGAAACCCTGTCTCGAAAAACCAAACAAAAAACAAAACAAAACAAAAAAACCAAAAAAACTTTTTTCTCCTTCCCACAGGTCCCTCCCTAGTTTTCTGGCACTCCCTACACCTGCACACAGATACATACATATAACTACTAGAAACTAGGATATGTATATGAGAGAACATAGAGGTATTTATCTGTGGCTAGGTCACTTCCTTTAACAGATTTTCCAGGGCTACCCATTTCCCTACAGATTTCATATTTTCACTTTTGTTTACAGCTGAATAAAATTCTACAGTGTGTATATAACAAATTTTCATCACCTCTCCATCTCCTGCAGAAATCTAACCTAAGCTAGACTACAGCACAGGGGTAGATTGCTTAGGATTGCCTTCAGCCTACATACATACATACATACATACATACATACATACATACATACATGCCTCCCAGCAACATACATACAAAAGAACCTTGGGATATTGAGGCTGATGCCATAACTTTGCACTGGAAAAAAAGAAAAAAGAAAAGAAGAGAAGAGAAGAGAAGAGAAGAGAAGAGAAGAGAAGAGAAGAGAAGAGAAGAGAAGGCAGCACTAGACATGGAAGTACACCTGTCTCGGGTGAAATATGAAACTTTGTTGTTGTTGTTGCTGAAACAGTGATTCACTCATCCCAGGCTGGCCCTAAACTTGGCTATGTAGCAAAGGATGCCTAACCTTCTGGTCCTCCTTTCTCCACCTACAGAGTGCTCGGATTACGGGCAAATGCCATGCCAGGCTTATGTAATACCAGCATTGAACCCAGGGCTTCATGCATGCTAGGCAATCACTCCATTAGCTGAGCTACATCTCCGTATGTCTGTCCAGGAGTGCTGTGTATACCTGGGTCAGAGTGGAAGTTCTAACAGTGCCTCCACAGGGCTACAACTCCCACCAACAGTGCGTCAGGTTCTCTTCCCCAACCCTCCCAAGCATGTGCTGCCATTTGTTTTCTTCATGGCAGCCACTGACTAGGGTGAAATAAATTCCAAAACAGTTTTTATTTCCCTGCTGGCTAAGGATGGTGAGCACTTCGTAAAGTATCAGTGGCCATTTGTAGTTATTCTTTTGAGAACTGACCATAAATTCATTGGCCCATGAACTGGCAGTTTTGAGGTTTGGGGGTTGAAATTTTGTAAATTTTATATATTCTAGATATTAAGTCCATGCCTGAAGTATAACTAACTAGTAAAGACATTCTGAGGAATGTCTCCTCACTCTGTTGACTGATTCTTCTGTCATGCAGAAGTTGTTTAATTCTTCTTTTCTACAATTTAATACCTACTAATTTCTCTAGTGTCTTTCATTCTTGTAACCTATAAAGTCTCCTTCTCGTTCTTACTCTCTCAGTCCTTACATCTTCATTTCACCACTTAAATATTATAGTCTGGAGCAGGGAGCAGGGGGATCCCCAAAAACTATAAACTGTATTTTCTCCATCCAGGATCCTAGACTCTGCCTCCAAGCATAAGCAAGGCTCACAGTAGCTTCTCCTGCAGCCCACACTGGGACTTCTGCAAAATGTTGTTACTATAGTCCACTTTCCCTAAACATAAATCCAAATGAAGACAACTCACCAGCAAGGCACACATAAAATAAAATAAGCAAAATTAGGAGGGAAAACTACAAATTATAGAACACATGCACTCTGGCAGATACATTATCTACAGCAAAGAAACTTTTAAAAAGGGGAGGAGGGAGGTAGAGAAAGACAGAAAACAGTCTACTAAGACACCAACACAGATTAACAATTTCTAAATTCTAAAGATGAGAATAGTTGGACTCAAATAAACAGATAAAAATGTAATTTGAAACCTGAACAAGAACATATAATCAACTGAAGACATAAACTAGAAAGTTGCTAAAGTAAATAAAAGAATCACTAACTTAGAAGAAAATTTTAAAGCATGGGGAAAAAGTTTAGCAAGGATACTGAGATGCTGACAAAGAACCAAACAGAAACTGAAGTGATGAAAGAATCAACGGGTCAGATGAAAAGCATAGCAGATGGTATTATCAATACATGAGACCAAGTAGAAAACCGGACCTCAGAAATGGAGACAATCCACAAGACAATAACACACAGACATATGAATAGGAAAAGTAAGACCAAAACTTCCAAGAAACCTACATATTAGGAAGACTAGCCCTAGGAATTCATGGAATAGAAGGAGCTGAGACACAAATCAAATGGTGTATCAATATAATTACAGCAGAGAATATTCCACACCTAGAGAAGAAACAATCAAATATAGGAAACAATTAGAACCCCAAACAGACCTGACTAAAAAATACAAAACAAAGAAACAATGCTAAGGTCACAAAGGCCAATATCAACTAATACAGAGACAATATCAGAAGATATTGTCAGCAGCAACTCTAAAAGCCAGAAAAGCACGGAATGTAATTGTCAACCAAGATGGCCATAACTAAAAAAGGGTTTACATACAGATATTCTAATACAAGCACAAGTTAAGTCAATTCATGACAATTTACCAGAACTGCAAAAGAAATTTTTTTCAACTATGTAGCTCTGGCTGGCTTGGAATTGATATTCACTCTGTAGACCAGGCTGGTCTTAAACTCTCAGAGATCCACCTGCCTCTGCTTCTCCAGTTCTAGGATTATCCACCTCACATGGCTCTAGAAACTTCTTAAAGGAATACCATACATAGTGATGTAAGAAATAGTGTATTTCATGAAAACAACAGATGAACACAAATCACAGGAAACTGGCAACGAGTCAATCATGACCGACAGAGCGGACATCTGGCTACCAGGAGAAGAGGAAAAGAGCTGCCGAGAAACTAGCCAACCAGAACAGTAAATAGAATCTTAAGTAACAGCAAACCTCTCATTTATAACCTCCAATATAAAAAGCCTTAAGGCACCAATTAAAAGGCAGACTAAAGCAATGGATTAGAAAACAAGACCCAGAAATTTGTTGTCTCTAAGAAACTCACTTGACTGTGAGAGACATTAAAACCAAGAGTCAACAGTTAGAAATCACACTACCAAGAAAATAGAAGCCATAGACAAGTTGGTATAGGAAATGTCAGATCTATGAAAGACTTCAATCCATAACTCTCAAAAGAGATAAAAATAATAAATTAATTAATTAATCAGTTAATTAATTAATTAATGGGAGCAATCATTAGGAGGGCATAACTATTATAAATACTTATACATCAAATATTGGAGGCCCTGATTTCAAAAACACTGAAAAGACGACTTCTAGCCACAGCTAGATCCATCTTCCAAGATAAAATCAGCAAAGCAATAGCAGAGCTGAATCACACCACGGGTAACTAGATTTAACAGAGCTACAGAGCATTCCACTCAGCTGACAGGGAATACATATTCTTCTCAGTGGTGCATGGAACCATCGCAAGAACTGACCACACTGTGGGCTACAAAGCAACCTCTAACAAATACAGCCAGGGCTACACAGAGAAACCCTGTCTCAACACACACACCCCCAAAAAAAGAAAAAAAAAAAAAAACAAAAAGAAAAGAAAAGAAATCAGAGAAAAAATTAAATGCTAGAATTAACTGAAAATGAGACAACCTAACAGAACCTCTGGGATGTAGACAAAGAAACTTCATCACTGAAGGAATCACCTTTTTCTTTATTTTAATATCTCCTCCTTGGTAGCCTGGGGCTGCCACCATCATGAATGACACAGTAACAGACTAACAAGTTCCTAACCTTCAGCTTCAAGGGAAACAGGTGGTTCACTCATGTCCTTCACCCTGGGAAGGCAACTGTACCAAAGACAAAAAAAATTGGGAAGTTGGTCAAAATGTACAAAACCACATGATATATCATCTCTGTATCTGAACTCAGAACCTACTTTGGTGGGGGCGAGACAACTGGCATTGGCATGAGCTATGATTCTTTAGATTGTGTCAAGAAGAATGAGCCTAAACACTGCCCTGCAAGACGACATGGCCTTTATGAGAAGAAAAAGACCTCCAAAAAACAGTGAAAGGAAGGTAAAAGCAGAGCAGAGTTCCAGGAGACTGCCAAGGCCAGTGAGTGTAGGCAGGATACAGCAAAAGGAGTGATCTGCTGTGACAAGTTCTGCAGTGACCTGGTCTGCTGTGACATGAGGATTTCTGAGAGGACAAATAAAGTAAAAGCTTGGATGGGAAAATAAAAGTAATCATCTGTTACAAATCAGACCGGGGCCGGGTAGTGGCGGCACATGCCTTTAATCTTAGGCCTTTAGTCCCAGCACTCGGGAGGCAGAGGCAGGCGGATCTCTGAGATTGAGGCCAGCCTGGTCTACAGAGTGAGTTCCAGGACCGCCAGGGCTACACAGAGAAACCCTGTCTCGAAAAAAAAACAAAAACAAGAAGAAATCAGTGAGGAGGTGTGGAGAGGGTCAGTAGATGGAGTGCATGAGATCCCTGGCAGCTGCATCAGTGCTAGACAAGTGTGGTAGCCAGCCTCTTATCCCATGCTCCAGAGATACACTGAGCCTAAGAGTTTAAGCCTTAAAATTTTAAAGGCCTTTCTGTTCCTCCTAGTTCTGATTCTTAGATCATTCACCTGAGGGAAGCCAACGCTGTCTTCCAGGTAGACCTACCAACAGATTCAAGTGGTAAAGACCTGAGTTCGGCTAACAGCTTGTATGAACCAAGACTGCAGGCCAACAGCCATGGGACACGAATCACAACGCTCCACCCAAGTCCAGCCTTCAGATGACTACACTTCCCTAACATTTTGGCTGCAACCCGAAGGAGACCCTTATCTAGCAAAGCTCCTCCTGAGTTCTTCACCTAGTAACTATCAAGTAACAAATTAGTCTTCAATCCACTATATCTTGGGGAACTTGTTATATGTAGCAAGATGCAATAAAGAGATTTTATGGCTTTTGCTTTTGCATTTTATTACAGTAGCTTCTGTGTATGGAGTAAGCAGAAGTGTGAGCTCATTGTTTCTCATACCCATATCCATATGAAGTTTTATTTCTCCCAGTGGACTGAACTGGCCAATGGGATGGGAACAACATGTGCAAGTTTATTCTAAACTCTCTGTTTGTGATCTATGGCTATTCTTTGGTCAAGACCACACAATCTTTTTTTTTTCTTTAAGATTTATTTATTATTATATGTAAGTACACTGTAGCTGTCTTCAGACACTCCAGAAGAGGGAGTCAGAGCTTGTTACGGATGGTTGTGAGCCACCATGTGGTTGCTGGGATTTGAACTCCAGACCTTCAGAAGAACAGTCGGGTGCTCTTACCCACTGAGCCATCTCACCAGCCCAAGACCACACAATCTTATTTACTATGGCATAAAGAAAATATTGGTATCAGGAAAGCAAAGTTCTCCAAATGCTATCCTTTAAATGATTTTAGTTCTTGTTAGTCCTTTACATTTCAAAAAATTTATAAAATTGGTTTGTCTATTTCTTCAAAAAAAGCCTACTGAGAGGTGTTAATGAAACGTTCCCGACCTCTACGGAACACTAGGGAACTCATGTGAACGATGCTGACTTCTAATCCTGCACTAGCTTACCCTTTACTCGTTATTTTTTAAAACTTAACTGAGAAAGCTTTATACTTTGAGTGTTGAGGAATACACTTAGACTTATTTATAGATATTTGGTATTTCTTTTTTTAAAATATATTTATTTACTTAATGTATGTGAGTACACTGTCACTGTCTTCAGACACACCAGAAGAGAGCATTGGATCCCATTACAGATGGTTGTGAGCCACCATGTGGTTGCTGGGATTTGAACTCAGGACCTCTGGAAGAGCAGTCAGTGCTCTTAACCGCTGAGCCATCTCTCGAGCCCCAATATTTGGTATTTCAGTGACACTTTAAATTTTAATTAACTTACAAATTTTTCATTGCTATTATATGTGTGTATGTGTTGTGTGGTGTGTGTGTGTGTGTGTGTGTGTGTGTGTGTAGTTTTTCTGTTTAAAATGCTAAACTCACTTATAAAATTGACTTTTATAGGTTCTATGAGATTTCTGATGTGTATAATAATGTCATTTACAAATTAAAGAATTATAGTTTTTAAATGTTTTTTGTTTGTATGTTTCTCTCTTGAACTCTCTGTTTTCATTTAGCTTATTTGGTTTTTGTACATAGCCCTGGCTGGCCTATAACTTGACATGTAGACCATGCTTAACTTAAACTCATAGAACTTTGCATGTCTCTGCCTCACAAGTGCTGAGATTGCAAGCATGTATCAGAGCGCCTGGATTTTCTTGACAGTATATGTCTAGGATGATGAAGATGATTCTTGGTTTACAAATAGGGCTGTATCTTGATGAACTCTAAATTGAAGATATAGTAAATCAAAAATACACTTAAACTAAGGTTGGATGGCTCACATCTATAATGCCAGCAATTAAGGGCCTGAGGCAGAAGGACTTCCACAAGTTCAAAAGCGGTCTGTGCTGCATAGTATGTTCTAGGTCACTCTGGGAAATAGTGTAAGACCCTGTTTCAAAACAAATGAAAATCTGGGCCAGTAGGATGGCTCAATAAGTAACGGCATTTGTCACCAAGTGTAATGACTTGAGTTTGATCCCCAGGAACACACATGGTAAAAGGAGAAAATTAGCATATGAAAGTTATCCTCTGAGCTCTTCACACATAAATAAAATGAAAAATAAAATAATAAACCACCTAATACTGGAACAAATCTTGCCTTACCACCCTACCAACACCTTAATTTCAGACTTCTAAAGTCATCCCAGTTCATAGTATTTTGTTACTATAGCTTGGGCAAACCAAGTATTATTTCTTCAGGACTTTGGAAGATGGAGGACTACAGACTAACGGCTTTCAGATTTCTTGACATTCAAATTCAATTGTTATTAAAAAATAAAAATAGCATAAAAGGAAATTTTTCTAAGTAGAAGAATTATTATATGCTTAGAAAATCAATTTCAGATTATTTAGTACCTATAAAACAGCTAACAATCACAGCTGAAAAGTTGCCTGCCAACTGTCTAATAGGGAATATGAAACTTAAACAATGTACTTACTTAAACATTCATACAAAACCTAACACTGACTTGGGGTTGTGGAATTACTTAAAATAAAAACAAAGTTGGGATGGTGACCCAAGCAATGTCATCCTAGGAGGGAGATCTTGAGTTCAAGGCCAGCCTGGTCTACATGTTAAAAGTTCTAGGATAGTTATGGCTACATAGAGAGAGACTATATCTCAGATAGACAGACAGATGATAGATAGATAGATAAATAGATAGATAGATAGATAGATAGATAGATAGATAGATAGATAGACAGACAGATTAAAAACTGGGCAAGATGGCACACACAATAACAGTCATAGCACGGGCTGGAAAGATGGCTTAGCGGTTAAGAGCACTGACTGCTCTTCTAAAGGTCCTCAGTTAAAATCCCAGCAACCACATGGTGGATCACAACCATCCATAATGAGATCTGACGCCCTCTTCTGGTGTGTCCAAAGACAGCTACAGTGTACTTACATATAATAATAAATAAATCTTTAAAGAAATAAAATAACAGTCATAGCTGCTTGGAAGCCTGCATGATTCCAGGAGTTCACAGCCAATCTGAGCACATCGGGAGACCTCATCTCAAAATAATAAAAGTTCTCAGAGAAAAAATAAAAGCTAACTTTATCAACTCACTTTACTGGCAATACAAGGAATAAAAGAACTTGTCAACATCACATAGAAGTAAACTCAGAAGACTGTTCTACAAGACAAGTGGCCTAGTTTCTTTAATAAAGAAGTGGCATGAGGAACTGTATTAAAGGGTTAAAGCATTAGGAAGATTGATAACCACTGGGTTAGAAGGTAAAATAAAGTGTTTGCCACTGAGCCTGACAACCTGAGTTTGATCCTTGGGACCCACACAATGAGACCAGAGAATAGACTTTTACATGTTACCTTCTGATCTAATCTCTCTCTCTTTCTCTCTCACACTCACACACACACATACACACAGAGGAAGGAATAAAACATAAATAAGTAAATAAATGTTAAAACTTTTAAGTTAGCCTATAACAAAAATATGGGAAGACTGCTCCAAATAAGATAACTAAGAGATGAATCAAATATCATGTTTGGGCTGTATGTGACTCATCTGTGAAAAGGCAGTTCTGAGAATCAAGGGGAAAACTGCATGGACTCAGATAACATTAAGAAATAAACTAGCATTACATATAAAAATGTATTCCACACGCTAGCTTACTGAACAACCTAGCTTAGCAACACTGTGTACTGTGGACACAGTTGTTTATTCTCATAATCGCATGGCTGACTGGGAGCTGCTACTGCCCAGCATCACTGAAGAGTATCCTATCACAGACTGCTAGCTCAGGGAAATTAGAATCAAGTGCAATTTCTATTGAATGCTTATCATATTTACACCATCATAAAAGCAAAAATGCTAGGCTGAATTATAATAAGTCAAAGACCATCTACATATCACACACACATCCACAAACTTAAAACATGCTGTAACTACTGCTTTATATAATCAATTAATCTTATTCATTAGAAAATGACCAATCCATCTTCCTTTCTCCTCCCTGTCCCCTCTTTGGATTTTAGAGACTTCTCTGTGTCGCCTTGGCTGTTCTGGAACTTGTAGACCAAGCTGTCCTGGAACTCAGAGACTCACTTGTTTCTGCCTCCCAAGTGCTGGGATTAAAAGTGTGTGCCACTACCACCCAGCTTCCTAGTTTCCATTTAACTTACTCAGTTATATTCAACTCCTCCTCCAATACTCTGCTTCTGAAGAACCAAACACCATGTCAATACTTCTAGACACAGAGAACAGCGTTTCCCTCACCTTATTCTTCTGCACGGCTCTAGTACATGAACCAGTCAGTGCAATGACACTTTACCTTACAAGCACAATTCATATCAATCATGGTGTCAGGTAACTTCTCTCATTAACTCTGCCTCTTAATGTTTTTCATGAGGTTGTAATGGAGACTGATAGTCAACTTCTGAACTTACTCTGGCCAGTGAAAACTGTCTAGAGTTCTTGAGCCAAGCTAATGGGCTCCTCTACCATGTACATCTTTCAGCAGACAACAGTAGAAGAAACCATCAGTCTCACTACCGACTATGAGGCGGCCTGCCAAGGATGCTAATGAATGAGTGTTTACCTGTTCTCTTCCTCTAATGGGACAAATCTGCCCCACCTGTTTTCTTTTTGCTTGTCTGGGTTTGCTTTTGTTTTTGTTTTGTTTTGTTTTGGGTTTTTTAAGACAGAGTCTTACTACATAGGTTTGGCTGTCCTAAAACTCATAAACATACAGTGCAGATAATATTTTTAAATAGATGAGATCTGCTGGCAATTGCATCATTGTTAGTCAAAAAAAATTAAAACTTTTTTTACTGATAATATGATGGTAGTTTTTAGTTTTATTTCAATATTTTGAAGAGATTACACCACCATCTTGTGGCTCATCTACTTTTTAATTTTAGTGTCTTGATCAATGATGGCTATTATATACAGTGATGGGTAGCTTATATACAGAAACTTATTTCCCACAATAACAAAGGCCAGTAATTTAATAACAAAATAGATATATAAATAAATATGTATAACTATTCCTATTAAAGTAACACAGAAATATGGGTATGGGTCAGAGGAGGACTCTGTACCATCTTTACAATTTTTCTTTTCTTTTCTTTTCTTTTTTTTTTTTTTACAATTTTTCAATAAACTTCAAACTATTACAAAATTAAAGCTTACTAAAAACAGAAAGAAAACCAAAAGCAAATGATATGCCAGCGCTGTTTTAAGCACAGGTGCCAGGCTTTTGGTTCTCAGGAGAGTTCAGTAAGGTGCTCACTCCTGCCCTGCTTTTCCTCGCCAGTCTGCCTTTCGGAATGGGCTTCTGAGGAGGTGAAGGACTGATGTGAAAGAGAGAACTTTCTCTTACCTGTTGCCTGGCCAGAGTCCTTATCTGTGAGGTGCCAGAGTATGGAGTAGAGGGCTTTGGCCTTCCAGAACTGAAAGCCTAGAATGTCACTGGTCTCCCTCAGTGTCCCTGCCTTTTGAGGGTGCCTACCCTACCCTCTGGAAAGGTTCAATTGCCTCTAATAGGATCTATGAAGACTAGTCTTATGTCAGCTTGACACACAAACTAGTTATCTGAAAGGAGGGAACCTCGAACGAGACAATGTCTCCATAAGATCCAGCTGTAAGGCATTTTCTTAATTAGTGATTGATGAGGGAGGGCCCAACCCATTGTGGGTGGTTCCATCACTGGGCAAGGAATCCTGGGTTCTATAAGGAAGCAAGCTGAGCAAGCCAGTAAGCAGCACCCCTCTATGGCCTCTGCATAAGCTTGTGCCTCCAGGTTCTTGCCCTGTTTGAGTTCCTGTCCTGATTTCCTTTAATGATGAATATTGATATGGAAGTGTAAGCCAAATAAACCCTTCCCTCCCCAACTTGCTTTTAGTCATGGTGTTTGGTTGCAGCAATAGAAACCCTAAGACAGATCTTTGCCAGCTCTGATGTAAAAGTAGTGATGTCTAGAAACTCAAACCTTTTACATCACCTGACATGTAGTTCACTTAGGGGTCTACATGTCCTCTATTCTGTTATGGAAATTTATTGATTTATTTATGTTTGAGGCAGAACCTCTAACCCAGGCTGACCCCCACCTCCTTCTATAACCAAGGATGATGAACTTCTGATCCTCCTACTTCATGCAACAGGAGTCCTGGAACTGTAGCCACATAACACAGTACTGTGTAATGAGGCACAGGAGATCAAACCCAAAGCTCTGAGTGTGTCGGGCAAGCATTCTACCAACTTGGTTACATTCCCTGTGAAAGGATTTTATTCTTATTTAGCATCTAATATTTTTCAGGGAAAGAATAGCAATATTATGGTAGCTTATACTTCTAATCTCAGGAGACTGAAAAAGAAGTGCCACCTTGGACTACAGATTAAGTTCCAGAGTTCCAAGTCAGCTTGGGCTATACAGTGGACATTATAACTTTGTCCATCTGAAAAGTCAGCAAGAGTATCCAGCTCACTACCTCAGCACATTACTGTCCAACTCCATCTAAAGTCTAACTAGGCTCCAGTGCCCCTCACCCCCATACCATATTACTTCTTTCTTCTTCTACAGCCCTCCTCTTCATCTGAGCCTCTGTTCTTTACCTATGTCCTTCACTAAAGATTAGGTCCCATGGGACAGGAATTTTATTTTTCTCATCAGTCACTATATTCTCAGATTTAGCAAAGTGGTTTTGAGCAAATATAATTACTTACAGATTGCTTTAGTTTGTTTTGGAGGCAATTATATAAAGGAAGAGATATTTTTATGGGACCAGGAGTTTAGAAAACTGAAAACAAAAGAGAGATGGTACAATGTTCGTCACTTTCTCTGAGCAGCATGATATATTATCACATCTACTTTTACTACTTCCTCGTGTCCTGCTATCAGCTCCCATTCTGAGCAGAAACTGAACACACTCTTCATAATGATAAAATCAGTAAGTGTTCAGTGGAAATGAAGGAGGATATTATTCATAATTAGCATTCCTTGTTTTTAAAATGATCCTAGTGGTTTCTAGGAACAAAACAAAATGCTGTTAACAATCATGTGGCAGAAACTGATATTTATCTTTAATAAAGAGGACTGCAAGCTGGGCGTGGTAGCGCACGCCTTTAATTCCAGTACTCAGGAGGCAGAGGCAGGTGGATTTCTGAGTTCCAGGCCAGCCTGGTTTACAAAGTGAGTTCCAGGATAGCCATGGCTATACAGAGAAACCCTGTCTCAAAAACAAAAAAAAAAAAAAAAAAAAAAGAGGAGACTGCAGAAGGAACTACGAAACTAAATAAAATTCAGAATTGCAATGTTAAGAAAAAGATATAATACCCTAAGATTTCAAAGATATAATCTTAATTAATTAATTAATTAATCTCTCTAATTAATAAGAAGCCAAAATACAAGTTAATTAGACTTTTAAAAGAAACATAACAACTTAGGCACGGAGACTTAAACCTGCAATTCCTGCAAGCAGAAGCTATGGCAGAAGATCAGTTCAAGGCCAGTTTGAGTGATAAAATAAGTCTGAGGCCTAGGTTAGCTACATAGAGAGTTCAGGGCTAGCCTAAGCTACATACAGCAAGACCATATCTTTAAAACATGTCTAAAAAACAAAACAAAAAATAGATAATGTAAACAATTGATATAAAGTTTCTTGGGTTAAGTGAAAAAGTGATACAGGGTTGAAAATTACCCTGACCGTTACTTGACTCATTAATCTACACAGCTTTGAAAGAAGACAAAGATAAAAAGGGTGGAATGTAGTTTCCAAGTCTTTGCCAGAGTCATAAAGACATAAAACCCAACTGGGGAACTAAGCCTGACCTCTGGAAACTATATCTAACAAAACTGCCCTGCAAGATATAAAATAATAAAACACTTGAGTTTGAAGGAGAAAGGAGAAAAATAGGAAACAGTATTTTCATGATGTTAAAACTCTTGTTAAGAAACTGCCACCAAGAGCAGAAACCTTGGGTTTCAGTCTCTTGAGCCCTCTAGTCTGTAAAGTGGGTATAATAATAGCATCCCTTTTGTGAAATGTTTACAAAGCATGAATGGGGCTAGATCAATGGCTCTTGCCCTGGACCTGGGTCCAGTCCCCAGCACATGGTGACTCTCACAACAGTCAGTGACTCTAGTTCCAAGGGATCCACTACCTGCTTCTGGCCCCTAGAGGTACTGAACACACACGTATACTTACGTACCTGCAGACAAAACACTCATGCACATAAAACTAAAATAAATATTTTAAGTAAAATCTAGGGATCATTTTTAAAAGCTAATATACCTATAACACTTACTGCAATGTTGAATATAAATATCATTAATAAAGTTAGTAACTTACTGTGTTTTTAAACAACTAGCATTGTTTCCATATCAAAATATTCAATTATTATAGTAACAATTATCTAGTATATTCAAAGATTCAAAGCCCTGTTCATGTATCCCTCCCTTTTAAAAAGCATCAAGCTGGGAGGTAGTAGCGCATGCCTTTAATCCTAGCACTCAGGAGGCAGAGGTAAGCAGATCTCTGAGTTCAGGGACAGTCTGGTCTATAGAGCAAGTTCCAGGACAGCCAGAGCTACATAGAGAGACCCTGTCTTGAAAAAGGAAAGAAAAATTGACTGATTTAAATTTTTATGAGGTATCAAATGCAAGGCATGGTGGCACTTGTCTATAACACCAACACTTAGGAGGCAAGAAGAGGATTAGAAATGCAAGGTTATCCTGGGCTATATGCCAAGTTTGAGGCCAGGCTGGGATACATCAGACCCTGTCCCAAAAAAGCAAAGAATAAAAAATAGATAACAACAAAAGAGAAGGGTGATCATCTAAGTTTCATATCTAAGATTTAAAAAAAAAAACGTACTGAAAGTTATTTATAAAGATACCTACCATACTTCAGAATAGAACACTCATGTTTTATACTTTCAGTTGCCATAATCAATCATTCACTCTCACTAAACAAGTTAGTCATTGAAAGGGAAAACTTTGTACCAACTATACATTAACTCAGTAATGCTGAAGCAAGCACTGTTCCACTCTACTATAAATAAAGTCTCCAATTTATATAGAGATTGTATTCTCCAAGGAGACTTACAGTTCACTACAAAACTTGAGAAACATTTTTTGAAATGACGAAATAGAGCTAAAGCTGTGGTAATAAACAAAAACCAATTAACCCTATAAAGTACCTCCTAAGAACTACTAGAAATTAAAGGAATAAACATAAACCATTTAGATAACCTTCAATTATATGTTCTGTGTTCTCCACAGACAGAAGGAAAAAAAGGTTCACAAATTTAAGATCACAAATTGTATCATAATTGTCTTATTTATCTTTGGATTGTTTTAAACACAATGTTCTGCATAGTACTTGCCCTCTATGAATAGCTTAAAATGGTTGTTTAATGAATGATGGATGAGAATTCAGAGTTCTACTAGAACCAAGCAGTTCTTTGGGGAAATGCATGACTATTTCTATGTGCATGAACACCGTCCTTGATCTCAGTAGCAAGACCAGAGCTGGGACACCAAGAATTTCTTCAGAGTGTACTTAGGTAATCCCCATAGGAATCACGTTTTAGTCAGATCCTTGCTATATCTAAGTATGCATAAATCATTCTGTTGAGATTTCATAAAATAAAACTTAACCTCAAATTTCCCTGACTTCTTTTCCTTTATCTTTCCTAATATGTTGTATTAAAAACAGCAATGACCAATATTTTATTTGAGTCAATTCCTTATCTACATTTATGCACAATTCCAGTTAGTAGATTATCACTTGCAAACTATACTACAGCCAGAAGTGATGCCCCTGTCCCACAAAAGCTGGCAAGGAGACTCGGTGTGTAAGGGGCTGGCTGGTAAGCCTGGTAGTCAGCATCCAATCCCTAAAACTCACATAGTAGAGGGAACCCAGTTCTCAAAGTTGTCCTCTGATTCCCACCCATGTACTGTCTCACACACACAATAAAATGTTTTAAAAAAAAATTTTTTTTTAAAGGCCAGGAGGTAGAGGCACATGCCTTAATCCCAGAAGCAAAGGAGGCAGTTCTGAGTTCAAGGCCAGCCTGGTCTACACAGAGTGAGTTCCAGGACAGCCAGAGCTAACCAGAGAAACCTTGTCTAAGTAGAAAGCACTATATGATATAAAGTCATTCAATGACAACAACAAAAAAAAAAACATTTTAGAGATAAGAATAACTCCAGGGCTGGAGAGTAGCTCAGTGGTTAAGAGCACTGACTGCTCTTCTGAAGGTCCTGAGTTCAAATCCCAGCAACCACATGGTGGCTCACAACCATCTGTAATGAGATCTGAAAACAGCTACAGTGTACTTACATATAACAATAAATAAATCTTAAAAAAAAAGAATAACTCCAAAAATTACTAAAGATTACTATTTAAATTACACAATTTAGTAACCAGTGCTCTAAGGAAACAACTGATATCTGTAATTTTTTTTTTTGAAACAGGACCCTATGAAGCCTAGGCTAGCCTGGGCTAACTCTTAAGACCATATTTTTGTTTTGTTTTGTTTTTTCTTGTTTTCATTTATTTGTACTTTTTTTTCTTGCAGAGTAGGGGAGTTATTTTAATAGGATCTTCCTGTGTAGTGCTTGCTAACTGGCTCAGTGTCCATCTGTAGCCCAGGGTGGCAGTGAAGCCATGGGCTCTTGCCCAGCCTCCCAACTGCGAAATTACAAACATGTGCCATCATACTCAACCTTCAAAAGTACTATTTGTTTTGATCACCTTTTCTGCTTTAAAATTCTATACTTTTATTGAAACGTATTTAATTTCTTTATGATTCGCTTTATATAAATTCATAGACTATAAAAGCATTTATTAACATGAAAATATATGGCCAAAATTGATAAATGGACTTCACATCAAAATGCCAGAAAGCTCAGCATGAACTCATGACCAGCCTTGGCTAAAACACAGAGCCCATGCTGGGCTGCAGGCATACCCAGCACAGCCATGCCTAGCTGTACACATGGGTGCTGGGATCCAAGCTCAGGTCCTCATGCTTGCACATCCTTACCCACTCATCCAAACAGTTTACACACAGCTTGAATAATTTGCCTACAGCCATGACACCAACATTGCAAGTGGAAGTTTCAAACCAATATCTGTCAAACATAAAACCATTTTTTGCTAAAACACTTTGAGTGGACCAAAATAAATTACTTATTATTAATTTTAAATAAATTTTAATTTTCATTCTAATTGTTAAACATTTATATTCTATCTTGAATACATAGCTTCTAAATGTTTAGGAAATGAATAGAAAATGAGATTGAAAAGAACATTCCTGATGAATGCAACAGGTTATTTGTGCAAAACATGCAAAGTACTGTATGCTTCCTATGTGTGTATCTTCTCTACTGATTACATGGCTACACAGTAATTATTGGAACAAAGTGGGTAAATTTGGTTGTATCTTTCTTATGTATAAGGAAACTTAAACGCAGAAACCTGTCAAGCTATCAGGATCATAGAAATGACAAGGGGCAGAGTTAGAATTAGAAGTAAGATTTAGCAATACTCTTGAAGGGCTTCTTTGAGAGCTGGGAACTTTTTTTTTTTTTAACAACTTAAGCTTCCTGTAGGTTTTTATTATAATCGCTTTGTTTTATACAATGTTCATGCAATGTCCATCCTCAGGTTACATTAGCAAAGTACTACCCATAAACACACAAACAGCAAACAAGAACCCCATGGTGTGCTGGGCATGGTGGCACACACGTTTAATCCCAGCACTTGGGAGGCAGAGGCAGGTGGATTTCTGAGTTCAAGGCCAGCCAGGTCTACAGAGTGAGTCCCAGGACAGCCAGGGCTACACAGAGAAACCCCATCTTGAAAAAAACAAAAAACAAAAAACAAAAAAAAAGAACATGGTGCATCATCTTAGATGCATGACTTCAAACATACTAATAGGTAAGTCCATTTTAGGAAAGATATTTCACATGTTCTAGAGGATGATTTAAGCCGTAGCATTCTGCAAAGCTTCTGAAGACATATCAGGTTATAAACTGCAATGATGAAACTTCAAAAAGACCAGCAGCAGTGGGTCAGCAGCAGAGCTAACGGAGCATCACCAATAGGTGAGCTAGTAAGTAGGTCTGTGCTTACCCAGTAGGTTCTGCTTTTATGTCCGCTGGAAGGAGACTGGCTTCAACTCCCATACAACCTGCAGTCACCATGACAACATTACTTTGAGAAGTATGGCAGATGTCAGCATAAAACTGAGAAAGTTCACATCTAAAACTACTTAGCACTATCCAACTGTTTCAGGACTCATTCATGTAATAAAATGAAGAGCATTTCCTGAGGGCAAGGGGAGAGACTGAGAACCTTCAACAAGCTGGACAATACATGGATTTCCTAAGTTAAGTCTTTTTTATTTTTCATTAAAAACAGTTCTCTCTTTGAGACAGGGTCTCTCTGCATAATCTTGCTAGTCCAGAACTCAGTATGTAAAACTAGGTAAACCTTGAATAATTCAGAGGCCTTTCTCCTGAGTACTGGGATTAAAGGCTTGTGCTAACATAACTGGCCTAAGAAAAGTGTTAAAACAACCCCTGAATTCCAGCAGCCTCTCTGCTGCTTTTGTGTGTGTGTGTGTGTGTGTGTGTGTGTGTGTGTGTGTGTGTGTGTGTGTGTGTTTGGTTGGTTTTGGTTTTTTTCGAGACAGGGTTTCTGTGTTTTCTGTGTAGCCCTGACTGTTCTGGAACTCACTTTGTAGACCAGGCTGGCCTCGAACTCAGAAATCTGCCTGCCTCTGCCTCCCACGTGCTGGGATTAAAGGCGTGCGCCACCCAGCTCTGCTGCTCTTGTTCAACCTTTTCTCTTACTTATTTTTGGAGGGGATGGGAGGAGTGGATGCAAGGATAGGACAGTATGCAGGAGGCAGCTCCTCACTTTCATCATTGGGTCCCATGGATCAAAGCCAGGTTGTTATGCTTGGTGGTAAGCAAGCACCTTTATCCACTGAGCCATCTTTCTGGTCTGTTTTAACTACATTTTGTGTGTGTGCACACAGGTCCACAGGTGTGTATGTGCCCTAAAGTACATATGTGGACATGAGAGGACAACTTTGAGAGTCATAGCTCCCTCCACCATGTAGGTCCCGGGGATCAAACAGGTCTCCAGGCTTAGCGGCACAGCCCTTCCTTGCTAAGCCATCCTGCTGGCCTCTTACTTGATTCATATGGTTACGTTACACGACATTATTTTAGACAAAGAAGTAAGTTGTGAGAATGAAGTAACTCTTCTAAGATTACAGAACTACTAGAAAAAGCTTCAAACTCTGATGCAAATTACTAAATGGGTATTATTTTCTTAACCTGCCATAAAATTAAAGAAAAATAACGAAGAAGATGAGGTAGACCATCTCAAGGACCCCCAACACGAAAAGTTTATGACTGAAATAATCTTAGAACAGAAAGGGCGAAGAGAAACACCAATTTGGATTAAAAATGCTTTTAGGAACTAGAAAGATGGATCAGCAGATAAAGTACTTACTAATCTTGTACAGGACCCAGGTTTGCTTCCCAGTACCTTCCCAGCACCCACATAGTGTAACTCCAGTTCACAATACTACACTTATATGCATGCAGGCAGGCAAGCACTCATACACATAAAATAAAAATAAATCTTTGGTTTTTGATTTTTTGTTTTTGTTTTTTCGAGACAGGGTTTCTCTGTGTAGCCCTGGCTGTCCTGGGACTCACTCTATAGACCTGGCTGGCCTCGAACTCAGAAATTCGCCTGCCTCTGCCCCCTGAGTGCTGGGATTAAAGGTGTCCGCCACCATGCCCGGCAATCTTTGTGTTTTAGTATTAAAAAAATCTTGGGGGCTGGTGAGATGGCTCAGCGGTTAAGAGAACCGACTGCTCAAAGATCCTGAGTTCAAATCCCAGCAACCACATGGTGGCTCACAACCATCTGTAACAAAATCTGATGCTCTCTTCTGGAGTGTCTGAAGACAGCTATAGTGTACTTACATATAATAAATAAATAAATAAATAAATAAATAAATAAATATTTTTTTAAAAAACTTGAAAAGTGCTAATGTGAAACATCTGTAAGGTTATGGTAAGATTTGAGTTTGAGGCTAGCCTAGCCTACATAGCAAGATCTTGCTTGTCTCAAAAAAACAAACAAACAAAAAAAAAAAAAACACACCCAAAAAGCAGGCACTAAGGATGTAGCGGAGACTGCTTGAGTAGGTGCACAGGTCTCTGAACTCAGTCCCCAAGACCACATAAAGTGGTCATGGCAGCTAGCAGGTAACTACTACTGGGTGAAAGCAGGAAGATCAGACCACTAGGGTCACTCCATCATTCAGAGAGAGTTCCAGGCCTGCCTGGAATACACCCTGTCTCAAAAACAAAGACCTACCACAACTTAGGAGGAAAGTCATTGTGAATAAGAACACAAAATAGGTACAATTAGAAAAAGTAACAAGTAAATACAGTTTTTAACACCACAAATAGAAAACCCAATTCTAAAGTCTAATGATACAATGTATGAAGAAGCCATGATGAAACTCATTACTTTGGATGCTAACTTAAAAACCAAGTTCTACCCCAAAACATCATTATTTAAAAGACTGCAATCACTACTGTAGATTGACCCAGGCAACATTCCTGGAACCCATTCAGGGACGACTGACTTTTGAGTAAGTTTTGAAAAATAACGACGCCTACATCCAAACAACTTTGAGAAACCAGGGGGTTTAATATTAAAGCTGTTTGCTCACTGTGAACAGGAAACTGGGCTTGAGAGTGAGCATCCAGCTACCCTGGGTTTCAGTTCCGGCTCAGCTTGACCTCGAGAGTATAGGAACTAGCTTGCAGTAGAACTAGGAGGAACACCCTTTTTAAAAGGCCTTGATAAGATGATTTGTAATACCATTTCCCAGCATCTTTATCAACCTGGAAGACGCTGATATTCACTGTGAATTGCTAAGGTGGTGGAGGTAGGGTGCTGGAATATGTATCCGATTTCCCAAACTAATTTGATAATGGAATCTTTTTTATAGGACAACCTTCAAGAAAACTAATTAATGTGTTTTAAAATAAACAAATAAACAAGCACTTAGAAGGCTAACAGCAGAGCTAGGGACTACAGGCACCCCTGGGTGCAATTTATTTCAAACTGAAACACTTCATCACTGGAAAGAGCTCTTAAAAATCAGTAAGTAGTGGTACATGCCTTTAATAGCAGCACTTGGGAGCAGAAACAACAACAAAACCACAAAAAAACAAAAGAACAAACAAAACGAAACAATACAAAAAACTCAAAACTGTGAGTTAGAGGCCAGTCTAGTCTACATAGCTAGCTCCAGGTCAGCCAGAGCTACATTAATGAAACCCTGTCTTAAGATTTAAAAAAAAAAAAAAAAAAAAAATCAGGAAGTAAAGAAACTTACAGATTCAAATCAGGAAGTAGACAATTTCACACTCTGAGGAAATACCTAAAATGTACACTATTCCTAAGATTCCTCCTCAAGATAACACAGACAAGAGCTATTGCTGCAGAGAAGAGAGTCTTCCTGGGAGCTCCAGGGATGCTCCTTCCATGAGTCACACCCCACACACACCCCACCCGTCCCGGTGGGTTAGGGCTCTTCAGTGAAGCAGCGGCGGCCTGTGAGTCACCTGCAGTCCTCTAAGTATTTCCAGTAGATTCCAGTTCATCAGGCTGGATGCTGGTGGGATTATTGTTGTTATCTATTCAGATAAGTGGACATTTATTCTAAAAACAAAAACGAAAAGTTCTAGAATAGCTAGAGTGAGGTTGTCTCTCTCTTTTTTTTTTTAAGAAAGAAAAAGAAAAAGCACAACAACAAAAAGAACTCTTAAAAAAATACAAAAATGCCATCACTAAAATATCTAAAAAGGAGGGTGAGAGAGAAAGACTATAATCAGAATATATTATATTTAGAACAACTATTTAGTTCTTGCTTAGCATGCTTGAAGCCCTGGGTTCCATCCTCAACACCACATTAAGAAACATGTACCTGTACCCCAGCACTGGGAAGGAGAGGCAGGGAGTTCAGAAATTCAAGGTCACCCTCTGTTTACACTGCGAGCTGGAGGGCAGCCTGAGTTACTTGAGACCAGTCTCTAAAAAGGAAGCTGGAAGGCAGGAGGAGGAGGGATAGAGAGCTCAGAGGGTGAAAGCATTTGGAATTCAAATGGCGCAAGCAGACTTCAATCCCTGGATCCCACCAGGAAGGAGAGAAGGACTCCCTCCCAACTATCACCTTCTAACCTCCAAAGGCACACCTAGCTTGCACATTACTACACACACATATATATGCACAGACAAAAATAAAAAAGCAGATCATGAAGTGTGACAGTCCCAGCTATTTATTCCTACTGGGACTCCGTTTTGTTTTGTTTTTTTTTGTTTTTTTTTAATTAGGTATTTATTTCATTTACATTTCCAATGCTATCCCAAAAGTCCCCCACACACTCCCCCACCCACCCACTCCCACTTCTTGGCCCTGGCGTTCCCCTGTACTGGGGCATATAAAGTTTGCACAACCAATGGGCCTCTCTTCCCAGTGATGGCCGACTAGGCCATCTTCTGATACATATGCAGCTAGAGACAAGAGCTCCGGGGTACTGGTGAGTTCATAAGGTTGTTCCACCTATAGGGTTGCAGAGGGACTCCGTTTCTTTATAGCCCTTCTTCATGGGACGTCAGGCTTTGCTTAATGGGCCCCGAAGACTCACTGTTTTCTCACTCTTACTAAGAGTTATCTCTGTCCTCACGTCTCAGAGATGAGATCTCTGAAGTCAAAAAACTAAAAGCGCACCAACTGCTTCCATGGAAGCTTCCTCACCACTCAGAGCTGAGCTTTGCCAAGAATAAAACAGCTTTACAGTAGGGAGCTTTATGGCACACTAAGCAAAAGGCAAAGACGGCTAGGTATTAGCAAGCAGAGCTGGGGACACTGGCAGGTATATAGTTTCACAAAGCCCAGCATCTCCGTCTGTCAGCCTAAACACAGTTTCCACTAAATTAACTGACATGTTGATATCTAAGATTTTATTTTTCATCATATTTGCAATTCTCCAAAAACAACTCCCAACAATGCATTCCCTTTCCTGTTGAGGACCTGTGTAGTTCCTGTTCTACACCTTCCCTCCCCTCTTCCCTGACACACAACCTCCCAAGCTATGCCTCCTGACGGCCCTCTCCACTGTTCAACTGTAAACAAGATTCTGATTCTGAACTAACTTCATTCACTGACATGGCAAATTTTGTCGGAACCAAGTCTAAGCACAAACCACTCCCCCATTCAAATATGCAGCCCACAGAAAGCATTAAATGTTCACCACCTGCTTGTTACCCTCAAACAAAAACCACTTTCCGGACGCTTGTGTCATCTGCTCCTACCCTGAAATGGGCTTCTATTACCTACTGACCTGCTCACTCTATTTGCGAAAGACTCTGCAATCTGGTTCAGAGTCTCCTCACTCCCTGGCTCTGCCACCAAGTCCTCTAACAACCCAGCTTTACAGTCGGCTTATCTTGATTCTAAGAACCTTCACTTTGCTTCTATTTCAGAAATCCTGCCAGATCTGTCATAACAGCAACTGTACTTCTAACTCTTGAGTTACAACGCACAGTATCTTCTGGCTTTATTCTCTGTCAGCCTCATTTCAAAGCTCATCACTTTAAAAATGTACTCTGTACTTACTCTTCTCGCCACAATATCCTAGTGTCACATGAGCATAGAATTTATACCAAGACAGCTGAACTGTTTCACTTGCCTTCTCAGATAAAGCGCACTCACATAACTAAACACACCAGAACTTCGGGAAACACACTGTCCCAATTCTCCTAGATAGTCGCATTCCACTTGCCTCATGTTGTCTCCAAAGCCTTCTCAAAACTCTCCTTCCTCCTCAATGTTTTAGACACACTAAGCCTGCCCTTTCTCTAATCTCAGCTACTCAGCTGCTGTCATCTTAAACTTGACTGGGAAAAGGTTCATTAAAAAGGCTGAAGATGTAGCTCAGCAGTGGAGTATTTGCCTAATATGCTCAAGGCCCTAGGTTCAGTCCCACCACACACACACACACACACACACACACACACACACACAGACTGCAACTTAGAACCAACATTGGAAGATTCTTCAATAATAATTTCCTCTCTTCCATTACTATCTCAGATCATTTCTTTCTAGTCAACCTTTGGGTTCAGATACTCCCAGGACCTTTTGTTTGTTCTAACCTTATTTATATTACCTAGTCCTGGTGATAACAAAATTTACATCTATAAGTTAGACTTCCAGAATCTATTTAGTATCTGAGAAAGGACCTTGATGGATGGGAATTTTTTTTACTGTTTCAATTTCCTAAGTCAGACTTGCTTCTTTAGCTCCTATGTGGCTTCATGCTCTCCAAAATGGTCCTTCCAAGACTCCTTGGGTACCAACTTCCCCGTCCTACTCCTTATATATATATACCTCCTGTACAGCATCTCCAAATTCTCCAGTACATTCTTTTCTTTTAGACACACAGGTGCACCCAGGCGCTCAGGCACGCTCCCATGCACAGGCAAGAGGGAAGGAAGAGGGTGTCAGGATGCCCTGGAGCTGGAGTTATGACCCTCCGGAGGACACAGGTGCTCAGGACTGAATTCCCGTCATCTGGCACAGAAGCACTCCCCCTAAGCCATTCTATAGTCCCCAGTGAATCCTGACAGAACTGACATAATCCACCGTCCAAACTTGCACACGTGGGATCTTTCATGACTACACTGGGAACTACCCGGTTTCTATACTTGACCCCTAAGTTTTCTTGTCATTCTTTTAAATATCTTTTACATTTATAGCTGTGATCCAGATCTGTTGCAAACTCTTTTATTGATAGTACTCCCATTTAGCAACTTCATTTCGTTGCCTTAACAAATACCTCAACTTCAAAATGTCCTATATGTTACTATTTATCTTCAAAGTGGTAGTATTATGGAAGCCAGAACTTAGAGAGTCACACATACTAACTTTCCTCCACCTTTCATATCCAATCTTTCAACTGTGCTTTCACTGTGGAACAACCTATGACAGTACCAGGGTCACCGGGTCTCTTCAGTCCAGTCTCCATGGAACAGATAAAGAGATCTTTAAAAATACAAACTGGATCACACCACTCACTAGCTTTGTCTGACTCGGTTTTAGTTGGGGTTTTTGAGACAGGGTCTTGCCTCGTAGCCCAGGCTGGCCTTGAAGTCACAGCAGTTCTGCCTCTGTTTCCCCAGAGCTAGGATGATGGGTGAACACGACATCTGGCAACATCACTCATGATGTGTCACGCTTGAAGGGAAAGAATGTATTGATTTTGAGGTGCTGGAGATCAAACCCAGGGTCTTACCAATGCTAGACAAGCAAGTTAGCACTGTGCTACATGCTTAGGCCAGGAAAAACAATTTCTCTTCCTGACAATGTTCTTATTGCAAAATCTCTGCACACTGATTCTGTGGATCAGTGACATTCAACTATGGTATAAAGACAAATTAATGTAAAATAGCGAAGTTTTTTTTTGTTTTTGTTTTTTTCGAGACAGGGTTTCTCTGTGTAGCCCTGGTTGTCCTGAAACTCACTCTGTAGACCAGGCTGGCCTCGAATTCAGAAATCCGCCCGCCTCTGCCTCCCAAGTGCTGGGATCAAAGATGTTCAACACTGCTGGGCTTCTTTCTGTATCTTTAAAGTAGTATTATCCTAAACTGTGCTTGTGCTAAAGTACCACTGAAACAGAGACTCTGAAGAGTCTATCATTTCTGCCTTGGACAAAGGCAAAAACGTCTGACAACATATAGGCCAGGTTAGTGCTCTCAACGTTTTAAACTATGTGCCTGTGTCCTACACTGGTAGCAAGTCACTGAGAGCAACGTTATCAGAAAATCTGTCAAGATCATTCCAGCCCTTGGTTTTGATTATAACCCCCACAAGCTGAGGATGGTTTCTGTTCTGTCCTCCTGTCCAATAACACAGTAAATACCGGATCCCAAAGTTGTTTTTAAGCTGTTATTCAAAAGCTGGAAGCATGATCTTAAAATGATCACCATTACATAAGATATCAAAGAGAACTAGATTTTTCAGATTTTAGTATTGAAAACATCAAAACACAAGCATCATAATTCTCATATCATACTCCAGAAGTATTCCTCCATTCAAAGTTGTCTAGGGAACTACATGATCACGATGAAAAACAAAGAGGAAGGTAGTTCTTTTCTGTGGCAAACATGGTAAGTACTGTTGGTTGTTATGCTGGCTAGTTTTTGGTCAACTTGACACAAGCTGAGGTTATGTGGGAAGAGGGAAGCTCAATGGAGAAGATGCTCTTCGACCACGCTGGTCTGCGAGGCTAGTCTGTGGGGCATTTTCTTGATTAATGACTGACTTTGGAGTGTCCAGCCCACTGTGGCCAATGCCACTCCTGAACCTGCATAAGAAGACAAGGTGGCCAAGCATGGTGGCACTTGCCTTTAACCCCAGCACTCTGGAGGCAAAGGTAGGTAAACCTCTGTGAGTTTCAGGCCAGCCTGGTGTACATAGTAAGTTCCAGGATGGCCAGGGCCACAGAGAGACCCTGTCTCAAAATTCCAAAACAAAAAAGAAAAGAAAAACTGAGCAAACCACAAAAAGCAAGACAGTGAATAACATTCATCCACGGGTTCTGCTGAAGTGTCAGCCTCAGTTTCCCTCTTTGACAGACGGATGGACCTTGATCGGGATAGTAAGCCAAATAATGCCTTTCCTCTCCAAGTGTCTTTTATCATGATTTTTATCACAGAAAGATAAAGCAAACTAGAAAAGTTGATTGAAAGTAATTACTGCTTGGGGAGTGACCTCGGCCTTCCCTGCAGCCAAGGCATAGACTGCAATTTAGACCTAGCCTAAGATTACTGAAGAGGCATGGCAGCCTTTGGAAAGGATTATCTATACTAAAAAGAGGTAGGAATTGCTGCTGGGTCTTAGTACTCAGCTGTGCCTGCATGTGACCCCTGGAACTAAGACAGCCATCTTACAACCAGTAGGAAAAACATCACTAGCTATCTCAATATAAAACAGGGAGAAGAGTACTTTGGTATCTGACCTGACCTTTTGTACTTACCGTGAGAAAGCTGTCTCTAGGCTTGATAGGCAGCAGATATCTTAGTTTATGACTTGAGCTTAAGCCATTTTTATTTGGATATGCAAAAGCAGCCTAACTAACCCACTAGCAAGTATCTCTTCCCTCTGCGATCCAGTTCTAAAGTCAGAGCCCCGCCTTCTCACTGGCTCAGGACATCAGTGCCACTGATCTGGATCTTTCCTGCCTTTGGAAACTCTAAGTGCTCCTAGGGAGCAAGTGCGACTACACTGTATGACTCCAAGTAAAATTCTGTTTCTACCATAAGTCTCACTTTTTCCAGATCTAGAATATAGGTCCTACCTTTCAACTCCGCTTTATTACTATTCAAATGTCAACACAATATTAAATTGACCTAAATTTTTTTACAATTCTTTTTCCTGTTTTCTCAGCTTTCACAGCATCCTGTTTATTGCCCTCTGCTAACAGCTGTTTCCTTCCCCATCCATGCTCTCCTGCCGTCTCCCCCACCCCACCCCCCAACTTAAATAATGCAAACTCCTCCTCAGGTGCTGCAGCTGTCTCTCCCGGGGCAGAGCTAGGTTCCTATCCAGGATGGTCCCATCCCTGTTCCTGATGTCACTGCCCAGAGGCTTGGGCTCACAGCCATCAGTTGGTCTCCTGATTCCAGGATGTGAACCGTTCTTACTGAAGGAGTCCATGTTCTCCCTTTTCTACATTTCCTGTGGGTGTGAGCCAGCAGCACTGGCCATGCTACCACGCTGTGCTACCTTGTAGTTAATCTGCTCCCTACCTGCTCACTCCAGAACTCAGCGATGAGAGACCCAGTTGTAAGTGTTATAGCTCTGAGGGGAAAGGTATCCAGGCAGTCAGGAGCCAAGGAATACCACAAAGGCACACCACAGATCTCACACAACAGATTTATTGGAAAAACACAGAAGGGTGGCTGCCCTTGCTGGGGAGAGAAGCAGCCTCAAACTATTTTTATTATGTTTATTTATTGTGACCTAGCATTTTTAAGATTTCTTTTTCAAGATAGAGTTCCTCTGTGTAGTCCTGGCTGTCTTGGAACTTTTTCTCTGTAGACTAGGCTGGCCTCAAACTCAGAGATCTGCCTGCTCTGCCTCCAGAGTGCTGGGGGCAAAGGAATGTGCTACTACCACCACCTGGCATGGCATGTTTCTTTTTAAATGAGTGTTTGTGTGTGTGTGTGTGTGTGTGTGTGTGTGTGTGTGAGTGTTTGTGTGTGTGTGTGAGTGTGTGTGAGTGTGTGTTTGTGTGTGCCCACATGAGTTACTCAGCACCATGTGAAGGCCACCAGTAGAGGCCAAACTGGCAATGGATCCCTAGGAACTGTACTACAGATGTTTGTGGGCTACCATGTGGGTGCTGGGAACCAACCCCAAGTCATGTGCAAGAGCAGCACGTGCTCTTAACCTCTGAGCCTCTCTCCAGCTTTCACCTAATAAGTACACAAAGCTAAAAATCATGGCACTCGACGGCTTACAGGATAACTCAAACTGACAAGTCTCCTGCCTCCGACTCCCAAGTGATAAAATGACAGGCATGTGTCAACATGTTTGTCTCAGCTCTATTTACTAACTGATCCCCCCCCCCCCCCAAAAGCAAATCTTGCTGGGTGTGGTGGCACATGCCTATAAAACCCAGCATTTGAAGACTGAAGCAGGAGAATCTCAAGTCAGGGCTAATTTGAGGTCAGCATAAGCCACTTTAGACCCTGTCTCAAAAACATTCAAAAGGATAAAAGAAGCTAAGAATGGTGGCACATGCCTGTAATCCCAATACTTGGGAGACAGAAACAAAAGGATCTCTGGCTGGAGGTTAGACTATGCTACAGATCAAACTCAAGGTCAGCCTGCACTACACGATGAAACCACATCTTACAAAATAGTAAAGCAAACTACTTAGCAATAAATTTGCCTAAAGAAGTGCAAACTAGGAATGGTGGTGCAGACTGCAATCTTAGCACTTGGGAAGCTAAGACAAAGACATCATGTTCTGGTTCATCCCTACACACACACACACACACACACACACACACACACACACACGGAAACTCAAAGATCAGATCTTATTTTTATTAGTTTACTACACATTTTTTTGGAATCATAGACTGATACCTTAAAAGGTAATTCTACAAAAATACTTAAGTCAGATGTGTACAAATCTATAAATATAAAACATATTACTGTAGTCTTTAAGATTTTCAGTTCTTCTCATGATATTAAAGAGCTCGCAGTTTGAAATATGCTCACCACTGACACACCAGTTCTATAATTGTACAGAATTTCTGGGTTCCATTCTCTTATAAGTTTTGAGAACTGTCCCAAATTGATTTATAGATTCAACATAATCATCAAAATTCTGAATTCTTTACAAAGATCAGCAAGATCTTAAAATTTATATGGAAATTCAAGTGGCATAGAACCAATCACAAAAAAAAGAACAAGGTTGGAATATAAAACAAAACTATAATGAAAGGAGAAAGGAAAAGAGAGAGAGATCAAGAAAGAAAGGGAAGGGCTGGTGAGATGGCTCAGCGGGTAAGAACACTGACTGCTCTTCCGAAGGTCCTGAGTTCAAATCCCAGCAACCATATGGTGGCTCACAACCATTTGTAATGAGATCTGACACCCTCTTCTGGTGTGTCTGAAGACAGCAACAGTGTACTTATTATAATAATAAATAAAAATCTTTAAAAAAAAAAAAAAAAAAAAAAAAAAAAAAAAAAAAAAGAAAGAAAGGGAAGAAGGGATAGAGAGAGGGGGAGGGAAAGAAAAGGGAAGAAGGGAGACAGGGAGACAGGGAGGGAGGGAGGGAGGGAGGGAGACACCTATAAAACAAGCACTTGGAAGGTGAGGACAGACCAGTCTCAGTCACACAGCAAGTTTGAGACCAACCTGGGCTACATGAGACCTTGTCTCTAAACAAATGAAAAAGCTAGAATAATCAAAAAGTGTGGTGCTGATATAAAATGAATGAGGGCCAGAGAGGTGACTCAGTGGGTCAAGACACTTGCTGCCAAGTCTAATGGTCGGAATAGATTCCCAGTTCCACAAAGAGAACCTACTCCGGAAACCTGTCCTCTGACCTCCACACATGTGCTGCAGCAGCACACCCTGCTACATACAAGAGGAAAGTTTTAGTTAAAAGAATGGCCACGTGGATAAATAAAATGACATAACAACACGTTTAGTCAGTTTTATTTTCTACACAATAAGTTAAGACATATAAGTATATATATCATATTATATACACAAGATAACACTTAGAAAGGAGGGAAACACTTGCAAACACATATCTAACAAAAAACTTAGAGTACCAAAAGAATTCTCACAGTTCATTAGTGAAAGGGAACTAAGTGAGGTGGTAGATGCCTGTAATACCAACGGTTGCCAGAGATCAAGAGTACAAGGCCTTCCTCAGCTACAGAGAGATTTGTGGCCAGACTATGCTACATGAGACCCTGCCTCAAAAAAATAAATAAAAGGACATTCCAGGGATCAAGGCTTATGCCTGTAAACTCAGTACTGAAAAGGCAAGACTGCCTACGATTGGGCTATGTAAGTTAATGGCTAAACCTAAGGTATAAAACAAGACAAGAAAGGGTGAGTGAGCCAGGTATGAGGGCGTATAATTTTGATTCCAGCACTCAGGAGGCAGAGACAGGTAGAGCTCCTTAGGTTCAAGGCAAGACTGGTCTACAAAGTGAATTATAGGGCAGCCAGGGCTACACGACAAGTATAAAAGACATATAAGCAAACTTTTAAAATGAGCAAAGGATCTAAAGACACATCCCTAAAGCCATGTACAATAAGAAGCCAACAGCAAGGTGCTCAAGCTAACATCATCAGACTTCAAGCACAGGCCAGTGATTCCACTTAACACCCACTAGATGCTATAATCAAAAGGACAGAGACACACTGGTGAGGAGAAATGGGAGCCCATCTACAAGGACAACAGGTATTAAAATAGTTCAATCACAGAAACAATCTGATAGTTTCTCAAAACGGCAAACACAAACTTACCACACACCTACACTTCCCACCTAGACACCTAAGAGAACAGAGAAAAGATTTCTACACAAAAACTTCTACAAAAATGTTCATAGCCAGGTGATGGTGCCACACGCCTTTAATCCCAGGGCTCCAGAGACAGAGGCAGGTGAATTCAACACCAACCTGGTCTACAGAGCTAATTCCAGGACAGCAGAGCTACACGGAGAAACCCTGTCTTGAAGGGTGGGGGAAGTGTGACACTGTGGGTATAGCTCAGTGATAGATCATGAAAGAGAGAAGTACAACCAGGCAGTAAAGTGGAGAGTGACACGTGCTACATCAATGAATATACTTTTAAAACATGTTCAGTGAAAGAAGATAACCTCTAAAGATCATATACTGATTACATTTAAATAAAATGTACAGAATAGAAAACGTATACAGCCCTTCAAACTAAATAATTCATCCAATGATTTTTGCTCATATATTTATATGTATAAATTCCAGCTCTCTTCTAAAATCTTTTTTCAACTAATTGAAAGCACAAAAGAACACTATGAATCAAGAACAGAGCAAGATTGTAAAATAGCAAGGAAAAGTTGTATCAACCCCAAAGGCAGAAAACCAATTGGTCTTTGTTGAATGCCATCAAAGACTAAAATTCCTTTCAAGTTAAATTTTGGTCTCCTTTTGAAATGGAAATTACTATGCATAATTAAATTGTAATTTGGATATTATTTGTCTACTTTACACAGCAGTCAGATGTAAAATTAAGTAGAGCAAATATATGCTTTTTGGATAAGAAAAGATAACAATTTTGGAGTCAAATATGAAGTTTGACTCTTCGCCCACTTATTAGATAGGGGAACATCCAACAATGTGCCCCCAAGCCTCAGGCTGTCCTTGTAAGTAAGGAGTCACAGTACCTCCTTCTGGAAGAAAGGAAAACTCCATCTGTGTTCTAAACAGGGGTTAAAGAGGCGGGCCTGGAGAAGTTCACTCTTTCTCTTGGGGGATGTGAGAGAGTTGGGGGGAGGGTTCCTCACTATATAACCCAGGCTCCAATCCAAATCAGAGATCACCCTGACTCTGCCAAAGAGCATGGGCATGTGCTAACATGCCTGCTCACTCTAATTTTTAAAACCTACCAAGATTTTGTGTAACTTGCACGTAATGTTAAAACATTAGATTGTTAGATTTTGTGTAACTTGCATGTAATGTTAAAACATTAGATTGTTAGATTTTGTGTAACTTGCATGTAATGTTAAAACATTAGATTGTTAGATTTTGTGTAACTTGCATGTAATGTTATATTTTGTGTAACTTGCATGTAATGTTAAAACATTACTAAAATGTTTTAATAAAAAACTATATTCTCAGGTTCTCAGAGTTCTAAGTTTGTTTGCTTCCTCCCTTCCTCCCCTTAAGACAGTGTCCTTCTGGCTATTGAGTTCATTATGTGACATGAATGTTGTGGCCTAAATTCATGGCAATCCTCCTGCTTCAGCCTGATTCCTCCTGTGCTGAGATTACAGACAGCACCATAGACCTTATCTATTTTTAACATACTAACACACAAGAGATATGAATTTTTTTTAAATAAAATAACTTCTACAGTTATATTTCTTTATATTTCTTCTCCCTTCGAAAAATGTCTTCAATTTAGGTAACTAAAGCATAGAAAAAGTAATATTAAACTTATTTCTTGTTTTTTGTTTGTTTGTTTGTTTTTTCGAGACAGGGTTTCTCTGTGTAGCCCTGGCTGTCCTGGAACTCACTTTGTAGACCAGGCTGGCCTCGAACTCAGAAATCCGCCTGCCTCTGCCTCCCAAGTGCTGGGATGAAAGGTGTGAGCCACCACGCCCAGCTATTAAACATTTTTTAAGGCTATGACTATCAGTAAAGAAAATTGATATGGTAGTTTAACAGGCAATCCCACTGAGCTACACAGTGAGCTACAGACACGCCTGGCTATAATGTGAGACTCTTGTTTCAAAACAACAATATATCAAAAGATATGCTTCCATGTGCTCACAGACACTAGTCAGGCTAATGCTTAAACCTCAGGATTTGGGAGTCTTATTCTTTTGAAACTTTAGGTTCTAGGTAGAATGTTTTGTTTTGTGTAATATAAAATCATAGAGTGATAATATTATCAAGTGAAAAGGAAATTTGGTACCTTAATCTTTTCACATCAAGCCAAAATCATGCTGCAGGCCGGAGAATCTTTTTTGCTAAAAAAACACAATACAAATATAATTAATGGTTATCATTTATTGTTTATTACAAATATAACTATATTTTATTATATCAACCACTGTTTATATTGATGTAATTAATATTAATACATAATAAATACAGTTAACGGTTATCACTCAGCAAATAAGATAAGATATAAGTCACTGGGAAGGAAAGCTCAATATTGCTTTAGAGTTCGCTGAGATAAATGAATGCAACTTAACTGGTCTAGGTTGTCACTTCACGTGTACAAAACATTTTAAGAACTAAGAATTTCTCTTTCATGCTTAGTAGATGAATAAAGTCATGTAAGAGATGAATAGTGTCACAAAGTCCAAGGGTTTACAAAATCGCCAAGGCACTCTGGGGTGATTTTACTAGTAATGTGGCACGTGATAGGTAGCTTGACTTAAAGGATGTTAGTGTGTGTGTGTGTGTGTGTTCAACTGGATTTTCTTGTAGCTTTGTTTGAGAAAAATGAGTATCTCATGTTGCCCAGGCTGGAATCAAACTCTATCCTCCTGCCCCCACCTCTCAGGTTCTGGGGTTCCCAGAGTGTAGCACTCAAGCCTGGCTACCATTGTGAAAATTATAACTTAGTAATCAGATCCTAGACCATTTAAATAATATGTGTATGTATATATATATGTATATATATGTGTGTATATATATGTGTGTGTGTATATACACACACACACACACACAGGATGTCACATTCCTTTAATCTAAGCACTCAGGCACTCAGACAAGGCCAGCCTGATCCATAAAGTGAGTCGCAGAAATTAAATATATATACTGAGACATTATATTTCTAGTTTACTTTAGGACGTGATTCCAAAAGAGGGGCACACACTCAGTCAATGGTGGAGTTACAACTATGTGCGGGTGTGCTGACTCAAGCCTGTAATCCTAGCACTCAGGGGAGTGGGCTGGGGGAGCAGAAGCAGGCAAGTTCCCATGAGTTCTGGGCAAGCCTGGGCTACAGGGGCCCTGACTTTTCAAAAAAAAAAAAAGGTAAAATAAAGTGGCACGCGAAAGAGTCAACAATGCTTTGCATAACTGTTTTACCTCAAAATCGCTGAAGTTGCCTACAACAAATTAAAACCTTGTGCAAAGTAAAGGCCTGTGGGGTCAGGGCCTCCCTCCTGTCCTGAGGCTTCTTGCTTTCCCGGTTCCTCAACAGTCGGATTCGGGATGAGTCGGGATTTGCCCCGCGCCTCTTCGGCTTCGGCGCGGCGTCACTCTCCGGCCGGCCGCGCAGCGGATCCGCACACCGTTCCGGCCCAAGGCGGAAAGGAGGGGCCTGGTGACTCATGCGGCCGGGGCTGCTGGCCAGCCAGCGAGGCCTCCCTGCAGTCCGCTTCCACCTCCCAGGCCGCCGCGCGTGCACACGGGACCGACCTTCCGGGCCGCGGCCGCGTCCGACCGCTCTCAGGAGCCCAGGCCTCCGGGCCGCAGCCCGCGCGCGTCCACGCTAGCCCCGCCCCCGCCCGCGAGCATGCGCACCAAGCCCATCTGCAAAGGCGCGCCCCCCGCCGCCGCAGCCGCACGCGCCGCCGCCTGGAGGCCGGGCAAGGCCGCGGCGGAGGCGAGGCCCAGCGCCCTGGGCGGCGCGCGGCCGCCGAAGTCCGTCCTCCCGGTGGGGCGACAAGCGGCGCAGGGGAGGGGACAGCCAGACAAGCAGGAAGCCGCGGCTTAAAAGGGCAGCTCGCGCCCAGCCCTTCCTCCCCGCGGTCCAGGCCTGCGAGCTCCGGTCTTTACAGCTCCCGCCGCACTCGCCTCAGCCCGCCGCCGCCGCCATGTACCGCCGTCTGGGCGAAGCGCTGCTGCTGTCCCGCGCCGGGCCCGCTGCCCTGGGCTCTGCGGCTGCAGACTCAGCCGCGCTGCTGGGCTGGGCCCGCGGACAGCCCTCCGCCGCCCCGCAACCCGGGCTCACGCCGGTCGCCCGGCGCCACTACAGCGAAGCGGCCGCCGACCGCGAAGACGACCCCAACTTCTTCAAGATGGTGGAGGGCTTCTTCGACCGCGGCGCCAGCATCGTAGAGGACAAGCTGGTGGAAGACCTGAAGACCCGGGAGAGCGAGGAGCAGAAGCGGAACCGGGTGCGCGGCATCCTGAGGATCATCAAGCCCTGCAACCATGTGTTGAGCCTCTCCTTCCCCATCCGGCGCGACGACGGCTCCTGGGAGGTCATCGAAGGCTACCGGGCCCAGCACAGCCAGCACCGCACGCCCTGCAAGGGAGGTGAGCGCCCTCCGGCCCCTTTCTGTCCTCCCTCCCCTCCAGACTCCCGTAGCCCGGGCCGCTACTCGGCCCAGCCCAGTTCTGCAGGCCGTGCCCCGCTTCGGGCTCCCCCGCCTCGGGTGTGGCAGCCTTAGAGGATACTGATTTTTTTTTTCCGCCCTAAAACTACCACGTAATATGCCAGCCTTTTTACTGGGCAAGTCTTCACCCCAAGCCTCTGCTTGTGTTGATGCTGACTTCACTGAGGACACTGTACAGCTTTTCTTTAGCCTCGGTGCCTGTCATGTCATAGACCGTGAACCCTTAACGCCAGCAGCCGACGATACAAGAACAGAGAAAAATTATCTTCTTTTTGGAGTTGGAATCTTGAAAGTTTGATTAACCAGCGCAGCTTACTAATCTTCTAAATTATTATAATTTTACACTGATGGCTTTTTGTGTTGTGCCTCTTTTCTCCCCTTGGAAAATGTAAAATATCGAGCAGAGTAAGGTCTCTGACAAACAGGGCGACCTGACATTAAATCTAAAGGGTGTAGACTACAGAACTGCCTGCCAGCCAATAGAATGAAATAGCCCTGGGGGTGTGTTCTTGTCCTGGCTAGTACCAGAATTGAGCCTAGGCAAAAGGTAGAGTCCTTAGGGAGTTGAATCAGTTAGATTTGGTAGTTACCAGGGTATCCTGTGGTTTAAACTTTTGGGATGTGTGTAGATTGGCTTACAGCCTTTTTTTAGGGAAGAAAAATACGTTTTTCATTTTCTCTCCACTACAGTACACAATCATACAGCGTTAAAGGTGCTTTAAAAAAAAAAAAGACTATTAAAAGAAAAACCACCTTTTTTCTGTTGCTTAAACTTAATGTATTGAGTAGGAGTCTTGATGGAGGTTGAATTGGCAAGTGAGCAGAGGTTAGACTAGAACAGTGATTCATTTCATTGCAACTTCATAACTGTAATTTTGCTACTGTTAGGAGTAGTTATGTAAATATCTAATAGGCAGGATATTTGATATGCAACCCCTTCAGGGGTTACGGGGGACCCACAGGTTGAGAATTGCAGGACTAGACCTTTGTCTGCCTCGGTTCTGTCCAGTAGTCTTTTTACTACCAGCTGACTAAAAACTATAGAAATGTTTCTGCACTGGAAAAACTGGGGCTGTGATGGTGTTCCCAGTGGTGGAACAAAGGTTGTGGCAAAAGGTTTAATGATTTACCAAATTCGCATTGAGTCTACCCAAGTCTAGGATCTCCCTTTGGAGCCTAATTGTCCCTTAGCCCTGTAGTTCCCTCTGCTAGAAGCCATTGGAACCACTTTGACCTCTGATTTCCCATGCAGCTCAAAATTATATAAAAGGGGTAGTCATTCTCCTACACCTCACCTTCCTCTTTCTTCCTTCCCTCCCTCCCTCCCTCCCTCCCTCCCTCCCTCCCTCCCTCCCTCCTTCCCCCACAAGCCGGGAACTCAAATTCTACCCCCCTCCAGAACAAACAAGGATGTCTGTCGAGCCAGAGGCATTGTATTGCAAATGCTAAACTGTCCTTGTCTTTACAGAGGGTGTGCATCCTGTGATTTGGTGGGTTTTTTCTGTCTTGTTAGTCATTAAAGCAATTTGAGTTTGCCGTAGTTTTATTATTTTAAGTGCTCTTGTCACAGAAGTTTTAATAGCAAAATATTGAGCCTAGCAACAAATATCATCAGCCTTACCAGATCACAGTAACCAAAGCACTTGCTCAAAGTGGAGTGAACAGAGCAGAAATAGAGAAACCCGTTTGTAGTTAGTTAACAGTAACAGCATTGCATGATGATACAGCAAGATAAAGTAACGTTCTACAAAGTAAACCATTACATTTATTTAACATCACACTGCCTCTTCGCCCCCTGTCCCATGCCTAAGTGAATTGTCTTCTCATAGTGTTTTGGGAATTTTGTTCTTGATCCTCCTGCCTCATCGGCTCTCCCAGTGTTTATTACGAGAGACCTCATCTGTTCCTTGACATCCCTTTCCCAGCCTTGAGCCCTCTCTATCTAACCTTTCCTCCACAGCGACCTTACACCTGAGTTTCCTAAAATAAAGCCCTCGAGGCTGAACCAGGTCTGGTGACTTGCTGCAATCCTAGCTCTGAGAGCTGAGCCACTCAGTTAGACCCTATCTCAAAAAACAGGAATAAATCCTGTACTGAATCAATACAATAGTCTAATCTATAGTGAAAAGAGATAGTTTAAAGTAAAGACCACCTGGAAGTGCTGGTGAGTACTTTATTTCAAGTAAATATTTAATAAAACTTGGTTTTGTGATTTTTTTTTTCCTAAGTCATATTTAACTGAGGCTACTAGATTTGCCTCTGGTAAGGATTTACAGAGGACCAGAGACTTAGATAAGAGCTGGAACTCAAAGCCTGGATTCTGTCAGTAGCCCGGTATGGCCATATGCGTACCTGATTTTCTGTAACACAGGAAAATCTGAAATTCAGTGCCAGCCTGGACTACATAGATAAGATCCTGTCTCAAAAAAAAACAAAAAACAAAAAATCTATTTTTGTAGCAAAGATGGATACTGTAATAAACAATTGATTTGACAAGATTTGTTCAAAGGTTCTGACATGTTTTCAAACACAGCAGAGATTGTTCCCGGTGGACATGATATTCTGGGTACATCATCTGTCATCCAGTTGTTTGCTAGGGTAAATCTGTGTTTGTGGTGGGTGCCTTCCCTCACCTCTCCATTTGTATGTGTCTCTCCTGAAGCATCTGTTCTGAAGAGAACAACTTTCTCAACAGATTGTTCTGCTACCAGTTTTAGTGTAAAGTTCTTAGAATTCAGTGTAGGGAGGGGCTGGAGAGAGCACTGTGGTTAGGGCATAGGCTGCTCTTGTGGATTTGATTCCTAGCACCCAGTGGTGATGCAGAGCCATCCAGAACTCCAGGGCCAGTGGAGCTGTGCCTGCTCTGCCCTCCTCAGGCATCGTGCACGGATGTATATTCATACAGGCAAAGCATTCAGACACATACGGTGAAAAGTTAAAAAGGTTCAGAAGGGAGCTGGGCGTGGTGGCGCATGCCTTTAGTCCCAGCACTCGGGAGGCAGAGGCAGGCGGATTTCTGAGTTTGAGGACAGCCAGGGCTACACAGAGAAACCCTGTCTCGAAAACCAAAAAAAAAAAAAAAAAAGGGTTTAGCGATCAACTGACTATAGGAGCCACTTTCTTTGTTTTCTATCTTGCCCCTCAGTGTCTTCATCTCATATTTAGTTAAAGTTTTCCCGTTAGTGGTTCTTTCTCCTGTGTTAGAACTTCCTCAAATCATTAGATGAGTATCTTGTGTAACTGTGTTTTGCTGCTACGAAATGCAATACAAAAGTTAACTTGTTTTATAAGCCATATAATTCATAGATCCTTTAGCACTCAGCTGTGAAGTAGTGTTTGTAATACATTTTAGTTAAATGCAGAATTGTTTGTCTTTATACAGACATGTCATTTCGTAAAAGCCATGTGTCCCCAGTCCTTATGTGCAAACAAATGAAGAGCTCTGAAACCTGCCACAGTGTATACTACATATTTCCCTTCTCCCATTCTGTAAGCATTGACACTTAACTAGTAGTTATGGGTGTCTCAGCACACCGTGTAGAATCTGCAAGTCATAATCGGAAACTAAGCACCAGTGCACATAACTTCAGAAAAGTGGGTAATGATTAATAGGCCCATGAAAGAACTGAACAGGTGAGATTTTTGGCTTAAGACCAGAAGAAATTGAATTTACCACTGTAATCATTTAAATTCTGAGAAAATCAGATTTTATCCACTAATGTTGCAGATGTTAAGAACAGAAGGAGAAAGAACTCTTAGTTTAATGTTCTGCTAGTCTTTAGAGATTTTCAGGCCAGCCAGGACTACACAGTGATCCTGGGTCCTCAAAAAGACAAAAGATGAAATGATAATGAGAGGTTCAGAAAGCTAGCTGCATGGTAAGCTCATCTTTGTGCCTGGGGGATGGTATGCCCCTCCTTGGGGAAAGAAACTTCCCTAGTTGAATCCTTAGTTATATGTAAGGTATTTAAGTTCTATAAGGCATGATAGCATATTACTGAACCAGAGGAGGGACTGTAGAAACCACCAGTTTATATCCGAGTCAGACCCAGTCCTTGTAACTAATTTCTGAAAAAGGTTGATCTTGTGAGATTGTTGAGCTTTTATTTAACCTGTGAGATGAAGCTTTCGATGGTTAGTGTTAGATGGGAATTAAGTGAGGGAATGCCCTCTCTGTGGGCAGAGAACTAAAAAAGGTGATGGACAGAGAGTTTTCCTGTTTTAGCGTTGTTGAATACGTAATGATAAACCTAATGGATTACAGAAAATAACATCAGAACTAAGAATGAAGGTAATAGGAATGGAAAGGAAGGGCTGGAGAGATGGTTCAGTGGCTAAGAGCACTGACTGCTCTTCCGAAGGTCGTGAGTTCAAATCCCAGCAATCACATGGTGGCTCACAACCATCCATAATGAGATCTGATGCCCTCCTCTGGTGTGTCTGAGGACAGCTACAGTGTACTTAAATATAATAATAAATAAATCTTTAAAAAAGGAATGGAAAGGAAAAGAGGCAAACTAAAGTATTTTGAAACAATGGTATTCTTCAGAGATATGGGATGAAGATGGGAAGGATCAGAGATAAAGTTTTCAGTCTAAGGGAATGGAAAAAAATAACACTACTAAGGACTATAGACCCCATCTGAAAGCCGTTCAACAGCAGTCTAAATAGGAAATTCCAGGAGTAGGTCATTAATGATCTTAACTGATGCAACGTTCTGGGAAGTGGTATAAAATTAAAGAATAAGAATAAAATAAAGGCTCAGGAGATGTCTCCACCATTAAGGGCACCTGTTCTTTCAGAGGACCCAGCTTCAGTTCTCAGCACACAGTGCTTTGTTTATTTGAAAAATAATAGTTTATACAGATATGTATATGTGTACAAAAGATGCATAGTATTTAATGTATTATTGTGAATGCTTTAGATCATTCAGGAGATGTTTTAGGACAGCAAAGAGAATAGGGGTGTCAGTAATTCATCAGGTTGATCATGTAAATGACCTGATTTCCATCCCTGGGACCCACCCAGTAGGAGAGAACTAGGTTCAGGTGGTCCTCTGCACACAGTCCCCTCTTGATTGTTGCTTTCCTAGACAGTCCCTCCCTTTCCTCTATGGTAATTCTGCTCTTATTCTCCGAAGACCCATTGAAACTAGATAGCTTCAGTCCTTTGACCCTTTTCATAACAAGTTAGGATAGTTACTGTTGCCTTTTTGTCTTGTTAAATGTTGCCCAACTTCATGTGGATATCAGGGGTACCTTTTTTTTTTTTAACTATGTAGCCCAGACTGCCCTCCGTTGCCTGTGTGCTAGAATTACAGTCTTACACAGCCATGCCATACCTAGGTCACCCAACTTTTTTTTTTTAAAGATTTATTTATTATATGTAAGTACACTGTAGCTTTATTCAGACACCCCAGAAGAGGACATCAGATCTCATTACAGATGATTGTGAGCCACCATGTGGTTGCTAGGATTTGAACTCGGGACCTTCGGAAGAGCAGTCGGCGCTCTTAACCACTGAGCCATCTCACCAGCCCCAAGTTGTAATTTGTTTAAAAAGTCATTTGTAAGACCTAATTTAAAATTTTAATCAAGAAGCTAAACTTTGTTTCCCAAGAAGCTTAAGTTTTTCTCTTCCAAGTGGGTTAGCAGTTCTTTTGTTTTGTTTTGTTTTGTTTTTTCGAGACAAGGTTTCTCTGTGTAGCCCTGGCTGTCCTAGAACTCACTCTGTAGACCAGGCTGGCCTCAGAAATCCACCTGCCTCTGCCTCCCAAGTGCTGGGATTAAAGGCGTGCGCCACCGCCGCCTGGCATGTTAGTAGTTCTTAAAACCTATGTTTCCTGAATTCTCAGACAGGAGTTCCTTGGCACCATAGAGTAAGTTAATTGGTTTTCTTCCTCCCTCCTTTTCTTTTGCTTTCTTTGCTAGGGATGAGGCCCAGAGCCTTACACGAGCCCTCTACCCCTGAGCTACAGTCACAGCCTAGGACTCCTGTTTATTAAGTAGATAGTTTAGAACGCCACTGGGATTTGAATTCTGGGTGAGTAAGCCATGCCTCATTAAGGAGATCCCAGTTCAAGTAATTTTTAAAAACATTTAAGTTTCCAAAAATGTTGAGTTACTAATTCATCATAGAAAAGGATGGTAGCTAAGGAGTTTACGTGAATGTATGTTTGGTTTTGATTCAACTAGAAACAGGAAAATGTCAAGCTGTCGGTTGTGGCTTTCACTTAGTCTTTTTTTCTAAGTAATGAGCTGCTGGTTTGTTTTTCTCTATCACCATGGCAATTCCAGCTAGTTTTGAAGAGGTAGAAGATTTGGTTTGTTTTGACTTTGTTTTCATTTTTGTGAGACTTAATTTATTTTACATTTACTTCATTTTAAGATTTATTTATTATTATATATAAGTACACTGTAGCTGTAGATGCGCCAGAAGAGAGCGTCAGATCTCATTACAGATTGTTGTGAGCTACCATGTGGTTGCTGGGAGGGATTTGAACTCAGGACCTTCTGGAGAGCAGTCAGTGCTCTTAAACACTGAGCCACCTCTCCGGCCCCTTACATTTACCTATTATGTGAGGTTGGGGCGTGTACGTGGGAGTTTTCTTCCTGGGGTTTACCTTGAGATGTTGTGTTATCACTGTTGGGCCCAGTAGTCCAGTAGTTAGAGCACCTGTGTACTATTGATTCCTTAGAAAGTTTGCAAAGAAAACCTTCTCACCCAGGTCACACAACCTCATTACCTTCTGCTCTCTTCTTACCCTCTTGTCTGCTCCAGGTCTGATTCTGCTCTGACAGCCCCTCCCCTAGCTCACTCCAGTAGAAGTTTTTCATTAGTTCATAGTCTGCAGAAAAATGCCTGTGGTGTGACTAATATTTCCACATGGGTGTAGCTAGGGAAATTTTTTTCCACAAACAAAAAAGTTAATCTATTGGAAACATGTGTTTTGGTTTTGGTTTGCTTTGTTGTTTTTCAAGACAGTTTCACTGCATAGCCCTGGCTGTCCTAGAAGTCACTCTGTAGACCAGGCTGCCCTTGAACTCAAAGATCCTCCTGCCTCTTCTTCCTGAGTACTGGGATTAAAGGTGCATGCCACCACTAATATTTTTTTTAAGATTTAGTTATTTATTTTATGTGTGTGAATGCATTGTTGATATCTTCAAGCACACCAGAAGAGAGCATCAGATACCATTACAGATGGTTGCTTGCCAGGAATTGAACTCAGGACCTTTGGAAGAGCAGTCAGTATTCTTAACCACTGAGCCATCTCTCCAGCCCCCCACTAATATTTTTTAACGTTGAGTTTGTAGCTCCTCAGTGGAAACTTGTATTGTTATACTCTACATTTCTAGCTGTTATCTTTCCAGTAAGAGAACATTAATAAGTTTTTTATTTGGTATTGATTGATTTGTCTGTATGTTGGGTACCACAGCACATGTGTATCAGTTATCTACTACCAGATATGTCCCAGGAATTGAAGGCAAGTAATTACGCTTAGTGGCAAATATTGTCACCTGCTAAGGCATCTCACTGGCATGCATTTGTTTGTTTTTGCAATGCTGGGTGTCAGGATGAGAGCCTTTTGAGTACTAGTTGTCCTTAAATATCTAACAGTTCTTTTTTTTTAAAAAAAAGATTTGTTTATTTTATGTATATGAATACAATGTTGCTGTCTTCAGACACACCAGAAGAAGGTGTTGGATTCCATTACAGGTGGTTGTGAGCCACCATGTGGTTGCTGGGAATTGAACTCAGGTCCTCTGGAAAAGCAGTCAGTGCTTTTAACCACTGAGCCATCTCTCCAGCCCTCTAAGAAATCTTTCTAAGCAAAAACTAATCTTCATGGCCACTCTTGGCTATCAGAATAAATTAATTAATTCGGTCCCCATTCTGTAACTAATTTTGGGTGTCTAATTAGCAGCTTTTCCTTTTTACCCTTTTTTAAAAAAGAATTATTTATATATTACATATATATGTGTGTGTATATATGTATGTGTGTGTGTGTGTGTGCATACATATATATATATAAGCTTTATTCAGACACACCAGAAGAAGGCATCTGATCACGGTACAGATGGTTCCGAGCCACCATGTGGTTGCTAGGAATTGAACTCAGGACCTCTGGAAGAAGAGTCAGTGTTCCTAACCACCCGAGTCATCTCTCCAGCCCCACCTCCTTTTACCTTTTATGGTGTCCTTATACATAAAATACCTAGCTCAGCACAGGGTTCAAGGCCAACCTGGTGTACAGAGCAAGTCCTAGGACAGCCAGGACTACACAGAGAAACCCTGTCTCATAAACTTTAAAAAGAAAAAAGGTATTTCAGTGTATATAGGAATAGCTTGTCTGTAAAATATAAGAGGCATGGCGTTTTCAATTTATAGCTATTTTGTTAACTTAGCAGAAGTTGTGGATGTAATTCTGTCTTCCCTCCTTTTCTAAATGAATCTCCCAGGTATCCGTTACAGCACTGACGTGAGTGTGGATGAAGTAAAAGCACTGGCTTCCTTAATGACATACAAGTGCGCTGTGGTCGGTGAGTGGCCCTCTCTGCTGATGCCTGACGACTCTTTGGGGAAATGTGGCTATGCACGGCTACTTTTTAAAATTCTCCTTATTACCTTGTTTATAATGATGTGTGTGGAAGTCAGAGGCAACACTGTAGAGGTGGTTCTTAATCAAACTTAGGTTGTCAAGCTTCTAAGACTGTTTACCTGCTGAGCCAATTCATTGGCCCAATGGTTACTTTTAGTATGCTATAAAAATATTTAACAGGCCGGGCAGTGGTAGTGCATGCCTTTAATCCCAGCACTTGGGAGGCAGAGGCAGGCGGATTTCTGAGGTCAAGGCCAGCCTGGTCTACAGAGTGAGTTCCAGATAGCCAGCACTACACAGAGAAACCCTGTCTCAAAAAAAAAAAAAAAAAAAAACCAACAACAACAACATTTAACAGAACTGTTTTGTTTTTTGAAAGAACTTTGTTTGTTTGTTTGTTGATAGTATCATACGCACACACACACACACACACACACATATATATCCCTGGCTGGCTTGAAACTCTATGATCAGTCTGGCATTGGACTCAGAGATCTTCCTGCCTCTGCCTCCCAAATGCTGGGATTAAAGGTGTCTATCACCAAACCTGACCTGATTTTTTTACTTTCTTTCATAGTCTTCTCCATTTCTGAATTACAACACATGCATTTTGTTGCTTAGGATCTCTCTAAGGGCTATGGGAAGTAAAGACTGGTTTCCCTCCTTATTTGTGTGTTTGCATTATAGTTGTATGTCAGTATAGATTGTAACACATAGGTAATAGAATATATATCACCAAGGAGAACATGGTAATTAAAGAAATAAGAACTTTGTCATCATTTCCAAACTTAAAACAGTGAAATTTTTATAGAAGCTAACTGAATTTTCTTGAAGCATACACCCTTGTTTTAAATGCTCATCCATGGTCTAAATAAATCATAGTGGAAGGAAAGCAAATACAATATTCTCTTAGAAGTAATAGAATACTGATTAAATACAGTTAACACCTGGCTGGCATTATATATGATACCTGTTCAGTAAGATTTCATTTCAAGTTTAACATCTGTGTTTTCTTGTGATGCTGAGAATTAAATCCAGGGCATTTTTCATCCTAGGCAGGCACTCCACCAACTAAGCTACGGCTTCAGCACTGGCTTTAGTTTGGGAATTTTCTAGAATTAAAGCAGTCATGTAGCTGGGTGGTGGTGGCTCACGCCTTTAATCCCAGTACTCAGGTATAGGTAGGTGGATCTGTGAGTTCCAGAACAGCCAGGACTACACAAAGAAACCCTGTCTTGAAATAATTCAGAATCTGAAACTATATGAGCACCAAAATAGTGCTCCAAGTAGAAAACTCCATACCTGAACTTATGAGGTGAGCTATTGTCAAATCGTAGGTATCAGGCTGCGTGGTGGTGGTGGTGGCGGCGCATGCCTTCAATCCCAGCACTCTGCAGACAGAAGCAAGTCAGTCTGTGGTCGAGGCCAGCCTGGTCTACAGAGTGAGTTCCAGGACAGCCAGGGATACACAGAGAAACCCTGTCTCAAAAAACACCAAAAACAAAATGTAGGCAACAGTAAAATGTCCTACATCATTACCAGTACATTATGTACATAGGAGACATAAAATTCTTGTCTAGGGTTGGACTCCATCCTCCAGATAACTAATTGTGTATAGGTAAGGAAGAAGATGAAATACTTGAGAAACATACTTGATGATATTTGCTCTCTCTGTATTGGCAATATTTTCTGTTTTTATGTTTTTTAAGCTTTTATGGAACAATATCTTTCACTATTCTCTCTCAGATGTACCGTTTGGAGGTGCTAAAGCAGGCGTTAAGATCAACCCCAAGAACTATACAGTAAGTATCCAGCTGGCACTGTCCATGTAGGGCCTAAAGTTGTGCTCCTCATGCCAGTGAGGTTAATGGTGCCATTGCTTTCCTGGAGGAATTGGAAAACAGCTAATGGTTGACTCAGCTGTAAATTTCCTAATGTATCTTGCCACACTTGCTTGCTGTTGATGGCTGTGCTTCTCATGTTAATAGACATTTACATCTGCCACAGACAATCTGGGTCCCTGGTCTGTGAAGAACGGGATTTCTTAGGCAGATGGACAAAGATTCCGGATGAAAATGACAGACAGATACACGAAAGATGTGTTGAATCTGAATGTAATGTTCTGGTTGAGCTTCAGACTTATATTACAACGAATTATCAGAGGATACAAATCACAAAAAGACAAGATACACTGAAATTCACCAGTTACAGCAGAAAGGAATTTACAGGGACTAATTAAATGTTTACATTAGGGATAACAAGCCCTGCCTTTGGATCAGCCTAATGCCAGGCAAGAATTTCACACTTTAAGGTTAAAAGCATCAGGGGGTTGTTAACTCTTGACAGGCCTTAAGAGTAATGTGCTATCACAGAGCTCTAAATTCTTAGGTCTAATAAAACTTATCTTGTCTGGAGAGTTTCCCCTTATCAGGGTAGTATATCAACTTATACTTGACATGGAAGTAGCCTGTAGTAAAAGATTTCTATCTCAGTGAGACTTTTAGTCTCTATCTGTAAACAGCTGAGTAAAATGGCAAGTGCTTAATTGTTTACTAAATGGGTTAAGCTCCTTGCTGCTATCTGGAATCTAAGAACACTGGGAAAAGGCTTTAGCTATGTTAGAATACAATCTTAAAAGGCATTTACTATAAGGTGATGCTTAATAGAGTGCACGTGAATCTATACACTAGATTAATGTGGTGGAAATTTGAATATAATGGGTTAGGGTAAGAGATGCCATAACTCTGGGAGGAAAATTTCCCTGGACTCTTATCCTCGTAAAACAGCTTCCAGGCTTTTCGCCTGACAAACCGATCCAAACTGGAGAGTTGGCTTTCGCCAGAATATCCAGGAGGAGAGTCCTAGAAATTCATTTCTCATGAGCAGCTTTTTGGCATTTCTGCCTCACAAGCTGACTCCACCAGAGTCCGTGACATACATCTAAATTTTTTAATTTTTAAAAGTTTTGATCTTAAGTTTTGTGCCCAGCATGATGGCACACACTTTTAATCCAAGCACTCAGGTGGCAGAGGCAGGCAGATCTCTGAGTTCAAGGATAGCTTGATCTACATAGTAAGTTCCAGAATAGCTAGGGCTACCAGAGAAGTCCTGTCTTGGAAAACTAAAAATTAAAACATGAATAAGATTTTGATCTTAAGTTTTAATACCAAGGTTTTATTCTAGCAACAAACAACTTATCTAGTAAAAATCATGTTTATTCTGTTAGTTCCAAGTTAGTTAAAACTGGTTGCTACAGTAGTTAGTTGTGTGGTTTCATTCTCTGAAATTCACCATTTGATGACTCCTTGAACACACTGTCACCCATACTTGGGTGTCTTGTTTATCTCTGTAACCCTTTCAAGAAGCCCACACCCACGCACTTGGATATATATGTCTTCTCTTTTTTAACTGCTGCTCTCTTAACCCTTATGCCTATATTAAGCATCTGTGTTAAACCCCAACTCTGTCTCCCTTTTTGCATGTGATCTTGTTTTGTTTTTGAGATAGGGATTCACGACCTAACCCAGATTGACCTCATTCTCAGCTGTCCTCCTGAGACTTAGGGTTACAGGCACAGCCGCCACACCCATGTTAAAACTTTACATTTAAATGAAAGTATAGGATGACCCATGGAGTCTGCCCTAGGGTTTTACTGCTATGAAGAGACACCTTGACCCCAGCAGCTTTTATAAAGGAAGACATTTAATTGGGCTAGCTAACAGTTTCAGTGGTTTAGTCCATTGTCAACATGGCAGGAAGCATGGCAGCATGCAGGCAGACATGGTGCTGCAGAAGAAGCTGAGGTCTACATCCTGATTCACAGTCAGCAAGAGACTGCCACACTAGGCCCAGCTTGAGCATAGAAAACTTCAAACCCCGCCTCCACAGTGACACACTTCCTCCAACAAGGCCACACCTCCGTAATAGTGCCATTCCCTATGGGCCAAGCATTCAAACACATGAGTCTATAGGGGCCATCCCTATTGAAACCACCTCAGGATCCATATAGTTATAACTGTTTTGTGTGAGTGTATGAGAGAGAACGACAGAAACCGAAAAGAGGGGGGATTGAGGATGTTATTACTTTGAAGCCCTGGCTGACCTGGTACTTGTGTGTGTGTGTGTGTGTGTGTGTGTGTGTGTGTGTACTCACCCTAGGATGGCTTCTTTTACCTCCTAGGTACTGGGATTGCAGGACGCACTGTCATGTTCTGCATTATGCACACACACATACACATTTTAGACAAAGTTTCCCTTTATAGCCTATACCTATATAGCCTTATTTGTTTCCACATTCTTTTGCCTCGGTATTCCCAGTGATGGAGTTACAAACACCACGTCTGGCAGGTGTAGGTGGATCTCTAAGTTCATAGCCAGTCTAGACTAGATAGCAAGTTCAAGGCCAGCCAGTAAGACTCCCTCAGTCATGCCTTCTCTGAACCAAGACTCTAGTCCTCACATGCTAGGCAGATGCTCTCCCGTTGAGCTGTATCTCCCCAACCCTCTCTTTACTTTTTATACTGAGACAGGGCTTCACGGGGTTGCCTTGAATTCTCTGTAGTCCAAGCAGGCCTTTTGAAATCTTTTTTATTTTATTATTTTTTTTAACCAGGCAGTGGTGGTACATGCCTTTAATCCCAGGATTTAGGAAGCTGAGGTAGGCAGATCTCTGAGTTCCAGGACAGTCAGGACTAGAAAGAGAAACTCTGTCTCAAAAAACAAACAAAGAAAAGAAAGGAAGAAAAATCATTTTTCTGAGATACATAGTGAATTCCAGGTCTGCCTAGTCTGCTACATAGTAAAACCATGGCTCAAAAAAGTAACTAGACAGGGCCTAGCAAACACAGAAGTGGATGCTCACAGTCAGCTATTGGATGGATCACAGGGCCCCCAATGGAGGAGCTAGAGAAAGTACCCAAGGAGCTAAAGGGATCTGCAACCCTATAGGTGGAACAACATTATGAACTAACCAGTACCCCGGAGCTCTTGACTCTAGCTGTATATGTATCAAAAGATGGCTTAGTCGGCCATCACTGGAAAGAGAGGCCCATTGGACTTGCAAACTTTATATGCCCCAGTACAGGGGAATGCCAGGGCCAAAAAGTGGGAGTGGGTGGGTAGGGGAGTTGGGGGGAGGGTATGGGGGACTTTTGGGAAAGCATTGGAAATGTAAATGAGGAAAATACCTAAGAAAAAAGAAAAAAAAAAGTAACTAAAAGTGCCTGCTCCACAAGTGGTACTGGGAGTGTCTTTCCAGCCGGGGAGGTGAGGGAAGGGGGTGGCGCAGGCCTTTAATCCCAGCACTTGGGAGGCAGAGGCAGGCGGATTTCTGAGTTCCAGGCTAGCCTGGTCTACAGAGTGAGTTCCAGGACAGCCAGGGCTATACAGAGAAACCCTGTCTCAAAAAGCAAACAAACAAAAAATCCTCTTTCCATTTGATCTTTATATCAAAAATGTGTTTCTCTGTGTGTTTGTTTGTTTCTCTCTGTAGGATAATGAATTAGAAAAAATTACACGGAGGTTCACTATGGAGCTGGCCAAGAAGGGTTTTATTGGTATGTATTGCCCTATGTATTTCTGTATAGAGTGAAACACCTACTAAGTAATGATCTTGAAGAAACTCCTGCTTTTATAAACCTTAGGTATAGTTGTCCTTTTCCTTCTAGAAACCAGGTTTTATTATAGATCTCATAGACACAGCTTAGCTTGTTTTTAACAAGTTCAGGTTCTCGCTGCAGTGTGGAACAAGGACACTAAGGAGAGATCTTTCCTGCCTTGTTCACACCCTTTTCTGAAGCATGGAAAGGGATGTGACTACTAAATACTGGATTTATAACAGTATTTTTAAGATGTGAGAAATCTGATGTCATTTAGAAGCTAGTGGTTTTAATGTGTATTAGCTGTTCCTTTACCTCACTGGAGGTGGCGGTGAGGCTGATGTCATCAACTCGCTACTCCATTCTCCTTCAATCTCTGAGGAGTGCTCGGGTCAGTTAGAGGAGCTTTTGTGAGCGTGCTCCATTTCTAAGGATACTTCACCTGCTTGATATTCTTATTGCCTAGTATCTGTGTTAATAAGTTCTTTGTGAGATAGGAATATTTCTTGTGATGTGTACTTGTTTACTCTTCAGTTTCTAAGTAGTTTTGTCTTAATAGTTCTTGGTCTACAGGCTCTGGTTAACTTAAATAAGTAAGGTTACTCAGTAGAATGTTAAAGGGAGACTGGCTGGGATGGGGTTGGGCACAGCATCCTCTTAACTCTGCTTTCCTATGCCTGAGAGTTCCCTCCGTGTTCCCTCCACAAGTGACAAGCTCCTATGCAATTAAGCTGCATATTGAAACTTGTTCTGTTGTTAGGAAGTAAGGTATAAAATAAATGAATGAATACAGGAGTGAGTATAGGAAAAGCTCGACTGTTATAAGATTTTGTCTGAAGTCCTTAGGGTTCTTGACATGCTTCATATGATCACTACTATGGATTTTACATGTGCCGCATTGCCCAGAGACAGTCTGCCATCAGAAGTTAATGAGCACCTCACTCTTGCCTACAGGGGTGCTTTCTGATTTCAAGATGGTGAATTCACATTCCAGCCTGGTGATGCCTTTGTGGTTATTTGAATTGCATGTTTGCTTTTAGCCTAAAATCTTAGTTATATTTTACCCTTGAGTTTTTCAGATTTCATGCAGTCATATTTATTGCCATATTTTCATACGTTTTTTCCAGCGTAGTTGTAAGTCTTGAAAGTTCCAAAAGTGACTCACTGGAACTCTGAAGGACAGTCTGAGTAATTTGGCCCCTTTGCTTGTAGAAGGCAAATGAAAGCTTATCTCTTGTCTTCTCACTTCCCTTTCTACAGGGTTCACCATCAGACTTGAGTCTGAATTCTTACCGTTAGCCCTGGGAGTTTAGGGTCAGATATGGGTGGAGTGGGATAGAGGAGGAAAAGTCAGATTTTGATAGGAATTGTGTTGAATATAGAGGCCATGGGGGGGGGCATATTTACCAAATTAAGCCTTCTAACCCATAAACATGGGCATCTTTGTGCTTATAGGGCTTATTTTCTTCATACTTCTCAATACTAGAAACAACTACAGAGTCCTTTTGATGCTATTGTAAGGGATAATGATATATTAGGGGGTTATTTTTGAGTTTTGTTAGCATACTTAGTAATTTCTATAATCAAACCCATATGGGCAAGATGTTGCATATTTAATACAGTGTGTTGTCCCTATACAAAAGGAAATAAATGAACTTTAACATTTGTAGGCCAGCATGGCTATTGTTTCTTACAGTATCAACTTAAACTTAGATATTGCTTTTTCCCTTTACAATTATTCTGTGTCCAGACTTGGCAATAAAGTAATACCAGCCTCACAGAACAAATTGAAAACTACTCCCTCTTCAGATTCTTGGAAAAGCCTAGAAATGTTTGTGTGTATGTGAGTGAGTATGTGTGTGTGTATGTATGTATGTGTGTGTGTGTGGTACCTATCAACTGTAACTTTGCCCTGCAGGTTTCTCATGTTCCTTTGTCTCCATACACCAGAACTACCCTGACCTCAACCCCTCCCTTATGTGCATGTCCTGTTAGAATTCTGTAGTGCAGAGATTACTTGTAATCTGTACATCCTTTGGGAACATAGTAGGAGATCAGTCTTACCCTTAGCCTGATCCTGTGGGAACATAGTAGGAGATCAGTCTTACCCTTAGCCTGTCAGGCTAATTTTTCATTGATTTCCCCTTGCTTCCCTTGTTGAACTTGTGAAATGCAAGCTTATCAGCCAACAGTCACGTCTTTGTGGTTTTTATTATGTCTTTTTGATTGACAAACTGCTTACCTCAGACTTACCAGTTCATATTTATTGTTTTGAAGCAGGTAATGTTACTCCATAGATATTTCTAAACAGGTCTTATAGCAATTTGTCCTTAGCTTAGGAAATAAATATGTATTGTAAATTGGCAAAATTGTGCTAACCTGTAGCCCAAGCATATCACTTTGAGAAATAGAAAGTTTGCAAACCAGACAAGTAGACTCTTTCATCAGTGGATGAGGCTAGAAAGCCTTTCCTTCAGATCAGGGTTCTATATGGAAATCAGGGTTGTGGAGGTTAACCATTCTGAGAGTGAAAGATGCCTAAAATACAGAGACAAGGGTGTGGAGAGACAGACTTACTGGGGCCATAAAACATGAACCTGACTTAAAGGTTTATAGAAAATTATAATGCAAAATTGCAGGAACATAGTAAACAAGTTATTGATACCTATCTTACTCTAACTGTATACATGTATGTAAATATATATATAGAGAGAGAAAGAGGGACAGAGACATGTATGTGCAAAGAGTAGAAAGGAGAGGAAAAAGGGTATAGAGTTTTGTGACTATAGAGTGAGAACATGTGACTATATGAAACCTGCCTTTTTCCACATAGTGAATTTGATGATAATTCCAAGTCATTAAATCAATATTTTTAATGGCTATTTAGTACTTCTTTGTGTAGCTATGCCAAGTCTTACTTACTAGCATCTTTGTTAGTAATTGTCTTTTATCTTTCGGTTTTGAGAGCATTCTACGTAGTTTTCCCTTTACAGTGGAGTGAGCTTCACTGCACGCATTGCCCAGTAAGTTCACCATACCCAGCGGTGTTAGAAGCAACACAGTTACCATTATTACTCAGGAGCCATTGTTATTCTCAGCCTTGCTTTGTAGTTTGCTGTGCTCTGGAGAACTAAATGCTGCACCTGACGGGCACTGGCTAATAGTCAGAAGTGCTCCATGAGGGAAAGTGCCACACCTGCTTCAGCAGTGTCACCTCCTCATCCCTTCCTACTTAGTGAGAAGACCTCAGCCAACAGGGAGCTAACTCTTCCTGCCTGTCTATCAGTGACCAGGATGGTCCTGTTATAGTGCTCAAATGATACATTATCTCTGATTACAGTTCAGGACACTGAAGTCTGAGAGGTCAAACTTTTGCTGGCATCATACCCTGAAGGCCAAGGAGTAACTTGAATCTATTGTCTGTAGTAACTTCCAGATACAGCTGAGTAAATTCTAACAGAAGAAGTAGTGACATAACATTGTGTGTACAAGTTTCATAGAAAAGAGACATTTAATGAATATTTTTATAACTTCAGTTTGTTATACCAAAATGAAATATAAAGTTTTCTAGCGACAGTGACATTGTTCTCTTAGAGAATTGCAAGCATCTTTATGTTTGGGATAAGTTTATCTTAAAAACTAGCACACTGCCCTTTCCCTGTGCTCCCAGGTCCTGGCATTGATGTGCCTGCCCCAGACATGAGCACGGGTGAGCGGGAGATGTCCTGGATCGCTGACACCTATGCCAGCACCATAGGGCACTATGTGAGTATCCACTGAAACCCAAGGCTTCCTGCATTGCTGTCCACAGAAGTAATGAGTCATCTGACTTAATGAGAAGTTGGTAATCGCTGGGTTCATCTCCCTTTATATACATTTGGTATGCGTATTACTTGCCCCCTCTGTTCTGACGGTAAGCATGGTGAGCATGAACTGGGTTTTGCTCAGACCCTTAGCATCAGCTCGCTTGTTAGGGCAATAGATTGTACATTCAGTTCTGCCTTCGCCTCAAAAGTGCTTTCACTGAAAGAGGAGCTAAGACATGTGAGCTAAGGTATGGAAATGGTGTAACATAAAGATAGACTTCTGAGTTCTTAAAGAAGGCCTTTTTGAAGGGATATTTGGGCTGGACCTGTAAAATCTGGTTGAATGTCAACATCTGGAGCTTTGGGGGCTAAGAGGAAGAGAACAGCTGAGATTACAGGTAAGACATGCATGTGTAAAGGTGACGGAAGAGAGGTAAGTGAACACACAGATGTCAGGTCCTAGTGAAGTGAAGAGACTGCTATGACAAATCCTGCAGGAAGAGTAGCTGTTTGTGTGACACCAGCCCCATCTTCACAGTGCAGGAACCCAGGGTGTGGAGAACAGCTTCATTTCTGAGAGCTGTGGAACCTTGGGGAACCATGTCCATAAACTAAGAAAGGGAATCGATGGCTATTCTCCCTTCCCTCCTCCAGACAAGGTTTCTCTGCACAGCCCTGGCTGTCCTGGAACTAGCTCTGTAGACCAGACTGGCCTCAAAATCACAGAGATCTGCCTGCCTCTGCCTCCTGAGTGCTGGGATTAAAGGCGTTCCCAGCTTATTTATTTTTTGAGAGGAAAGAGAGAGAGAACACAACATAAAGTTGGGTGAATGGGTTAGAAAGGGATTTGGGGGTCCATGGTGGTGCCCACCTTTAATCCCAGCACTCTGGAGGCAGAGGGAGATGGGACTTGAGTTCAAGGCCAGCCCAGTCTACAGAGTTCTAAGACAGCCAGGACTATAGAGAGAGACCCTGTCTCAGGAAACTTCATTTACACTAAGTAGAAATCAGGTGCACACTACAAATGGCATAAATGTGGAAGCTGTTTCAAAACTATAGAAAAGGAAAGCAGTGCCTGCCCAGGACCATTGGAATATGGTCTGAGCCCTGAAAGACTGCTGTTGGGGAGAAGAGGGAGGGAGGGAGGCAAAAAGAAGTACTAGAAAGTCCTAAAGTACAGAAAACAGTGAGCTTGAAACGCAGGGGGGTCAGTGTTACACAGTCATTAGGAGAGGAGGGTGGGACAAAAGACTAAAGAACTCCTGCCAGGTCACTGTCTGTTAAGGACAGCCAAGACATCAAGCTTTGTCCTGAAAGATGGAGAAGCCATGAGAAGCTTATAATGAGTGTGTTTCACTGTGTATAGCGGAGATGGAATTGGTCAGGGCTAGATAGAGGATCCCAAACAGCAGGCGTGTGAAAGAGGGAATGGGACATGAAGTAAAGCCTCCGGCTAAAAAGAGTACCATTGAAGAGAAGCAAAGGGAGACAGGCTGAACGGTATCTGCTGCCTGGAAGAAGAGTCTTGTTTGGCTGTTAGTTAGCTGGATATGCGCCACAGAATCATTGGTGTGCAAGGCAGGCCGTGTAGGAGAAATACAGTCCTTCCAGGGAGTAAGAGGCTGGGTAGTCAATGGGGGTGGGGGGGTCTTTCCAGGGCCCTACTGGGAAGCTAGGCTTTGGAGGAGAGGCACGTTTCCTGAGCGGTGCTACACACTGGCTTGGACCACGGGCAGTCCTGCTCTCTCGCCCACCAGCTTTGAGTCTCTGTCTTAGCTTCCTCATATGTAAGATAACAATATCTTCTTCCCAAGACTGTTAGGATGAAGGAAAGAAGGAAGGAATAAATAGAATAATGTACTGAGAACAATCCACAGCCCTTATTAAGTACCAAAAAAAGGTCTTCTGTCTGAAGTGAGATGCAGCAGTGTTAGGTGTGGCCTGCCACTCTCATAGCTTTTTTTATTTTTTTTATTTTTTTAGATTTATTTATTTATTATATGTAAGTACATTGTAGCTGTCTTCAGACACTCCAGAAGAGGGAGTCAGATCTCGTTACGGATGGTTGTGAGCCACCATGTGGTTGCTGGGATTTGAACTCTGGACCTTCGGAAGAGCAGTCGGGTGCTCTAACCCACTGAGCCATCTCACCAGCCCATAGCTTTTTTTTAATGAAACAAAATTTTGCTATATAGCCAGTGTAGGCAGAGACTTAGAGCTATCCTGCTTCAGGCTCCCAAAGAGCTGAGTTTGACCTTCACTGTCACATCTGACTTTGTACCACCTTTTAATGCTGAGAAAGCACTAGCTGAGCTCTTGCTCTTGAACTGGGCTCTGTGCTGACCACTGCAAGCTGGTAGGCAGTGCGTTGTTACTCTTCATTCCTACACAGTTGTGGCAGCATGAAGTTTTATGAGGCTCTGCCAAAGAAACCTTGGATGGAGCTGGTTAAAGCTCTTCTGTCCTTAACTGATAGGAAATCCAAAGACTCAAACCAAGGTTAAAAGAAGTTAGCTCATCTAACCGAGTTCTGCTGGTCATCTAACCATACTGGCAATATAGTGTTGGGGATATGATCCCATACCTCCATTAGGTATGCTAGGGAGGCAGTTGGTTGGCGCCAGGCCTGACCTCACACAGTATTTCCTTCAGCCCCAGCCAGCATTTGCATTTCCACAATTTAGAACCATTTGGCACCAACTTTGCAATTTTGTGTTGATGGTGTTAATTATTCATGAAAGAGAACTGTGGGAAAACTACTAAGGGCTTTTACTAGATTGCCTAATTTTCAAACGGGCTTTCATTCCTTTTGTTGGTAAGTATATAACTAATACAATTCCAAGTTCTCTCTGTAAAAAATGTAAATTCATGTTAAATAATAGGAATAAAAACCAGGTGACTTCTGGGTAGGGTGTAATATGAAGTTGATCACTTTATTGCAGTGGACAACTTAATTCACTTAGCAGACATATTTTGTCACTGGTTTAACATTATCGTTCATCTTCTGTTGGATTTTTAGGTATGAGCATACTTCCTCTCATTTCTTCTGTTCAGTGATGTGTCTGTTTCACAGAGATCTGCTTGCTGTGTTTATAGTGTGCTCCCAAGCCCTTTTTTCCGCTTTTGTGTGTGTATGTGTGTGTGTGACCCAAGGTCGGCACTGTCCTCTGCAGCTGCTGTCCTCCTTACTTCTAAGGCAGGAGCTTGCTGAAGCTGGAGCTCGGTGCTGTGGCTACACTGGCCAGCCAGCAAGCCCAGGGGCACTCATGCTTACACAGCAAGGGCTTGTCCAAGTGAGCCCTTTGCCTGGGTGCCAGGGACCCTGCTTTTTCTAACCATGCCTCTTTGTAAGCAAAAAGACGTGCATAGCCTTAATTGAAAGATGGTAAAAAGGCAGGCGGTGAGATTGAAATCACCCCTCCATCCACTCTGCAGTTCTATTTATTCCTGCGGGCAGTAGTGGCGCATGCCTTTAATCCCAGCACTTGGGAGGCAGAGGCAGGAGGATTTCTGACTTCAAGGATAGCCTGGTCTACAGAGTGAGTTCCAGGACAGCCAGGGCTATACAGAGAAACCCTGTCTCGAAGAAAGAAAAAAAAAGATTTATTTATTCCATGTATGTGAGTAGTATACTGTTGCTCTCTTCAGATACACGAGAAGAGGGTGTCAGATCTCATTACAGATGGTTGTGAGCTGCCATGTGGGTGCTGGGAATTGAACTCAGGACCTGTGGAAGAGCAGTTAATGCTCTTAATGCTGAGCCATCTCTCCAGCCCGAGGGTCTTTCTTTCTTTCTTTCTTTCTTTGAGTGAGCAAGATTTTACTGCGTAGCCCTGGCCCTCCTGGAGCGCACTTTGTAGAGCAGGCTGGTCTTGAATTTGAAGATTCTTCTGCTTCTGCTTTTAACCCAAGTGCTAAGATTATAGGTGTGTGTTACCAATCCCAGTCTTTTTTTTTTTTTTTTAATGATGTGTTAAAGTTCAAAATGAGTTTTGCAGAATACAATACAGCATCTTTCCATCCAAGAAAATTACCTCTCCTCTTTTGGTTCTGCATTTTGTGGGTTTTGTTTTTTGTATTGATAATCTTAAGGTGCTTACGAGTGGAATGTGCACCCTAACTTCGTATGGCTTAGGTTTTCAGTACAGGAGTAATAGCTTCTAGCTGAATTACATCTATGCTTATGGTATTGTTAGTTATGCTTAACACTGAATAACATAACTCACACATACTCAGAGATTTGTACAGTCTTGTGGATTTTGTGTTTTGAAATAGTCTTACTATATAACCAGAGCATCCTTGAACTTGAACTTCTGCCTCAGCAAACGCTGGGTTACAGGCAGTGCCACAACACCAACATGCACACACTCTTAATTAAAAATATGCTTAGTTAGCAAGAATGTGCTGTTGTATTGGCTTGATCATAGAAACAGAGCTTTGCGTTGGCTGTGGTTGCGTTGGCTGTGGTGGCACGTGCCTGTAGTCCCAGCACTCAGAAGGCTGAGACTCGGGTCACAGCTAAGGTCAGTGACCTGTCCCAGAAGAGACCTCAGTCCTTCCTTTAAATGGTGATTCTTTACTCTCACAGGATTTTTTTTTTTAACATGGCACCAGGGTTGAACCTCAAGCCTTGCTCAGGAAAACGAGCACTCTACTTGTGAGCTACATCTCTAGCCCTCTCTTACAGGATATCAATGCGCATGCCTGTGTTACTGGGAAACCCATCAGTCAAGGAGGCATCCACGGGCGCATCTCCGCTACTGGCCGGGGTGTCTTCCATGGAATTGAAAACTTCATCAATGAGGCTTCTTACATGAGCATTTTAGGAATGACACCAGGCTTTGGCGATAAGACATTTGTTGTTCAGGTAAAACAGCTTTGACTCTGTCTGCTGTGTACATTTATTTATGTGAGAGGACACATGCTGCAGGGTGGGGAGATCAGAACAGGTCAGGCCTTGCACCATGTAAATCCCAAAGAGTCAGCTCAGGCCTGGGCTCGGCGCAGTGCTTTTCTCTGCTCGTCCGTCTCACCAGCCCCAGGCTTTGTTTCACAATAACTGATATGCATTACAGTTTTAAAGATTTTTCAGTTAATAGCACTAACATTGGACTCTTTGAGAATTCATTACATTTTTAGAATGGTTGTTTTCAAAGTGAAGTTTTTTTCCCCTTAACTTTGATATGATTTATAGAATTAGACCCAATTTAATGTGTCTTAATATTAGATAATAACGTGACTGTCACCAACTTCTTTTGGTCCTCATTAAAGCATAAAACTGCATTCAGAAGGGGAAAAGGCTTCAACTATAAAGCAGTAGTAAGCATGCAGAAATATTCTCACATTGGTCTAAATCTGTCTCTTGTTAGCATGTATTTCACTTCGAGGTTTGGCTTTGCTGTTACCTTAAAATAGCACTATACCTGTATACACACAGTCATAAGACCACTGGGCTGGGTGAATATGGTTGTCCTAAACTACTCCAGGGCTCAGTTTCAGAGGTAACAGAAAGTTTGGCTTCATATTTTTGATCATAGAAATTTGTTATTGAAAAAGCTGCCTAATATATTGCTTCATTTAAAAAAAAAATGTGTAATGTGTCTGTGTGTCACAGCACACAGAGGCCAGAGGACAAGTTATGATAGTTGCTTCTCCCCTTCCACTGTCTGGGTCCTTAGGATAAAACTGGGATCATCAGAAGACACTTGGTGGCAAGTACCTTTACCATCAAGGCCATCTACTGTCCCAGAACATTGCTTCTTTTAGCAAAAGGATTTTGAGACTTGCTTCTAAACCAGTAGAATATGGATTTATGTTGGTCAAAACGACTCATGCTATCTGCACTAAGTCGGTATCATGCATAATTGTTCTTCTCAGGGATTTGGTAATGTGGGCCTGCACTCTATGAGATATTTACATCGTTTTGGTGCTAAATGTGTTGGTGTTGGAGAGTCTGATGGGAGTATATGGAATCCGGATGGGATTGACCCAAAAGAACTGGAAGACTTCAAGTTGGTATGTTATTCTGATATAGTCGTGTGCTGTGGCATACAGTTGGGGGTTAGACCCAACTGCAGGTCAGGCCTGCAGGAGTCTCTTCTCTCCTACCATATGGGTCCCAGGGTTTAAATTCAGGCCATTGCTTGATGGCAAACACTGAGCCATCTCACCCTTTAAAACAAAATTCTTTGCTTGTATTTATGTAGTGCCACCATGTACATATGAAGGTCGGAGGGCAACTTGCAGGAGTTGTTTCTCCTACTGTGCAGCCCTGGGTGGCGAACTCAGATCATCGGGCTTGGTGGCAGAAACCTTAGGTCTTATTTCTTCTCCCTTTTGGTTTATCTTTGAGTGGTGGGATTGGGTGTCTTGTTTTGTTTTAATTCAAGCTTGGGTTGGTTAGTTAGCCTCTGCCTTCCAAGCATTGATAGGGTGTTTTTGAGAGATGCTCTTGTGTGTACGCTTTGTTGGCCTCGTATCCCCTGGCTGCCCAGCCTGGTTTCAGATTCACGGCACTCTCCGTGCTTCAGCATCCCTAACACAGGGATATGAGTCACCATACCTGGTTTTCAAAGAGCTCTTACAAAACGGACTTTGTATAGTAGACACTAAAGCTGACATTTAAACTCTGTTGTGAGCCATTAATTCTGATTCCCAATCAATTACAGCAACATGGATCAATTCTGGGCTTCCCCAAAGCCAAGGTCTATGAAGGAAGCATCTTGGAGGCTGACTGTGACATTCTGATTCCTGCCGCCAGCGAGAAGCAGTTGACCAAATCCAATGCACCCAGAGTCAAAGCCAAGGTAAAAACCATCGTGAAGCCAGTCAGCAGTATCCGTGTGGGAGGGCATCGAGTGTCTTACCAGTGATCTCTACCACCATCTCCAGTTTCAAAACACGGCCAAGAAAATTAGAGAATAGACAAATAAAAGGCAATTTTATACACTTGGTAGAGTGATTTAATTTTAACTAAAATGATGTTCTTTCTTTTAGCTCTTTACCCATACATATATCTCTTTCCTATGAGTATTTCCCTAGCATCTGTGCATGTTCCCAATTCTCTTGCAGATCATTGCTGAAGGTGCCAATGGGCCAACCACTCCAGAGGCTGATAAGATTTTCCTGGAAAGAAACATCATGGTTATTCCCGTAAGTCACCTATGTTCTTCAGGTTTTATATGTTCTGGGATTCATAATTTATTTTGCTAGAAACTGGCAGGAAAATGAACCACTGGTGTGACAAGTTATAGTAAATTCTTTTTTTGTATTGTTTTATTTTGTCTTCCAAGACAGGGTTTCTTTGTATAGCCCTGGCTGTCCTGGATCTCAGGTTAGGTTTCCAGGGTTAGACTCTGTGTAAAACAGGCTCGCCTGAACCTAAAAGACCCACTTACCACTGCCTCTCCAGTACTGCAATTAAAGGCATGCGCCACCACTGCGCAACAGTTGTGGTAACTTCCTAGTTTTCAGTTACTTTTTAAAAATATAATGGCAACAGGACTGAGGCCAGGTCTCAGTGGTAGGGCTCTTGCCTAAGCATACATGAAGTCCAAGGTTCAATCCCCAGCACCTCAAGAAACAGAGAGAGAATTGGAAGTGTGGTTAGTATAACATGCCAGCCACTTCTCCTGTAGTCCTGAACACCTCCTCTGGCTTCCATCAGTAACTTGAGTGTATTTACATACCCTCTGAAAGTCTAGTTATGTTAAATGTATACTGTGCTAAGAATACAATTCTACATTATTATATTTTTTTAAGAATTTTTATTTTATTTATATAAGTACACTGTAGCTGTCTTCAGACACACCAGAAGAGGGCATCAGATCCTATTACAGTTGGTTGTGAGCCACCATGTGGTTGCTGGGAATTGAACTCAAGACCTCTGGAAGAGTAATCAGTGCTCTTACCCACTAAGCCATCTCTCCAGCCCCTGTGGAGACTTATATTCTTAAGTTTTGTTACCCTTGCTAACTTTATGCATTTTGAATGTCTCTTCCTGTTTTACTGGGGGAAGAAAAAGAAAAAAGGAAATAGGGTTAGAGAGATGGGATGGCACAGCAGTTAAAACCTATAGTGCAAGTTCAGAGCTCCAACGTTGGGTAGATCACAGCCTGCCTATACCTCCAGCTTCAGGGAATCCAGCACCTCTTCTGGCCTCTATGGCACCCGTACTCACCTACCCCCACAGAAGCATTTCTTTTTTCTTTCTTGATTTGCTACTGCAAGTAACTGTGTTCAGAGTTTGGGGTGAAGCAGAGGGGTTATCGGGACTGAATGTAAACCCTGAAGAGCTCTCTTTGCAGTTAGCATCTGAAAAGGAAAGAAAAATCTCACGTAACTGAAATAAGCTGCCTTTGGGTAGTGGCAAACTATCTTCTGGTGAGGCGCCATGCATGTACTGGTTGGTGAACAGATAGTTCAGTCTGAGATCATGGTAAGAATAAGTTAGCTCTATCTCCAATATCATCCAGTGATCTCTAAGATACATTTGTGCTGTTTGATCTTAGCTAAGATTACTGTTGCTATGGTGAAACACAATGATCAAAGCAACATTTCCACAGCACTGTTCATCCTCAAAAGAAGGGGCAGGAACCTGGAGGCAGGAGCTGATGCAAAGCCCAAGGAAGAATGCTGTTTACTGGCTCCCACGGCTTACGCAGCCAGCTTTTTTATCTAACCCAGGACCACCAGCTCAGGGTTGGCACCACTTACAATGGACTGGCCCCTTCCCCCATCAGTCACTAATTAAGAAAAGGCCTATAGTAGTGTTTTCCAGCCTGTGGGTACCCCTTTGACAAATATCTATCTCCAAACGTATTTACACTAAAAATCATAACAGTAGCACAATTACAGTTATAAAGTAGCAACAAAAATGGTTATTTTGGGTTGAGAGTCATCACAACATGAGCAACTGTATTAAAGGATTGCAGCATTAGGAAGGGTGAGAACCACTGCGCTCTCTGCAGGCTTGCCTACAGTTGCATTTTATGAAGGCGCATTCTTAACTGAGGCCCCTCCTCTCAGGTGACTTTAGCTTGTGTCAGGTTGGCATAGCACAACTGTTCAGTCTACCTTGGTATTTATCAAAATTGAGTTCCTAAGCCTGACAAAATGGCTGAGAAGCTGAAGGCACTAAGTTTGTCCAGCATTCTGCCCCTGAGATCCACATGGCGGAAGGAGAAACCTGAATCTCAGAAGTTGTCCCTGACCTCCATGTGTGCACATAGTCTCATGCACATACCTGTGGGTGTGTGAGTTCACTGAGTTCTAATCAGTTTTTATTAAAGTCATCCTTTTATATATATTTTTTCTGTGTCACATTTTTTGTATAGGATCTCTACTTAAATGCTGGAGGAGTAACAGTGTCTTACTTTGAGTGGCTAAAGAATCTAAATCATGTCAGCTACGGCCGATTGACCTTCAAATATGAAAGGGACTCTAACTACCACTTGCTCAGTGAGTTTGTAAAGTCTTGTCTATCTCCAAACATTGTCCTTTGGGTCAAAGAAAGAACTGGGAAAACATACACACTTAGGAAATCTATTCCTGATAATCCTAGAGACTTTGCCTAAGAACAGAAAACAGTTGTTGTGCCTCCTGGGCCATAGAGCAAAAGTACACATTTTTTAATAAATGGTCCACATATTATTAGGTCTCAAATGTTTATAGTCAAACTTTTTTTTTTTAAAGATTTATTTATTATATGTAAGTACACTGTAGCTGTCTTCAGACACTCCAGAAGAGGGAGTCACTTGTTACAGATGGTTGTGAGCCACAATGTGGTTGCTGGGATTTGAACTCCAGACCTTCGGAAGAGCAGTTGGGTGCTCTTACCCACTGAGCCTCTCACCAGCCCCTATAGTCAAACTCTTATAATGTTGTTTTCACCACATATAATCTATCAATTAGTAGTACTGTAAGAAGTCTTCTCAGACATGAACTGCACCACTGATCTTTCTGATCTGTCTTTAGTTGCTCTCAGAGAAGTCCTAGCTAACATTTATGAAAATGCTAATGAGACCAGTTCTTTCTGCACTAATTACAGAAGACCTACCATGTGTAGAAACCCTTTTTTTGAGTCCTCTGGTAATACTTTTTATTTGACCACATTAAACTCAGCTGTTAGAATTTGTCATCCAGCTGAGATAAAGCCAAGACCTCCAACTGTGTCCCAGTACTCTGCTGCTCTGAGAATGTTCCTCTCTGTTCTTTCTCTTCCCTCAACATTTCTTTTTAACAAAGCCAGAGGAAGAAAACCCTAGTGACGGGTGTTATGGAAACAGGGCAGTGACCTAAATTCACATTTCTATAGGAATTTGGCAAGGTTCTCCTTGCTGGGTACTTAATGATTAACCCTTGTATGACATTGGAGGTACAGATGTCTAATACACTGGTTTTGGGGTTACACATATATAGGTTAGAGAAACTTTTAAGTTCTCCCTTTATTTCTTCCCTGTTCTATTAACAGTATCTTACCTTGATTTCTTGGCTTTTCACAGTGTCTGTTCAAGAGAGTTTAGAGAGAAAGTTTGGAAAGCATGGTGGAACTATTCCTGTGGTCCCCACAGCAGAGTTCCAGGACAGGATATCGGTGAGTGTTGGAACACAGAGTGCCCTTTACACAAGCTCCCTGCCCTGTCTTTCAGACAAGCCAGGTAGATGAAGTAGAGTATTATCAGGATGTTAACCATAATGCTGTCATGTGACAACACCTCACCATTCATTTCATTCTAAAAAGGGTGGCAATAAGTAACTCTGTCTCGGGTGCTTTCTGCAGTACAGCACATGGCTTAACATAATCAGGAAGGATTGAAAAGTGACCCTGAGACAGAATTCTAGGAAAATAGGAGATAATTATTTGGATAGTTTTAAAAGATTACAAAAAATAACCAGTTCTTTGAAGTGTGTATCAATAGTGTGTATACATTACAAAGAAAACTTAATCTATAATCCTAGAACTCAGGAGGCACAAATAAGAGGGTTGATAAGAATTTAAGGCCGGGCTGGTGAGATGGCTCAGTGGGTAAGAGCACCCGACTGCTCTTCTGAAGGTCCAGAGTTCAAATCCCAGCAACCACATGGTGGCTCACAACCATCCGTAACAAGATCTGACTCCCTCTTCTGGTGTGTCTGAAGACAGCTACAGTGTACTTACATATAATAATAAATAAATCTTTAAAAAAAAAAAAAAAAAAAAAAAAAAAAAAAAGAATTTAAGGCCAACCTGGGCTACTGAGACCCTGTCTCAAAAAAAAAAGTCCAAAAGTTGCACATCTGCTTAGCATCCTAGTTCCAAGTCTGTATATATGTGTTGCATGTATGGACACACACATACATCCACTGCACACTCTAAACACAGGACTCTTTTTTTTTTTTTTTTCCATTGCTGTGTCCCTAATGGTTAAACATGCCCAGAACACGGTGTTTTCGCTCAAGTGTTTGATTAATGAGTAAGGGAAACATCGCTATTCTGCCGTTAGCAAGTTTATTTTATCTCCCTAATTTTATGGATCAAAACAAATATAATGCAAGTGTCTTAATCAGGGATTCTATTCCTGCACAAACATCATGACCAAGAAGCAAGCTGGGAAGGAGAGGGTTTATTCAGCTTACATTTCCACATTGCTGTTCATTAGTAAAGGATGCAGGACTGGAACTCACGCATGGCAGGAAGCAGGAGCTGATGCAGAGCCGTGGAGGGATGTTCTTTACTGGCTTGCCTCCCCTGGCTTGCTCAGCCTGCTTTCTTATAGAACCCAAGAACTACCAGCCCAGGGACGGCACCACCCACAATGGGCCCTCCCATCTTGATCACTAATTGAGAAAATGCTTTACAGCTGAATCTCATGGAGGCATTTCCTCAACTGATGCTCCTTTCTCTGTGATAACTCCAGCTGTGTCAAGTTGACACACAAAACCAGGAGTACACAAGTGTTGTAGAAATATGAATTATAAGATATTCAGTGTAGATCATGGGGGTGGGGGGAAAAAAAAAAAAAAAAAAAAGATATTCAGTGTAAACAACTGGTTATTTGCAACAGGTGGCCAAGGTCCTGTTCCTCTTCCCTCCACTTCTCATGTTCTGGACTCACAGGCATGCACCATGTGCCGGGCCAGAGCAGTACACTTTTTTGGTAACCTACTTCAAGTTTTCATCTGGCACCTTAGGATATATAGCTGTATTGTGTCACATTAGGAGCAATGGTGACTTATTTTTTTTAGCAGTCCCGCCCAAGAAACCAATTGAATAGCGTCTGTAACAACAAAAAGATCTTAAGACCCTCCAGCTTTGAAGCTGCTAGTGAGTCCACAGGCAAGGTCTTCCCAGAGCTGCCGACAGCTTCAGCCATACTCCTTTCTGTATCTGGCCACCTGCAGGAGTGGTGAGCAAGTTTGGACAGCATCGGGAGTGGACCGTGCTAATCTGACTACTGCCTGCCCTCTGGCTTCTTTTCTGTGGTTGTTTTCATGTGCTCTTATTTCACCAGTTTTGTGGTTGTCAGTATCATTAAAACTAACTTGCTTTTGAAGACTGTGTTTTGTCTAGCTTGTTAGTGTACATTGATACAGTACAGACATTCCATGTCTTTTCTGATTAGCTGCATATCAGCCTGATCGTGGGTACTCTTCCAGAGACACGAAGCATAACTTAAATGTGTGTTTGTTAACTTGATGTTCTTTTTCCTCACAGGGTGCATCTGAGAAAGACATTGTGCACTCTGGCTTGGCCTACACAATGGAGAGATCTGCCAGGGTATGTGTACAGATGGTAGCTGCCTTTGTGTTAATAGCATGAAACACAGATAACCGTGTTATCTTGATAGGAGCAGGCAGATTGCATTTTGTAGTACTGTGTCACTGGTCCCATGTGTGTACAGCAGAACATGTGCCTTTTTAGCCGCAGGTGGTGACTACTGTACATTTTAAGCATTTACCAAGCTTTAGGAAGAAATCATGCTGAATGAGGCAGTGTATTGTTACCAAGAAGGTAGTTAGCCAACCTAGAATGCTAATCAATATTTAACAGCCCAAAAGCTGATATTACTATAGAATCTGGTTTAAATAAGGAATTTGGGGGTTTTGGTTTTTTACCATTTGAACTTTCTTACATCGGAGCCTTAACTGTAAGAGTTTGGATACAGTTTTTTTGTTTCTTTATATGCGACACACACTCTTATTGTAGCCTTGGCTTTTCTGGAACTCTAAGTGTAGACTACGCTGGTCTTGAACACAAAGAGATCTCTCTGCCTCTGCCAAGTGTTGGGATCAGGGCTGGTTTCTTCTTGATCAGATTCTGTCCACTTGGATTTCCAGGTTGAAGCAGCATAGACAGATTCTACTGAAGAAGGTGACACTTGTTAGTGGATGTTGTTTGGTTTATTTCAAAGCAGGATCTCCTGTGTCCACGGCTGACCTTGGACTTCCTAAGTATCTGCGACTGTGACTGGACTCTGTATTCTGTCTCTCCTACCTACCTACTGCTAGAATTATAAGCATGTGCTGCTATGCTTGGTTTTTTTTCTGAGGGGTTTGGGGTTTAGTTTGGGAGTTTTTTATCTTTATTTAATTGATATAATTAAAATGCTATAATGAGCTGGCAAGATGGCTCTGTGGATAAAAACACTTGCCACCAAGTCGACTAAGTTCAATCCTTGAGACTCACATAGTAGAAGGAGAGAACCAACTCTCTCATGGACAAGCATATTGGCACATGGGAGTACACGTGCACAGAACACACAATACAGCAAATGAAGAACTATGATCGTCTTTTAAAGTATACAGTTTATCAGCCTGCAGCATAGTCATAAGGCTACGGAGATGTCATCATTGTAGAGTGTTCCCACTTCCCTATTTCTGGTTATTTGAAACAGTCATAAGTATGTGCTCTGAGCTCATTACAGATAATAGATAACAGAAAAGTTAACCGCCAGAGAAACCATTCACATCTGTAGTTCTGAGGAGTAAGGTCTTGCTGTTCCCTGGACAGTAGCAACTTACATTAATTCCAGAGAATTAGTCCTTCCTGCTAGAAACATTGCTGCTGTTGTGGTCTTTTGTCATTGGCCATCTGTGTGTTACCTGCTCATGGGACAGATGACCAGGACTCACATGCGCCTTGTGTTAATAGCCTGCTACTCAGTCAGGTGATCTCACTGCCTTTTCCCCTTTGTTCCAGCAAATTATGCGCACAGCCATGAAGTATAACCTGGGATTGGACCTGAGAACAGCTGCCTATGTCAATGCTATCGAGAAAGTCTTCAAGGTGTACAATGAAGCTGGTGTGACCTTCACATAGACAGCTCACAGCCGACTTCTTTACCACCTCTTCACCTATAATTTCTGCAGACCTGTCACAAGTTTCCATATAACCATAGAAATCTGTTCTTGTGACTCATTAGTTAACGGACACTGTTCTGAACAAGTCAGTTGGAATCAGCCCCTTAAGAGAAAGAGATTAAGTTAGAGGATCATGTACAAGCTGATGGTATAAAAGTAGGAATCACGTGTATCCAAGCCAGTTAGGTGGTTTGCTTTTAGGTAAAGTCTTGCTCCTGTGCTGTCTTGCTCTGGGCCCTTCCCAGCAGAGTCAGTGCTGTTGCCAGGGAAGGAGTCAGGAGCAGTCAGTCACTTCTTGACATGTCTGGGAACTCCGACACATATAAGAAGTAGGTGTGTGGCGTTTTCCAAAGGTGGCATGGTCCTCAAATGAGTTATTGTGGTTTTACATCAAAAAAAAATAACTCAGTTTTCTAAGTTGCAAACAAAAATAAAAGCTATGTCTCATGTATTTTATTCTCTCAGAATAAACCAGTACATGCTGCTGTAATAAATTGCCTTCAACCACTTAAGCCTAACCTTTACTCAAGCAGTGAACACCTAAAATAGAAGAAATGGAAGAAGCTAGTTTTTTATACTATAAAACAGTATCACTTGTAGCTTATTGGCCCTGCATCATTGTCCAGCAGAAATAAAGTAGCACTATGGGGCGCTCTCCTCAGACCTGCAAGGGACAAGGGACTCTTGGGAACTGGTAATGCAGTCCAGAGAGTACAGTAACCACTTTACCATGAAAACTACTTGTTCTTCCCATTTGAAGGTCTATTCTGTTGAGTAATTGAACCATAATTCAAATCGAGTGTCCCAGAAAAAAAGACTTGGGCTCCCTGTTTGGAGTCTGGCAGGCTTCGAGCACGAGCCAGTGGCCAGGCTCAACCTGTGTGTCCCCTTCCAAGGCTTTGCATTCTGCTCACCGCTTCACCAGCAGCAGGCTAGAGACTGCCTGCCTGGGCTTGACTTTTGTTTGGGGGGTTATTGGCCAGGGCTTTTGAACAGGAATGTCCCACAGAAGTACCAGACATTATTTATATAAGGATGAACGCTTTTTTTTAACAGTACCCTTTCAGAAATTTCTAACTACTTTGTAACTGCATGATTAACTTGGTGATAAAAGCAGTTATTAAAAGTCTACCTTTTCCAAAATGTATGTTTCTTTTCTGTGTTTTCATATTTAATAATCTGTTAGTAAATATAAAACGGTAATTGAGGTTCAGAAATTTTCATAACTGTCTATGTCACTGCTTTCTGTTAACAAGCTCTTCAAATTTTATTCCTGGAATTTTTTTTTTTACCTTCCTGGGAAGAGGCTGTAGTGTGTAAAGCTAATATACTATTGTGATTTCTGGCACTTTTTGTTTGAAACAAGGTCTTACATAACCCAGGCTGCCTTCAAAGTTATTAGCTGAGGCTACCCTTGAACGCCTCCTGATCCTCCTGCTTCTTGCTCCAGTGTGCCTTTTTCTGGTATCTTAGAAATAAAAGCATGGAAGTTTTTTCAGATTAGAAGTTCTCTATGGGGACGCCCCAGCCCAGCCGCCCTGGATCACCAACTGGACCCCCAGAAGTGATTACTGAAGATACTCAGCCCCCACAATTGGGTCAGGAGAGAGATCCAGGGGGGACACCTGCAGGCGGTACTGATGAACCCCCAAAGCTGACCAAGGAGGAGCCTGTTCCAGAATTGCTAGAAGCTGAGGCCCCCGAAGCTTACCCTGTCTTTGAGCCAGTGCCATCTGTCCCTGAGGCAGCCCAGGGTGACACAGAGGACTCGGAGGGCGCCCCCCCACTCAAGCGCATCTGTCCAAATGCCCCTGACCCCTGAGAAGCCGCCTGCCTCCTGTCCTGTTGCTCCAGGGGCCCCTTTGGCTTTTTATAAATAAAGACCCTTTTGTAAAAAAAAAAAAAAAAAAAAAAAAAAAAGAAGTTCTCTATGGATGGCTATGGAATCGCAAGTGTCTCTGGTGTGTCCACTTAGACTTCCTTGGGTGTCCCTAGAGTGGATCATACAGTAGTTGTATTTTTTATTTAAAAACACTTGCGCACTGATTTACATTTCTATACTATATATAATATATAATTTCTGTATAATATATATGCACATGCATGTGTAAATGGCATGAAAGAAGTGGGGACATGTGGGACAAGGAGAGGGTGAATGGCATTTTCTAAGCTGGAGTGGTATGGGGAGGTGAGAGCAGATTAGAACCAAGGGACGGCGGGCAGACTGAGGATGGGATGGGGTAAGTTAGAGTGAGGCCATTACTTACTGAGAACAGAAGCATCCTAATTCCAGCACGTGGGTGGTGGGGGCCCGTGAAGTCAGGGTCATCCTCAGCCACCATAGCCTGTGTGACACCTTGTCAGGGAAAGGGGAAAGCAGTACAGGAAAGAGTGATTGCATGACGGGGTGGTAGAGTGCTTAGGTTCAGTCCTCCTCCGTGCCACACACACCTTAATCTTAGCATAGGGAGGTAGGGCAGAAGGATCAGGTGCTCAGTCATCCTCAGCTATGCCACAGCTACTTGCCTAACCGCTTATTTTATGTATGAGTGCACTGTCGCTGACACACCAGAAGAGGACAGCAGATCCAATTACAGATGATTGTGAGCCACCATGTGGTTTCCTGAACTCTTGACCTCTGCAAGAGCAACGAGTGCTCTTCTCTCTCCAGCCCGCCTAACTACTTCTTTGTGGATGTTTGCTCACACATCTACTTTCAGGTGCTTATACGTGACCAAATGGGTTCAGTCTCTAAGAGCTAATTTAGGAAGAAGAGAGACAGCTCAAGGAACCAGCTTTGCTTCTGTGCAAGTGCCAGAGATGCTAGGTGTCTCCAGGTGCGTACCAGTGACAGTAACAGTGCCACTGAATATCCGTGGAGCCAGAGTGAAACGGCTGTCAAGCAAGCACTGTCTGGGTTACTAAGAAAGGCTCAGAAAATCCAGGGAATCCTCAGGCCTCACAGCTACCATCTATCTAATCCTGTGGCCAGCGGAAGAACATTATGTTAGGCCGAGGAGACCTTTTACACTAAAGATTAGGATTGTGTGTTCGAGGGGGCTGGAGAGATGGCTCAGTGGTTAAGAGCACTGACTGCTCTTCTGAAGGTCCTGAGTTCAAATCCCAGCAACCACATGATGGCTCACAACCATCCATAATGAGATCTGACACCCTCTTCTGGTGTGTTTGAAGACAGCTACAGTGTACTTAGATATAATAATAAATAAATAAATATTTTAAAAAAAAAAAAAAAAAAAAAGGATTGTGTGTTCGAGTAGCCTCACAGCGTGCTGAGTGGCCAGCAGGTTTAATCAACCCTAAAAGCTATAGTAACTTCCTGTGAGGCGAGGGAGGCAAAGATTATGGAGTTGGGAATCCAAAGGACAGGCTGCAGAGATGGCTCAGTGGTTAAGAGCACTAGCTGTTCAGAAGACCCACGTGATGGCTTACAACTGCCTAACTCCCACTTCTGGCTTCTAGGGGTACCAGGCACACTCATGATGTACACGCATACAGGCAAAAACACCCGTACACCTAACAGTAAGCTGTAGGAACAGCGGCTAGTGGTGTACTTGCAAGTACCCTGGCTCTGAACTGCACTCTGCCTGGGACATCTACAAAGTACTGAAACATGCAGTGGTGTTCCAGGGGACCAGAGGCCAGCTCCATCAGACTGTTCATACCCTTGTCTAATGGCCTTTCTGACTGATCCTGAAGTCTGTCGTATGTGTCACTGACATTTCTACTTACTCAGCTTGGCGGTCAGTCATTAGGAAGATTTCTTTCGTCTAGAGCTAGTAAGGCTTCATTGCCAAGGAGTGCTGTGTGCAGGCCGAAGATCGTCTTCAACCATCGGGCCCAAACCCTCAGAGGGCCCTGGGTTTTCTCAGGTCTGTCCTTCGTCTGTGCACAGTCCTGCACAAGGAGTCTCTAGATCCCAGAAGACCCCACAAGTGTGCCAACCTTGCAGACCTAGCATTCCCCAGCTTTCCCACTGAAGTTTCTATTTTTTCTCCAAACAGCAGCCACCGACTTAAAGGATGACATCTGAGTGGTTTCGGCAGCTGCCCCCAATGAAGAGTTTTAGTGTAAAGTGAGCTGCTCATCGGAAGAAATAAAGACAACCTGGCATGGGTGTTCCTTCCTATTGCGTGTGGCCCAGCCATAAAATGGCAAGTCTCTAGATCAGGAACCTGCTTGTTTTCTGTGGTGCTCTAAATGAAACTCGGGAGCTAGCACATGCTAACAAGTACTCTATCACTGAGCTACAACCCTAGCCCTTAGGTCTCCCTGCCTTTTTGAACATCTGGGAACCGTACTTGGGCCTTTATAGTGCTGAATTTCGGGACTGTGAACATTCACTGTAATAGCCCCTCGCTAGGTTTCTAGGCTGCAGTGGAACCAGGGGAGCAGAGGATGAGCTAGAATGAGACAAGCTGAACACTACAGCACACTGTTTTTGCTGACACAACCATTATTTTGATAACAGTGACTTCACACCCCACATTGCCAACTACACATAGGAGAAAATGAAAGACAGAACAAGTGCTTATTTCGGAAATGGCCATGTGGGGGTGAATTAAGGTGTGGGCAGCACTTTTGACTATTTTTGGAGGTTAGACAATTTTTTAAATATTTTATTGTTACTGTGGGGCAAGGGAACGCACATGCCATGGTGTGCTTGCAGAGATCAGAGGACAACTTTGTGGAGTTTGTTCTGTCCCCGTGCTTTTACATGGGTTCCAGGAATTGAATTCAGGTCATCAGGCTTGCTCGGCAAGCCTTTTATCTACTGAGCCATCACTATCCATCTAAGCTAGAACGATGCCACTGTTTCTCTAACTCACAGCCTGTGGTCTAGTTCACATGAGATGTGTCATGCAAGTTTGCCCGTGCAAGCCTGCCTCTGTAGCCTGTTAGGCAGCTGTCCTGCTCGGAGTCTACCCTGGGTGTAAGCAGTGCTCTGCTTCCAGACGCTGCTCAGTCACTCTTTCCAAGGGGGGAACGCTCAGCAGCACTGCAGGAGAGAACCATCTGAAAGAAGCTAGTATTGCCCTCCACAACTGCATTTTAAAACAGCTGCGTTAGTTTCCTCTTAAAATCAAACATCAGAGAAATATACAGTGCTAAAGAATTGCTCATATTCCCACAGATTGTTTTGTTTTTGTTTGTTTCTCGAGACAGGGTTTCTCTGTATCCCTGGCTGTCCTGGAACTCACACTGTAGACCAGGCTGGCCTCGAACTCAGAAATCCGCCTGCCTCGGTCTCCCAAGTGCTGGGACTAAAGGCGTGCGCCACCACTGCCCGGCTATGCTTTTCTTATATGTCATTTGTCTTATGAAATGAAAAGTGAACTTGCTCTGCATGTGTACTTAGGAGCTTACTTAGTTGACTTAGTGTATTTACATTCCCCTGGTTGTCCTTTCAAGCCTGGGTGAGCCTCGCCGGTCTTAGGCAAGCACTGTACCAATGGGCTACATCCCCAGCCCTTCCTCCTCTGTAGCCACGTGGACTGTTCCCTTTCCTGGATAGGTGTTCCCTTTAGCCAAGGATGGTTGGTAGCCTTCCAAGCACAGCCTCATTTCCCAGACTGCACAGGTATCTAGTTACCAGGGGTGTTCCTCTTGCTATCCTGCTCTTGCTGCCCTGAGCATGCCGTAGTGGATGTGTTTTCCCTTTGGCACCTTTCTGGTTTGTGTCTCTCCTCATACTGCCCTGAGCCCTCCAAGCTTGGGTTTGGATTGGGGAAATTCAGAAGTCATCAGGAGCCAATCAATGCCCTGTAGAAATCTGTGAGACAGGTTTAGAAGAAACCAATTTAGCTGGAGGGGCGGGGGGGGGGGGGAGTGGGAGGGAGAGGGTGAGGGGGTTGGGGGGATAGGGGGATCGGAGCACACACCTTTAATCCCAGCACTGGGGAGGCAGAGGCTGGCAGATCTCTGTAAGGCCAGCCTGATCTACAGAGTGAGTTCCAGGACAGCCAAGGCTACACAGAGACACCCTGTCTTGAAAAACCAAGAGCTATTCTTTAACCAAAACATCTTTTCTCAGCTGGGCGGTGGTGGCACACGCCTTTAATCCCAGCACTCAGGAGGCAGAGGCAGGCAGATTTCTGAGTTCGAGGCCAGCCTGCTCTACAAAGTGAGTTCCAGGACAAGCCAGGGTTATAGAGAGAAACCCTGTCTCGGAAAAAAAAAAAAAAACTTTTCTCCTCATTCTCATCATTTCTGCTAAAAGCAAATAGCTTCCAGCAGGATAAATAAAAATCATAGTTTTACACAGAATTTCTCTTAATCTATGTTCCCCAAAATGTGTATCACCAGTGTGTGTTATGTGACACATGTATGTTGCACATGCGTGTGCAGGGTACACTAGCCCACACACCTGTGGAGACCAGAGGCTGGTGTAGGTGTCTTTTTCCATGGCACACTTCACCTTGATTGTTGAGCCACTGTCCCTCTTTGGACCTGTGGCTCACCATTTCTTCCAGCTTGAGTGGATGGCACGCAAGACTCCAGGATGCACCCGTCTCTGCTCCCATACCTCTGGGCCATGGAGGCTGGGGACTCAAACTCAGGCCTTCAACCTTGCACGGCAAGCACTTTGCCTACATTGTCCCCAGCACCTCCTTATTTTTGAGGGTTTTCGTGTAGCCCAGGTTGACTTTAAATCCAGCCTCTTTCCTCCCACCTCCCAAGGGCTGGAATTTCTAGCATGTACTACCACACCCAGCTTCTGTCTCCAAACTTCTAAATGTTGCCTACTTACATACTGTTTGTTTTTTGTTGACCGGGTCTTATGTAGCCCAGGCTGGCCTCAGGTTCACTGTATAGCTGAGGCTTGACCTCATCCCTGCCTTGTCTCCTGAGTGTGGATATTCCAGGTCTGTTCATTCACATCCAGGCTCACATATATTTAACCTTAGTACTGAGTCACTCATGAGAGGAAGGAGGGCCACTGCCTATGTCTTGGCCACAGGTCTCCAAGTGGAATCCAATAGGAGCCTCCAGAAACAAACAGTGGACTTCCTCAATAACTGGCTCGAGTACCATCAGGCATACACGCCTTTCAGAGCAAGCAGCCCAGCTATGCTCTAAATCCCCGTTGGTCCTGATCTTCCATTGCAAGGAAAACCAAAGGATGCTCCAGTGAGTGTGCTCTTTGCCTTCTCAACACCTGTATACCTCTACACAAGCATAGGCTGGGGGGTGGAGCCGGTGAGGGGACAGGCTAGGTAAAGGGCGTGCTGAGCATCTGAGGGTAAAGCAACTAAGCTCTGTCCTCAGCACCCACCCCATAAAGCACCATGCTGCTGATGCCTGCTTGTCTTCCCAGTGCCGCAGAGGTGGAGACAGGCAGATCCCTGGGGCTTGCTGGCCAGCCTGCCGGGTCTCCTCGGCTAGTTGCAGGCCAGTGAGAGACCCTGTCTCAGAACATAAACACACACACACACACACACACACACACACACTGTTTGCTAGAATGATAATTCCTCATCTGATTCAAGAGCTGACAGGTGTTGTGGGTTGCACTGGTGCCGCCGTTTGAATTAAGGCTCGAGCCTGTGATTGGGCAGTAGAAGGGAAAGGTGGGGCTAGAGGTCTTAGAGAGTGGGAGCAGGAGGAGAGGGAATGGAGGAAGAAGAGGTGGAAGGAAGATGGAGCAAAACCACATGGCCCAGAGGAGCTGCAAATAGCAAGGGGTCTCATAGCTGGGGAATAAATTAATATAGTGATAGATCTGCCCAGTCTAGGCATATAGCTTATAAATATAATAACCAGGTTGTGTGTTTCATATACAGGCTTATTGGGGTGAGAAGTTACCACAACCGGCAGGTGTGTTGGATGCCTCCTACAGCAAAGGGAAGCTGGCAGTGTGCAGCATTTCCAGTAAAAAAAAAAAAAAAAAAAAAAAAAAATTTAGTCCTGGTGGCATTTGTCCATAGTCCCACACTCAGGATGGTGGCAAGCAAACAGAGCAAGAGTTCAAGGTAACTCAGCTACACAGCAAGTGAGTTCCAGACAACCAGTTCCACATAAGACCTTGTGTCCAAAACAAACATGACAAAAACCATTTTGCCTAGCGATTCCATCCAAACAGAGGTAAACTCAGGACTCTGTTCACGTTTCACACTCTTTATTGACCTTCAGGAAGGGCCAGCCATGCTGGTAGGCAGGCTCACTGTCCCAGTCTTCCCAGGCCTTCTGCCGCATGGGTAACAGCATCAGTGATGGTGTGGGTGACCTTCTCAGTGACCTCCTTCACCACCCTGTCTCCTGATTCTTGGGCTTTCTTTAGGGCGTCATTAATGGCTATTGGAGAAGAACAGAATAAAAAAGAAAGAAAATTGTGGGCTTCCAGCAGGAGAGCCCTGCCTGTGAGGTGAGGCCATCTTATGGGGTCAACCCTGCAACAGCACCTCCCCCCACACACAAAGGACAAAGTGCTTCCATCATTCTAACCCCCACCCCCACCCCCACCCCCACCCGCCAGCTTTCAAACCGTCTCTTAATATTTGAATGAGGCATCACTAACAGCTCATGGGTATACTGGCTACTCACACCTCTGGAAACTACAGGTTTGTATCCTTTGACTATTTTTATGTTGATGGCTACATTAGATTATTGTTTCTGTTATTTTCTCACAGTCTGTAGCCTTTCTTTTGACCTAACTTCCGGTTTGCTCTGCTTCTTGCATTCCCCCGCCCCCACCCCTCCTATGTAAAGTAATAAAGTTTCATATTGACAAACTTATCTAATATTTTCTTTATGACTACTGGGATGTTTTGGGGTTTGTTTTGTTTTTTGTTTTTTTAATCTCGGTGAAAAAGAGTTTCCCCTCTCTAAGATTGTATTAACATCTCTATGACACTGTTCCCAAAAGTCCATGTTGTAATCCTCCTCATGATCTTCCCATGAAGAGGTGGGAGGCGTGGCTCTGGTTAGCTTAGTGGGATGGGCAGGCGGAGCCTCGTGAGCAAGAGGGGCACCACCCGGGAGAGCAAGCTAGTTCTGCCACATGAGGACATGACAGAAAGGTACCATGCATGAGCCAGGAGGCAACTTCACCAGGCGCTCCTCTGCTGCCACTGGGGGTTCCAGACTTCAGGGCCCAGAGCAACACAGTTCTTTCTTTTCCTTATTTTGCCTCTTTGGTCTTGAGTGAGGGTCTCGCTCTATAGTTCAGGCTGGACTAATGCTTGCTATGTAACCCAAGCTAGCCTCAAGCTCACAATCTTCCTGCCTCATTCTCCCAGGTTCTGGGAGCCTAGGCAAGCTCCTCCACTGGCTACAGAAACAGCGAGTTCTGCTGTTTATGAGCCGATGAATTCCTGACATTTCATTCTAGCTGTTTAGCTTAAAGAATTACAGCCTAACTGTTTAATATATTCATATATTTAAGTGTAAGCCCTTCGTCCAGCTGGACTCCGCTGGTTGTAGAGAATGGAGGTAACATTTAGGTACACTGTTCTATTCATGGCGTAACACGTACAGAGTAAAGTTTTAAGTAAATACATATTTAAATACATGATTGCCATGACACTTTTTTGCGGTATTGTCTTCTTAACATTCGGCAGAGAAAACAGCCTGGATGGAGCCCTAACACAAGGTACAGCCTACAGATAATTGCATATGGGGAGAATGTACAGATAATTGCATCCCAGCTGAGAGGGTGCTACATCTGGGGCAGGGCTAGGTCTAGTTGAGCAAGAAAAGGATTAAGGCTAGCACAAGGGCTTCCTCCCTCCCTCCCTGGCTCCCTGCCTGCCTACTTCATTCTCTCCCTCCCTACTTCTGTTCCCATTCTGGGGACTCAACCACTTAGGTAAGTACTCTACTGTAGACCTACATGCAGCCCTCTGTCCTTTCCTTCCCCGCTTCTCTCCTTCTTACATGCTCCCATCTCCCATCTCCAAGCAACCTCAGCCTTACCCTTCTCTCCAACCTCCTTGGCGTGGCCCACCACCTCGCTCACCACCTCTTCCACTGCGTGAACTGGAAAGAGAGGACAAATTCAGAGTGAAGGTATATGTAAGCCCGCTTCCCTCATGATGGCCTGGGTGCCTCTAGACAATAAGACTCTGGCATGCTACCCCCAGTCATGACAGACAACTTAAAAGAACCCCTAGCTGCCTCTCTTCATAGCCCCTCAAGACCCCTGGCTGCTGGAGATGTACAAAGCCCTCCATGCCCCTCCCCTCAGCCAGGAAAGGCATGGATACCTAGAACAGCCAGCCTCTGCCAACTGGAGGCCTGAGCCAAAGTAGGTTTGATGGTCAATTAGTTAGCTAGCTAGCTAGTTTGTTAGCTAGGAAGAGCTGGCTGTCCTGCTTCAGCCACACCTGGACACCCTCAGAGAAGCTAAGCTCCTCAAGGCAGCCCTTCCTGGAAGAGGATACCCCTAATTACCTCCAGGTTCTGGGAGGTTTTGTGGGAGCTTGAACCCAAATTTCAGATCCAGAACTGCTTCTAATACCACCTTCCTCTGCTGTGTCCCTCACAACTAAGAAGGCTGAAGGAATAAGAAGTGTCAGGGGCTGGAGAAATGGCTCAGCAGTTAAGAGCACTGGCTGCTCTTTCCAGAAGTCCCGAGTTCAATTCCCTGCAACCACATGGTGGCTCACAACCATCTGTAATGGGATCTGATGCCGTCTTCTGATGTGCCTGAAGACAGCTACAGTGCACTCATATACATAAAATAAATAATCTTAAAAAAAAAAAAAACAGAAGAAGAAGAGGGTCAGATCCAGCTGCTGGGCTAAGAATGAAGTAAGTGCTGATGTGTCTGCTGCAGCCATGTCCAAAGAGACTGCCAACTTGACTCAGGTGTTTATCTGTGTCCTGAAGTAGGAGTCATACGACCATGTACCAGGAGGCCTTGGCCGGCAGAACCCTGTTCTAGGTTCTTGGAAGAAATGGAAACGTCCTTTTAGACTTTGAGCAGGATCAGCCTCCATGGTTTCATAATAAAAGAACCTTTGAAGCTTTAAAGCATGGTGAAAATGAAAATCCACCCTCCTAGATTTTTGCATAAACTGATCAAACTAGGCAGGAGTTTTGTTTCGTTTTGCTTTAGGGTTCTTGCAAAAATCCAGGACCTTGCATAGACAAATGTTCCACCACCGAGCTACAACCTCAGGCCCTGAAATAAGCAATACTGACATAAAAGGCACTCTAGGCTTCCAGAAAGAAGGACCCAAGCCACCGGTTCCTGCTGGCCTCCTGGATCCCACCCCCACCCCCCACCCCTGGGGTTGGCCTCCTCCTGACCTCCAAGCAAGTTCAGCCTGGGTCATGAAGCAAATCCCTAGTGGGAAGGCTGTGACTCTTTTCTGAGCAACTACCCCAGCCTCTGTGCCTCTGACTTTGCTATCTCCTGGTGGGGCCAGCAGGTCAAGTTTCCTGATGGCCCTTAGCCTACCCAAACACCCTTGCCTGCCTGCTGGAATCAGCTCTCAACAGACCCAGAGGGAGGAGTCTGCTGCCAACTTCTGGGCAGATAGAAAGCCCAGGCCCTTACCTGCTCCCTCAGTGGCTTTCTCTGTGCGGTGGGCCAGGCCCTCGGCCGCCAGCTTCCCCAGGCCTCCCAGCATCGTATGGCAGCAGACAGTGACAGGTAAAGCTTGCTCCTCAGACTGGAAGAGCGTGCTTTTTATATATGCCTACCACAGCCTGCCAGGCTCCAGGGCACCAAGCCCTTACCTAGCCAGTAGTAGGCTGAGCAGATGAGTCAGGTCAGAGCCTGGGTGGGGCTACCCCAGTACTGTGCACAAGCCTTCTTTCAATGAGCCCCCACCCACTACCCCCTCTTCAAGGACCCTGTGAAGCAGAGATAAAAGGCAGAACCAGAGAGGTCATCTCTGAACAGGTCTGGTCTCCAGGGCAAGGAGCTCAAATGTTCTTCGAGAAGATAGCACTTGGGAACAATAGTTCTGCCAGGTCCTAGCTGGGATCTAGGCTCTCTAAATCTGGGCACTGCTGTGTGCATGATGTCAAGACCTCTGGGGTGCCTGTCAAGAGTCCTGTCTGTGGCCTAGTCAGCCTTCTAAAGCCTAGCACCAAAGCACCCCTGAGGCCAGACACAAGTGGTCCCATTGCCAAGGACCCTGCCCCAGCAGAACAGCCAAGTAGTCGCCCCTAGACAGGGGGCTCAGAGTGTTGCCTGACCGTCTGGAGGGCACAGCATTGACCCATGTGGTCATCCTGGCTCAGTCAGCTGATTTTCTCTCATCTTAGCTCCCGGGTTACCCAGGACTGGGGCAGCCAGCACATGGGGACATGCTGGCCGCTTTGTACCCTGGGGCGGGGGGGGGCAGCTTCTAGGGAAATCTGTGAGTTTAACCGTAGCCACTTCACTTCCCATATCCTAGACAATGAGGCAGAAGACCCCATCGCCACTTGTCTTAACTAGAATTCCCCCTAGGAGCAGTTCTACAGTTTCCTGGTGTGTCGGATACAGAGGGTCAGGGTGCCTCCCTCATTACTCAGGATAGGCAGAGATTCCTCAAGCCACATTCCACATATTACCTCCCTTAATCACTAGTTCAAACAAAGCCTCAGTTTCTCCATCTATAAAATGGGATAGCTATGTCTTCCTGGCTGTGTCATTGATAGTCAGTGGGTCAAGTACACAGGTTCTTGCAAATACCTGTTCCCTCCTGCTCATCCAAGAAATTCCTCTAGACAGTAGGCCCTGCTCACTACGGCAGGGGACCAAGGCGCAGCTGGGATGTTAGACCCCTTGATGCTAAAGAGATGAGGGATATGGACTCCATTGACCTAGGGCCAGGGCCAGAAGGTCATCCAATGTCCCTATTTACATAATCTAGACTATGGCTAACATCTCTTCCCTGTTGAAGCCTCTCTCATCCCTCAAACCTGCCCTGCTAGGTATGACACGACTTAATTAGTGTTTACCAGACGAAGGGCCCTCATAGCCCATGCCCTTTAGAGCTGAGGTCCTCCCACATTCCTGTGTGGTATTGGTAGACCCGGACTGTGATTAAAGGGTGCTATGGGCAGCAGGACCTCCGGTCACATAGCCAAGCCCCATCCATATCATTGCTATCTCCTTGGGGCAGACGTGGACAGACAGGTGACTTGGAAGAGCCCTTCTTAAGAAATAGAAGGCAGGGAAAATGATTACTCAGTGGGCAGAGCACTTGCCACATAAGCCTAAGGGCCTGAGTTCAAATCCCCAGGATCTGCATAAAGCCGGCTCCAGTATGGAGTGTCCATAATCCTACAACTAGTCCAGGAAGATGGGAGGCAGAGGCGGGAGAACCACAGGATGCTTGTGGACTGTCTAGCCTGGTATGTACAGTGGGGAAAAATATGAGACTCAGTCCCAAACAAGGTGGCCGGTGAGGGCTGATACCCTATGTTGTCCTCTGACCACACATATGTCACAGCACACACATGCCTGTTGCAGTCATACACACAATGTACATATACACAAAGACCTTTTTAAAAGAGAGAAAAGAACACAAATATGTGATTTTTGCTACTCGTACAACTGGAGATATATGCGTGTGTGTGTGTGTGTGTGTGTGTGTGTATACATACATACTCTCATGGCTGCAAAAATGACCATGAAACTAAGGTCCCTGGAACTCAAGTAAGTCCAGTCCTCCCTACTTTCCTCACTCAAGACAAAGTTCCAGAGTATTCCTTCCACTTGGGGTGTTAGGCTGGGAAAGGAGTGTACTGATGGGGGGTGCTTCAAAATGCATGGAGATAGTTTTGGAACCATCAAAGGCCCTGTTTCCATTGAGAGTGCATGTGACCCCTACTCTCATAAGGGTCCTCTCTTGCTATTCCCCTGCCAGCTTTAGAATGGCCTCTGGACCCCTCCCTATAAACCCTTCGTTGTTCTCAGCTTGGCTCTCCTCTCTGAAGCTCACTAGCCCCAACAGACCCTTGTCAAAAGTCAGCCCACACAGCCCAAGGTGCTGTTCCTTCCCCCTGCCCTTCAGGCCCTGCTGCCCAGGAACACTGCCCTTCCTAGGACAGCGTCTCTGGGTGAGCACTCCAGTGATGTCACTCGACTACCCTTTGCCCAGACACACACACCCCCAAATGTCAGGAAAAGTCGAGGGACTAGGAGAGACCAAACCATCCAGAGATGGACTTAGGTCCCTGACCCCATGGCTCTGGCCCTGGTCCAGTCTTACTGGTCATTCAACTCCAACTGTGACCTGTTCCCTGGTCTCCCAAGCCACCCCGAGTGTCCTGAGAGGTCTTCTGTGCTCCTCTAGACTCCTGAGAATGGATCCCTTTCTAGCCAAAGATTCTCCTAACCATGACAGATTCTGTGTCACGGGGTAGCTTTCCTCACCTGCTTGAGACTGAAGATACCTCAGGTGGGAGAGTCTGCCCTCCATTGCCCCATCTTGGAAGACACTCCAGGGGAGCAACCCTTGAACACAGACACCCAGGCAAACCTATCCTGAGCCAGCAGGCCAAGTCTAGTCTTCCCTGGGTCAGAGAGAATCTGGCTTTAACAGGAGTGAACCAATTTTCCAAGCAGAATTTGCTCAGCAACCCAGTCTGGCAAAGGACCTGCTGGCTGAATCATCAAGTCGAGGAAAGCTGATTTTTTAAATACCGATTGCCAACTTAGCAAACACCAGTGCTCTTTTTAAAATATTTACTCTGGGTGGCTAAATACAGAGACTGCTGTCTCATGTCTGTCTAAAACATCCAAAGGGTGGTCGTCCATCCTGCCTCCGCTGCCTCATACTTCAGCTCGCAGATCTGAGTTTTTGTACTGTATACTGTACCCACAAATCCTGCACATGCTGAGTCCTCCCAGTCATAGCAGAGCCTTGTTCATCCAGACTCTCATAGACCTGGCTTGTGGGTCACCAGAGGAAGCTACACCCAACAGGCTGTGTCATCTTACACATATTCAGGCTATCAGCAAGATTCCTGGTGGAAACCAGAGAGCTCAGAAAGGGACCATTCACAGGGGCAAACAATAACAGACAGTGGGACACTAATCATCAGGAATTATAGCAACTATTATCTCTCTAGATATCTCGGGGGGACATAAGATCCCTGCCTCCTGGAGCTGTGGCTGTGGAAGAGTCAAGGGACAGAAGCTGCCGCCATCATCCCAGAAACATGGACACATCTAAACCATCCACAATGGGGAAGCTGCTGAGAAAATAGCTACCTCTTCAGCTTCCAGCCAGCATCTTCCTTCCCTCTGACTGGTCTCAGTTAGGCTCAGAGTCAGGAGCCCAGGTAATGCAGCCCAGGAGAGCAGTCCAGGGGAGCTGGTAGAGAGTGTGTGGGTGTGGAAGGGGATCAAAATACCAGCTTATCCTTCCAGAAACAGTGGCTTAATTCTAAATCGCCTCTCTCTCCCCTCCTTAGAATTGTGTGGGACAACAAAAGAAAGAAAAGAAAGCCGGTATCAAGCCTAATTTCAGAGTTGGTACGGCTGCTGTGAAAAGCAGTGTGGTGATTCATTGAAATCCTGAAACCAGGAAGATATAATCCTGGTTCCTTCTGCTGCAGACCCAAAGGAAATGGAAAGGCTGTCTCAAAAAATACCCATACCCCTATGTTCTCTGCAGCATTAGCCACAATAGTCAAGATGGAAACAGCCAGATGTCCGTCAAGGAAGGGTGTCTTAGCTGGGTGTGATGCTGCAAGTTTGCAGTCCCGAACTCGGGAAGCAGGAATATCAGGAGTTCAAAGTCGAGCCTCAGCTACATAATGAGCTCAAGGCTAGCACGGGTATGTGAGACTCGGTCTCAAGAGAAAGAAAGAAACAAACAAACAGAATCAACCAAACAACTAAAACCAAGCAACAAAAAGTAGCTAACAAGAGTTTACTATGTATGCACAACACAATGTTAATCAGCTTGAAAAAGCAGGCTTTGCCATTTGCCTCGACATTCTGCTAAGTGAAACAATCAAAGTGTAGACAGACAAATGTTGAATGACCTCACTTGTATGTTTAGTCTACAAAAGCCAAATCCACCGATGCAGAGAGTAGTGGTGACAGGGATGGCACACTGAATAAAAGCACAGATCTGTGCTGGCCGCGGGGCTCAGGTGGGAGGGTTCTTGCCTAGTGTGCATGAAGCCCCAAGTCAGATATGGTGGCCCACACCTCTAATCTCAGCACTCCGGACTCAGGTATAGGCAAGATGATTAGACATTCAAAGACACAAGCTCCAGGCCAGCCTGGAATCCACAAGTCCCTGTTCAAAAAAACCAACCAGACAACCAGATTACCTTCCCACCTAGGCAGGGCTACAGAATACCATGAAATAATTAGCCAGCAGGAAGTTACTCCAGGTTGCCTCTTTGTTTCCACAAAGATTAAGGTAGAGGACCTTCATTGTCTTGCTAATTGAACCTGGCCTCTTTGGTAACTCTGCAGTTTCTTTTGTCCAGTCCTCTGGGAGGGACAGATAAACAGAAGGGTTTCATCTTGGTTCCAAGGAACTTTAGCGAAAGTGATTCCATTTTGATTTTTTGTTTGACTTGGTTTTTTTGAGACAGGGTCTCTTTTCATAGCTTGGGCTGTCCTGGAACTCACTATGTAGATCTCCACCCCCGCTCCAGCCCCCAGCCCCGCCCCTGCCCCCACCTCCACCTCTCGAATGCTGGAATTAAGGGCATGGGCCACCACAACCGGTCCTTCATTAATTTTTAACCTGGTCTTTGCCGGCGCTTACTTCAAAACAAGGCCTCCTGTAATATGTATTTGACAAAATCAACAAACACCAATAACACTTAATGTTCCCCATAGTCCCAGTATGGGTCAAGTGTTTCTGGGATTTGCAAATCCTCCCAGATTTGCAGATGAAACAAGATAAAATCATTTTATTTAGAGCAAAGTGATATTGCAGATTAAGGGCAAGGGGCAACAGTCCAAATAGAATGTGGGCCACATGAATGAAAATACTCAAGGCAGGGAAGGGGGCTGGAGAGATGACTCAGAGGTTAAGAGCACTCATTGCTCTCCCAGAGGTCCTGAGTTCAATTCCCAGCAACCACCTGGTGGCTCACAACCATCAGTGATGGGATCCTATGTCCTCTTCTGCTGTGTCTGAAGAGAGCAACAGTGTACTCACATACATAAGATAAATCAATCTTTAAAAAGAAGAGAAAAGAAAGCACTCAAGGACCCCGCTCGTTGAGTGGGGCTTCCTTTTATGGGGTTCAAGAGAAAGAGGGCTGGCTTCTAGCGTGTAGTTTCTACTTTGACAGCTTAGGCCTTGTATTCATTCTTCTTACTGAACATGTCCTGCCCATAATGCATCACAATGATAACTAGGGAATTGCCCCTAAAAGGTTACTAAAGGACACAACTTTGTCTCGCTGCACATACACTCAAAACTAGGTCAGGCCAGATTGGCCCTTGTATCGTCATACCTGGAAAGGATAGAAATTGTCTAAATTTGAGTGTTACTGAGGGTGGGGAAACCTAAACTATTGTTCAGAGATGGGAGGTCATGTAGCTAGCTGCAGGTGGAGGGCAAGGGGCTCTGAGGTTGGTAAGTGCATTTGGAGAGGGGTAGCTGTGTACACAGTAGAAGCAGATCAGGGAACTAGGCTGTCAAGTGCATTATTACAATAGGAGAGAGTGTGCATAGCCAAAACCAAACAGGGGTTGGGGAGTGGGGGATAGGGGTGGGGGCCGTGTTGAGACCAAAGTGCCAAATTATCTCCTAAGCCTGCCAGGCTCATTGAAAACGCAGGATATCCAGGCTGCAGAGCCTGTGCCTCTATTTCCAGCTACTACATAAGAGGCCTCCCTCGAACACCAAATCCCCACCAGCAAACACGGGCAACTTAGTGAGACTTCCCATCTAAAGGCAAAGGGTGATGTAGCAGGTGATGTAGAGACTGTGCCTAGCTAGGGTCTATGAGGTACACAGCCAGCCCTTCCTGACTAAAACTGTATATTTCTTTTTTGTGTTGTGTGAGTGTTTGGCCTGCATGTGTCTGCCTGTATATGTACTATGTGTATGAAGTGTTCTTGGAGGTGAGAAAAGGGCTCCGGATTCCCTGGACTGGAATTGCAGATAAATGTGAGGCACCACGAGGTACTGGGAACCAAACCCAGGCGTTCTACAAGAGCGGTGACTGCAGAGGCACCTCTGTATACCCACACCTTTCTTTCTTAACATCTAATATCTTTAAAAGTAGAAAATGCCAGCTGGGTGGTAGTGGTGGTGGCACACATCTTTAATCCCAGCACTAAAAAGACAGAGGCAAGTGGATTTCTGGGAGTTCAAGACCAGCCTAGACTACAGAGTGAACTCTAGGACATCCAGGGCTGCACAGAAAAAAAAAAACCCAAAAAACAACCAAAAAAAAAAACCTGCCTCAAAACAAACCAACAAACAAAAAAGAAAGAAAGAAAACATGCCATGCATACTGGAATATTATAGCTCCTTATGGGCCCTTTACCCAGTGGTAAATATCGTTGTCTCAGATCCCAGATAGCTTATCAGTGTTTCAGTCTTGAAAACAGCTCTGGAGGAACGACTTCACCCAATCAAGAAGCAGCAGAAAATACTTCAGCCTAAGGAGGGACCCGAAGCTTTTACTATCTTCAGCTGTAGATCTAAGTCAAGAATAAAGGCGTGGCTGGGTTTGGGCAGTGGCATGCAAAGTAGAAAGGAGAGGGCTAAGAGGGGGCAAGGGAAGGAAGAGAGATTGGCAAGTAGGAAATTCTGCTCTTGCCTGCTTGCAGTCTAAAGGGAATCAAGGTTGGGAAGCTGTCAGGGACTTGCCTGTAACCCCAGTACCGGGGAGGTGGGAACCTAGGAAGGTAAAGAGTTAAATGCCAGTCTGGGCTATCTATGCACTGAGATCCTGCCTCAAAGCTGAGTGTGTTGGGCCACGGCACCTGAAGAAGAGCTTGACCAGGTGGTCATCGAGAGGGGACTGAAGTGGAAGCTAGTCAGCTGAGACAGAAAGGGAAGGCCTGAGACAGCGGGCAGGTGGCTAGCTAGTGCTCGGCTTTGGAGCGCAGCTAGCATGGGAAGACTTAGCTTTCAACTGGAACAGAAAGCCTAATTCAGAAACGTGTCACCAAAAACTTTTCCTAGAAGCCCTCTGAGCCCACAGACTTGACCTGTCCTCTCCTAGCAAGAACTGGGCCCCACATCCATGCCTAAAGCAGAACAGGTAAGACGCAACCACGTGGGCCGCCAGGGATGAATCCCTGAGTCACACTGGAGAAGGAGAAACAGCAGAAAGACAGTGCGACATCTTAGGTTCAGCTCTTGGCCCCTGTTTCCGACCCAGCACTAGTTCCTGCTGGTGAGGTCTTTTGGAGATACCAGAAATCCCCGACAGCCCGAAACGTCACTTTAGAGCTTTCTCCTTGAGCTGGAGGTAATGGTATCGGCTCCTGCACACTTGAGGAGGTATTCTTTGCGGGGGAGGGGCAGTCAGCCCCATGGATCCAAGTCTGGGTGCCAGCCTGGAGGGTGAAGAAAACCCAGAGCAAAGGCCTTTTTGAGCTCGTGGAGATACTGCCCTCAACTGGCAGGCTGAGGAAGACCTTCAGGGCCAGCCTGGAGCCAGTTTGCAAAGGAGGCTGTTTTTAATCTTGGAGGACCTGGGAAGGGTATGGTGTCCCGTGTCGTCCCGTCCCCCCCCTTTTCTTTCTTTCTTTTTTTTTTAACTGAAGTGGTAAACCCTTTATGTGCCAATTGGGGAATGGTGTTACTCGGGCGGCAACAATAATTTCAAAAAGGCCTGGAGATGGGAAGGGAGGCGGATGGAGGTCTCCCCGGATGTGTCTCTGATGAAAGGTTTCCTAGGCGTAGCCTCACCCTGTGGCATCTGTGAGTCACCCAGCAGCAGGGCGCGCCCCGGGTTTAGGTCCCGTGCGTGGACACGTGCTGAGTGCTGGGTGGGACCTGGTTTTGCAGGATCCCTACTCAATCTGGGACTTGTCGGACGAAAATGTCCAGCTTCGTTCTGGACCAGAAATTTATAGTTGGCTTGAGAAGAAAGGGGAGCTTAAGGGAGGTCGCACAAGCACACTGCCTCACAGACGCTGCACTCCAAGGCCACTGGCACAGGGTTCCCCGCGCACAGGCTTCTTCCTTGAGGGACTGCGCTCCGGGTGAGTCACCGCAGGGTGTGGCCGGGTCCGCAGCTCCCGCGGTTCTGTAGCCTGCACTGCCTCCTGTCGCCTGAGGGCCCTTCCACCCCCAGGCGCAGGTTCCCCTCTCCCCAGCCTCCAGAAGCACTCCTTCAGCTTCAGAGATGAGTCCCCAGAGGATCGGGGAGCAGGTTATTCCCATTGTAGGTGCAGTCTGCTTCCGGGAGAAGGGAAGCTTTGAATTGGGGAGCTAATGAGCAGTAGGCGGCGGAGAGGATGGGAAACCCGCCCCTAACGGCGCCAAAGAGCTGGGCCCTGCTTGGTGGAATCACTGAAGTGAACCCAAAAGGATAATAGTAGCTTTAATTAAAGGCACATCAAGGAGACAGCAGCTGAACAGAGCTCCGGGCCAAGCTCAGCCGTTCCCAGACTGGAGAGAAGTGCCCAGTCTCCTCACTGCTGATGGCTGAAGATGGGCAAAGTTTTGTCAGATCCTGGCTAGCAGTCTGGTCCTTGGGTCCCTGGCAGCACTTATCCACGCCTGGGAAAGGAAGCAAGACATAGTACGGGGGCAATGCCCTAGGGACCCATAGCTGTGCAGGGTTAAATCTCATTAGAGTCTGCTCCCCCAAAAATCTCACATTGAACCAGAGACTGTGAGGAGTGTGCACCCCCCTCCTCTTCACCCTCCACCCCCAATACCACTAGACTTTTCTGTACAGCCCTCTGGGATAGGGCCATCCTTTTCTCCTCTTGGAACAAAAAGATAGTGTCCTTAGCCCTAGGGCATTGACTTGAAGTTGAAAGTATAACCTAAAAACAAAATTCTAGGCCTTTAGGCCCAGGCTTGGGAATATGACCTCTGTGCCTCATTGCTCCAAGGTATGCTAATCATAAAACAGATAGCGACATTCCTCCACCCACCCCCTTCCTAGGTTCAAAGAGTGTTCATTCAAAGAAAGTCACCCTGACCATTGCCGGAACCCGCTATGCAAATGTGCTATTGTTAGGGGCTCTTAGAAACTGTCTTGAGAGATAACCTGCACAATTACCAGGTATTCCTTTCGACTCTTGTGACTTTGCACTTCCTTGGGACTCTTAACTGGTATCGCCCTCCCACTTCCTGAGTTGTGGTTTCTTCCTTTAAATACCCCCTTACTCAGCTACTGGGGCGCCACGGTCCTCTACCCCTGCGTGGTGTATGACTGTGGGCCTGAGAGCGCTCTTGAATAAAAATCCTCTTGCAGTTTGCAGCAAGACCGTTTCTTGTGGGTGATTTGGGGTGTCGCCTCTCCTGAGTCAGAACGTGAGGGAGTCCTCACGTTGGTTGTGGGTCTTTCAAAGTCTCTTGCCTTGAGCCACTCAGATAATGAAGGTTGGTGAGTCCTGCTGCCAGAGCACTTAGTAATCTATAGCTCTGGGCCCCTCCTTCCTGGCTTGTTTCCTTAATAAGGGAGTTAGATGTGAGAAACTAAGGCTGGGACCTGCCTAACAGGTGACACTTCAAAGTAATAAACAGCTGTTGCTTCTCCCCACCCTACCCCCACCACCCAAAGGAGGTTGAAAACAAAAAATTCCATTGGGATCTGGGAACCTCTTGGTCCCATCTGACTTGTACTGGGAGACCCAGCAGGTGGAGGTCTTGCTGGCAGAGGTCCACCTCAGTGAAGCTTTACCATAGCCTGGTGTTGGACCTGTTACCTGCTTGGCTCCTCAGATGGGCTTCAGCAACCACCAAAGCATTGTCCCAGATAGGTGTCCCGTGGCTCCTTCATCTCAGGGAGACTATGTCAGAGGATTTCACACTACAGAGACCTGCCGCTCCTGTCAGTGTGCCTCAAGAAGGTGCTGCTGCTGATGGTCAGGTAAGGCACTGCTCACTGACACCCTGGGCATCTTCTACTTGCTGCATCTTGTCTTTTGTGTCCTTGCTGCCACGGCTTGGAGGAGTTCTGGGTTGTTGAGGACATCTGCAGTGGGTCAATCCCGCTGACTGTGCTTTATCTAAACATCAATTTGGATTTTTAAAAGTAAGCCAGAGCCAGCTCACCCGGCCGAGGGACAGGGTAGGAGCAGGTCAGCAGACAGAATTATGGGGGCTTGAGGAAAATAGGGAGTAAAAGGCTGTGAGGGATGGAGGAGTGGAGACACGTGCAGGACCTTGGGGGTTCCTCATGGGGAAGGCGGAGACCCTAACTAGAATGGGCAAAGCAACTAAAGAATACAGAAGGGCTGAGTTCGGATTCAGAAGACCACTCACCCAGTGGGTGTGGCTTCTCCCTCCTCTGCCTTGGGGATTCCACCTGACGATCATGGGAGCTCTCAAGGCTGAAGATGATTCTAATAGACACTTAGCAGGGGTATTTCTATTGCTCATTTGCATGACGTATGTACGTGCGTGCGTGTGTGTGTGTGTGTGTGTGTGTGTGTGTGTGTGTGTGTGTGTACGTACATGTTTAGGCCCTTGGAGTAAAACCCTGCTAACTCAAGCTTGTTTGTTCTCAGAAAAAAGGAAAAGATTTGGGACTTTGGTAAGGAAAGGCTGGGTGTCTGGACACTTGTGGGTGCCACTCCAGGCCCAGCAGCCCTGAGAAGTCCCTGATCCCAAAGGCGAGGAGAGGGATTCTAGAGTTTGGTAAGTCAGTCTTTGATGCTAGTCCTAAACAAACATTACTTAACTGACTAACATATCTATCTGCATAGTTAAAGCATGACCTAAAAGTAGAGATGACAAAGGGGACACACGTGCCAGTCACCCTTAAGATACTTTGACAAGCCCTGTAAAGTTTGTTTAGTGAAAGTGGCCTCCAGATTCCCAAAGTAACCTAGGTGACTGTCATCATTGTAAGCCATGTGGCCAGGTGCAGAAATCAGGGAGAGGTCTGCTGTGTCGCTCAGTCGAGTTTAGTGATTTGTTTAATTCACTTTCTTTCTTTTTTTTTTTTTTTTTTTTTTTTGGTTTTTTGAGACAGGGTTTCTCTGTGTAGCCCTGGCTGTCCTGGAGCTCACTTTGTAGACCAGGCTGGCCTCGAACTCAGAAATCCGCCTGCCTCTGCCTCCCTTAATTCACTTTCTTTCTTTCTTTTTCAGGACAAGACCTCTCTGTAACCCAGTCTGACCCTGAACTCACGATTCCCCTGCCTCTGACTCCTGAGAGCAGCATTATTTATTTGTGTGTGTGTGTGTGTGAGAAAGAGAGAGAGAGAGAGAGAGAGAGAGAGAGAGAGAGAGAGAGAGAGAGAGAGAGAGAGATCACACGCATGTGTAGCACAATGTGAATGTGGAGGTTAGAATTCTTGCAGGAATCAGCTCTTTCCTTCCATCATGTAGTTCCAGGGATTGAACTCGGGTCATTAATCTTAGCAGCAAGCTCTCTATCCACTGAGCCAGCTTACCTGCCCCAAGTTAGTGATTTTTAAAGTCAACCAAAAAAGCCCAGCTTGGCTCCTATCTGTAATGCCAGCACTTGGGAAGCGAGGGCAGGAAGGATTGCTGGAAGTCAGAGGCCAGCCTGGACTACTGAGTGAGACTCTGTCTCAAAAGAGCAAACCAAAACCCCTAAAAGGCAGCTGTGCATGGAGGTCTACTGCTGTGATCTTGGAGGTAGATGCAGAAGGGTCAGGGGTTCAGGTCCACTTCAGCTACATGGTAAGTCTGAGACCAGTCTGGGATATATGAGATCTTGTATCAAAAAATAATAATAAAAATAAACCATAAATATAGTGGTCCATGCCTTTAATCCCAGCACTCAGGAGACAGAGACTGGCAGATCTCTGTGAGTTCAAGGCCAGCCTAGTTTACATAGCAAGTCCAGGACAGCCAGAGCTACACAGTGAGACCTTGTCACAAACAAACAAACAAACAAACAAACAGAAAGGTTCCATTTATGTAAAGATGGGGAGGCTGGAGAGATGGACGGCTCAGCAGAGAATGTGCTGCTTTTTCACAGAATTGGAGATTAAGTTCCAGCATCCGTGAAGGTGGATCGTACCTGCCTCCCTCTACTCCAGCTCCAAGGGGTTTGACACCCTCTTCTGACTTCTGAGGCCACTACCCTTGTGTGCACAAACCTCCTCTCAAATACATTCATATACACATAAGTAAAAACTAAACAAACCCAGTCAATATTTAACTTTCAAAAAGGAGAGAAAAAAAAGAGAGAGAGAAGGAAGTTTGTAGGAGTTTGGTCTGGTGCTGCTTGTATTCAAATCCCATACTCTAAGATCTGGTTACCCCCAATGAGGGGATCCTCACGTACACCAAGGGATGCTATGCAACGTTGCTCCCCAAATTAATTGGTGAATAAAATGCTAAAGCTTGTGATTGGGCAATAATAGATAGCGGTAGATGAGTTTTCAGTTACCTGGCTGGGGGTTGCAGGTGGGGGGAGGAGAGAAGAGCGAGGAAGGAGGAGGGAGACATCCTCATGGGGTACATGGATCATGAGCACATAACTATGGGGGTCCTGCCTACTGGAATAGGAGCTGTCCAGGTGGAGCATGTCAAGTAATACCTTGGGGCTATTGACAGGGAAGTAGACAAAATAGCACAGAGGGTTGATATCTGCCTGGCTCTAGTGCTTTAAGGCTTATTATAAATATAAAGCTTTTGTGTCTTTTATTTGGGTGTTAAATGATCTAAGGTGGGGTAACCCGCACCCCCCAAGTAATATTTCCCTAACAGAAGTTAACTAAAAGCAGCTGAGGTTGGAAGGTTTATTTTCCCAAGGTTAAACATCAGAAGGCCTGCAGGAGGAGCCAGGGAGTGGGACTCCTTGAGTAAGAACAGGCCTAGGACTAGAGCATGGCCTTTCTTTTCCAGAGGTTAGCCCAGAGCTTGGGACTGAGGTTAAAGGCTGGGAGCACTGCAGGTGCCTGTAGGTCTTCCTGGAGCAGGCTGACCTTGCTGTTTATCAGTTGAGTCCAGAACAGGGATTTCGGGGAGCAGAGACCTCTGCAAAGGCATTGGGAGGTACGAGACTTAATAGGCCCAGGTCTGCTGCCCGTCCTCCACCCCAGAGAGCTCCCAGGTGGGCACATCTCTCAAGCAGGCACACTTCCTGGGCAGGCACATGTTCCTGAAATTTTGCGTTGTGGGAGGAGGTATGTTTGGGAGCACACTGACTGCCCTGAGCCTCCTTCCTCCCATCCATGGGACCACTGGCCCTCTGTTCTTTCCCTCCTCCTCAGCAGTGGAAGCCTGCGACTCACCCATCTGGATTCAGGAGCTCAGGGGCAGGTTGACTGGGCTATTCTTGACCCCTGCTCCCTATTGCACAGGCTGGGTGGGAGATAAGTGTCTCAGGCCACTGTGGACTCAAGCTCTGGCTCTGGCACTGGCACCAGACTGGAGGCCTGGACAAGTGGCTTAAGAGTTCTGAACCCATACTGAACATCTAATAAACAGGTGAGGCCCCTAAGGAGGATTCCAAGATGAAACAGCCTCATGCTAGCCCCCAGTCAGGCTGGGTGCCTGGGCTGTTTTGAAATTTTGAACTGGCTCCATGGATACCATAGCTGAGCATGAAATCAGGCGGTTCTGGAACAAGACTATCCAGCTTGTACCTAGTCCGGAGACCACTCAGCTCTGTGCTCTTGGGCACGTTGTTTAAACTCAGTCCCTTAATTCCTTCTTTTTTTTTTTTTTTTTTTTTTGTTTTTTCGAGACAGGGTTTCTCTGTATAGCCCTGGCTGTCCTGGAACTCACTAGGCTGGCCTCAAACTCAGAAATCCGCTTGCCTCTGCCTCCTGAGTGCTGGGATTAAAGGCTTGCACCACCATGCCCAGCCCCTTAATTCCTTCTTAAGGCTTACCATGGTGCATACCAGCTATTTATTCATCTTCAGCACTGAGGTTTGAACCTACGGCCTCATGCTTGGTAGGCAAGCATTCTGCCACCAAACTATACTCCCAGTCCCAAATATGTCAACACCATTTTCTTTATGATGTCCTGTAGTCTCCTGGGCTAGAGGGGAAAGGAAAGCCCACCTGTCTGAGGATGTCAGGGGCCATGGAAGGTGCCTTGGGTTGCTCTGCTGTCCCTGTTCACCCTGTGGTTGAAGCCCTGGTCCCCGTAACACACAAGCTGCAGTTACACAGACATTCTCACCCTCTGCCCACCTGAGGTTCCTCAGACACAGTGAACCAGGCAGGCAGTGGGATCCGCTCTAAAGGGACACTGAGTCTGAGACCCTGTCTAGCCACTGCACTTCCATGGACAGTATCAGCAGCCTGTTATTTAGGGGGAGCCAAGAGAAAGGATGATACACTGCTGCTAAAGACAGCAGGGCTCCTGAAGGCACAGGTTCCAGAACTCTTCACGTGTACCTGGTCCCATCAGATGCTGAGCCTTGATGTCTTTCCCCTGGGAATGTCCAGAGGGCTTCATGAGGGTCGGCATAGCACAAAGAAGAAGCACTGGTGGGAGTGGGGCTCAGGTTTTATTTGGAATCATTAAAAAAAAAGAAATCACAGCAGCATCTGATTGGTGATCAGAGGACCATAGGGTAAAAGGAGCCAGCAGGGGGTGCTGGCGCTGGCAGTAGCGTGTGTGGACTTGTGGCACTGGGCTAGGGACAGAGAACTTGGGCAACCTGCAGGGCACTCTAGGCAGGGCATTCAGTGTGCCAGGTTGAGACAGGGTCCAAGGCAGAGGGGTGTCCCTTGAGCCTCTGTGGTTGGCTGGCAGCCTTCTAGTCTTCTCCACTCTTGGCCTGGCAGAGAAGAGAGGGCAGGAAGAAGAGGGGGAGGGCAGGAGGGAGGGAGGAAGGGAAGGAAGGAGGGAGGGAAAGAGACTTGCACCCATTTCCAGGCCCACAATTCTCCTTGACCACCTGGAAATGGTCACTCATGGAGCGGTCAGGCACTCGGGTCCCTGACTGCCCTACCCACGGCACTGTGGGAAGCTGTGGAAGGTCTCCCAGGACCAAGAAATGAAAGCAGGGCCTCTCTGGCTCAGGTCTCTATGGCAGAACTTTCTGGTGCACCCTGGGAACCCCTCTTACCTCTTCATTCTCCTCTTGCTCTTTGGCTTCTTGGTCCTGTGCAGGGGGTTCCAAGTCCTCCTACAGGGGAGCAAAGGAGACACAAGGCTATGGGAAGAGACACGGGCCCTCAGTTGCCATAGCAGGGTCTCCCCTGTCAGGTCTCACAGATGAACAGAGGCCTTCCATCATGTTTCTGTGCTTAGAGGGTCTGGAGGTGCCAGATACCCTCCAAGCCAGGCATCATCTCCTGCAAGCACATCCCAAGTCATGGGCACCTGGCCCCTACAGACTTAGGCTCCTTAAGCGAGGAAGCCTGGAGTGTGTGCAGTAAGGAGAGACCCTTGAGTCACACAAACCCCTCCCTCAGGCTGTATGAGCATCGAATGCCATCACTGTTCACAGAGATCCTGAGGATAGGGGTCAGGGCCTAGATACTATTGCATGGCTTCAGAGTTCAAAGTATCAGGGCTTCAGGTCCCTCTCAGGTACTCAGGAGTGTGGGTCACTCTTCCGGCCTTCCGGATGGACTCTTGGCTCAGGCCTGTCTTCCATCTCCACAGCATTTCCTTCACGGTCATGACGGCAGTGGGTTTGGAACTAGACTGATGGTCAGTCTAGAGTCTGTTCTCAGAACGTATCTGTGTTAACTTGGGGTTAGGGTATGATGTCACAACTAGTTCATGGGTCAACAGAAAATGGCAAAGCCCCAAGGGCTCAGTAGCATCTTCTAGGTTAGCAAGGGTAGCCTGAACTTGCTCCCAGGATCCTTCTTGCCAGTGGCTTGGGAGTAAGCTTCCTGGGATGACTGCTGTGCTGGGAACAGTGGTAATGATGATGACAGGTGCTGTCTTAATTAGGGTTTTACTGCTGTGAACAGACACCATGACCAAGGCACTTCTTATAAGGACAGCATTTAATTGGGGCTGGCTTAATGGTTCAAAGGTTCAATCCATTAGCATCAAGGTGGGAGCATGGCAGCATCCAGGCAGGCATGGAGCAGGAGGAACTGAGAGTTCTACGTCTTCATTTGAAGGCCACGCTAGGAGAAGGCTTCCAGGCAGCTAGGGCAAAGGTCTTAAAGCCCAGGCCTACAAGGCCACACCCACTCCAACAAGGCCACACCCACTCCAACAAGGCCACACCCCCTAATAGTGCAGCTCCTTGGGCCAAGCATAAACAGACCATCACAGGCACTAACCATGTGCCTGGCAGAATTGCATCCTAGTATCACTTCTCTGCCTCCTCCCAAAGCCCTAAGGTGTAGCATTTCAGATGAGGAAATGGGTATAATCCAGAGAGGATCTTCTCAAAGTCACACAGCCTGCAGAGGTGCACCTACACACTCCAGTGACAGGAGACCCTGTGCTGGCCCTGGAAGCAGGTGTTTGGGGTGAGTGACCCCTCCCCTTTCTCCTGCTCCTTACAGTAGTCTTCTGTGGCATTGGCTGTGTGGGAAGCCTAGGGCTGCACCATTGGGGTTGCCTGCTGTAGTGTGTGTGGCTGACCATAACAGGTCTTTGGAATTAGCTTCCTTCCCAACCTCCATTCTGGAATCCCCATTCATGCACAGTCCATACTCAGTCTTTCAAGGGTGTAGCTCAGAAACTGGCCACTCACGGAACCTACGTGCTGGCAGAGACCAGCCATGTGACCGTGGTGCATCATATCACCTAATCTCTCTAGGCCCTTCCTTCCATATCTGGTTTGGTGGAATTTGGGGCCCCATTAAATAGGTTAGTAAGTGTAAAAGACTTAAAGCAGAGCTTACTCTTTGGCAAGTGCGGAGACAGCTCCTACTTCTGGCATCTATCCCCAGAGAGCCTGATGCCCCTGTTTTATCCACTGCCTGCCACATGCGTACATACACATGCGCATCCATTCACACATGCATTCCACGCATATGCGTTCACACACATCTCTACCCTACCAATAATGCACATACAACCCACATGTTCACACAAAGACCTCAGCAGAGGGTGGAGTCGGAGCCCTGCCACTTGCCCACCACAAGTGGGCAGTGTTGCCATTACTGCTTCCTTGGGAGGTGGAAGCTAGACCCTGGGATGAGGGAGGGTTGGATAAAAGATAAAAGGTAGCTCTGGTGGTGGCTTTCAGCTTTAGCCTGTCACCATACACTGCCCTTGTGATATGTATTTCCTGCATGCCAAGGGGATGGGGCTGGCCATGGTCTGCATGTCGCTTTCCTTGTGCATAAAATGAATCCCAAGTCCCCACTCTTGGAGTGTGATGGGGATTCCTGATATGAACAGGTACAGAGATACCAAGTCGCCCCAGCACACAGTGGGTACTGTCTGTAAAGTTAAGCAGTGTCTAGTGCTATTTACCCGTGTGTTCACGAGGGCAGAATTGCCTCCTATTGCTGGGGAGCCTAGAAAAAGGACATGAACCAGGCTTACCTTGCGCACCACCCCGGTGGTGACCACGATGTTTTCAGCCTCCTCCACGGTCTTGTTGGCCACTGTGTTGACGCTGCTGACCACAGCTTCACTCACGGCATTGGCCTGCTCCTTGGTCTTCTCAGCCACTGCAGAGGATTCTGGTTGGACTCAGCCCTGGCCCCCTCCACTGCTGCCTACCCAAGCTGAGGAGAGCAACCCCTTCCCAGAGCCCAGATGCCTGATGCCTGACTTCTAGTTACTTCGATCCCTTTGTCTGACTCTAGGGCAGAACAATGTGATGGTCTATCTTCAGGGCATGTAGTGGTTTGGGTCACCAAGGGCTTAGGGCTCCAGTTGGTACAAAGAGGACTTCAGGTATGGACCCTGGATATAGGGCAGGATTTGTGGGGTCCCCAGTTCTGGGTCATCTTACCTGAGGTGACACTTTGTACCACGTTCTCCTTGGTTTTGGTGCCTATTGGAGGAAGAGGTGTACAAGCGGTCAGGGCAAACAGCTGGACACAATGTGGGGGCCAGGAGGGGATGAGGATGGCGTCTGGGGACAGTAGCCCCTTCAAAAGGCCATTTCCTGCTGTGTCTGAAGGACAGAGGACAGACGGGAAGGAGACAGGACAGGAAGAGGGGACAAAATAGACCAGGCCTGAGGTACTGTTACTGGTAGGGCTATGGCCCTTGCATGGGCGTGGCCCCGGCCTCAGAAGCAGCAGCTGAACAGGGCAGAGAAAGCTGAGTCACAGGATTAGCCACCCCTGTCCCCTCTTTAGAAAGAGCCCAGAATGCTGGGGGTGGGTTGAACACTAAATGGGACCCATTTTCACAGACTACCCTTCCCCTCTAAGCCAGGAGTGGCCTGGCTCAGATGCAGCAACTCCCATTGGAGAAAGCGGGGTCCACCTGAGCAGATCATTACCTCAGGGTCTCCAGGTTAGGAGACTCCAGGCATGTGTGTGCATGCTTTTGAGTGCCCACACGTAGGTGTGGCACTCCGGTCCTGTCCCACTCAGAGTCCCTTCCCCCAGAGTATCAAAGACAATTAGATACTACCATATTCTCCAGGGTGTGCGACCCTGCCTCAACAATCAGAATTTCATCTCAAAACGCTTTCTAGAAGCTGGGGGAATCTGCAGAGGGAGGCATCTGCCCTCCATTAGGGACCCCTCCACCCTGCCCCGCCCCGCCCCGCCCCACCTACCACACTCACCCACATACATAACCCCCTCCTTGGTCTTCTCAGCTGCCTCCGTTACTCCCTGCTTGGTCTTTTCTACAGCACCCACAACACCTTCCTTGGCAATGGAGAAGCCTTTCTTGAAGACGTCCATGGTGTTTGCAAGGATGGAACCTGGCTGCTGCAAGCTATGGACTGGAGTGCTGCCGCAGCCGCTGTCTCTGCTGCTACTGCCTCTTATTGACGCAGATGAAATATTGATGCTGTGGCTGCTGGCTGGAGCCCAGCCAGCCCGGGCCAGGGTGGGGGCAGGGAGGGCGGGCCAGAGAGAAGGCATGCCTCACGGGGATACCAGCGAGCAGGGCCCGGGCCCCTACTGGCTCTATTCTGCCCTGCTGACTCTTGTTGGCCCTGGGGGAGGGAGAGCGTGTTGGAGGCTGGACATATCCTAATCTATCATTACACCTCATTCATCCTTGGAAAGCCCTGGTGGTCTCGTGCCCTGGCTCTTATATGCAGAAGAAAAGTGCCTTGACTGATGATGCCTCAGTGTCCCAGGCTGGGCCGGGGTCAGGGCCAATCCAATGAATGGCCAACCTGCAGGCTGCCCTGTTATCCAGTTCCCCACTGTATCCTGGATGCTCTTGAGCCTGGAGCTCTAGCCAAACCTGTTGGAAGGCTGAGGCCAGAAACACCCAAAGCTGCTCCCCATGCCCTAGACTGGGCTGCCCGCTGTGTGATTCTAGCATAGTCCCTTTCCTTCTCTGAGTTCCCACCCACCTGCTAGTTCCCATAGCCCAAGGTGCCGAGCAGGTGTGATGTGCCCGTTCCCCACTTCCTGGCCAACAGTATGGGTGGCACCAGATCTCCTCCAGGCCCACGACAGAGTCCTGGAGAAATAAGTTTAATGGGGCCACCTTTATGTGTCTACCAAATCCCGTGTCCCTGATTCAAGTGCCCTCAGGACACAGGAATTGACCTGAGTGGTTGGAGGCCTCCAAGGGGGCCAGGCTGGAAGGGGCGGGGGCGGGGGCGGATGAGACTTGCCGGGTGGGCCGGACCAGGCCACTTCCTCCCTTTGTTGTCCTCGTGTTTTCTTTTCTTTCTGACATTTCGCTTGAAGACCACATCACCAGCAAATTTGAGAGTCACTTGTAAGGCTGAGCATCAGCACAGGAGCCCCTCACCATGATCCCGACACTGCTGCTGGGCTTTGGGGTGTACCTGAGCTGGGGACTGCTAGGGTCCTGGGCACAGGACCCCGGTACCAAGTTCTCCCATCTCAATAGGCCCGGCATGCCTGAAGGCTGGAGACTAGGGGCTGAGGATACCAGCAGAGACCCCATCAGACGGTAAGGAAATCCTGCCCTTGTCGGAGATCGGGAGATGATGTCTGAGCCCCAGATACACATCTGAGGAATGGGCTGATGTGTGGCTATCTCTATAGCTAAGGGATGCTAGTTTCCTGGATCTGGTACTCCAGGCCCCAGGCTGGGGATGGCAGGGTGATTCCTGCTTGACCTATAGCAGGGGCTTTGGGTGGGGCTGCAACAGGTAACACAGCTCCCACTAGTGGCATGGGACTCAGAGGGTTGGGTGTTCTAGATGATTCCAGGTGATGGGGCTATCGCTCCTGCTCTTCAAAGGAGCTCAGCTCTGAAACCTGAGCCTCTGTAAGGCTGGCCCAGCCTAAGCCCTAGGGGACAGCAGCTCACAGGGAAGGCATTTGGATCTAAGTGCCCAGAGTACCAGGCCAGGATTACTAAACAGAGCAAGGGTTCCTCAGTCCCCAGAGCTCATGGAGGCAGGGAATCCTAGAGCAATTTCACGAAGCCTCCTGCACGGACAGGGTGCAGTGAGACCCCAGGCAAGGTTTTCCGACATCGCCTTTATGCTTAGAGGTGCCAGGACTCTAGGTCTGTCCCTCAGGGTTTGGAGTCTCATGTCTCGACATGTTCAAGGTGGCACGCAGATGCCACTTCCTGGGATAGCCTCTGGGGCTCCACTTTTCAGGTATTCTCCCCATTCCTCTCCCCTAGCAGCCTGATTCACAGTGGCGGGGCCTGAGGCTCACAGTGCTTGAGTCATCTACCCTGGGTCACAGGCACAGAGAGCTGGACCCTTGCTTTCATACCTAACTCTCAGAGTGGAAACTGTCGGATCTGTAGGGTAAACGGCCAACATCCCCCTCCTACCCCTACCACCCCCCCGCCCCAGCCTCCCCACTACATAGAAAAGGGACTGTAACAGAATTCCCAGACAAATCCCCTGGACCAGGTTTCTGTCTGCTTCTGACTCTTTTAGGGGAATAGCTGTTGGGAGCTTTCTGGAAAGCAGGCCTGGCCATGGAGAGGCTGCCTCGTGAGAGGACATATGTGCTGTTTCGTGAAGAAGGGGTGGGTCTGGTGGTGTAGGGAGAAAGGGGTGTCCTGTTCATCCCTAGTTTTACCACAGGCTCACAAACACAAGGCGACTGTTCACGGAGGCAGTCAGTCCTACCATCTACCTCTGACTTCAGGACCAGGGACCAACCCTCTCTCTTCCCTAGAGCCACCAGGAGCAGGTCCCAGTCTCCAAAGGAAAGATGGAGGAGCTTGAGGGGCCAGAAGGGAGGAGTCCTGGTCCTTGTTCTTCATTCCCCCTGGGTGTGGAGAAGGTCTGTTTGTTCCCTTAGCCCCTGGGATTAGAGGACCCTCCATCTTTCCCTAGGTGGAGTTGTGCCAGACTCTAGGGACTAGAGGGGTTTGTGCATAGTGAGCTGGGCTCAGGAATACCCAGGTCACCCAAGCTAGGGCTCCTGCCTTCCGGGGTTTCCTTTTCATATCCCAAGAAGCTTGGACCCCACCATCCAAGTTATTGAAGTATCTAGAGAGCCTGGTGGGAAAGGAAGGAAACACAGCAGCTTCCTGGGCTGACTGCTTCCCAAGTTCCTGTGACAGGAGGCGGAAGTGCTGCTCAGGTCCTTGGGCAGAAGGGGAAGGGGGTTGTGGGGGGATCCAGGCGCTGTGTTCCACTACTCCATCAACAGAGTGGGGGGCAGGGTTGGGGGAATGCAGCATCGGCATCAATCATTAAAGTCTCTGCTGTTAGAGCCAGGCCTCCTGCTTTCTATTTGGGCCCCCCAATTCCATAGGTCAGGGGCCAGGCAGGCTCTGGACTCACAGGGATAAGAGCTTTTGGAAGAACGGTAAAACAAAACAACTTGGTGCCTCCACACCCTGCGTGCCCAGGCTGCCAGGTCCCAGGGCAGAAGAGGGACCTGGTTAGCTGTTTCCCAAGCCCCTGGAGATCCTGCAGAGGCAGGGCCAGCAAACTAGCAAGGAGTACCTTGGTTCTTCCCAGCTCCTTTTTGTTTTTCAAGACAGGGTTTCTCTGTGTAGCCCTGGCTGTCCTGGAACTCACTCTGTAGACCAGGCTGGCCTCGAACTCAGAAATCCACCTGCTTCTGCCTCCCGAGTGCTGGGATTAAAGGCATGCGCCACCACCACCCGGCTCTTCCCAGCTCCTTGGTGGGGTTGTGTATAGAGAATATGGACTCTCCAGACCCAAGTCAGCTGCTCCAGAGAGGCTGGGTCTGTGGTAGAGGCCATGCTGAACCTGAAGAGATGGGCTGTCTTCTACTTTGATTCCATTCAGAGCCTCAGATCTCATAGTTGGAGCCTGGTGTTCTCTGTCCTGACCCACCCCCATGTAGAGTGTGATTTTATAACGTTACTCCCAGTAGCAGGCTCCACCTAATGGAAGGAACACTAGGGACTATCGTAGCTGCTAGCTCAAGGCCCAGAGCTGTTCAGCACATAGCTAGAGGACACACAGCAGCAGAGTGGAGCCAACACATATACTCTTGTGCCTGTTCTCGCTCTTGAGCACAGGGTTCTGGGTATAGGCAGAACCCCACAGACCAGTGCTGAGCCCTCTAGGCTCACGGTCAGGGAGTCCCAAACCCAAGCTGCCTGTTAGATGGGCTTTGGGCTTCCTGCGGAGACACAACACCACTCCACTACTCCTGGTTCAAGGAGGAGTACTTCCTTGGGCTGTCACATTAACAGCTAGATGCAGGCCTCAGAAAACATGGCTGCCAGACGGGGCAGCCTCCAGCTGAAAGGAACCTGAAGAGATGGGCTCTTTGGCCAGCAAAGACGCTCTTACAAAGGCAGCTTCACAGCCCAAGCACATCCATTATGTAGAAAGCACCAGCCCCTCCCTGCAACAGGCCCTGTCAGCCTCCCCACAACCCCCTTCTGTGTCTCCAGGGATTCGGCCTCTGCACATTTCCAGGAGTGGGAGGAGGGCCTGACTCAAGGTCACCAGAGTCCAGGAAGGAAAGGGGAGGAGAGTTTCAGGTTTCCCAGCTCCGGCTCAGGCTCAGCATCCCCTCCTGTGTGTGCCACACAGGGTTGGGGACAGACCCTACCTCACTTTTGACTGGCACCTTATCCTCTGCACAGCTTGCAGGTCTCCTCATGGGAGGTGCAGAAGAAGGAGCAGGCCTGAGGCAGGGCAGTGAGAACAATGGGGCACTTGAGCATGTCTAGCCCGAGGCACATGCCGAGGGCCCACCAGGAGCTGCCAAGAGCTGGAGGAAACCAAAGCAAAGGTTAGGAATTTTCCCAGGACTTCGAGGCTGCCTGCCTGTGCTATGTCAAGCACGGAGTTGCCAAGGAAGGGAAGAGCCAACAGCAGTGTGGCAGCTCAGAAGAGAAAGTTCCTGGGCAGGAAGGGTGGGCAGCATGGCTTTCAGGTCAGGAGCGAGAGCTGGAAAGTCCCGTCACTGCAAGCAGGCTGGATCAGGTCAGGGCATGTCAGGCACGCCAGCCCTCCTGGGCTCGTGAACAAGCTCCAAGGTGTAGGGCTTGTTTAGACTTGTTCTGAGGTAGTCTGGACTAGATAATTCCTTATTGTTGGAGTATGGTATCAGCCTTGTGCATCCCAGGACATTCTCTGGTCCATGACATTCTCCCTGTCTCTCTGTCCTGTGTGTGTGTGTGTGTGTGTGTGTGTGTGTGTGTGTGTGTGTGATTTCAGCTACACTGATGGGCCTACACACCCCTTGTCTCTGCCTCCCCAAATGCTGGGGAGTGCATGCTTCCATGCCTGGCTGACATGGATGCTGACAATGCAGACTCAAACTCTTTTTCTTTTTTTTTTTTTTTAAAGATTTATTTATTTAGTTTAAGTATATGAGTGCACTGTAGCTGTACTGATGGTTATGAACCATCATGTTGTTGCTGGGAATGAAGGTTGATCGCTCCAGCCTAAAGATTTATTTATTATCTAAGTACACTGTAACTGTCTTCAGACGCACCAGAAGAGCGAGTCAGATCTCATTATGTATGGTTGTGAGCCACCATGTGGTTGCTGGGATTTGAACTCAGAACCTGCTGCAGACTCAAGCTCTTGTTCTTCCCATCGAGCCACCTCCCTAGCCCCAATTGTGACATTTGCATAATTCCTATTATGTATTTGATTGTATTCACACCCTGTTGCCCTCTCCGCTGCTCTCCCTCCCTCCCTTGTCCTGTCATCTTCCTCCTCTTCTGTTTCTGTCTTCAGTTCCTCTTTGTTTTTAGGTCTTGGTTGTGCATATGAGGGATTTGTTTTCCTGAGTGTGGCTTATTCCCTCCCCCCATTTTTTTAAAGATTTATTTACTTATTATATGCGAGTACACTGTAGCTGTCTGTCTTCAGACGCTCCAGAAGAGGGTGTCATATCTCATTATGGATGGTTGTCCTCTCCAGACCAGCTCACTCTGGCCCAAAGATTTATTTATTTATTTTATGTACCATTACAGATGGTTGTGAGCCACCACGTGGTTACTGGGATTTGAACTCAAGACCTTTGGAAGAGCAGTCAGTGCTCTTAAGTGCTGAGCCATCTCTCCAACCTGGCTTATTTCCCTTAATAAGATGATCTCTAGTTCCATTAATTTTCCTGTAAATGCCATTATTCCAATCTTCTGTAGACTATATATATATATTCTTTATCCATTTATCTGTTGGTAGATATCTACTTTAACTCCATACCTCGACTGTTATAAAAATTGCCCGATAAACACGATGTGTGGGCATCTCTGTTTGCTAGTGAGATCCCTTTCAATATACACCCTGGAGTGCTATAGCTGGATCAGCTGGTAATTATATATTTTATTTTAGTTTTAGCATTTAACTATTTTTCTTTACTTTCCGTATATATTTTGTTAATTAAAAATAAACAAACAAAATAACATTGTACCCCATAAATACGCACAAATATTTTTTGTTACCTAAAAAGATGAAATTTTAAAAGTTAAAACCAATGTTATATGTATGGGTGTCTGACTGCGTGTTTCACTCTTTACCATGTGTGTGCCTGGACCCTGAGGAGGCCAGAAGAGGGTGTTGGGTCCCCTGGAAGTGGAGTTACTGATAGCTGTGGAGCCACACCACTTAGGTGCTGGGAATTGAATCTGGGTCCTCTGGAATGTCAGCCAGTGCACTTAACCACTGAACCGCATCTCCAGCCCATTTGTTTTTTGAGACAGGGTCTCCATATTAGCCAGAGATGGCCTTGAACTTCCTATATAGTCCATGTTGGCTTCAAACTTCCAATCCTTCCAAGCCTCCCAAGCACTGGGGTTATAGGCATGGATGGACGGGAGCAGCAGGAGCTTCCGCATCGACAATTTTCATCCTCACCAACCCTGCATCTCAAGGACCCCTCCCTCCATCTGTCCGTCCATCCATCCATCCATCCCTCCCTCCCTCCCATGTCCATATCCTGGCCAGCATTCCTATGATTAGTTTTGTTTTGACACAGAGTCTCTGATAGCTCAGGCTGGCTTCAAACATCCTAGTGTAGCTGAGTATGACCTTGAACTACTGAACCTCCTGCCTTGCCTCCTGCATCTTCCTACCAAGTGCCAAGATTACAGGCCAGTGCCACCACATAGCTCTTCCCTTTCTTTATTTATTATATGTAAGTACACTGTAGCTGTCTTCAAATGCACCAGAAGAGAGCATCAGATTCCATTACAGATGGCTGTGAGCCACCATGTGGTTGCTGGGAATTGAACTCAGGACCTTTGGAAGAACAGTCAGTGCTCTTAACCAATGAGCCATCTCTCCAGCCCAAGTATAGCTCCTTTCCTTTTCTTTCTTCTTCCTCCTCTTCCTCCTCTTCTTCCTCCTCCTCCTCCTTCCCCCCCCCCTCTCTCTTTTTGAGACAGGGTTTTATGTATCCAGGTGCTGGCCTAGAATTTGCTATATAACAGAAGGTGACCTTGAACTTCTAATCTTCCCGTCTCCACCTCCTGAGTGCTGGAATTAGAGGCTTGTGCCACCATTCCTGATTTTATGTGGTGCTGGTATTGAACTCAAGACTCCATGCATGCTAGCACTCTAACCAGCTGAGCTCCGTCCTCCCTTTGGGTGTGCATTCACGTGTTCGTATGTGTGTATAGTTGTGTACACATAAACGTGTGTGTATGCATGCATGTGGAGGCCTAAGGGCAACATCAAGCGTCTTCCTCGGTTCTTCTAACCCTTTGAAGAGTCTCTCCTTGAAACCCATGCTCACTAATTAGCCTGGATTCGTTGGCCAGCATGCTCCGGGTGTCCTCTTTGCCTCCCCAGACCTGGGTTCCAGGTATGCATTAGTGTGTCTGGCTTTTTACATATGCTTGGCAACCAAACTCAGGTCACCTTGCCTATGTGGCAAGTCCTTTACAGACCTCGCCCCCAGCCCCTGGCTTTTCAGTTTTTTGTTATTGTTGCTTGGTTGGTTTGGTTTTTTTTTCTTCTCAGGTCTTGCTGTGTAGTCCAGGCTGCCCAGAAACTTATAATCCTCCTCCACTTTCCAAGATTATAGGCGTGTATCACCATGCCTCCCACAGTTTTATTGATTTATTTAAATTTTCAATTTTTTTTTTTTTTAGATACACATACTCCTATGCAGCAGCCAGAAAGCAGTGAGCAGGGGGCCATCTATTTTTGATGAAACAAAATGTTATCTGAGCACAACTGGGCTTGTTTACTTACATCTCTTCAAAGATTGTTTTTATATTACAGTGACAGACTTGAGTAGCTGTGAAAGAGTTGGTTCTGACCTGGAAAGCCTAGACTCAGGGCCAGCTTCCAGGGCACTAACCTGAGCAGTTGCATACAGGGCTCTGCTCTGAGTCCCTACAAGGACTCTGGAATGCCTACACTCGGGGACATCCCTGCAGTTACCATTTTTTTGTTTGTTTGTTTGTTTGGTTTGGTTTTTACAATTCTTAGTAATTGTTGAACAAATAGCTGGAATTTCCAATCTGCCCTGGGCAAGTTGTACAGTTAGTCTTCTGTAAAATCTTTACCATTTGTCTTTTGAGAGAGAGAGAGAGAGCCTGCTGACTAGTTGCTCTACTTTGCCTCTCTGTGATAAAATACTAATCAAAAGCAATTAGGGTGCAGTAAGAGGCTTGTTTGGCTTACAGGTTACAGCCCATCTATTATAGGATAAATATGCCTTCCTGGTGAGAAGATGAGAGGGAAGTAAGGCAGAAACTAAAGCAGAGACCTTGGAGGAAGCTGCTTACCTTCTGGCTTGCTCAGCCACATTTCATACACAGCCTACGTCTACTTGCCTAGGGATAACGCCACCCACAGTGGGCTGAGCTCTCTTACAGCAATTAGCCACAGGCCAATCTTATCTAGGCAGTTCTTCAATTGAGTTCCCTATTCACAAGCCACCTTAGGTGACCTCAAGTTCACTGCTGACACTAAATTTGACACTCCTGGATTGAAGCCAGTCAGTTCTGTGAGGTTCACTGAGAGCACTGGAAGACCAACCCCGCTCTGGTCCCCAAAAGTGGGGACTTTCAACTCATTAGGCAATGCTTTTGCCATTGATCTCTGTGTTTCTGAATTATACACTTAGCATAGCTGTTTCTTTGGAAGTAGTATTGTCTGTAAGTCAGCCCTCATCTTCCCCCCTACCACACGCGGGTAAACGCCTGCACACATGCACACTGCACACTGCACATAACCCTTGCCATTCTTATCTCCAGGGTATTTCTAGCTAGCCATGTGACTGTGACTTCGTTACTTGATGTGAGTCTTGAAATAAACTATGAATCATTTTTTCCTCTGCATGCTTTCTCTAGAGTAAAACATTGTCTTTTTTTTTTTTTTTTTTTTTTTTTGGTTTTTGGTTTTTGGTTTTTCAAGACAGGGTTTCTCTGTATAGCCCTGGCTGTCCTGGAACTCACTTTGTAGACCAGGCTGGCCTCGAACTCAGAAATCCGCCTGCCTCTGCCTCCCGAGTGCTGGGATTAAAGGCGTGCACCACCACGCCCAGATTTTTTTTTTCTTTTTTAATACTTTTCTCTGCTTGGCTTTCTTGTTTTGCCACTGTTTAAGAGCTCAAACCATTTGCCCATATCTACTCTTCAAACTCATCAGATGCTCACTGTTATTAGACGCGTTCTCACGACCGGCCAGGAAGAACACCACAGACCAGAATCTTCTGCGGCAAAGCTTTATTCTTACATCTTCAGGAGCAGAGTGCAAGAAGCAAGAGAGCAAGAAGCAAGAGAGTAAGAAGCAAGAGAGAGAGAAAAGCAAGAGAGAGAGAAAACGAAACCCCGTCCCTTTTTAAGGAGAATTCTCCTTCGCCTCGGACGTGTCACTCCCTGATTGGCTGCAGCCCATCGGCCGAGTTGACGTCACGGGGAAGGCAGAGCACAAGTAGTCATAAGATACCCTTGGCACATGCGCAGATTATTTGTTTACCACTTAGAACACAGCTGTCAGCGCCATCTTGTAACGGCGAATGTGGGCGCGGCTCCCAACATCTCCCCCTATCCTTTTAATAAGAGCAAATAGGCCACCCATATTAATGAGAGTGGAGATAGAGGTCAAATCCCCAGTGTGTAGGTAAAGGAGCCATGTACAGGATTAGCTCTTAGGCTTACAGGCTTTTACCCAGAGCGACCCTGACCTGCTCCCGTGTCGTTTTGCCTGGGGGAAGGGAACTAGGACACTGAACCTTCATGAAAGATGACATGTCTCCCTAGAATAGGCTCATATATGCCGCAGAGCCTTTCCATTGCAGTGCTTAGCCTTGCAACTCTCTCGGGCTGCTGAAGCACACTCACTCCATCTCGTGCAATGAGTCTAGCCTCGTGAGATGTAAGAGCTGAGTGGCCAGCGACCTATTGCCTAAGCATAGATAACCATATATCAGGGGGAGCTCCATGTTCTAGTCCTGCAAGCGCCTGGGCAATAACCACCTTGTCTCTCCTAGTTTGGGCCTTAAGCTTACAGACCAATCAAAGAAGCAACACTAATCCACAGCAAAGTGTATCTCCAAATAATATTAATCCCACCCATTTTTTAAAGAAAGAAAATGCTGAGGAGATCCAATTGGGTAATCCTTTGGTCAGCGACAGGTCCAAGCGCGTGGAGTTGACCTGAAGTCTCAATTCCCGAAGGATCTGTTCAAATTCAGCCATCCAATTCTGTAACATATACTGAAAAAGACTTTTTGACAAATTAGCTGCCCTAGTAAATTTAACATACTGAATGGAAATAACACACAATCCCGGAAACTTTTGTTCACATCCCTGCTGAGTTATTTGTCATAATACATCTAGTTGTATCTGGACCTGTCCAGACAGAGCCAAGGCTGTCTGAATTAAGGCCAAACCCAGTTCCTAGTTAGTGGTAAAAAAGCAGGAGAATACTTGAGCATTATACATCACCGTCATTGGGAGTGGAAATGTCGACATTATCCCCCAACGCTGCTCTCTCTTTATTATTGACGCCCTGGACATCACCAAGACGAGGGACATTAGTATTCCCTTGGTCAGTCTGGATTTTTCGGGTGAGTCTTTCTGGTACCCAAAATGGGTTGTCTTCATTCTGTGGGAAAACACAGACAGCTCCCCTGGATCTTACCAAGATAGGATCCGGGCCATACCATTTATTATCAAGGACATTTTTCCATTTAACCATCTCATTGGGCCTATCTGGCTCTGTACAATGACGTTCAGCCGCAGTATGGCCATGAACATCAATATTTAAAAAATTGAGTGTAAAGAGTGCCAAAGACACCGACACTCTTGGTGCTCGGGGTACAGTCTCCTCAAAAGTTCCCCTCTTCTGTTTTATAAGATAGGCTTTGAGGGTGCGATGCGCACGCTCAACAATACCCTGTCCTTGAGGGTTGTATGGAAGTCCAGTCAGGTGGGTCACGTCCATCTGACGGCAGAACTGCTGAAATTTTTGAGACGTATAAGCTGGTCCATTATCAGTCTTAAGGAGTCTGGGTTTCCCCCAAGCACTCCATGCCTCAAGGCAATGTTGAATCACATGTGAGGCTTTTTCTCCGGTTAACGGAGAGGCAAACATGATGCCAGAACATGTGTCAATGGACACATGGAGATATTGAAGTTTTCCAAAGGAAGAAACATGTGTAACATCCATTTGCCAGACCTGTAGAGGTCGAATACCGCGTGGGTTAATTCCCACATGAGGAACTGGCAAGAACTCACAGCAGCTTTGACATTGAGTAACAATGTCACGGGCTTCTTTTCTTGTCAAGGAGAAACGACTGCGTAATGTTTCAGCCGTCACATGAAAATTGTTATGAAAATTTCTTGCAGCCTCTATCGGGGATGATAGGGCAGCAGCCATCACTTTAGTGGCCTTATCTGCCAAATCATTTCCCAGAGCCACGGGGCCAGGTAGGCCTGAATGGGCTCTAACATGAGTAATATAAACAGGAGATCTTCTAGATAACAAAACTAATTGTATCTGCTGAAAAATATTGGCAACTCTACTGGAAGGCTTAATCACTCCAGCCACTTCTAAAAGATTTACTGCATTAACCACATAACAGGAATCTGACACAATATTAAGGGGTTTTAAAAAGGTTTTTAAAACTTCTAAGACCACTAAACATTCTACCACTTGAGGTGAATTTTCATTATACTGTTTGGATACCACTTTACCATTAGCCACATAGGCACCTATGCCAGTTTTTGATCCATCAGTATATACCACAATCCCATTTTTAAGTGGGTTTCTTACTGTTATTTGTGGAAACACAACAGATTGATTTTGGGCAAACTGTAAGATTGGATGTTTTGGATAATGGTTATCTATTTTTCCTGAAAAGGAGGTAACTAAAACTGCCCAATCATTAGATGTGGCTGCCAAGGTTTGAACCTGTGCAGCGGTATAAGGTACAATTAAAAGATATGGACTTTGCCCAAAGTGGGTGATTGCTGCTTTTAGACCTTTAAGGGCAAGCTGTGCAATTGCATCAGGATACCAATCTATTATTTTAGCTGGGGATACGTTTGGATGGATCCACAACAATGGCCCATTCTGCCACAAAACTGCAGTTGGCAATTGTGCTGTCTTAAAGACACACAAACTGAAAGGTTGCGAATCCTCAATACGTTGTAATTGTGCATTCTGTAAGGCTTTTTCCACCTTTTGTAAGGCCTGGTTAGCAGCTAGAGTAAGAGTCCTAGGGGAGGAGATATGAGGATCTCCTTCTAAAATACTAAACAAAGGCCTTAACTCAGCGGAAGGAATCTTTAAAAAAGGTCTGAGCCAATTAATATCTCCCAACAGCTTTTGAAAATCATTTAAGGTATGGAGGTGATCTCTTCTTATCTCTACCTTTTGGGGCACAATCTTATCTGGGGACACCACAGAGCCCAAGAATTGTCCTGTATCAGAAATTTGGACCTTTTCTGTGGCTATCTGTAAACCCCACTGACTTAAAGTTTTAAGTAGAAAAGGATATGCCTTTTGTAGCATGGTAAGGTCTTTATGGCACAGGAGGATGTCATCCATGTAAAGGAGCAAAATTAAAGAGGGGAATTGTTCCCTCATTGGCAGAAGAGCTTTTTGCACATAAAGCTGGCACATTGTAGGACTATTGGACATCCCCTGTGGTAAGACCTTCCATTGATACCTCTTATCAGGTTTAGCAGAATAAGCTCTCTGACCCGTTAACAAGTCAAAAGTCCAATCTCTCTGCTCTGGAGTTAAAGCAGCAGCGTTTGCTCGGTCCTGCGCCTGTGCAGCCTCTCGCCACAGAGATCTCCATTTCACATATTTGCCCATACTAGGGAGAGCGGCTTTTGCAATCATTTGCCAGTCGGCAGGAGTTAGTGCCATGCCGGCAAGCCTGTCTAACTGCACCAAGGTAAAATTAGCATTGGTTCCGTATTTACGGACCGACTCAGCAATTTCTTTAATTTGTAAGTATTCTACCGGAGCGTGGACACGCCCACCCTCGGCTCCTTCAAAGACCGGAAATGCCTGTTGTATTTTCCTTTGTTCCTCTCTGGGAATGAATGAGTCTGCGCACTGCCTCTCTGCGCACTGCCTCTCTGCGCATTGCTGACGCACTACGCAGGGCGGGGACTCCGCATAGGGCGGACCTTGAAGCCGACTGCCCTGAGGCCAATCAGCAAACTGGCCTTCGCCAGCCGCTTTTGGCTTTTTTCTTGACCAATTAGCTGGCTGGTAATGGGCTGCTTCTTCCTCCCAGTCTGTTTCCTCAGAGGAGAATTTTTCACCTGCTTCAGAGCTACTAAGAGCTGGCTCCCCGAGCCCATCCAGCGATGAGCACAGGCTCCTTTTTCTAGAGACCTCCGCTAATTGATTTTTCTTCTTTTCCCTTTTTCCTCTTTTTCTTCTAATCTCTCTCCAGGTATTCTTACCTAACCTTAACTTTTCCTCGGGTTCAAGACCCTTGGAAAGGCCTGTATACTTATTTTGTGTACCATATTTCCTCTTTGTTCCTACTCTCTCTCCCCGCTTTACTTCTGATAGCTTGTCCTGAATTTCCTCTAGAATTTTCAGCCCTATCTTAATCACTTGATAACATGTGAAAAGGAACAAAAGGGCTCCTAACACCAGAAAAAATTCAAGGCCAAACATATTCCACTTTACTTCTGATAGACTGTCTTGAATTTCGTTAGAAAGTTCAAGGCCAGGCTTACCTCGTAAAGCTGTACTCACTGGTACTCTCGTTCCCCAGCTGAAAAGTTCTGAATTCATACAGTTGAATCCTTCTTAACAGTCTGCTTTACGGGAACCTTTATCACCGTCGTTCCCCAGCTGATGAGTTCTGAATTCGGCAGTTGAATCCTTCTCAACAGTCTGCTTTACGGGAACCTTTATCACCGTCGTTCCCCAGCTGATGAGTTCTGAATTCGGCAGTTGAATCCTTCTCAACAGTCTGTGTTACGGGAACCTTTATAAACGTGATCCGCAGTTCTGGTTCCGGAATGAGGGATCCTCCTTGCGCCAGTCCCGAGTTTTTTTCTCGTCCCGGGTTTCGGCACCAATTGTTATTAGACGCGTTCTCACGACCGGCCAGGAAGAACACCACAGACCAGAATCTTCTGCGGCAAAGCTTTATTCTTACATCTTCAGGAGCAGAGTGCAAGAAGCAAGAGAGCAAGAAGCAAGAGAGTAAGAAGCAAGAGAGAGAGAAAAGCAAGAGAGAGAGAAAACGAAACCCCGTCCCTTTTTAAGGAGAATTCTCCTTCGCCTCGGACGTGTCACTCCCTGATTGGCTGCAGCCCATCGGCCGAGTTGACGTCACGGGGAAGGCAGAGCACAAGTAGTCATAAGATACCCTTGGCACATGCGCAGATTATTTGTTTACCACTTAGAACACAGCTGTCAGCGCCATCTTGTAACGGCGAATGTGGGCGCGGCTCCCAACAGCTCACCCAACTGGTATGCTCTTGCTGAGGACACTCCCAGAGCTGCCCTGCAGGCTGCCCTCTGGACTACTGCATTGACCCACCATTGTCCTGAGGGTTGGACCTGCTGCATGTATGTCTGTGTATGATATGTGTGCCTTGTGTCTGCAGAGGCCAGCGGTAAGGGTTGGATCCCTTGGAACTGGAGTTCCAGATGGTTGTGAGCTGCCATGGGGATGTTGGAACTGGAGTTACAGATAGTTGTGAGCTGCCATGGGATGTTGGGAATGGAACCCAGACCCTCTGGCAGAGCAGCCATTTCTGTTGATTGATTGATTGATTGATTCATTCATTCATTCATTCATTCATTCTTTTCTCATGCATTACATCCTGACTGAAGTTTCCCCTCCCTCACTCCCACTCTTCCCAGCCCTCCCCATCTCGCCTCTCCCCCAGTTTCACTTCTCATTTCCCTTCAAATCAAGAGTGGGCCTCCCAGGGATATCAACCAAACATGGCATAGCAAGTTACAATAAGACTAGGCACAAGCCCTCTTATCAAGGCTGGAATAGGTGACCCAGTAGGAGGAAAAGGGTCCCCAAAGTGAGAGAACCCTCCATTCCCACTACTGGGAGTCCCACAAGAATACCAAGCTACACAACCATAACATATATGCAGGGGGCCTAGGTCAGACCCATGCAGGGTCCATGATTGTGGCCTCAGTCTCTGTGAGCCCTCTATGAGCCCTGCTTAGTTAATTCTGCAGGCTGCATTCTCTTGGTGTCCTTGACCCCTCTGGCTCCTCCAATCCTTCTCCCACTCTTCTGTGGTCCTTACCTGGCTCTGCCTAGTGTTTGGCTGTGGGTCTCTGCATCTACTCTCATCAGTTGCTGGATGGAGGGTTTCGGGTGACACTTGGGCTAGACACTTGATCTGAGTGTAGCAGAAGATCGTTAGGAGTCATTCCATTGACTTTTTTTTTTCCCAGTTGTGTTTGGTTCTATCTTAGGTCTCTGGCTCTCCAACCTCTGGTTCCTGGTCATCCAGACAGGGTCAGGAGTGGCCTTCCTCTCCCGGTGTGGGCCTCAAGTTGGACCAGCCATTGCCTACTCCCATAAGTTCTGCACCACCCTTGCCTAGCACACATTAGAGGCAGGACAGATTGTAGGTGGAAGGTTGTGTGGCTAGACTGATGGTCCCAGTTCCATTTCTGGGAACCTTGGCTAGTTGTAGAAGATGGTTTGTTCAGGCTCCGTCTCCCCCATTACTAGCAGTCTTTGCTAGGTTCACTTGTAGAACCCAGGGAGTTTCCACTGTGCTAGGTTTCCAGACTCACACATCCTCAGACCCCACCCCCCACCCCAATTCCAGCTGTGTCTCCCAGTACTCTCCCCCTCCACCACCACACCTGGGTCTTCCTGTTCCCATCCCCACCTGCCCCCGTCCACCTGTAAAATCTACTCTATTTCTCCCTCCAGGGAGATCCACTCATTCCCCTTTGACCTCTCCTTGTTACTTAGCCTCTCTAGGTTTGTCCCATGGTTGTCCTTTACTTAACAGCTAACGTCCACATATAAATGAGTACATACCATGTTTGTCTTTCTGGGTCTGGGTTACTTTACTCAGGATGTTTTTTCTGTCGTATCTATTTGCCTACAAATTTCATGACATCATTTTTTAAAACAGCTGAGTAATATTCCATTGTGTAAATGTACCACAATTTTTCAATTCATTCTTCTATTGAAAGACATCTAGGTGGTTTCCAGTTTCTGGATATTATGAACACAGCAGTAATGAACACGGTTGAGCAAGTGTCCTTATGGTAGGGTGGAGTGTCCTTTGGTTTTATGCCCAAGAGTAGTATAGCCAGGTCTTGAGATAGATCAATTTCCAATTTTCTGAGAATCACCAAATTGATTTTCATAGTGGCTGTCCAAGTTTGTACTTTTACCAGCAATGGAGGAGTGTTCCTCTTGCAGCCAGTTCTCCTAACCACCAAGCCATCTCCCAAGAGAGAATCTTGATATATAGCTTAGCCTGCCTTGGAAGTCACTATGTAGTTCAGGCTAGCCTGGAACTCAAAATCCTACTGCCTCAGACTCCCAAGTGCTGGGAGTATAAGGGTCCTCCACCACAACTGGCTATTTTGTCCTCCGGCATTGGTGGATTTCCTGTATCCCAGAGGCACTCAATTCTAGGCTGTGCCTTGGAGGGACCCTGAGACTTCTAGAATGCTAATGCGCTGGCCTAGACTTGGGGTCTCCTGACACTGATCTGGGGTTGGGCTGAGAGAGTTACTGCTATTACTTTATGGTGATGCTTGGGATTGAATCTCTGGCATGCTCAGCGCATGCTCTACCATCGAGATGTACCTTCAACCCACAAGGGGCTTTTGCTTTTAAAAAGCCCCAGATGGTTTTGATGCACAGGCAAGGGTTGGAGTCATCTTATTAGTAATCTCCTGCTAAGCAGTACATGGAGACAACAGGCCAGACACCTAATATGTCTGATGGGTTTGGTTGTTTGTTTGTTTTATTGGTTTGCTCAGGCTGCCCTTGAACTCTGAGCTCAAGCAATCCTCCCAGCTTGCCATGCTAAGTAGATGACCTGTTTGAAACTTGCTATGTTTGAAAACATGTCTATTTTGTATTCTTCTGTTGACTGATAGAAAATATGTACATAGAATTCTAGGTTAGCAATTATTTCCTGCATATATGTATATGATGTGTATGTGTATATGTATATATAGTTGGATTTTCGAGACAGGGCTTCTCTGTGTAGCCCCGGCTGTCCTGGAACTCTCTTCGTAGTTCAGGCTGGCCTTAAAGTCACAGAGATCTGTCTGCCTCTGTCTCCTTAGTGCTGAGATTAAAGTGTATACCACCACAGCCTGACTTCTGCCAATATTTTTTCTTAAAGATTTATTTATTTATTTTATGTATATATGAGTACACACTGTAGCTATACAGATGGTTATGAGCCTTCATGTGGTTGTTGGGAATTGAATTTAGGACCCCACTCGCTCTGGCCGGCCCTGATTGCTCCGACCCAAAGATTTATTTATTACTATAAATAAATACACCGTAGCTTCAGACACACCAGAAGAGGACATCTGATCTCATTATGGGTGTTGGGAGCCACCATGTGGATTGCTGGGATTTGAACTTAGGACCTTCGGAAGAGCAGTCAGGGCTCTTACCCATTGAACCATCTTGCCAGCCCCTGCCAATATTTTTAATGTAATTTTCACTATGTTTCTATTCCCAGGGATGTTAAGACTCAAGGACTCTCTTGTCTCTCTCTCTTAGTATATGTGTAGTGGTTTTCCTTATAACATTTTTACATTTTCACAATGTTGAGCTTTGACATGAGTTTATTTTTATCTTACTGCAGGTATTTGCTGGGCCTTTTGAATCTGAAAACTTAAGTCTTTTCATTTCTGGAATACACACAAACAACACACAGGCACACAAAATCTCATTCGACTTCGTTTGCTCTGTCATCCTTGTCATTACATACACATGAACGCACACACACACACACACACACATGCACATACACATGTACACATGCACATGTACACACAGGCACATAAGCACACATGAATACAACACACATGCACATGCCACTCACATCCACATGTGCACGTGTATACACACCGCATGCATGCACACTCACAGGCACACAAGCATGCAACTCACACACATACATGCACATCAGACTTTCCCCTTTGTTCTGCCATCTCTGTCATTTGGATGTTGGGGCTGGGACTGATGCTCTTTCTTCTCATTTTCCAAATCCTCTTGCTTTTCCTGTCTTCTTGCTGTTTGTTTGCTTTTGGTATTTATGTATTTATGTATTTATGTATTTATGTATTTATGTATGTATGTATGTATGTATTTATTTATTTATTTATACGTACGAGTGTTTTGTCTGCATGTACATCTGTGCACCAAATGGATGCTGGGTGCTCATGGGGGTCAGAAGAGCTGGAGTTAGAGGTGTTTGTGAGCTGCCATGTAGGTGCTAGGAATGGAATCAGGGTCCTCTTCCAGAGAAGGAAGTGCCGTTAACTGCTGAGCCAGCTTTTTGGCTTATTTATTTTGTTTTGGAAACAGGATCTCATAGTGTGTGTGTGTGTGTGTGTGTGTGTGTGTGTGTGTGTGTGTGTTTATTTGTTTGTTTAATTTTGGAAACAGGATCTCATATAGCCCTGGCTAGCCAAAAACTCATTGTATAGGTGATGTTGATGTTGGCCCCCTTATCCTCCTGCCTCCACCTCCTAAATTGCTGGGATGATAGACATGAGCCACCAAGCTGTTTTTGCTCTGTGCTGGGACTGTCTCCAGTCCTTCCTGTCTGCTAGGCAAGCACTCTGCCAGCTACACTATGTCCCCAGCCTGTTTTGTTTTGGGTTTTTTTTCTTTTTTCCCCCATTTCTAACATAGGCCTTTCGTTTTCAAGTGTTCTCTTTGTCCTCTGAATACCCTGCTAACCCTTATACTTCCTCCGCCCCCTACGTACTCCTGTCTGTGTCCTCTGCATAGCAACGTCTCTTACATCCCTGGAAACACTAGTGTCGATTTGGAGCTGGTATTCATTCTTCATGGATAGCTGTGGTCCACTCCGGCTTGTCAGTTCCGACCTTCGTTGATCTGTTTTGTTCTTTTCAGGCCTGAGGATTTAACTAGGGCCCCCTACATGTTAATCTCATGCTCTAACTCCAAGCTGCATCTTGGTCTGGTTTCTTTGGTTTGTAACATATTTCTCTCAGGGGTTAGCCTCAGAGGTCTGGATGTACCCTTCTGAGCTGTTTTGATGTAGGAGACTCTGTTGGGTGGTTCACCCAGAGGCTCCCATGATGTCAGCATCTTCAGGTCTCCTTTGCTGGGACCAGGTAGTTTTCCTGCTAAGCATTTCTAGCCTGCTTCCGGAAGGTAAAGACTGTCTTGTCAGGCTTCTAAAAGCCTGATGGGGTAGGGTGGGCTGGAGTGAGTGTGGGCAGGAAGGGGTGTGTCTCAATGGATGTGGTCACACAATGACCATTAAGTCTGTCCTTCCACCCCTCCCAGAAGTATCTTTAATGGTGCCTAATGGCCCTAGGGCAAAGAGCAGCTTCAGAAGTGAAATTCCAATTCCAACAAGCCACCCAATCAGCAAAGCCCCTGAACCTTGCTCTCTGATGCCTACAGACATGGCCACTTCCTCCATGTTCCCCCTCACCTGGTCCAAGATGCCCGAATTTGTCTTCTACCCTAGACCATCCACATCTTATTGACTCCCATTGCTTCTCGACCCTGAGACCAGAATGCCTCTGTGATATTTCTTCCGTGCTTGAAACCTCTCTCTGCTTTCCCCATGACCTCAAGAAATAGCCCGGTTCTTCTTCTGGTACCCATTGTCTCTCTAGCATGGATTCCAGTTCCCTTGGCTCCATCTGCAGTCTCTTCAGACTCTTAACCCTGGCCCCAGAAACTATGCTGTTCCTCCCACTTCTGGGCTTAACACCCCATGCTTCCTTCTGCAGATCCCACAGCAAACCCTGAGCCCACAGAGCCAAGTGGTAAACTCCAGGAGACTTGGGACTCGCTGGATGGCTTTGAACTTGGAAGAGACTGTGACCCTGTCCAAACTCCCAGCTCCCTGTCTGACTTGCTCTTTATACACATAATCAGCCACCCCCCCTTTGTTTTTGTTTTTGTTTTTGTTTTTGTTTTTTGTTTTTTGTTTTTTCGAGACAGGGTTTCTCTGTGTAGCCTTGGCTGTCCTGGAACTCACTCTGTAGACCAGGCTGGCCTCGAACTCAGAGATCCGCCTGCCTCTGCCTCCCAAGTGCTGGGATTAAAGGCATGCGCCACCACGCCTGGTAATCAGCCCTTTTATAGGTCTTAGCCACATCCCTTCTCCTGAGATTGCCTGTTCTCCTTGGGACCCTTAAGGAAAAGTTTGCATCACCATAGTGCACAGCAAGTGCTGAGCTTGAGCCCGGTGAATGGTACCCAAGAGGTGCTAAATCACCACTTACATCTCTGGAGAGTCTTGTTTTGAGAGCTAATGATGAGGGAAGGATGCTTTGACTCTTGCATTGAACCCAGATAGCCAGCCCCCAGCCCAGTGAGCATGTTTCCCATCCTAGACATACTGGCAAGTGCATACTGGGGGGTAAAAGTGGAGAGGCTGCCTTGGAGGTGTTGGGCACACGGAGTGTGCTCTGCAGGATCGCTAAGTGGAGGCCTTTCCCAGAGAAGAGGCTGTTCCACCCAGCCACCTTCTTTCCCTTAAAACTGCTGGAAAGGCCAGGCGTGGTGGAGCACACCTTTAATCCCAGCACTTGGGAAGCAGAGGCAGGCGGATTTCTGAGTTCAAGGCCAGCCTGGTCTACAAAGTGAGTTCCAGGACAGCCAGGGCTACAGAGAAACCCTGTCTCGAAAAACAAAACAAAACAAAATAAAAAACAAAACAAAACTACTGGAAAGCCAACTGCTCAGGATGCGGGGCCAGGGAGTAGCAGCCATAGGCATATTCTGGTGAGAAAAGATGGGCATAGAAATGGGCAGCTGCCAGGATAGGGCACAACATGCTGCCAGTGTACTCAGGACTCCACCCACTTAGACATGGGCATCACCACTACCAACTATAGATGGAGAAATAAGAACTCCTTTAGGTGACCACTCAAAGCCCCACAGCCACAATGCAGATTCAGACCTAAGGCTCCCCAAGCCCCAGCTGCACCGTTATGCCCCCTGGTGTCAAGGGACTAGTGAGAACCCGCCTGCTCGCATGGAGCTGAGTTATGATGTGGGAGTCCTTGGTATTCCTCCACTGGCCCTGGCGTGGCTTTGGGAAGACAATGAATGGGTCAGGGCTCTTTTGAGTGGCTTTGTAGAGCTTAGGAATTAAGACAAGAGCTGCCTTCCTTGGTATTTAATGGTTTCAAGAATCTCAGAGCTGGGTAGAGCAGGAGACGAGGTAGGGTATCCCTAGACACCTGGGAAGGACCAGGCAAGGCTCAGCAATCTTCTCCCTCTGGCTTCTTTTCCAGGAACTGGTGTCCTTACCAGAAGTCCAGGCTAGTCACCTTTGTAGCTGCTTGCAAAACAGAGAAATTCCTGGTCCATTCACAGCAGCCATGTCCACAGGGAGCCCCTGACTGCCAGGGAGTCAGAGTCATGTGAGTAGGGTGGTCAGGCCATTTTCCAGGCCCAGTGGGCTCACCAGAGGCACTGAGCCACACTGCCTTCTTCCTCAGGTATCGAGTGGCCCAGAAGCCAGTGTACCAGGTCCAGCAGAAGGTGCTGATCTCTGTGGACTGGCGGTGCTGCCCAGGGTTCCAGGGACCAGACTGCCAGGACCACAGTAAGGCTCCCCAAAGCTTCCCCGGAAACTATGCTGTTCCTCCCACTTCTGGGCTTAACACCCCATGCTTCCTTCTGCAGATCCCACAGCAAACCCTGAGCCCACAGAGCCAAGTGGTAAACTCCAGGAGACTTGGGACTCGATGGATGGCTTTGAACTTGGTATGTTGCCTTCCTAGAAGGACAGAGTTCATGTGTTTAGTTCTTCCTTCTCTGATGGGCTGTACCATCTCTGGAAAACGTTGCCCTTACAATCAGTATGGACTTCCTTGTGGCCTTGCACTCTGTGGCTAGATTCTCAGGGCCCTCAGCCTACTACTGCCCGGGCTCATTCCTGTCCCTTTTACTGATCCCATTTTTCTTGGAGAGCTGACTTTGCCACTTTGCCAGGTGACTTTCTTGCTCCTTGACCTTTACAAGTTCCTGGGTCTGGAAGAAGCTTTTCCATTCTCTTGTATTCCCCCCACCCCCGCAACCGACTAAAATAAAACATCCACTGGGGCCTTGGAAGTCATTTTGCCCCTTGTCTCAGTAAACACAAAAGAGTCCCCCTTTATGAATTGATTTCAAGGATAGGTTAGGGAATAGATTTCATTATGTGATCTATTGGTTAGAGCTGTCAGGAATGAAATTGTGGCTAAGGAAAGAAACAAGGTGATTGATTAGTCATGTCTGCTAGGAGTATGGGAGAAAAGGTGATAGCTCAGAGATCTGTATTTTCCTGTCTTAGAAGGCTAAGGGCGGTCTGGTGAGATGGCTCAGTGAGTAAGAGCACTGATTGCTCTTCTGAATGTCATGAGTTCAAATCCTAGCAACTACATGGTGGCTCACAACCACCATAATGAGATCTGACGCACTCTTCTGGTGCCTCTGATGCTAGCTACAGTGTACTTATGTATAGTAATAAATAAATAATAAATAATAAATAAATCTTAAAAAAAGAAGAAGAAGGCTAAGGGCTTCTACATTCCAGCTTAGGAGGGGCCAACGTACTTCCTTGTTCCAAGTCCCAAGTCTTTTCCTGACCTTGTGAGTTGGCCTTTAACACTTACATCCAGTGTGTTTTTAGGTCACCCTGTCCCAGAGTTTAATGAGATTAAGGTGCCACAAGAACAACAGGAAAACCTGCTTCAAAATCTCCAGAATGATGCCCAGTCAGTAGAAGATGGCTTTCCAGGCTCTTGGGAAGCCCCACCCAGCAACCTCACAGATGAGATGACAGAAGCCAATCTAACAGAATTCGGTGAGTAGGGGCCCCCAATAAGGCCCAGACTTCAGAGGCCCTAACTCTCCCAGCCTGGGGAGGAATGTCTGCTGCAGCAGGCTTTTCTGAAACATGGTATCTGTTGCAGAGTTTCCTGGCAGGACATCAGAGCACCTGCTGCAGCCCCATATTGATGCATTCCTGAAAGCACACTTCAGTCCCATCTGGAAGAACTTCAACGACAGCTTGCACAGCCTCTCCCAGGCCATCAGAAACTTGTCTCTTGATGTGGAGGCCAATCACCAGGCCATCAAGATGATCCAGGAGGGCACAGTGGCTAGGGCTGACTTCCAAGAGCTTGGTGCCAAGTTTGAGGCCAAGGTCCAGCAGAATAGCCAGAGACTGGGCCAACTGTGGCAGGATGTGGAGGACCAGCTGCATGCCCAGCGCCGATCGGTGCATCATGCCCTCTCTGATGTCCAGGCTGAGGTGAGCACCAAGTTAAAGCAGCTTGTCAAGGCTCAGGAACTTCCAGGGGCCAATGGCAGCCTGGTGATGGCATCTGCAGCAGCGGCAGCAAGGCCAGAGCCAGAGAGCCTGCAGGCCAGGCTAGGGCAGCTGCAGAGAAACCTCTCTGCTCTGCACATGGTCACTAGCCAGAGGGAGGAGGAGTTGCAGAGCACCCTCAAGAACATGGACAGCGTCCTGAAGCAGCACGCCGAAGAGATCAAAGAGCTCTATTCTGAATCGGATGAGACCTTCGACCAGATCAGCAAGGTAGAGAGGCAGGTGGAGGAGCTGCTGGTGAACCACACCGGGCTTCGAGAGCTGCGGGTGATCCTAATGGAAAAGTCCCTGATCATGGAGGAGAACAAAGAGGAGATAGAGCGGCAACTGTTGGAACTCAACCTTACCCTGCAGCATCTGCATGCGGGTCATGCAGACCTCATTAAGTATGTCAAGGACTGCAACTGCCAAAGGGTCAACTCTGACGTGGATGTCGCTCCGGAGGGCCACAGGGATGTCATGCACACCCTAGAAGAGACCCAAGTGAGCCTGGACGAACAGCACCAGCTAGACGGTTCTTCTTTGCAGGCCCTGCAAAGCACTGTAGATGCCATGTCTTCAGCAATGGATGCCTATAGAGGAGAGGGTGAACGGGCCCGGGCTGAAAGGGCACGGATACGGAGCCAACTGCGGGCTCTGGATCATGCTGTGGAAGCGCTGAAGACAGCGGCGAATGGAACCCGCAAAGAGATACGCCTACTGCACGGCTCCTTCACAGCCCTGCTGGAGGATGCCCTGCGACATCAGGCCGTGCTAGCTGCACTCTTCGGGGAGGAGATGATAGACGAGATGTCAGAGGAGGCCCCTCGCCCTCTGCCACTGGATTATGAGCAGATCCGCCTAGCCCTGCAGGACGCGGCCAGTGGGCTACAGGAACAGGCGATTGGTTGGGAGGACTTGGCCACCCGGGTGGAGGCATTGGAGAAGGCCGCAGGTGGCTTTGTGGAGCAGCACCCACAGTTGGCAGAGGGACTTGAGCCCAGCCACGACTCTGGGAGAGAGGAGGAAGCCATGACTTTGGCGGAGCTGGAGCAGGAGATTCGGCGCCTGAGTTCTGATGTCAAGCAGATTGGGCAGTGCTGTGAGGCCTCCTGGGCTGCCTCCCTCAATAGCTCCCTTGAAGACCTACACAGCATGCTCTTGGACACCCAGCACGGCCTGAGACAGCACCGGCAGCTCTTCCACAACCTCTTCCAGAACTTCCAAGGTCTGGTGGCAAGCAACATCAGCCTAGACTTGGGGAAGCTGCAGGCCATGTTGAGTAAGAAAGATAAGAAGCAACCGAGAGGCCCAGGAGAATCCCGGAAGAGGGATAAGAAGCAAGTGGTGATGTCTACAGATGCACACGCCAAAGGTCTGGAGCTCTGGGAGACAGGTGAGTGCCTGGGCCCTGGAGACTGACTCTACGAATCTAGGACAGGGCTCTCTGCCAACTCAGGTGCTCCTTTCTCCTACTGGGGAGTGGGCACAGGGTACAAGAAAGCAGGATCATTGGCCACCACTACTACCTTCAGGGCTATGGGTCTCCTCTGCTTCCTGGAATATAGGGAAGTATAGATCCCAAGAATCAGTTGTAGTTCCAGAGCCCATGAGTTGGCCGAGGCCCTAGCTGTGGAGCAGAGTCTCAACTCTTCACACTCACCCAAATCCCAGTCTTTCGTCAGCTCGCCCTGCATGCTGGGGACAGGGGGTTGGAGCAGGGGGTCATCTGTCACGGCAGCACCCCACAAGAGGTAAATACAGGGAACGGCCTTCTGCTCAGAAGGAAAGAGCCCTCTTGGTAAATACAGTTGGCGGTGTCAATACCCTTCTGGATCTTTCCTGGGCTCAGCCTTAGCTACTCAATCATGCAACCATTATCATCATATCTTACCTTAGTCTCTAGAAATGACCTAACCCAACCAGTGAGCAGCAGAGAGAGGCTGCCTCTCAGCTACAGCAAGCCCCCAGCAGGCGGATCCCCAAAGGCTCCACCTACACATGAGTGGTTACAAAACCTGACAGCTTCATTCCCACCCCTCCTCCCGGTACAAGCTTAGCATGCAGGAACCCAAGCAACTCTCCCAACTCCCCTAGCATTTCCAGAGAGCTACATGTCCTTACAGTAACCCCTGCATCTCTTTTCCTCTTGTGAGTGGTACAAACTCCATCATGGCTTTTACCATTTGCCTATAAGGTTAGGGTTAGGTCAGGGTCTGTTTACTCCTGCAATATTTCTTTTTTTTTTTTTTTAAAGATTTATTTATTCATCATATGTAAGTACACTGTAGCTGTCCTCAGATACTCCAGAAGAGGGCATCAGATTTCGTTACAGATGGTTGTGAGCCACCATGTGGTTGCTGGGATTTGAACTCGGGACCTTCGGAAGAGCAGTCGGCGCTCTTAACCACTGAGCCATCTCGCCAGCCCGCAATATTTCTTTTTCTTTCTTTCTTTCTTCTTCTTCTTCTTTCTTCTCCTTCTTCTTCTTCTTCTTCTTCTTCTTCTTCTTCTTTCTTCTTCTTTTTCTTCCTTCCTTCTTCTTCTTCTTTTTCTTCCTTCCTTCCTTCTTCTTCTTCTTCTTCTTCTTCTTCTTCTTCTTCCTTCTTCTTTTTCTTCCTTTTCTTCCTTTTCTTCCTTTTCTTCTTCTTCTTCTTCTTCTTCTTCTTCTTCTTCTTCTTCTTCTTCTTCTTCTTCTTCTTCTTCTTCTTCTTCTTCTTCATCTTCTCCTTCTTCAAGATTTATTTATGTATGTGGGTACACAGTCACTCTCTTCAGACACCCCAGAAGAGGGCATCAGATCCCATTACAGGTGGTTATGGGGCATCATGTGGTTGCTGGGATTTGAACTCAGGACCTCTGGAAGAGGTCAGTGTTCCTAACGGCTGAGCCATCTCTCCAGGCCTGCAATAATTCTTTACTGCCGAAAATATTTTCCCCTTTAAAAACACTTTTCTTGTAAGAAGGCCACAGAGCTCGACTTTGAGCCCTGCAGAGAAAGTCACCCCTAGTTTGCACAGTTTTTCCATCTTCTAAAGCCCATAGTCTTCCTTCCTCTAGGGCATGTGGACTCTCAGATGCAGGCAGGCTGAAAGAACAAGAATCGCCAACAGAGGGTGCTGTAGAGTAGCCACCTTTCAGCAAGGCAAGAGCCCCATCTGCTGGGTGCTTCGGGGACTGAAGCACCAGACCTCAGTTTTTGTTTTTTGTTTTTCTGTTTGTTTTGGTTTTTCGAGACAGAGTTTCTCTGTATAGCCCTGGCTGTCCTGAAACTCACTCTGTAGATCAGGCTGGCCTCGAACTCAGAAATCCACCTGCCTCTGCCTCCCAAGTGCTGGAATTAAAGGCATGTGCAAGCACTGCAAATCAAGAATGCTAAGGTTTGCTTGTGTGGTCGGGATCAGCAAACGTTCCCTTTCTAAGCTTCAGTTCACCCATATGAAATGCCAGGGCTCTGTGCAACACTCTGGAAATTATATTAACATGACTAACCAGAGCTGGAGAGATGGGTTAGCAGTTAAGAGCAGAGGACCTGGGATCTGTTCTTAGCATTCACATGGCAGATCACAACCATCTATGAATTCTATTCCAGGGGATCTGGTGACCCTTTCTGGCATCTGTGGGCACCACTCATGCATGTGGTACGCAGACATACATGCAGGCAAACTGTCCATCCACATAAAATAATAATTAGAAAAATTTTAGTCCGGCAGTGGTGGTACACACCTTTAATTCCAGCACTTGGGAGGCAGAGGCAGGCAGATTCCTGAGTTCGAGGCCAGCCTGGTCTACAGAGTTCCAGGACAGCCAGGGCTATACAGAGAAATAGCCGGGCAGTGGTGGTACACACCTTTAATTCCAGCACTTGGGAGGCAAAGGCAGGCAGATTCCTGAGTTCGAGGCCAGCCTGGTCTACAGAGTGAGTTCCAGGACAGCCAGGGCTATACAGAGAAATCCTGTCTTGAAAACAAAAACAAAAACAATTTAGATGACTAGCCAGAGGGGGCCTCCCCCTTGCCCAGAAAAAGCCTTACAGTATAGCTCAGATTGACTTCAAAATCAAGATTTTACTGCCTCTGTCTCCTGAGTTAGAATTACAAGCGTGAGCTACTGTGCTGGCTTCAAGAAGTTTCTCAGTCCTTTTTCTTTATGGTCTTGTGCCCACTTTTGGTCAAAACCACCATTCCTGTTCCCAGTACTAACATTATTTTGAGGATAGGCACTATTCTCTTTCCCACACGATGTCTCAAGATACCTAGCAGGTAGGTGCTGGGACGACTTAGTGGCGGAGCACACGTCTAGCATGTGTGAAGTCCTGTGTTCCATCCCTAGCACTGATGTGGAAGGAACTATCCCTGGCAGGTAGCAGACATCTAGGAGTTGGATACTCAGGTTTCTAGCACCGCCCTCCCACGGCTCAGGTAGTCAAAGACACTTATCTCTCTAGAGTTGAAAGGATCAAAGAAAAAAAGGGCTTTGTTGAGGATCAAAGGAGAAAATGCATTTGCCAGCCAGCCAGCAGATCTGTATTTCCCTTCCCCTATCTCTGAAATGACACTGACTGTCTAAGACACACCTCTGGGATGTGATGGTATCTAGAAATGGTCTCCGGCTTCTCATGCAATTAAGGTGAAGAAGGGAGAGTTTGGCAGTGAATGGATAACTGACTGTCTCCTCTACCTCAGGCTCCCCTGTGGCCTTCTATGCCGGTTCTTCAGAAGGGGCCACTGCTCTGCAGATGGTGAAGTTCAACACCACATCCATCAATGTGGGCAGCAGCTACTTTCCTGAACATGGCTACTTCCGAGCTCCCAAACGTGGCGTCTACTTGTTTGCTGTGAGCATTACATTTGGCCCAGGCCCAGGAATGGGGCAGCTGGTATTTGAAGGTCATCACCGGGTTCCAGTCTACAGTACGGAACAGAGGGGCGGGAGCACAGCCACCACTTTTGCTATGGTAGAGCTACAAAAGGGTGAGAGAGCGTGGTTTGAGTTAATCCAAGGGTCAGCAACCAAAGGGAGCCAACCAGGCACTGCATTTGGGGGCTTCCTGATGTTCAAGACCTGAACCCTGGGCTCGGCTCAGCTTGTATCAGACATGGTAGATCCGCCTGCTGCTCTTAGACTGAGGCTCTGGCCAGCAAAGGCTGGAGAACATCTAGTGGCCTAGCTCTTCCCTGGACACCTTCTGCAAAGACCCTGCGGCCAGCAGCACGTACCTTCTTCTGGACACACAGGTTGGGGAGGCCAGAATACTGCTCTCTGGACTGGGCCGGGGCCTGGAGTGGGAGCTGGGATTTCCATGCCTTCCCCAATGGCACGGCTCGGCTTGTCTCTGAGACACTTCCTCAGTTCTACAGCTTTTCTTTTTCTCTCCCTTGTGGTTGGAAACTTGTACACTTACGCCTTTTTCGGTTTCCACTTTTCTGTGTTAGAAAGTCACTGTTTCTCAGAAGGAATGTCTACAGTGATGGGTTTGCCATGCAGAAAGGTCCCAGATTCTCTTTCCAATGTCTCAAAAAAAAAAAAAAAAAAAAAAAAAAGAAGAAGAAGAAGAAAATGAAGATTTTTTTTTTACCCCCCCCCCCCCCATGAAACTGGAAACAGGTCTCCAATTACTACAGAAAAGCTAATCAAAAACAGTCTTTCTAGTTTCAGAAGGGAGCCAACACATGGTTGAATTAGCCCTGGGTCCAGTCTCCAGCACTGTGCACACCTATGGTCTCAGCATATGGAGTAAGCATGAAGTTCAGAGCTATCCTCAGCTTCATAACAAGTTCAAGGCTAGCCTGGGATATGGGAGACCCTGTCTCAAAACAGCAAAAGAAGTTACATTAACTCCCAGCCACACTTTGTCTTTGTTTATTTAATTTTAATATCACGCCCTGCTTCACTCTGTAAAGGCCAACATATCAAATAGGGACAATGTTGTGCATGGCCTTCACCCTTCTTATTCATCTATCAAGACTGTGCCAACCCCAGCATCTCTAAGGAAGGGAAGGAGGGAAATTAAACCCTACTGGTAGTGACCGACTTTGGAATAAAGTGATACTCTCCAAAGCTCTGCCTGTTTACTGTTGGAAGGGGAAACATTTGGTAGAACACGTAGGGAAAAGTGACTCCTCACTCCTGGTGTACTTGCCTTCAACGACGAATATTCACTTCATTATACATAGATTATCTAGGGGCCTTTCCAGGCAGTGGCAGTCCCTGGACAGGACAGCACAGAATGGCATTTCTTTCTGCAACATATACACGTGTTTACCAGTCTCTAGATCCTAAAATCGGCTCAGGAAAGCAGCCACACTGCCATCAGGTAATAAAGCAGGCTTTGGTAGTGCTCAGTGTTGGTTGGCTGATTTGACTGGGTAATGGGTTGCTAGCAATTCTCATTGCTTCCTAGGGTCCTTAATTCAAGTAATTAACCTTCAGAATTTACTTATAAAGCTCTGTTCAGTGTGTGGAGGTATTGGTGTTAGATGAGCAGTAAGTCAGAAGGCTCTGTCACTGATGGGTGACCATGAGTTCAGCCACAATTCTGCCAAGCTCCACTCCATCTGTAGTGAAATGGTTAACGGCTCTCATCCAGCACTCTGATATTGACCATCTCTCTGAATCTTGTTCATTTCAGTAGAGCTCTTGTTGTCGAGACTATTTCTGGACCAGGGTATGTGTGGTTGGGCATACCAAAGCCCGGGGTGACCTGTGTGTGGTAGGCCACCCCTGTTGCTGGCAGACCTGGCTGTCTTCTTGTTCTCCATGTTGCTGTCACTGGCCAGTCCCTTCTGAGGAGTAAGTTGGCAATGCTAGGGTAATGTAGTCTCATCGTTGTTAAAGACTTCCATTCAGAATTTCTGGCATAGAATACAGTGTAAATCAGTTCCATCACGAAAAGGTATGTCGCCAACCCTCACAGGAAGGGTTAGGCAAGAAGCACTAGTGGGTCAGGTGTTCCACCACCACTGTATGGTGCACTCTGGATGTATCTGGAGTGAGGTGAAATGGTTTTTAGCAGGGATGCTTTTGATGTGATAAAGCACGCCTGACTACATTTTACAAAGCCTCAACATCGAGTTCAAGCCACATGTTTTTTTACAGACAGTTCAGTAAACATTGTATGTGTGTGTGCATAGGTGGCTGTGCTGTGTGTGTTTCTTTGGGTATGTGCATGTGTGTGGGTGCATGGAAGCTAGAAGTTGGCACTGGGCATCTTGCTCAGTCACTTGCCATCTTATTTTCTGAAGCAGGGTCTCTCACTGGATCTGGAGTTCACTGGTGTCACTAGACTGCCTGGCCAATGGGCTCCTGAGACTTACTTCTATGTCCCCATCCCCAGTGCTGGGATTACAGTCATACACTGCACCCAGCTTTTTACATAGGTACTGGGGAGCCAATTTTAGGTCCTCAGGCTAGCATGGCAGGCAATTAACAGAGCCATCTCCCCAGGCCCAGATTACTAAGAATTCCAAAACTCTTTTGATGGAGTCTCATCTGTATTAAGATACACGATGGCAAGTGAAGATGTCCCAGTGTTCTCCAGGTAGACATGGGACTGACCCAGGCAGCTTAAAAGACTTGTGGCTCCTGAAAAACTACGTAAGAGCACCATATCAGGATGGCTTCTCAATTCTCCAAAAAGACTGAAAGAAAAGATCTATTTTACAGAATGAGTTGGCAATATGAAATTACAACCCCTATTAGGATTGCTGTAGACCAAGCTTAAACCGCCCCAAATCACTTGGGAGTTCAGGGGCAGAACAAGAACTATATAGCCAGTCCTAAGGCCAATACAGGTCAGCTGCAGACCTTCTGGAGGCAACAAGCTGAACCACAGGTTACAGGGTGACCTCACATGAGCCAAAATCACCATATCATCATAGCCAGATACTCACTGTCTTACTTGTGGATGCACAGTCTAAGATGTGATTGTTACATGGCACTGTGGGAGAGCCTTTGACAGCATGCACCAGGCCCAGAGTTCCAAGGGTAGGGGTGGTGATAGAGGCATTCTTAAAGGGCCCCTTAAATATGTTAAGGCTCATCTTAAGTCAAAAGCATTAAAGCACACTGTTCCCCCCCTCCCACCCACTTTGCAAGGTCTTCCCAAAGGCATGCTAAGTGAGTTTGGGTGAAGTGGCCAGCCACCGGGGACAAGTTTTTCTGTCATTTGTCCTTTGAGTCCATGCTGTCTTGCTTAGCCTGAATTTCCCATCCTTTATCAGGAAAACTCCAGACAGTGACAGAACTCTCTGGAAGGAGGCTAAAAGAAAGGTGTAGGGAAGGCTCCGTTGGAGCACACAAGAGGATTGCTTTTGTTTTCCAATTGGTATTGTTCTATCACAGGGAGACGATGAAGGACAGATTAATGCAGAGATGAGCAACTATACTCCTTGTATAATTATGGAAAAAAAGGAGTCATGAACAAGACCCCAAAGTTAACAGACTGAATTGTTGGGAATATAAACATCTCTAGAAATAATAGAGGAAGTTATTTATTTATTTATTCATTTACTAACTAAAAATTTGTGTTGCCTCCTATCCGGTAGGCAAGTGCTCTACTACTACTGAGCTACATTGCCAGCCTCAGGAAAGTGGAAACTTAAGCCAGGCTTATTGCCTGTATGCCTGGCCCAGGGAGCGGCACTATCAGGTGTGGCCTTGTTGGAGGAAGTGTGTCAACGTGGGTGTGAACTTTGAGAGAGCTTCCTCTTAGCTACCTGAGGATGTGAGTCTTCTGTTTATGTTCAGAACAAGATGTAGAACTCTCAGCTCCTCCAGTGCCATGCCTGCCTGGATGCTGCTATGCTTCCCACCGTGATGATAATGGACTGAACTCAGAAGCTGTAAGCCAGCCCCAATTAAATGTCCTTTTTAAGAGTTGGCTTGGTCATTTCACAGCAGTGGAAAGCCTAAGACATTGCCACTCAGAGCTTAATTCTAAACCCCATCCAACCTTGAAAAAATGGATGATCCCATGCTGCGGGGCTCATACCTCCCAGTGTTTCAAATAAATGTTCAAAATATGAGGAGCATGTGTCAAGAGGCTTCATGAGTCTGCGCAAGATCCTTGTAGACAAGCATGGGTCAATGTGAGCATCAACACAGCATGACCTAATGGAACCCAGAAGTCCATAAGCTGTGTAAGGAAAGCACTTGCTCACACACTGTCAATGGAAACTGAAGATGAATGATGGCATTAGAAAACCACGTAGCAACCACTGGTATACAAGCCCTGTGTGGCCCAAAGCATCCCCAACAATGCACTCATAGAAACAGAATGGCAACTTTACACAAAGAAATGATCATGGTGTCCTGGTGAGCTTTATGTTAGCTTGATACAGCTTGTCATTTGTGAGGAGGGATTCTCAATTGAGAATATGCCTAAGAGACAGTCTGTGGTACATACTCTTGAGTAATGATTGATGTGGGCCCAGCTCACCCAGGGCAATGTCAACCCTGGGAATGTGGTCCTAGGTGGTATTTAAAAAGCAGGCTGAATAAGCTATGGGGAGCAAGCCAGTTAGCCGTACTCCTGCATAGCTTCTGTTTCATTTCCTGCCTCCAGGTTCCTGCTTTGACTTCCTTCAGTATGGACTGTGATGTGAAAGGATAAGTCATATAAACCCTTTTCCGAGGTTACTTTTGGTTTCAATGCTTTTTATTATAGCTGCAGGAAACCTTAAGACACATAGTAAACAAGTGGCTGGTTCTAACATTAATGATGCAGAGGCCATAGCATCTCACTGGGATGCAATGATGTCACGTATACATGTGCCAATATTCAAGAGGCAGAAACAGGGACTGCCAAATCCAAATTCAGCTTGAAGAACAGATCCACCTCCCTAAAAAAGGTAACTTAAAACATGTTTTATCTTGAGACCCAAGAAGTGAATACATTACAGTATCCAGAGCACGCCACACACCAGAAAAACACACGCATGATGTCTTTACTGGAACTGGAAACATTTGAATGAAGCCTGCAGGTCATGGTATTGGTGACTGTTGTTATGGTATCAATGCCAATTTTCCTGAAAGTCTTCAGAGAGTATAAGTTCTTTAACTTACTCTAAACAGCACAGTGCATGTTTGGACGTGTTGTTGTGACCTCCCAGTCACACCTCACGCAGCAGTTATATAAAATGATAAGTTAATGAGAACTGCATGAAGGGTGAGTGGAATCCCTTGTAGTGTATTTATAAGTTCCTGCAGCTGAAAATTATTTAAAAACTGTTAAATCTGGTTAAAAAAAATTTCAGTACATGGGCTAAAACCAGAGGGTCGAATGGCACGTAAAATAAACAAGACTATTAATATAGAGGAGACATCCAGAAGATAATCTCTCACAGGCTGGGCTTGACGGCACTCACCTAGGTACTTGTAAAGTTAAAGCAGGAGGGCCCCAGCTTGAGGACAGGCCATATAGAAACCCTATCCCAAAAAATCAAATAAAGGGAATGCCTTGTGAGATAGCTCAGCTGCTAAAAACCAGTATTGCTTTTGTAGAGGACCTGGGTTTGATTCACAGCAACTACAACACAGCTCATAACCACCCGTGAATCCAGTTCCAAAGGATCTATCGCCGCCTTCTGGCCAATTTGGGCACTAGGCACATATGTGGTACAGCACATACACACACACCTAAGAAAGGGAGGTCAAAAGAGGATGTTAGGTCTCCAGGAACTGGTTACAGATGGTTGTAAGCTGCTATGTATCTGCTCAGAGCCAATCTGGTCCTCACTGGCCTGAGGCTAAGTAGACTAGGGGTACTGGCCAGTGAGCCCCGATTTGTCTTTTGCCACCTCAGACCCCAGACCACCATGTCTGCTTTTTTACCCAGGTTCTAGGGATTGAAGCCTTTATATTTATGAGACAAACACTTTATGAATGAGTGATCTCCAAGCTAGCTTTGAGTCTGTGGAAACTTGGACTGTGGCCTAGCTAACAGAATTGGAGGCTTTATCAGCTTCTGGTTTTGCCTCAGCTCCGCTTCCTGATACACTAGTAAGAGGCAGTCACACCTTCCTCCCTCCATAGACCAAGCCCAGCTGCCATGCCTTCTTGGTCAATGGACTGACAGCCTATTTAACTGAATGAAAAGAAAGCTTTCTTCTCTTGAGCTGATTACTCAGCATTCTGTCACAAGGAAGAGTAACAAACACTGTTCCACATTAAGTGAAATGGGCAGTCTCTAAGCATGCTGTCGAATAACATAAACCAGAATCTTTTAAGATGGAAACAAGTCAGAAACAGCAGACGGTGCAAACAGGAACTTAGTGCAAACAGTACCTGGCATGTGGCAAGTCTCAACCTAGGTGGGAAAAGAAGGCATTGTGGATAAACTATCCAAGGGTTCCCTTCACTGCAGCGGGAACACTGTAAAGACACTTTCAGGCACCTTATCAAACAGAAGAAAAAGCCTTGAAGAACACACTACCCTGTACAGTAAAAACAAAAATGTTTGAAGATGATAGGACAATATCCAGAGCCATAACTTTCCTTTAATAAAGTTATACACATCTACATTTAGGATCTAAGAGAAAACAGGGCACATGTACAGTGATGTGCATAATATGTGTCGTATTGAAAAGGGGATGAGGATACAGTTCAGAGCTAGAATACACACAGAGCTTGAGGCTAGCCTGGGCTACAAGCAAGACCCAATTCTATGCTCTTTTTAAAACAAAAGCAAAAGCCGGGTGTGGTGGCACACACCTTTAATCCCAGCACTCGGGAGGCAGAGGCAGGTGGATTTCTGAGTTCGAGGCCAGCCTGGTCTACAAAGTGAATTCCAGGACAGCCAGGGCTACACAGAGAAACCCTGTCTCGAAAAACCAACCCCCCCCCCAAAAAAACCCCCCAAAAACAAAAGCAAAACCACAAACAAAAATAATTAAAATAACAAAAAGGAGACCACAGAAATAAGTTATTTCCTCTATTTCCTTCCTTCCTCTCTCCCTCTCCCCCTCTCTCCCCCTCCCCCTCTTTCTCTCCCCCTCTCTCTCTCCCCCCACCCCTCTCTCTCTCTCTGTTTCTTTCTTTGAGACAGAGTCTGATGTCCTAGAACTTTGTAGGTTGGCCTTGAACTCACTGAGAATCCAAAGGCCACCACCCCTGGCTTGAAAGTTCTATTTTAAAGCTAAGTTCTATGGTGTACATCTAAAGTCCCCAGTACTTGGAAGGCACAAGACGGTCTGGGCTAAGTTTAAGGTCTTCTTTTGTGGGAGTGAAATAGAAGGGGATGAATATGTATTTGGTGTTTTTCTTTTCCAAGACAGGGTTTTTCTGTCTATCTCTGGCTTCTCCTGGAATTCACTTTGTAGACCAGGCTAGCCTCTGCTATTCAGAGATCTGCCTGCCTCTGCTTCCCAAGTGCTGGGATCAAAGGTGTGCACCACCATGCCCAGTCAATATATGGTGTTTTCAACTTACACATAATGGAATACCACAATCTTAATGTTACGGGGGAAAAAAAAAAAAGGAGAAACTTTCCAATGTCAATAGTGGTATCTGGCAATAAAATGGAGCAGTTTATTTGCTTATTCTTTTCTTGTTTCCCAATGTTCTGTCATAAACACACATTTTTATAACCAGAAAACAATGTGGCTTTTTTTTTTCTTTGTATAAAAGGAAAAAACAATCCCCTCATTAAGGTGGGTTGGGCATCTACATGAAGGAAAAGCATGCGTCACTTACCTGGCCATGCTCCAGGACTTTCCAGAAGCCGAAATGCAAGCGCAGCAGCGTAGGGATGCACACTTACATTACGTACAAAATCTCAACAGTTGACGTCTGATACACAATAAATCCAAGAACAGCATCACAAAACACATCACTGAAGTATACTAAAATAAGGTTATTTACTGAAAAATGATACATTGGACATAATCTGTATATAGAACAAAGCAATTAATGGTAAACTTCATAAGGCACCTTTCAAATCAGATGCTGTACAAAATACACTTAGTGTTACATATCAAGATGAATCTATATTTTTGGTGTTTTACAACTGCATAATAAAAATGCTTTTTTTAAACCTGTCAATGCCTTATGTACAGTTTCCCTAAGCTATTAATATTTCCATTTTATACAATATATGCTACATTTTAGTTTTTAAGTGGGAAAAACAAAGGCCACTAAAGAGCTTAAATAATTCCACTGAAAGGAAAGAACAGAGCACAACCTAAAAGGACAGTATTATGTCTAATTTTTTGCCAAAGCCATACTCACAGGCTTTCTTTATGGGATGACCCTTCCTGTCCTCTGTGGACTGATACACTGCTTGCCTAGTTTCCACTCCTTACAGCCAGGAGGTGGGAGAACTGTCCCTGCTTAACATCTGACGCAAGTCAACTTGTGTCATTACCACAAGGGCTACACCACCTTTCTTTTCACATGACTTACACCTCTGTTGAAATGGAAACATTTCAAAACAATACATAGCTGAAAAGACAAGTATTGCTTAGGAAATCTGCCCTGGAATAGACTACTCAATATCCAATTTGACCTTAGGCCAAATCAGAGATGCAAGGTTCTTGAAAAATTCGTCCTTTTACTCTAAACAAGAAAAACATCTAAAAAAGAAAAGCAAATTGAATATCATTAGAATGAATAAATTAAAACTGGCACATTCCAGGACAACAGATGATGACAGCAAAAGGTGTCTTTATGTGCTTATTCAAGTTTCTAGACAGTGGAAGGGTTAACATAACATGCTGACTAAAATACCTTTTTGTTACAGTATTTCTAGAGAAATCAGTTCAGATTTTATACTCAGAACAGTACTCAGTAATGCAGAGACCTCAGAGAATCAGGCTGGGGCAAATCTTAACATGCTCTGTACCAGAGAACTACTGGTCATACAAACCACACATGACGGCTTCCTGGATTACTTGGTATTTATTTAGGCAGTTTGGGGTTTGGGGCTTTTATTTTTAATTATTTAAATGATGGCTGATTTTAGCCATCTGTTTTTTAAACTCTAGATTCAAAGGGGAACCAAATCATAGTTTCCAGATTTTTACAAGTTGTTAAGTAACTACATAATACTTATTCCATTACACAGTGGGTTCTATTCTTTTTTTCCTTTAAACTACTTTTGTGGAGTACATGGTGTGTGTCTGTGGGGAGGGGCGCAAGCCATGGAGTGTGTGGAAGTCAGAGGACAATGATGGGGTAGTTGGCTCCTCCCTTCGCCATGTGTCCCCCAGAGTCTGAATTGAGGTTGAGGACTTGGCAGCAAATGCCTTTATCTACTGAGCTATCTCACTGGCCAAAGGGCTGATACACTCTTTAAATATTTTTACTTACTGAATTTTACATTTATGGCTGAGAGGGAGAAGAGAACACAGTAAGTTTAATGCAACTTTTGATTTTAGGATTCCAAATAAGGAAAAGCAGCAGCGTTTGCCATTTCGAGAACGTCACTGATTCCCATGAATGCAGTGATGGCAGCGTGGGAAGGCAGTGACTAGAGCGCTCACTGCCTGCCTTATAATTAACTCCTGACAGCCTTTCTTAGAGAAGAGTCATTACAGTGGCTGCCACACACAACTGAAACATGCCAAAGAATTATTCCTTAGGTATATCATTAAGATGATAAGTGACAAAAAAGATTTAGTTTATTCAGGAAAGATATAAAATCAGACCTCAGTACTCTCAGGCTTTAGGTACATCAGATGAGACTCACTAAACAAACCAGGCAAGACAAATCTCAAATTTGTGGAATATGAGCTGTAGTTTAGTCATGCCTGTAGGTGGACAGATGGACATATGCTCTACCTGCCTCCCATTTAATTTCAGTCACTCTATGTGTTGATACAATCACCTTAAGTTTATGTTTCATCCAAAGAGCCAATGCCACTTGATGCTCACATGGCTTGTTTACTTAGAACATTTAAATAGTATGATATTGGTATAATAAGTTTGAACCAGATCTGTTTTTTGAGATAACAAGGCCTATATTTATTTTATAATAAAATACACATCATTTTATTTAATAACGTTCAGTGTAAATATGGGTAGTGACTGGGTACTTCTGCCTCTTGTCTTCACAATTAGGGACCAGAAATTGTAAAACCAAATTTCAAAAGATTTAGATATCTAAAATACATTTACTGTTAGTTGAAAAGTCAGCTGACATTCTCATAAAGATATGAGACAATATCTTAGTGAAGTTTTAAAATGCATGAATTCTGAAATTCATACATAGTTCTACTTTAAAACACTTCCCACCAAGGATCAGATGTGAGACAGAGTGTATGGGCTGTCTTGTATAGAACTGAGTGTGTAGGTAAAACATGGCTAGAATGACAGCTGTGCAGGTTCTGAAAATAAAAGCATGTTACACAAGAATCAACTTTCCTTTTTAGGAGGTACCGAGAACAAAGACTCCAGAATTTGATCATAGGTATGCACATTGTGATCAGATGCAGTACGGAAGAGGCGTTTCTTTCAAAGTATGGTTCAAGACAGAGAGCTCCAATTCTGGATAGGTGGCTTTTTATAACAAAAATAATTACCAAAAGGAGAACAAAATGGTGACTGGGGGAAAACAGTCCAAGTCTATGGACACTTTACATGGAGTTTGGCCTTCACAACTATTATGCTAAAAATAAAGTCAGTGGAGAAGTTACTACAGTTACAAGGTGGATGGCTTTTATGAAATTGGCGATTGTCAACTAGATATTGCATATTTAAACCACTGGCCACAAATACCTTCCTGTGCAACCTTTACATTCTTGTCTTCTAAGCCCTAGGGCAGCAGAGAATTCTGGTATGCATATCAAAGGTATGGTGCACCATCATAAACCAGGCAGTATCCCAAAGAGATCATAATCTATAGGCTGTTTACAAAGACAGAACACAGACAGATGTTTTCTCTGGTAGAAGGCAAATATGCCTTTTTCCATCTCTGCTGAGCTCATTAATTTTCTTAAGGCTTTCACAGAAAGCACCACTTTATGGACAGGATAGTGAGTACCCAGAGGTTGACCAGAGACTTCTTATCAGGATTGGAGTCTTGATGCAGTTCATAAAAACCAAAAAAGCATCAAAACCAAAACAAAACAAAAAAAGCAAAACAAAAAAACCCCACATTTAAAACAAAGCTGTCCATATATAAAGAATGACATGTTTGAAGTTCCAAGTTCCAATCTTGTATTCTGTAGAGTACGGTAAGGTTTACTGTTAGCAGCCTGTGAAGATGTAGAGGAAGGAGTCTGGAAACCAAGTCAACATCCTATTCCATGCTAATCCCACCCATTCCTTGGGTGAAGAAGTTCTTGCAGTCTAAATTCTCCCTCAAAATTGTTTAATTGTCAAATCTTTACATCCTGGGATTCAACCATTTTTGCAAGTGTCTTCTTGATTCTCAAAGCTGTGAGTCTGGAGGCTGGATTATGGGCCCAACATTCTGACATTAGCTTCAAAACTGCTCGAAGACACTAAAGAGAAATAAATGCAAACAGAGTGTGGTGAGCACAGAGTAACTCGGCACTCACTCATCACTTTACAGGGACTTGGCTCCAACTTACTTCATCGCTGTTCCAGCGGTTAGACACGATTGGCCGCAAGCGTTTCACACACACAACCTCACGCATGTCCTCATAGGATGGGTCACTGGGCACCATGTTGTAATATGGTAATTGATATTCCTCCACGATTCCTGCAGGGAGTGAGAAAACACAGTGAGCAAATCCATGGTAGTAGGACTACTCTCAGTTGACATACAGCATTTCTCACTGAATTGTGGAACTAAGAATGGTTCCTATATAAAGAAGAAACACAATCTGAATAATAGTAAATATGTTTCTCTATTATTTATGACCCATTACTTTCCCTACCTCTGACAGAATGAAAGTCTATCGCAATGACAGTGTTTCTTTTGAGGGTAGAACACTCTGAGGCAAGAGGACTGTGAACTGAAGCCAGCCTGGGCTACAAGAAACGAAACACTTAAAAACAAAGGAAATGAGTAGAAATAAGATTATTTTTAATTAAAAAAAACTTTTAGTGCAAATTTACTTCTTTGTTCCTACTAGAGAATATCTATGGCTCTCTGCTGGGAGAGAGACTGGGCAAGCTCACAAAGCAGGGACCTGGGAGTCCCCGAGCACTGTCTCTGGCTGGCGGTCGGTGCAAACCCCGCTGCTCTGCTGAACCTACTTCCTTGAGAGGATGGGGCTCTAGCCCATGCCACAGCACAAACGCAAACGTGCGTGCTCAGCAGACCGAGTCTCGGTCACAGCCGACTGAGGGAGGAACGAAGCATGACCTCTGAATACACTGGAGAAGGCTGTTGGACACCTGTCTTGGATTTTCTGAGCTTTGCTCTTGACACTTTTCCCCTTAGACAACCATTCTGATGAAACCAGAGGATCTGAGAGTGGTCCTGAGAAACCCTGACCCAGGTGACACAAATTAGGTAATTATTTTTTAAATGACAAGTAAATACAATCAGAAACACTTTTCAAATTCCTACCTCCTGTAATACAACGACGAGCCATTTCCCAAATGATCAAACCAAAGCTATAGATGTCAGCCATGATGTAGGGCTGGAAATGGTTTTTATTCAGGCTTTCATCCAGCACTTCTGGAGCCATGTACCGCTTGGTGCCCACCCTGGTATTCAAGGGTATGTCAACTTCATTTGTATCACTAAGACAGGGGGAAGACAACAGTCAGGTTGAGGACCAAACAATATTTCATCTCTGTACATTCTTATGAAGTTAAACACCTTTATAGTTTTTATATGCTGCGTACACTAATATCCCAAGCAGGATCTGGGACAACTGTTCTGAGCCTTGGTACCATGTCTGCAACAAATCACTAACTTTTTCACACTAAACTGGATTAACACAAATACCTTTCATAAATTCAGCTGAGGCTCTGTCACCAAAGAAGCTCTGTTTTCATCAAAAGATAACAACACTGGCCTAGGGTGTGGCTCAGCTGGCACAGTGGTTTTTTGTACATATACAGGAGGCCCAGAGTTCCATTCTCAGCACCACATAAATCCAGCATGGTGATCCATGCCTGGCATCCTAACACTAAGCACTGATGATGTAGGGACAGGATGATCAGAATTTCAAGGTCAATCTTGGCTGAATAGTTGGTTCTAGTCCAGCCTGGGCTACATATGATCCTATCTTTAAAAAAGATGACAATATTTTATATAAGAAAAGTACAATTGCAGACAATTATATCTGAGAAAGGAGTATAAAAATAAAAGAAAAATAATTTATTTTTACCATTCTTATACAATCATCTTAACATTAAAGATGCAGAATTAAGCCGGGCAGTAGTGGAACACGTCTTTAATCCCAGCACTTGGGAGGCAGAGGCAGGCGGATTTCTGAGTTCGAGGCCAACCTGGTCTACAAAATGAGTTCCAGGACAGCCAGGGCAATACAGAGAAACCCTGTCTCGAAAAACCAAAACAACAACAACAACAACAACAACAACAACAAAACCCAAAAAAACAAAAAAACAAAAAAAGATGCAGAATTAAAATTTATTTCTCAAAAAAAAAACCAAAAAAACCAAAAAACCCAAAAAACAAAAAAGATGTAGAATTAAAATTGATTTCTCAAAAAAAATTTATTTCTCATGGATCCAATTTAATTTACTTATATTATAAACAAAGTAATATCTATAAAATAGTCAATCAGTAATAAATGACTTTTTAAGTTTTCTCTTTCTTGCTTGCTTGCTTTCTTTCTTTCTTTTTCTTTTTTTGTTTGTTTTTTTGAGACAGGGTTTCTCTGTGTAGCCCTGGCTGTCCTGGAACTCACTTTGTAGACCAGGCTGGCCTCGAACTCAGAAATCTGCCTGCCCCTGCCTCCCAAGAGCTGGGATTAAAGGCGTGCACCACCACACTTGGCTGACTTTTTAGTTTTCTGAGGTTTGCACTGATTTTTAGACTTGAAGACATGAATGTTTTGTTACTGACTGGGAGGGTCTGGAAACCACTTTCCAGTGGAACCGATACAAGGTATTGTATTTTGTTATAAAACATCTCTGATGGTTATTTTTCCATTGTCATTTTGACTAGATTTGGAAGCAACTAAAAAAAAAAAAAAAAAAAAAAACAGAGCTGGGGATAAGGGTAGGAGTGCGCTGTCTCTGAGGGCATTTCAGAGAAGTTTACTAGAGAAGGACAGACCACCCTGAATGATTCCTAAATAAAAATGGAAAAAGGAGAAGCCAAAGGAACCCCCACTTGACATTCAACTCTTTCTGCCTTTTTACTATGGTGCAATGTGACCTCACTCCCCACACTGTTTTCCCTTTCATGATGGACTACACCCAGAAACAAGCAGAACAAGTCCATTCCTTCCTTAAAAGCTGTGACATCTGTCACAGCAACAGAACATATGTATGAAGTTGGTTAAGGGCAGGCTCACTGGATAAGAACACCTGTTACACAAATCCGAGGGCCTGAGTTTAATCCCTAGCAATCAAGCTGAGTATGTCCATGTGTCAATCAGTAACCCCAGAGCTATGGAGGATAAGAGAGACGAGGTTCGTTGGGGCTTCCAGCCACCAGGCTAGTTCCTAGTATAATGAGAGACGCTTTCTCAAGGGAATAACAGAATGATAAAAATAGGATATTGGAGGTCCTCCTCCAGCTTCTGCATGCGTGTCAGTCTACAGCATACAGGGGGGGGGGGTTGTTTCTATGATAAACTTGACAATGTGGTTGATATGCCTTTAGTACTGACTTATGGGAACAATGTGGAAGAGTTTAGATTTGCATGCTAGAGAAGCCTACAAACGATGAAAGCAGAGCGTACTGGGCCTACTGATGGGAGTTTGGAAGAATAGAATGCCAAGAGAAATGTAGAAAGTGGAGGCCTGGCTCATGAAGTTTCAGAGAAAAAGGACTATTAAGAATTAGGCTAGAGGCTACTTGTGTTCTATCTTGGCCCGAATAAGGCCGCATTCTTCATCTGTCCTGAAAACTCATGTGAGGATGAATTAAGACCAATGGAGTAAGAACTGGAAAGATAGCTTAGCCGTTAAATGTACTTGATGCGTTTTCAGTGGACCTGGGTGTAATTTCTAGCACCCACACAGTGGCTTACTACCACCTGTAGTCCCAGCTCCAGAGGATCTGCTGTCATCTCCTGGCCTGTGCAGGAACTGCTTGACTGTGATACATAGACATCTATGCATGCAAAATATCCATAAACATAAAAATAAAGCCAGGTGTGGTGGTACACAATTTTAATCCCAGCACCTGGGAGGCAGAAGTGGGGGATATGAATTTGAGGCCAGCCTAGTGGTCTACAGAGTCAATTCCAGGACAGTCAGGGCTACACAGAGAATTATGATTTGAAAAACAAGACACCCTCATATATAGGCACTCATGAACATGCACACACACACACACACACACACACACACACACGCGCACCTGCCACACAACTAACTAAAATTTTTTGCTTTTTAAAAAAGATTTATTTTTATGTGTTCCTATGTATGCTATGTCAGTACTGATATCTGCCAAGGGCAGAAGAGGACCGTGGATCCCCTGGAGCTGAAGTTATAAAGGTGACTGCGAGCCACTCATATGGGTGCTGAGAACAGCTCTAAACAGCTGAGTCATCTCTCTAACCCTAAGTACTACATTGTTTGGTGGAGGAAATTTGAAGACAACATGACATTCTAACTGTGGCATGGTTCATTCATTCTTTCTTTCTTGTGTGCAAGAGGATACATGTGTAGAGGACTACTTGCAGGATTCATTTTTTTTTCCATTTTGGGTTCCAGGGATGGAAGAGTTATCAGGCTTGGTGGCAAATGCCTTTACTTATGCAGCCATCTGGGTGGATATTACCTATTTTCTAAAGGAGTATAAAACTACTGTTAACTGTTCACCATTATACACAACACAGGTATTTAATAAGACAAAGTTGAAGCCCGGCAGTGGTGGCGTGCGTGCGCCTTTAATCCCAGAAGTTGGGAGGCAGAGGCAGGTGGATTTCTGAGTTCGAGGCCAGCCTGGTCTACAGAGTGAGTTCCAGGACAGCCAGGGCTATACAGAGAAAACCCTGTCTCGAAAAACAAAAAAACAAAAGACAAAGTTGAATAACATTCTGATACTACAAAATTATTTTCATGGTTTTTGCTGAACCACTACAAACACACACAAAGGTAGAATCTACATGCAAAGAATGAGTTGAAGTATAGGCCACTAAGTCATACTGTGGTATTCTGTTCATTCCTTTATGGCAGCCAAATTCTAAGTTGCCAAGGCGTCTCAATCATGTGATTATATTTCCATGAACTGTCTTTATTATCCCACAAATCATTACCTTTCAGTGCACTGATTTGCACTTAGTGTAAAGGAATGGGCTCACTTAGGTTAATTAAAACCAGGACTTGTCAAGTTTCTTTGAGTCAGAGAGCTACTGACAGTGATAAGATTTTTGTCTTTAGAAACTGTGCAAATAAATTATAACATATGTCACTATATATTTATGAACTATATATGTATATATATCACTATATGTTTATATATACATTTATGAATTTTAAATCTCTTAACTAGAAATTGCAGTTAACTATAGAATCATCTCTTTAATTAGAAAAGAATGGTTTTAGAAACATTTTTGATTTATCCCTGCCCAGTGTGCGCTGTCAAGGCACAGACAGGCCCCTATAGACGAAGCAGAAAGGAGCGAAACTGACTACATAATGAGAAAGCAGATTGATTAGAATTGCCATGTGGTTCTGCAGGAAGAGCACACGCAAAGGTGACACAGCCACAGAGGCTTTATCCAGGCTCCTCAATGGACTATGTAGCAGAGTTAAAAGTCCCTAAAATAAGACATCCAGGAAGCAGGAGATGCTAGGACTATGGATGTCCAATAAAGAAAAGCTACAAGTACGAAACAGAGCTAGCTTAAGAGAGGGCACCTTTACTGCAGGTAGCAAAACAGTGGATGGGCTACCTAGGTTCCCCAGAGCCCAGATGATGCTATCCTGAGTCAGGTACTAGACATGGAGCTGCAAGGCCTATGCTTGTTCTGGGTTTCAGTCATGCTCTAGTCAAGTTTCCAAATGGCTACTCTGTGGCACAGTGTATTAGAAATATCTACCTTAGTTTTGATCTCGTATAGGGCTAACAGTTAAGGAATTGTGCCAAATGTATGAGAAATTCTGACCTTGGGCTTTTGTTCTTGTTGCTGGTTTGTTTATATGATTTTGTTTTTTGGAGACAAGGTCTATTACATAGCTCTGGATGTCCTTAAACTCAAGAGGATCCACACACCTCTGCCACCCAAATGCTGGGATTAGCGGTCTGTGCCATCAAACCTTGCATTCAATCTTCGTTTTGAGCAACATTAGAACTGTTAAGACTTCAAGGACTCTTATAGAGAGCTAGGTTCATTTTGTATGATTACCATAAGATAAGTCATGAATGTTAACAATCAAGGGTGGAATACTACAGCTTAAATGTCAAGTTCGGGTGTCAAGTTGGCAAGAGGTGGATTCACAGAATTTAACTGTCTACTGAACAGAGCGGGGATCATTTCACACACGGGACTGTGTGTGTCGTTGAGGGTATTTCCAGGTGTTTCGGTATGAGAGGACTGACCTAACTTGGATATGAGCAGCACCACCCATCAACTGGAGCCCAGACTTAATGAAAAGGGAAAAGCAAGACAAGTATTTCTCTCTTCTTTCTGACTGCATGCACTGTCTTGAGCCACAGCCACTTGAAATTTTTATAGTTGAAATTGTTTTAGAAAACTGACAACATCAAAAGAAAGTACCTAATTATTTCCCCTATTTACAGGAGTGTAAATTCACACACAAAACTGTTCTGAAGCAGTATATATACACAATATGCCATTAAGTTAATATATAGAACCTCTTCCAGTAGCCTCCTTTATCTAGAAATCTATTATGAATAAAAATTGATGAGGCTTGTCCATTTATAGTCATTTTGCTCCATGTCTGCCAGCTATTTCATATTGTTGCTATAAAATGCCTGCCAGTCACTGATGTAGAAAAGAAACTTGACTCAGAGCAGGGTCAGGCTGACCACAAACTCTGTTATGTTCTAGATGTTATGAGGTTTGTTAATCTTAAGAAACTCCAGGGCGGTTGGAGAGATGGCTCAGAGGTTTAAAAAGACTGCTCTTCCAAAGGACCCAGATTCAATTTCCAGCACCCACATGGCAACTCACAACTGTCTGTAACTTCAGTTCTAAGGGATCTGACAGCCTCATACCAATGCACATAAAATCAAATAAATTATTAAAGAAAAAAATCTGGGCGTGGTGGCACATGCCTTTAATCCCAGCACTTGGGAGGCAGAGGCAGGCAGATTTCTGAGTTCGAGGCCAGCCTGGTCTACAAAGTGAGTTCCAGGACAGCCAAGGCTATACAGAGAAACCCTGTCTGGAAAAACAAACAAACAAACAAACAAACAAACAAACAAGGAATTCCACAACCATAAGCTTCACTTAGGACCCATTAAATTAAAGGTTAATATAAGCGCTTATATCTAGAATACCTTGAGTCAGGGCTGACCACTGGGCAGTGCTTCCAGCACCTGTATATGAGCTCATTGTGGTTTTTTTTTAAAGGGCCAGCCTTTAAAAGCTGGCCCTGAGAACTATTAGGGGTCTTAGCTTCAGCTCTGAACTGTGATCAATTACTCTTGGGGTGTGCAGTCAATAAACTCTCCCTGTCTGACAGAGATCAGTGTTCACGCATGTGGCTTATGGGACGACTCCTGAACCCCAGTCAAAAATATTTATGCAAGTGCTCAAGAACAGAGTGACATGTATAAGATTCAATAATGTTCATGATAACTATTTTTGCTGTGGTGTTTTTGCTTTGTTTTTTGGAGGCAGTGTTCTCTGTGTAGCCCCGGCTGTCCTAGAACTCACTCTGTAGATCAGGCTGGCCTTGAACTCACAGATTCAACTGCTTCTGCCTACCAACTGCTAGGACTACAGGTGTGAGCCACCACTAAGCAGCTTTATAACTTTCTTTAAAATACAGATGAAATGGAAGCAAACTTAATGCTCATTATTTAGGCTACAGGTTATTTTATATTTAACATGGACAACTATATCTGCAAAAAGAGCAAGTAAAGATAAACTAAAAGCATAAAAAAGGAAATCAACAATTATGTAGAGGCTGGAAATGTCATTTAGTAGTAGAGTGTGTGCTTAGCAGACATAAGATCCTGGGTTCAATCTGTAATAATCATAAAATGCAGTTTTGTAAAAAAAAAAAAAGAAAAAGAAACAACCCTGAGTACCTGTTAGATAACAAAATAATTTCCAAACAGTGGACAAAGAACCATTTACCTGTTGAATTTAACAGCTAGGCCCAGGTCAGCAATACAGCAACTTCCATTTTTCTTAATAAGGATGTTTTTGCTCTTCAGGTCTCGATGAGCAATTGCAGGCTTCCCTTGGGTACCATAAATTTCTGTGTGGAGGTGGCACAGACCACAAGCAGCAGAATAAGCTAACTTGAGTAGGGCTCTGGTGTCTAGTGTGGCACATTTCAGGAAGTCATAGAGAGATCCATTTTCATGGTAATCAGTAATCAAATACAGCTGAGTCCAGGAACCAGTGCCTTTAATGTCTGCAGCTATAAAACCTGTTTAGTTAATGAGTTAAAAGGTTAGTTGTTTGCAGAGACACTAGGCAGTTACAGATGCACATTAGGGTATTGGGAATGAACTATGTATAAAAAATATTATCCTAATTTGACTAGCAAATTGTTTTCAAAGTATCACCAAGAACTCATTTTCTATGATTTAGGTTTACAATAAACGTACAGTATTTTTATTTTGTGTGTGTGGGTTTGTGAAGGAGATCAGAGGGGTGTTGAATCCCTTAGAGCTGGAGTTACAGGCAGTGGTGAGCTGCCTGATATGGGTGCTAGGAATCACGCTCAGGCCCTCGGCGAGGACAGTATGTGGTCTTAATCACTGAGCCATCTTTCCAGTCCAAATTTACAGTATTTTTAAAGACAGGCTTTTGCTATGTAGTCCAGGCTGTATTCAAACTTGTGGTCATCCTGACTCCGCCTCTTCAGTGCTGAGATTGATTACAAGCATGTGTACCACATAGAGCTGATTTATGATAATCCTACCATTAATCACAACAGTGATAATCATATGACTAAGAAAAAAATCATATATTATATAAGATCCTGCACGTGCTATTTACCTACATGACTCTCTCTTGAAAAGGTTCTGTATCAGCGAGTGGAGCACAAGCTTGTAACCCCAGTATTCAGGAGACGAGGCGGGAAGACCGCACAAGTTGAGGCTGCCCAAGCTACAGAGTAAGACTGTCAATTACAAGGGAAAAAAACAACCCCAAAACCCTGAATCCTCAAAATAAAAGCTTTCAATTGCAAGTTGAAAAATAGATATTTTAAGTCACATCAGAAGAGGGATCTTCGTAGATAAAATTACATTTCCATGGTAAGACTGGGCACAATTCCCTCATCAGTGTCCCTTGGTATGATGGGAATGTGGCCAGAAGGTCGTATGAAATATTGAGAGGAGGGCTGTCTGTAAGTCAAAGAACACTAACGACCCCTATAGCCAGGAAGAAACTTGCAGAGAGGGCATGGCCCTGCCAACAGCTTCATTTTAAAATTCTGGACCCTAAAACTGAGGGGTGATCTCCTTTTATGTATGCACAGGTCCATGTACGCATGGAAGTGTGAGTAGATGTGGAGGTCAGGGGACAACCTAAGGTGTCGGTCCTCTGCTGCTTCACACCCCTGGAGACCTAAGTGTCTCACTGGCCTGGAACCTTGCCAGGTAGGCAAGAGCTGGTCAGAGCTCCAGGATTCTACATGTCTCCAACCTTCCATATCACACCATCAAACTTCACTCTTTACATACATTCTAAACTTAGGTTTTCACCAACTAGGCAACCCCTTCAACAAGTAAACCATCTCCCCATCTCAATTCATTCTCTTTCCCCCGCCCTCCGTCTGTCCGTTCCTCCCTCCCAGATACATTTCTGTTTTTTGTTTCTTGTGTAGTGATGGGTATCCTGGAACTCATCCTGGAGACCAGGCTATCTCTGAACTTAGAGATCCACCTGAGTGCTAGGACTAAAGGTGTGTACCATCACACCCACTCATACTTCTGATGTTTTTAAACCACTCAGTTTATGATACTTTCTAGTAGCAACAGGAAATGAATATAAATGTCTGTACATGGCAATAGGCAATGCACTTTACAAATTAAGAGATAATGAAATAGCAGCTGAAAAGAAAACTCAGAAAAGCAAGATCTATTTACACTCCACTCATCAGATACCTACAGTACTTCGTTCCTATATAATGAGGTGGTGAGAGGAACATATATTGGGTATAAAATACAATAGAGTCACACATTGAGAGTCTCTAATGACGAAAGGAAAAAGCTCCATGCAGTTAAAACTACCCGAGAAAAGCACTGAAGTTCTCTGCCCAACACTTGGCTTCCGTTATTACCTGAGTTCAACAAAGCAGCTCTTACTCTCCTTTTGAAACTCAATGTTGTTTAGAGTCGTAAGATGCTTTCTTGGCATCCAGGAAAGAGTTGTGTATAGTTCACTGTAAAGTCTACTAGATTTTTAGCTACACAACCATTTGAATCCACATGCACACGGCAGGCTATCCTGCATACCCTGAGAACCTTGCCAGAGTGAGGACCTTACCAAAGCGTAAGAAACTCACCAAGTATATTTTCATGACGCATTAACACCGTCTGGTAGATTTCTGTTTCTCTAAACCAGCTAGCTTCTTCAGTGGTAAAAAACACTTTGACAGCCACTTTTTCACCACGCCATTTACCCATCCATACTTCTCCATAGCGGCCTTTACCAACCTGCCGAACCATCTGAATCTGTTTGGCAATAGTTCGCTGAACCTATACAGAAAACAAAGTATATGGGTTTGAGCTCTTTATGAAAAGAATCTATTAAAGCCATCCATTAAAAGCCTGGCATAACCAAATAGCTCCAAGGTTTATGGTATATAAAAGCAGCAATGAACATGTATTCTGGAACCACACACGGGCTAGTCGGCCACCGCTGGGAACTCTGCTTGCCCACACTCGTGGGTTTTGGTTGACTTCTTTTGGGCTGCAGAGTAGCCAATGTGTAACAAGTGGTCCTCACAGACTCTGTACCATAACCTGCCTTTCTGTCTTCTCTCATGAAGCACCATATCAACTGTCACCCCATGGACTAGCTATGTAGCTTAACAAACTTCCTAACAGACTCATAATCATGAGAAATACTAAATGCTTTTGGCTTTAGCCTCTGAGTTACAGGTGATTTACTAAACGCAGCCTCTAAGATCCTAGCTGATCCGACACAGTCCCAGCTTTTACTACTTACCCACACTCTCTTCAACAATTTCAACTCTCTTTTTTTTTAATTTAATTTTTTATACAGTATATTTTGATCATTCTTTTTCCTCCCCAAATTCCTCCCAGTCCTTTTTTGGTTAGAGGTGAGATATGTTTACTTTCCTCTGTGCTGAGGTTTTGGTCTTAGCTGTGCCTGTGGTCAGTTTCTGAATTCATACGTTTATCAGTCCTATTGTGTCTGAAGATATGGTTTTCTTGGAGGCATCCACCACTTCTGGCTCTTACAATAGTTTGACTGTGAGGCTGATCTAGCTATGACATCTATCAACAGGTTAACTGCCAGGGTCGATTCAGCTGAGCTGCATGTCTAAACATTTATCCCTCTTGAACCTTCCCCAGATAGAGGAGGGCTGGTCTTCATGAGGGTATGGAAGCAGCTGGCTCCCCTGCTGAACCTCTAAGCCGGTTCTGAAGTTCCACACCGGCTGCCTGTGACACACGTGTTTATTCCTCGTGGATCTCACTGCAGGCCTCATTTTCTGTAGAGTGCCGTTTGTCCAGCTTCAACATCTTTACTCATTCATTCTCATTCCCCCTCCCCTTCCCGTTCCTCGGCTGTACTTGACTTGTCAGAATTACAATTTTGTTTTTGTACACAGCTTCACTTAAATTCTATTTCTGGCTCAGAATACAGGTAATTAGTTATTGGGAATAATACCTGAAGTATATACTCATCATTCATTTTCAGACTATCAGTAATTTTAAATGAAAAAAAGAATGGTATATCTGAGGCTGGAGCTATGCAAAGCTGAACTGGCTTACATCATGCATCACTTAGCATAGACTCTGTAATGTTTTAAAGCCAGGATTATTCAAATATAATTTAAATATACAATAAAATGTATCCCTTTTTAAGACTGGACAGTATATTCTGTTAAATGTCTAGTCATCTAATTACCCAAATCTCACTTGAGACTTAGTATTTCCACTTCCTAAAACAATTCCCACTTTCATTATTAATTCCTTCCTGCTTTGCTGACATTACTTATCCATTTTATCCCTACAGTTTTATATTTCCTAGAGTAGCATAAATAGATAAACTATGTAGTTTTCTATATCTGGCTTCCCCCCCCAAGCATAAAGTGCCTTTGAAATCATCTGTTATTGATTTGTTTCTAAATACTGATGAATGTGTTATGATTTGTTTATCCACTTGCCAAATTGGTGGGCTATTTCTAATTTATTTATTTATTAGACTATATTTACTATGGACAGTCACTCTCAGGTCTTTTGGGTAAATACAGTTTTCCATTCCTAGGGTAAATGGCAGAACTGTTTTATTGTATACAAAGCAAACACCTTCAATCTCAGCACTTGAGAGGTAGAGGCCAGCAGATCTCTTGAGTTTGAGGCTAATCTGGCCTTTAAAGCAAGTTCCAGGCCAGGGCTACACAAAGAAACTGTCCCAAAAAAATCAAACTAAATAAATATAAAAAAGAAAGTATACAGTTAACTTGTTAATCAACCTTTGTCACTTTGCACGTGACAGCTGAGTATGACGTCTCCAGTATCCTCAGCACCGTGGTGCACTTGACCTCATGCCCTTGATGGTGCAGACGAGCTCACGTGCCGCTCTTACTCTTTCATTCAAATCTTCTGTCCAGTCAAAAATATGGAGCTGCCCATCTTATTATGGAGCTGTCAACTGTCTTTGTATAGGCTGTATACTTATCAAATCTATTTTACCAGCCCCGGACTCATCTTTTAGTTCTTGTTCTTTTTTGTCGTCGTTTTGAAGCAGGGTGTCTCTATCTATAGCTCTGGCTGTCTTTAAAATCACAAAGGTCTGCCTGCTTCTGCCTAACCAGTGCTGTGAATACTTTTTATGTAATAAGTCACAATGATTTTTCTTAAAAATTCTTTTGGAGGTTTTTCTAGTTTAACTTTTACATTTAAGTCTACCCCCATTTCAACTTAGTTTTATATACTGAGTGAGGTATAGGAATGTATTTACTTTTTAGCAAGTGAATACCTGAGGTGTTTTTATCCCACATTATCTGTTTAATAATCTATTCAACACTGAATTACTTCATTACTTTAAAACAATGTCCTCATATAACTTTTTATAATAAATTTTTATAAGTCAATTAAGCAGTAGGTAGTAGTGCACACCTTTAGTCTGGACACTCCAGGGCAGATGCAGGCAGAGCTCTATGAATTCAAGGCCAGCCATGTCTACACAGAGAGACCCTATCTCAAAAAAAGAACTCCAAACAATAAAATCAATTGATTGGGTTAGAGAGAGAGCTCAGTGGTTAGAGCACTAGCTGTTCTTCTAAAGAGTTCAGGTTCAATTCTCAGCACCTAAGGAAAGTCACAGCAATCTGTAACTCTTCATCCACGTGATAGGACGCCCTCTTCTGGCCTCTGTGAGCACCAGGTACCTAACTGGTATACAGATAGATACATACAGGCAAGCAAATGCCCATACACATAAACTTGTGTCTAGGCATCCCTTTCTAGGCTCTGCTCTATCCACTATACAGGCAACGCTAACCATAGTAGCTTTAAAGTAAGTCCAGAAGCCATGCAGTTAGTCCTGTGTCCTCTTTTTAAACAACCTTAGCTCATAATAAATCTGTTCATCTACTTCTGTAAAGGTCTGATTTCTTTTTGGATTGAAATGAAACAATGCTCCAATGTGAGGCTACTTGATACTGCAATACTACTGCCTCGAACTCATAAACAGAATAAAACACTTCCATCTATTTAGGTCTCCATTAATTTTAGCAATTAATTTTCCTTTTTAAAAAAGATTCATTTACTTTATATATGTGAGTATATAGTCGCTGTGTTCAGACACACCAGAAGAGGGCATCGGATCCCAATACAGATGATATGAGCCACCTTGTGGTTGCTGGAAACTGAACTCTGGACTTCTGGAAAAGCAGTCTATGCTCTTAGCCACTGAGCCATCTCTCCAGCCCAATTAATAATTTTCAATGTACAAATTTTACAATGTACATATTTGCTAAGATTATTTCTAAAATATTTCATGTTTTTTGGTACTATTTTAAATAATACTACTTCTTAACTTTAAAATTTCAGACTGGCACCTTTAAGTTGCCAGTGAATATAAATTCAGTAAAACTGAAATAATGACTTTGTACTCTGCAAACTGATTACGCATTAGTTGAAGTAGGTTTATGTATGGCAACTCTAGCATTTCTTTTTAACATAATCATACTATGCACATTCAAAGATAGCTCTATTCTCACCTGCTCAATTCTATCACATATTACTTTTAGATGATCCTTCATTTACTTTCAAGTAGTGCTATTAAACAGTTAAAAACCTACTTGGAAATGTAGTGTTGTGATGAGAAGAGTTGCCTCAGAGTGCTGTTCTTAGGAGCTGATCATCTCCATCCTTGTACCCACCCACCCACCCAATCCATTAAAATTACTCTGTAACCCCTTTTAGACCTAAAAGGTGTACTTCCTTAGCCAATTAGTTTAACCTTAAAGACAGAAGGAATCTTACTCTTGCTGCCTTTTTTTTTTTTTGCTTAGTTGGTTACAAAATAGTTAGAGTACCCAGCTGGCCCTGGTGGCTCATGACTGTAACCCCAGCATTTAGGAAGCCAAAGCAGAGACAGCAGAATCTCAAGTTCAAGGGCAACCTGAATTCTACAAGACCTTGTCTCAAAATTCCAAGTGCCAAGGATGTAGTTTATTGGCAGAATGCTTGCTTGGCATTCTTGAGTTCTTGGCTCAAACTTCAGCATTGAAGTAGAAGGGAGAAAAAAAAAGCTTATGCAAATATGTAGCTTACCTGCGTTTACACAGGACTTCATATCCTATTATCTTATGCAACTGCTAGACTTTTTACTTATGGCTTTATCTTGCCTATCCTATTTTCCTTGGCTCACATTTCTCATTTTTAACTAACTTCATCTTGAGAAAAAAATTATCTATTATTTCCTAATCTGCAATATCTAAGATTCCCACTTAGCAACAACGTCACATCCTTATCAACACAAAATTTATATTTGTAAGATGCTTTGAGCTTACCAATAAAGGCAATCCAGATCCACTCCCAGAGCTTTGGGACTGGTCAATCAGGTCTTTCAATGATTCTCCTACTGGAATAAATGCTTCATCCTGTTCCAAATCACGGTTGTAACGACCCCTGCTTGAGATACTCTTACAATAATGCCTTTAAAAAAATCAGAAAACAATCTACTTTAAAATTGGAGCACTGTGATAACCTGAGCCTCCAGGAAGAATTGTAGCCTAATCAATCTTCACCACAGGTAAAAATTCTATTATAGTCCAGTAGAAATAGAATATATGAGACAGAATGCTGTGTGTCATACTAACATGAAGAGATGGCCATAGTCTATTAGCAAGTGAATATGTATGTATGTATGTATGTATGTATGTATGCCTGCATTTACACATACACATAAATAGCATAGTGTGTGTGGTGACATGCATCTGTAACCCCACAGTTGGGAGGCAGGAAGCAGGAGGAATGGGAGATTAGAGCAGCTTGGGCTACAGGGCCAGCCTGGATATGAAGTGACATCTTGTCTCAAAAACAAAACGACAAAAAACAAACCCAGACCAAACAAAAAACAAACCCCACCAACACCAATACACACTCCTGCCCCAGAGGCCAGAGGTGATGGCACTAGGAAGAATTAGGTGAGAAGATCTTGAATTCAAGGCCAGCTTGGGCTACATAGTTAAGATTCTACCGCCCCCCCCCAATCCAAAGCTAAACAAACCCCCCAAACATCCCCTTTCCTGAAGAATGTAATATGGCATTACAGCTGTAAAAAGTATTCAAATTGTAACTTTTAACAGTGTGTTTTAAAAATCTGAAAGGATACTCAGCATAGAAAGTTACTTATATAGCTATAAACACACATACTCTTTTTTTTTTTTAAAGATTTATTTATTATATGTAAGTACACTGTAGCTGTCTTCAGACACACCAGAGGAGGGCATTAGATCTCTTTAAGGATGGTTGTAAGCCACCATGTGGTTGCTGGGATTTGAACTCAGGACCTTTGGAAGAGCAATCAGTGCTCTTAACCACTGAGCCATCTCTCCAGCCCAACACACATACTCTTAAAAACTGTATCTTTATACCAAAACTGTATATGCCCTAATCCCAGTACTAGAGAGATATGGCCAGCTGAGCTCAGTGAGTTCAAGACCAGCCAGGGCTACATAGAAACCTTTAGGCCAGTCAAAGCTATAATCTGCCATTTTCCAATTGCATTTAATTTTGTCTCTGGTGCTAGAGAGATGGTTCAGAGATTAAGAACATGGGCTTCAAATCCCAGCAGCTAACAACCCTCCTAGCCTTCAAGAACACTTACATACATGTGGTGCACAGACATACATGCAGGCAGAACATCCATACACATAAAACATCAAGATGGGATGCAGAGATAGAAGAATCCCAGGAATCTCACTGGCCAGCCAGCTTGATATATGCATCAGTAAGAGACAATGTCTCAAATAAGGTGGAAGAACCAAGACCTAAAGTTGTCCCACAACTTCTACGTGCATACTGTGGCACATGCATACATGCTCATATAAATTCTTTTGCATAGCTTCTATTGTCGTGTCTCCATATTCACTCATCTCTTAAGTGGGATCTGATTTGTCATTGTTCTTAACTAATGCACACTTTTATTTGATCTATTTTAATTTCATTTCCTCAAGTTTTATTTGGATCTTTCTTTAAAAAGTCTCACCATGTTTCTGCTTAAATTATTGTTAACACTGTCTGGCAGTAGTGGCATAGACTTTAATCCCAGTACTCAGGAGGCAGAGGCAGGTTAATCTCTGAGTTCCAGGCCAGCTTGGTCTACAGTGTGAGTTCCAGGACAGACAGGGGTACGGGGTACACAGTACTCCCTGCCCCATTACTGATAACATAGAGTAGTCAAAATGATTACTTTAATGATATTGCATGACAATTTTAAATTGTATTGAGTCTGAACTGGTGGTTTTTATTGTTTAATTTTCCTTGTTATAGGTCTTATTTTCCTACTTTGCAATTTGGTTCATTGATTGGATGGGGAATATTTTATATTCTAACTGATACTGTGTTCGTTGTTTTATGTAGCCCAGGCTGGTGGTGAAGCTTTTGTTACATAGTTGAGGATGACCCTAAACTCCTAATCCTCTGGTTTCTATCACCTGACTGTGAGAATAATAGATAAATTCTTACAAGTATTGTGTTATTTTTCACAGAACAAAACTGAAAAATAGCATAAACCTTCAGTTTTTTTTCTTTAAAAAGACTAGCTTTTACTATGTGGACTGGCTGGCCTCTATCTTGGAAATCCACCTACTTCTGCCTCCTGAGTGCCGGAAATAAAGGGTGTGCACCACCATGTTCAGTTGGGTCTTGTTTTTCAGGTGGGACTTCAGCCGCATTTAGTCTGGCACTAATCATTACTGTCACTGAGGTAAGCACTGAGTACTTTAACCACGACCTACGATTTCACACTCTCAGAGACGGTGGTTAACAGGTACCATTCCTAGCTTTCCGTGAGCACCAATACTATTTCCTTCAGTCATTTAATGTTTCTCCAGCCTTGGGAGATTTTTTGAATGAACATGCTGAATACTGCATGGGGTCATCTGCAGAACTCAAGTTTTCTCCTGTGAGGCCCTCTATTCTCTAGTACCCTGTTCCATGAATACAGCTGATGACATCTCCCAGACTCTCACCTATATGTTCTCATCTGAGACTCTCATGGACTGCACCTATGCTCCCTCCCTGTGTCACGAAGCCAAACACTCTTCAGGCAAGAGCACAGCAATCTTAATGCGTACCTCCTTTGTTTTCTATTTCCAGGAGTCAGTGTTTACTATGAGAGCCTTGCAGAGCTAACTGTCATAAACTTAATCTGCCGAGGCCATGTCACTTAATTCCCATCAGTTTCTTTAGGTCTTTTCTCCCACCCTGCTCATGTTTCCCTAATCCTATCTGGTTTATAGGATACAGGCTTGGCCAAGGCTATTTAATCAGTAATTAAATGTTCACTATCTTTCATTTTCATGATCATGTCTTACCCCATAACTGATAAATTGGTTTTTGTTTGTTTTTAGAATACATTTTTGTTTGTTGTGAAACACAATCTCACTCTAACTCAGGCTGACTTGCTCAATCTGCTATTTTTATCTAAAGAAAAAAATCTTTGAGCTGGATGGTGGTTTGGCCCACGCCTTTAGTTCCAGAACTCAGGAGGCAGAGGCAGGCAGATCTCAGTTCTAGGCCAGCTACACAGAGAAACCCTGTCTTGAGAAACCAAAAAAGACAAAAATCTTCTGTAAAACATGTGAGGAGCTAGGGTGATGACTGTCAGTGAATACAAGCATAATAAGGACCTGAAGCGGAATACCAGGTTCATGAAAACCTAGGGTAAACCTGTAATCCCAGCACTGGGGAGGCAAAGACAGGAGGGGCCCAGGCTTACTGGCAAGCTCTTCTAGCCCACAACAGTGAGCTCCAGGTTTAGTGAGAGAAACTGTCTCAGAAACTACAGTGCAGAATAACTGAGGAAAAGGAAGTTAGCTGATGTGGCCTGCACTTACTTCTAATTCTAGTACTTGGGAAGTAGAGGTGATGTTCATCTCCGTAAGTTCCAGGCCAACTGGTCTACACAGTGAGTGCAAAGCTACCCAGGGTTAGTTACAGCGTGAGATCCTATCTCAAAAAATAAAGACCTTCAGAAAGCCATGCTATTTCTTTTAAAACTTGTATTCACTTTTGTCTAGTTGCTGAATTACACATTTTGATTTGTAGATGCTCTTTTCATGTATATAAGCTCCCTTGCAGCATCAGCTGCCAGGAGTTTTCATTTGCTCCATCTTCTAACCGCTTGTGGGTTTTTTGGTTTCTTTCTTTTTTTTTTTTTGCCACACATTTCTGAAGGGTTGGGGTTTTTTTTTTTTGTTTGTTTGTTTTGGTTTGGTTTGGTTTTTCGAGATAGGGTTTCTCTGTATAGCCCTGGCTGTCCTGGAACTCACTTTGTAGACCAGGCTGGCCTCGAACTCAGAAATCCGCCTACCTCTGCCTCCCAAGTGCTGAGATTAAAGGCGTGCACCACCACGCCCAGCTGAAGGTTTTATGTAGCTGATACTACTCATATTTTATTTACTTCCTTGCTTGCTTCCAAGTTCCAGACCCAGAAAGGTTCTCCAAATTGTGCATATGAATATATCTGGTTCAAATTTATACCAGTGTAGAAATTGTCCCAAATTTATTTTTTTTATATAGCAACCCAGTAACAAATCTACTTATTGAATTTATCTTTTCCTCCAGGTTCTTAAATTTGATAGCTTTATCATATTGTAGAATTCTTTATATATAGATTTATTTACGAGATTACGAACTTGTTTCATAGATAACCCTTTCTCACTGAAAAAAATCCCAAATTATTAAACTAGAAAAGTGGTGATGTTATCCAGGAATCTGCTTTAGAGATTCAGATATAACAAAGCTCACTATTATACAAATAAGAAAGCCATGACTATTCTTAAATATGAAAGAATAAATTAGTATTAAAAAATATTAATTGGTAATTAAGTTCATTTTTCCTCCTAGGGAGGCCATAACACAGCTGAAAAGCCAGAGAATATAAATTAGTGGTTTCTGAATTTCTGAATTGCATTCAGTAGTCATTGGTTTTTACCTGTTTTTTTTTAAAGATAAGACTAATATAGAATAATTAGCAATATATTTGTATAAAAATAAGAATCTTACTTATAGCAAAAGCAGCTGGAGAAGATGATCATAGCAACTATACAGACAGCCATGGAAATGAGCACAACCAGCCATCGGATGCTGCCATCAAAGAACGGACCTGAGGACCAAAGTCAACAATAAGGTATAGTATCTTTCTGCTGCATCGTACAAAGAGGGTGAGAAAATAATTCATAGCACTGAATTCTAGGTAGTATGGCTATTGTTACAGACAAGAACTTATAGAGAATCATACCTGGACTTCTCTGGGCTGACCTACCTATAACAACAGGGGGCAGTGTAGGCTGCAAATACTGGTTGCACAAATTGGTCCGACAACATTCTATTGTCCTGCGTAGCTGGGCTTTCGGTGAATCCTTTAAGAAAAATAATGGAAAAATTAAAAGGCTTGACATATTAAATTGAATATGAATATCTTTAGTATTGGTAAATATAATTTATAACCCAGAGACAAGGATTTCCAAACATGTCAAAAAATATTAGCTGGGTATGGTGGCATACACCTTTAATCCCAGCACTCAAAAAGGCAGAGGCATGCCGGGCGTGGTGGCGCACGCCTTTAATCCCAGCACTCGGGAGGCAGAGGCAGGCGGATTTCTGAGTTCGAGGCCAGCCTGGTCTACAAAGTGAGCTCCAGGACAGCCAGGGCTATACAGAGAAACCCTGTCTCGAAAAACCAAAAAACCCAAAAAAAAAAAAAAAAAAAAAAAAAAAAAAAAAAAAAAAAGGCAGAGGCAGGTGAATCTGTGAGACTGAGGCCAGCCTGGGTCTACAGAGTGAGTTCCACGACAGCCAGGGCTACATAGAGAAACCTTGTTCCAAAAAACAAAAATAACAAAAGAATTTTACTGAAATTTTAAATTTTTTTATGAAAATAAGATTGTAAAATAATTGTCCTTAAGATCATATATGTAGATAAAGACAGTAATTATAAATTATAAAGGAATGAAGAACTTTGGTGATTTTTTTTTTTACTTCATACATTAGTATATTTAAAGTACCACTCAGCTAGCTACTTTTTTAGCTTTAAAAGGTAATTATCTGCTAGAAAACATAGTATTTTATTAGAATCATAAACTGGTATGAAAAATATAATCACAGCAGAAATAAGATTTGGGTGAGACTACTTTGAGATCAGACTACAAAGCAGGGGGGTTTTAGTCAAGTGGGGTGAGGAGTACTGGTTAAGAGAGGTGGCTACACCAACCAGATAAACAGGTACAAAGACTCCAGTCATGGAGGCAGACATAGGGATTGCATGCTGATGTTTCAGTGCTGCCTGGGTCAAATGCCATTCTGAACTAAAATATGAATAGAAAGAGCCTGTACAGCATTATGAAGGTAGCAAGAATGTAAGCAAAAATTGACCACATTATTTTTAAATATCAGACATTCAGAATGGAAATAATCAGGTGTTACCTAAGAAGGGTGACTGAGAGTCTATGGCTTAAATCCCACCTGGGAAGACAGTAACATTTAGAAATGTCCAAATGTATAAATTCTACATTTTTTTTTTTTTAAAGAATTTAGACTGACCAATTCAGAGTCTGCCATTTATTTATTTATTTATTTATTTATTTATTTATTTATTTATTTATTCGAGACAGGGTTTCTCTGTGTAGCCCTGGCTGTCCTGGAACTCACTTTGTAGACCAGGCTGGCCTCGAACTCAGAAATCCGCCTGCCTCTGCCTCCCAAGTGCTGGGATTAAAGGCATGCGCCACCACGCCCAGCTAAATTCTACATTTTAACTGAGTATATTTTTAAAATAATTCCTTTGAAATTATCACAAAGACAGAGATATGATAGGGTTTTTGTTGCAAACTCTGAAATAATCCACCTAGAGACAATCAGCATAGAAGAATGATTGCATAACTGACGATGAATAAATGAGGTGCCAAGCAGTCGTTCCCAGGAAGGCTGAACGAAGATCGCCTTGAGTACATTAATGTGACAGGAAAACAAAGATGGATATCTTTGGCAGTCTTGGGTGAAAGATCTCTAAACCATGGATTACTGCCCACTTAATAGCAGATATGAAAGATGAAGACCCAATTCTCAATTTCTCTCATCTGTCTTCTCTACCAGAGATGACTATAAGAATAAAAGCAGACTATGCACCAGGCAATGGCCACTAATGCTCTACAGCTATGCAGACAGTCATGTGAGTTCATACCTTCTAAGTGAGGAAGGAAGATGAAGACACTTTTAAGCATAATGCCTCAAAGACAGGCATAACTTAAAAGATTCTTGAACAGTGGTTGGGAAACTAGACAGCCACACATCAATGACTTCATTTAAGGGAAAGAAAAATTTTCCTAACAGATAGAAAGTAATTTAATAATTTAAAGAGGAAAAAAGAAAAAGAACTAGCTTTGCCAGTTCCTCACTTCGTGATCCTGAGTACCTAATTCCGTTTCAGTTTGCCTTACAGAGGAACCACACGGCAACAAGATGGAATGTACCAAATACGTAGCAAACTAAATGCAAATAGAAAATATTCAATAAATTCATTTCTTCATTCTCTGTTGAGTATGACATGAATTCCAGGGTCTTAAATAAGCCAGAAGAAACCTTCGGCAGCCTTTCAAGACCTGATGTGTCTTTACCACAAACAAATTATAGCAGACCCACCTCACACCTTTCTTACACGCGTTAACGGTGCATCAGGTTGAAAAATAAAAAGCAGTATCTAGAATGTGGAATGGGGTAACAGCTTTCTCTTTCCTACACTCCATCCAAGTCATCTTACCTATCTGTAGACTATGGAAGTGAGGGGAGGGAACCTGAAGCTCTACGCCTCAGCAGTCAAGAGCACTGCATGCTCTTCCAGGATGCAGGTTTGAGTCCAAGCACCTATGTGGCAGTTCCTAACCATCTGTAACTTCAGTTCCAAGGGATCTGACACACTCTTCTGGCTTCTCTGGGCACCAGGCATGCTCATGGTGCACATACAAAAATGCAGGAAAATCACCTATACACACAACCAATTAATTAATTATTTAATTAATGTCCCAGAGAACAATTTATTTGGCAGCTATGAAATGGAAGAGTCTGGCTTAAGTAAACAGTATGTGCTTGGGCCAAAGATAGTACTCAGAATGCACTGAAGCCAAGTGACAATGAACGGAGTGAGGGTCTGAGGACTGACTCCTCTCACAAGAAGACAGGACAGTGCTCTAGAGGTGGGGTAGCAAGACCACGAAGTGCATAGGAATCATTTATCTATACCTCTACCTAGCACTGAGACAAGATCAAGAGTGAGATCAAGAGATGACCTCCGAGGAGCAGTAGTAGTTGTAATACTGCTGAATAGTCTTGTGTCAATGGGACTCAAACTAAAATCATCTGAGAGGAGGGAAGCTCAGGAACATTGTATATAAGATAATATAATCTTCAACTGAGAATAATTTGACTTAATATTTTCCCATTTGTATCCCTTCTCTTGCCTTGCTGTTCCAGCTAATGCTTCAATCACATTATGGATGAGCAGTAGGGACAGTGGGCAGTCCTCTCCCATTCCTAATTTTAGTTTATTAATGGTTTTATTCATTTAGGATGATACTGGCCATGAATTTGTCATACATAACTTTATTATGTTGGAATATGTTTCCTACAGTCCTACTTGTTCTTGGGCTTTTATTAAGAATGCATGTTCAATCTTATCAAACTTTTTCTTTTCTTTTACTGCTTCCATTGTGAAGATCATATGATTCTTGTATTTTTTGTCCAAGAATTTGGTTTATTACATTTATTTCTTATATATGTTTTTTAAAAAGTAAAATAAAAAATAAGAATAAATAAATTAATTAATTAAAAAAAAAAAAAAGAAAGAAAGTACTTTCCTAAAATCTGTGCTGTGGGCCAGCCTGTCAAGTATTTTCTTAATTACTGATTGATGGGCGCAGCCCATTGTGGGTGGTACCATCCCTGGGCTGGTGGGTTCTCTAGCATAGCAGGCTGAGCAAGCAAGCCATGGGAAGCAGGCCGGTAAGCAGTAAGCAGCATCTCTCCATGGCCTCTGCATCAGCTTACAGCCAAGCCTGGCACCCCGAGTCAGACCCCCAGTACCCACAGGGCAGGAGAGCAGACTCCACATGTGTTCTCTGACTTCCACACGATTTGCTGCACATACTCTTAATGCATAAATGCAACCCCCAAATAATCAAGCCTACAGCCACCTAACACCAACATATTCAATATCCCCATGTCTTTTTGCTGGTGTTTTCATTTCTAAGCACAGAACTGAGTAGAATTTTCAGATATTGACATCCCAGGCCCATGATCTCTTAACTAGAAGAAGGGTGATTATGGAAGGGAAGAAATGGGACTTGAGAAGCTCTGTTCAGACCGTACTTAACAAAAGAAACTCAGCAAGTATAGATATTAAAGCCATGTGCTCAAGATTCTACCGTGCAACAGTATGCGCACACCTAGGGATAGGGGTGACATTACTGGATACTGCTCAAGATGAGATAAACTTTAACATTTACTAAGATCTTCCTATGTTATTTCATTTGATATATAAAATTCCTAAGAAAATAAGCTCCTTGCCCAAAGTTTCACAGCTCTTATCAGGAAGCATATGAATTTGGACAGATGATTAAACTTGAAAACTAACTTATACTAAGTTTGGGACCAATTCAGTCTAGAAGTTTGTAGGATTCTTGCTAATCTTGTTGTAACTCAGAGCCTGTAACCACTGCTCCTCCTTGAGATTTTAAAAGTGGTTTACAAAGGCATACATAGTTGATAACTTGTTAATGACATAAAACTGGAAGAAACAAATCCTTTCAAATCTGAACAAATCTTAACATATTACAATTTGACAAATATGTGACAAATTATAAAACCACCTCATTCCTATATACTTACATCAAAGGACCAGCATCACCAGTGAAGAGTGGGGTGGGGTGGGATGGCTGGCATGGAAGCAGACTGAGTTAGAGACACAAGGGTTTAGTTGGCAAAAGTTCACTGCCTTAATACAGCACAGCTGCTAGAATACATGTGGCTGCATTCAGAATAAGAGGAAGATTTTCTCTACATACAGCACACTTGATTGTACACTACACTGGCACTCTGGAGTGTAATAACTGAATGGCTATGTAAGAGGCTTCTAAAGACACTGAGATTTCCCTAAGAGGAAAAGACCTTTGGGGAGTAGATAGAACAACTTCACTCTCACACTAAAAAGCATTCTGAGGAGAGCTTAGGTCTGTTTGTACCAGAGAGACAGGGTTTCTCTGTGTAGCCTTGGCTGTCCTGGAACTCACTCTGTAGACAGGCTGGCCTCAAACTCAGAAATTCACCTGTCTCTGCCTCCCAAGTGCTGGGATTAAAGGTATGTGTCAACCACTGCCCGGTCAGGGAACAGATTCTTGTCCAGTGACTTCAAGTATAAATCTTAACTCTCAAGTTTTCTATCAAGCCTGCCAGTTCTCAATAGGGCTAATTTTCTGACATAAGTGACATTTATAAATAGTTCTATTCAGAGATGCTTTTCAAAAACACTGACAGGATCGCTTAAGAAATTCACACGATTTAGAAAAAAACTGAAGGAATCCTCTCTATTACCGCTCTTCTCAAGTAGCTGTACAGAAACCCTGTATTAGTTGTTCTTGACTGCTGTGATCCATCACCATGACCATGACCAAAAGCAACTTACACAACAATGAGTTCCTTTGTGTTTATGGATCTAGAGTTAAAGTAGTCCATGACAGTAGAGCAAAGGCATAGCAGCAGCAGAACAGAATCTAAGGCCCCACACTTCAAACCACAAGCAGAGGGCAAATTAGCACCAGGTAAGGTTTTATCCTCTTATGATCTGCCCCCAGTGACACACTTTCTCCAACAAGGTCACATGCCCTACACCTTTCCAAACAGTACAGACCACCGGAGATCAAGTATTCAGATGCCGAGACTGTGGCGACATCTTATACAAATCACCACATTCTGAAACAAGGACTTAATAGTGTTGTCATGGGGAAAACAATTGTTACTATCTTAAAGTCTTTTCAAAAAATTTTATACTCTATACATAAATATAACATTCATTTTTTTTTTTTTTTTGCATCAACCACAATCAGGATGATTCAAAACTGAAAGTAAAGCAATCTAGAACTTCAATGAGTAAAACCCTATTACGTGATGAGAAAGACTTTCTTTAGAAAATTGTGTGAGCACAGTGTGTGCAAGCGCAGTCTGCTTCTGCCAGGGAGCTCAACTCTGCTCACAGAGTTCTGCCTTCCTTTCCTTCTTGAGTTGCTGCTGGGACAGTCTCTTGTGCTCTGTGGAAAGGCTGTCTGTCTCTGTGTTACTCACAGGCTGATTTCTGTACAGGGCCAATAGTGTTATTTTTAGGAAGCACCACTTGTCTCGGTGTTTTGTAACACTCTTCTCCATTACCTCTGACTGGTTTAATAAAGAGCTCAGCAGCAAAGCAGAAGAGGACAGGCAAGACTTCTGGGCAGAGATAGGAACTCTGGGAAAGACCTAGGCATGGGATTTTGTCAGCCAGAAATGGAGAAAGAAACATGTGCCAAGACTGAGAAGAGGTAACAAGCCATGTGTAGAACAGAGATTAGTATGAACGGATTAATTAAAGTTATATGAGCCAGCAAAGGCCTAGTTTCATAATTAATAAAAGGTCTCTGTGTCATTACTTGGGCAGATGGCAGATTGAGACATTCTGGTGATAGGTTACAAATTCGAACTCACCTTGCATTGAAAATCAGAGCCTTCATACTTCATACACCCAGAAGTTAATGTGGTTTCTCCCTGATCATCTTCTTCTATAATGGCAAAGCAATGGCCATTAGTTCTATAAGAGAGAAAAACAAAAATACAATTTCATATTAGAAAGAGCAGAGAGTTGTGGTACACATGCACTCAAGAGGCCAAAGCAGGAGAATCTTGAGATCCAGGTCGCCCTGAGCTACACAGAGACTGTCTGATAAAGAAGGCCATAGCTTAGTGGTTGAAGGCACTGGACACCGAGCCTGATCTCTTAAACCCAAATGGTGAAGCAAAGAACTAATTCTGACAAGCTGATGTGTTCACATGTGCACAACACACATACATACCAAATAAATGAATGTAAAAATTTGAAAGTCATACAAAAGGACTGAAGATATATGACTTGAATATAGCCTTCAATACCTTGTTTTTTACATTTAAATTGCATTTTCATGTGATTTATTAGCAAAACCAATTTAGATTTAAGTTACATCAAGGGTAGTGTGCGTAAAGTATTGAGAACTCTGTCAAGTGGGAAGGGGGTTCTACTATTAAATGCTCCCCATGTGTATGCGGTCATGCTAACTCCTCTGCTAGTCATACTCACAATCACACGCTATAGATACATGGTAGGAGATGAAAACAAGCTTTTCTGAAAAACAGTTCAGCAGACCCTAATGACACAGCAAAATATATTTGGGAAGAACAGATGACTTAGATTCTGAAAGTACACCATAATAAATGTGACTGGAAAGCAGAGAGAAGGTATGAATAGTTCATTTTACAATTTTTTACATAAATATATTTGTTTTACAAAGTTTTACCACTTTATAATTTTTTTTAAAAAGACTTATTTATTATTATACATAAATTCACTGTAGCTGACTTCAGACACACCAGAAGAGGGCGTCAGATCTCATTACGGGTGGTTGTGAGCCACCATGTGGTTGCTGGGATTTGAACTCATGATCTTTGGAAGAGCAGTCAGTGCCCTTACCCACTGAGCCATCTCACCAGCCCCTATAATTTTTTTAAAGATTTATTTATTGTATGTAAGTACACTGTAGGTATCTTCAGACACACCAGAAGAAGGCGTCAGATCTCATGACGGGTGGTTGTGCGCCACCATGTGGTTGCTGGGATTTGAACTCAAGACCTTTGTAAGAACAGTTAGTGCTCTTAACCACTGAGCCATTTCTTCAGCCCAAGTTTTACCACTTTAATATCAGTGTCCTTGAGGTTTTCCCTTAGCAAATATAGGAAGGATAAATTATACAATTTCATACACTAAGTTTTATAAATTATATCTAGTTTACTCAAAGAGCACAGAAAACTAAAAAATTTGGCCTTCCTTTTTAATTCTACAACAAGGAGACAATTAATTGACTGATGAGACTGAATTGTGGTTTTTGTTTGTTTTTGTCCAGAAGTGTAGTGGAAATTTGGTTTCCTAAACAACCTAGCTATGTGAATATATTTTTACTTTAATCCCAGGTGTGGGGTGGGAGGCTGCTTCAGATTGTCCACAGCAGCTGGCTACAATTTGTCTCATGCTCTAGCAGGGATGATTCTGCCAGCTGAAGAAAGTTGATGTTTGGAATTCTGGGCACGCTTGAGAGGGTATAAAAATGTCAGAGCCCCAGGAGGCTGCGGCAGCAGCTGCTCCCCTGCTGCTGGTTCCTGCTGCTGCTTTTGCTGGATTGCTGGTTGGAGATACCCTGACAACGGAAACTGAATCTGCCCCAAGGAACTTGATGTCCCTAATCAGTAGGAAGTAGCTAATGAGACCGATGGTACCCATTCTCCTGTAGCCCTTTCTCTCCTACCTAGTGTTGGAGGGTTGGTAGGGATTGGGGTGGAGAAGGGTAGTAGATATTAAGAAGCTAATAAAGTAGCCAAGAAGTATGGTAACATGAACAATTCTTCAATGTGCTCCAAGATATGGACTGTGGACACACAATGGCTGAGCATGTAAAAGTGCTCTTGTCTACACTGCTAATCTTGAGTTCCACTCTTGGATCCCACATAGTAGAAGAAGACTTCTGCAAGTTACCCTCCGATCTCTTTATGTATATCTACACACATATCTTGCACACATGCACAATACATACACGTTTAAAAGATATGAACTCAAGTTACATGACCATCTGTAAGTGGACTGAATGGTTAACATACAGTTATGTCATATAAAGCAGATGTGGACTAGAAATTCAGAGAGAGAGATAACAAAACCATCACAGTACATTCTTGTGTATCTACCCTCTGCTCTAACTGGCTAAGGCAGCAATGAGTAAACATTTTGGTTTTTTGTTTCGGTAATCTACAAAAGAGAAAACATTTGCTACAAGGAGTAAGTACCATTATGTTCATTACTTTAAAAGTCAGCAAAGAAACAAAAAGTAAGTCAGGCATAGTGGTGCATACCTTTAATCCTAGCACTCTGTGAGTTCAAGGCCAGCCTGGTCTACACAGTGAGTGCCAGGTCTATGTAGAAAGGACCCTGTCTCAAAACTCAAGATAAACAAAAAAGAAGCTGTATCATGATATAACTAATAACTATCAGTTGTTTAATGACAGACAACAGTATTTCTATATTCAAGCCAAGAATCCTTTCTTTCCATGGAAAGATACCATATACAAAGGGAAACCCTTGTCTGGGTTTACTATTCATCTAACTCTTAAGGACTGGACCAAATACTTACATGCATGTGTTATTAATAGCATCATCTGGGCAGTGTCCTGAGCAATAGCACTTTAAGAAAGGCAAGGTATCCTCTGGTGCTAAAGTCACTCCATTTTCTGGCTTCTTCTGGTCCAAGTCTGATTTCATACCAGTGCCATGGAGCATACTATCTAGATTCTGCCCTGTATTAAAAAAAATGAAATTTGTAGACAATCATGCTTGGAAATTTGTTTAGTTACAATCTTCAATAAAGAATGTTAAGTTTCCTTTATCATAGTATCTGCTGATATACCTTAAAAGTAAACTTCATATAATATCAATTTATAAAGTATTATATACAGAACTACTGTACCAGATACTGAGATATATGGAGACTATCCAGTTACAGTTTTATACTAACTAATGAAAGACAAACAAAAACGACAAAAAAAGAGCAGGCAGAAGAATCCCTCTCCCTAAAGGCTAAGGGCTAAGCACCGGAGAACTTTTGAGGATGTTAATTCCAGGACAAGTCCTACTCTAATGGTCCTCTAGTGTTTTGATTTCTCATCTCTTCTCTTCTTTTCCCTTCTCTCCCCGCCCCACCCCCACCCCAACCTTCTGACTCCTCCTCTCTGAAGCACCCTTGGCTTTTCTTTAAATAAATTATTTGAAACAGCCAGCTGGCCATTTGACTGACAACTGGAAGACTCCTCCCTGGTGCCTAGATGCCTTGACTGAGGAACTGTCAAAAAAGCAGCTCTTTCACAACCAGCAGTGCCCTGACTGTGCCCGACTGGCTGTTTGGAACATGCCAGGGACTCCTCTGAGGAGATACCACAGCAGCTGCAGGGACCTCTGAAACCACTGCTTCAGAAGTTACAGCCCGGCTTCAGAAAGCCTCACTCCTCACCGTGCTCCAGGCTCATTTATCATCAAGGTATTCATAAAGGATTTTAAAAAATAAAAACGCTAGTCCTAGGAACCAAGTCAAAATTACCACAGCGAGGAGGTTGCTAACAGAGGCAGACTGAAGAGGCTATGGAAAGTATGAACAGCTAAGCTAGCTATCCCAGGTAGCTGGAAGAGTTCCTGAAGCTTCCTAAGGTTAAGATCCAAACCTGTCTCCAAAAAAAAAAACCCAAAAAAACCAAAAAAACAAAAAAACAAAAACCAATCAAGAAACAAACACCAAACCAAACCAACAACAAGAGGCAAGGATTCTGATGCCTTGCAAGGCCCAGAGTGTGCTCTGATCTGAGTCCCTAGAGCAGTAAGCCTCTAATTTCCAGCCTGGAATAAGTCTTCTAGGGAGTTCAGAGCTGCCAACACTGAGGAGTCTGCCTCCCCCATATTTGTGATACCCATGCAAACAGATCTCCAGCCTGTCATGTGTGACAGTTACAGTCAACTAGGGTATAAAATAGACTTCAGGAAAGGCTGAGATAATTTCTAATGCTTTCAGTATGGTGGAGGTGGGTGGTAGGGAGCATTTCCACTTTAATTTTTTGGTTCAAAACTTGTAACTAGCTTTTAAAAAGAATCATATTTGAATGTCTCCGTGAAAAGGGAGTTACTAAGCACCTTGCAGAGAACCCTAATTGCCTAAGTAAGGGAACTGAAAGCATGAAATAGTCCTGTCCTCTACCTTTCATGCCAGGGTCATTGGTCTGAATCCAGACCACACTATAAAAAATTTGCAGAAGGCATGTAGTAAAGCCAGGATCTTGCATTACAGAGTTTATGGCCTTAAATGGCAAAACATGACACGGAATTTTTAAACAAAATCACGTGGAAAGAATGGTAAAGCCAAAAGGATTAAAGAAGTATGAATTTCACTATAAATATGAAGTGGTTCAGTAATGTGAACCAACTGTAAATTTAGCAATAGTATCGTACTACTAAATAAGAAAAATAACACATATGCATACACTGACAGCAGGAAAACAGAATGTAAGAGCTAGAGATTCCATAATTTGATTCATATGTATGTATGTATATATGTATGTATGTATAATCTATGTATGTATTTAGGTTTTTTACTGGCCTCCAACTCAAGAGATCTTGACTGCCTCTGACTCCCAAGTGCTAGGATTAAAAATGTGTACCTCTATCACCCCAGAACTTAAAATTTAATGATCTTATGTCTCTTATACTTTTAAAAATATGACTTATTTTTATTTTATGTGCAAGCATGTATGTCTATGTGAGGGTATCATATTCTTTGGAACTGGAGGAGGAATTGACTCAGGTCTAAGGCAAACCCTATGTGAGCTGCCACATGGGTGCTGGGAATTGAATGAGTGTCCTCTAGAAGAGCAGCCACTGCTCTTAACCACTGGAGCCATTTCTCCAGCCTTTAGTTTCTTCTTTTCTAAATTAGTAATTATTTTATTTATTTACATCCCAAATGTTGCCCCACTTCCTGGTTTCCCCTCCTAGAGTCCTTCTCCCCATCCCCTCTCCCCTTCGCCTCTGAGAGGGTATCCCCCTTTTCTGGGGCATCAAGTCTCTACAGGATTAGGTACCTCCTCTCCCACTGAGGCCTGACAAGGCTGTCCTCTCTACATATGTGCCAGGGGACTCAAACTAGCTTGTATATGTTCATTGGTTGGTCATCCCTAAGTTTCTTATACTTAATATTCAGAAAATAAATTTACCTCCGAGTAAGTATTTGTTAATGAAAACAAATACTGAAAAGGAATAGCCTTCAAAGATACTTCAAAACTTAACAGAAAGGTATTGTATTATGTATTCTCGTATTTCACAGATAGAACTGGCTTGAGCCACTGGGGCCTGTGAGCAAAGCTCAGACTTAATTGTAGTAACTCAAAAATATAAAAAAGCTTTATGCTGTTACCCAAATTTCTTCACGTGGACAAATAATCCTCAGCATTCAGAACTAAATATGAAATTGAAATTTATAAACCAAAATCTTCAGAAAACGAAGACGGCAGGCTAGGGACTGGGGCTGTTGGAAGCCAGTCTAGCCAATTAGCAAGCCCCTGGTTCACTCAGAGAGCCTTGGGAGACGCCCAGTGCCATCTGCTGGTCTCTACATGTAGATGCACCCATGTATGCACAAACATAACACATATACATACACAAATTTAATGTATGTTAAAAAAGAAAACAGGGGCTGGTGAGATGGCTCAGCAGGTAAGAGCACCCGACTGTTCTTCTGAAGGTCCTGAGTTCAAGTCCCAGCAACCACATGGTGGCTCACAACCATCCGTAAGGAGATCTGACTCCCTCTTCTGGTGTGTCTGAAGAGAGCTGCAGTGTACTTACATATAATAATAAATAAATCAAAAAAAAAAAAAGAAAGAAAGAAAGAAAGAAAGAAAGAAAGAAAGAAAGAAAAGAAAACGAAGATGGTGGTAAGTTCTATCTCAAAATCTCTTACAAAGCAATGCTAACTTTTCCGTTCAAAATACTGCCCTAACCAAACCAATCAGGGAAAATCTGTACGAAAATATAGTTCATCAAATTTTAAGTTCCAGTTTGATCTATACATACACAGTATGCAACAGAGGTCACAAATAGACTGTTAATACTCTATGGAGAAATTTTAGACCTTATCACAGATAAACAAATGTATTTTCTAAATTCTCATGACAATTAAACAATTTTGAATTATTATTTGTGCTTATTCCTTGTTGTGTTTTGAAAAAAACAGGATATTTTTAAAGCTCAGTATCAAATACCTATCGTTTCCTGGTTTAGGTACTAAGTTGCAGATTATCCTCACAAGGTGAATCTCAAGCTATGTATCGTGCCTAAGTTAAGAAAAAGGTTCAGGGAGGCTAAGATGTTTAAAAGGTGTCTACACGAAGTTCACAATTTCTTTTGGCATGTTTGTTCTTTGCTTCTTTACTTAAGGTTGTAGTGATATGGCTGGCCTGTTTAGAAAGGAACATGAGCTGAGAGCAGATCAAAGACTTTAAGTGCTTTATATATAGAAATGACTTACAGAAACAAGTATCAATTTACCTTGAACATGAGAAATGATGAACAGACAGGCTCCCAGTAATCTGATGTAAGTGTATAGCTGAGTCATTGTCTGATTCGCACGCGTCCTGTACACGGCCCTTTGAATGACTGGTCCTGCTGTCTCACTGGTGTAAGTGAATGAGGGAGGCTTCCTTACAGAACAAAATCACTTGGCAATGACTTTCACCTGCTGCTTTCTTCAGAATTCTGGAAAAGAAAAATGAACAAGGCAATGAATATACTGAAAAACTGGAACATTTCCAGGAGTGGAGAAGAAAACAAGCATAGCCAGACTTTTAAATACAGAAATATGCTTTTTAAAAATTGTGGTGTGATCAACTCTAAGACCTTGCATATTCTATAGTCTGTAGCTGAGCTACAGTCTTAGCTCTGCTGAAATATATTTTTAGAGATTACAGCTATCCTTTTTTTTTTAAAGGCACTGTATTTACAAAGCCTAAATAATTTAGTAGAAAGTTGCAATCTCTCCTAACTTCAAATCAGCCAAGACAAACATACTGAATATCTGAATATCTCAGTAGTGTTGTATACATGTTAGGTCTCCACTACTTGGGAAGTGGACAGGACAAAAGTCCCTTACACCTAGGAGTTCTAAGGCAAGATGGGCAACAGCAAAGCAACTCCAGCTCTACAAAAATAACAAGAAAAACAGAAAGAGAAAGAAAGAAAGAAAAGTCTCCTTCAATAGCTTTCTCTGTTTGCACTAATGTAATTAAAGTATTTACTGCTGTAATGAATGTTTCAGTTGGGTATGGTAGTATATGCCTCTGCCTCTAACTCTAGCACTTGGAGTGGGGGTGGATCTGAGACAAAAATATTACAAGTTCTAGCCAGTCTGGGCTATGTAGCCAGAATCTGTTTCAATGTAATCACCACCTCTACCACAAATATTAAGAAGAAAACAGAAGCCAGGAGATGGTGGCACAGGCCTTTAATCCCAGCACTCAAGAGGCAGAGGCAGAGGCAGGCAGATCTCTGTGAGTTTGAGGCCAGCCTGGTCTACAGAGCGAGTTCCAGGACAGCCAGGGCTACACAGAGAAATCCTATCTCAGAAAGCAAAAACAAACAAGAAGCCTGTGACAACTATAAACTCAATACATTATCTGTAGGCAGAACAGTTCTAAACTATGAATTGTAATCTCACCAGGTGTTGATTGAAACACACTGCTATAACCATAGAGGCTAGCTTACAGGAATGGAAAGGACATACTAATTACTTCATTTATATACAAATGAAATAACCAAGGGTCACAGGATATAAGAGGAACAGACAGCAGAAAGGGAGACAATACTAATGGAATGGGTCACAAAATCCCTCCAAAGCTCAAGTCCTGTGTAACAGTGTTCTTGCCATTAGATATTATTCATAAGGGGCTTATTTCATGCATCAGCCCCTTGATATGAATGAGGGAGGCTTCCTTACAGAACAAAATCACTTGGCAATGAAATACATATCACACACCAAAACTATAGTCATAATAGAAAAACAGACTCATCTTTCAGGAAGTTCATAGTCATCAAAATGAGACATTTAAATACTCTAGCATAGCGGGTCAGAGCACAGTGATAGAGCTGTTTGTGGGAGGTTCTGCATCTCAGGGGAAAGAAAGAAAAGATGGAAATACTTTTGACACACAACAAGACAGTAACAAATGTAAACATATTCGCACTAAGTGAAAGGTAGGAAAAATAAATGTGAAACCCTGGAGGTTCCAGATCTATTCCAGATGGAAAAGCACCCTCCCCCAAATCCTCAGGAGCAAGACTTCGGGTCCTGTGTGAGATACACAACCAGAACTAACAGTCTGTGCAAAGAGATCTCTGAGGAGCAGAGAAGCAGAGGGCGAAGCTTCTGAACTCTGGAGAGCACAGTAGCGCAATACAAAAGAGGTTGAAAGACACAAAGGTCAAGGACCCTAGGAAGATTTGGGTTTTAAAATGCAAGATGGATGGATGGTGTCAGCCATCCAGTTTTTACATAATGAACCAGAGAGGGCAAGAGCAGAAACGTAGCAGGAGTGGGAAGACTGCGGTGAAAATGGAGAGAGTGACGACAGTGCTGGGATCAGAAGGGCAGGAGCACAGAGTGAATACAATTAAAAAGCAAGACTGCAGTACTTGGTAATGGCTGGATGCAGGGGTCAAGGAGCGCGAGGAGTCAAAGGTGACTCCCACGCTGCCCGTCTGAGCAATTACTGAAATGTGAATAAGCAGATTTTTGGACAAAGTGAAAAAAAAAGAGCGTAAGGGTTCAGATTTAGACAGCTGAGATTACCCAAAAGGAATGTCTGCTGGGCATCAAGCTTAAAGGAAACATCTGGGGCCGAAGATACAAATCTTCCATTATGTCAACAGCTTAGAGATACTAAAAGCTAAGGCTCTTGGATGAAAGAGTCCTACAGCACCGTTTAGTTAGAAATTGCACTAATGGCCAGGCATAATGGTACACGTCTATAATTTCAACACGGATGGCCAACACAGAGGTAGAGGGTAAAGATCAGCACTGGCTACACAGTAAGACCCCTTATCTAAACTCCCTCTCCATTAAGTCAAAAGATCACTGTTAAGACCTGACTTCTGTTCACAGTCACTTTGATACATCCCTCAAAGAGTGAAGTCTAATTCCCCTCCTTGAATCTAGGACTAGATTTCAAGACTCATTTCTAATAAATAAGATGCAAACATAAGTGACTTTTTTGACTAGGTCATGGATGTACTCCTACTGAAGCCAGCAGCCATTCTAAGGATATTAAAGCAGTCCCTCAAGATTTAGGAAGCAACAAATAGGTGATGATTCTCCTGCCTCAGCCTCCAAAGTGCTGGGATGACAGGCATGTGCCACAGCGTCCTGCTGCTTTGGGTGGATTCTTGAGAACGCACGTGATGATAAATCCCAGCAGTCATGAGTTAGTAAACTTTGGAACGGTACATTGGGGTAACAGATAAACTAATTTGTGAGAAACATAAAAGCTTGATCAGCACCAGCACCACCAGGAAAGAGGAGTCAGGTGAGAGAGCAGTACAGCAACACCCATACCGAGTGCCCAGAAAACTCTAACATCACGGATAGGTTTCTTCAAAGAAATAGCCAAGAGCAGGCTGTTTTAACATGATTTCCACAAGACCCACTTTGGAGAGAGATAGAAAAGACTCTTAAATTCTTCATTATTATCGATTTCCCCCTCTATGTTATGTTATAGATTCAATTCCATAAAAGTAACATTAGATTAGTTATCAAGGTAAAGACAGTTTTCATATTATACACCAGAGAGCAATTTTAAAAAAATATTTATTTGCTATTTATTTTTATATGTAAGTACACTGTAGCTGTCTTCAGACACACTAGGAGAGGGTGTCAGATGTCATTAAGGATGGTTGTGAGCCACCATGTGGTTGCTGGGATTTGAACTCAGGACCTTCTGGAGAGCAGTCAGTGCTCTTAACCACTGAGCCATCTCTCCAGCCCCAGAGAACAATTTTTATGGGGTAACTATGATAGCAATTTGCTTGGTTCCAAATGTCTGTGCTAGTTTACTTGAGTCATGACTTTAAAAATGTTAATTAATTTATGAAGGCTTCCCTTTTTACTTAATCACAAAATGAGAATATTATTAACCTAGATGAGTTAGTACTGTGTACCCCAGTATTACATATTCAATAAATAGGTGTCATTGCTATAATCATTAGTAGCAAAAATAATGTTGCAGACTTCTTTGTCTCATGATTAACTATATGTACAATCATAATACAACAGCAAATTACCTGGTTATATTTTATTTTATTTTATTTTATTTTAAAGACACGGTTTCTCGGTATAACCCTTGCTGTCCTGGAACTCATTTTGTAGACCAGGCTGGCCTCACACTTATAAAGATCCTATTTGCTTTCTGCCTCCTGAGTACTGGGATTTTAAAGGCTTATACCACATACCCTTTGTAACCTTATTTTATAACTATACCAAGACTGGTATTTTATCCTAACCTTTAAAAATAAAATACATGCTTTTTAAATTCCTAGAAATTTCACCCGAATCTTTAAAAACAGATTTTATTTATTATCATGTGGCACTTGAGTTAGGGAGTTAAGACTACTTTGGGGAAATCAATACTGTCTGATCACTGAGTCTGAGGATGGAACTTGATTTGTCAGGTTTGAGAAGCCAGGCCTTTAACAGCTAAGTTATTTCACTGACATTCATTAGAAATTTCACCATAAATTAAGACTATCTACTTGGGCTGGTGAGATGCCTCAGCAGTTAGCCATCTGGCTGCCTTTCCAGTACTCAGCTCAATTCCCAGCAACCACATGGTAACTCACAACCATCTGTAAAGGGATCTGACTCCCTCTTCTGTATTGTAGATGTACATGCAGACAGAGGACCAACATTCAAAGAAATACATACATAAATAAAATATTTTTAAAGTTTAAAAACAACAACTACATTTGCAAATGTCACTCACATAAGGAGATGGTTCAGCCTGTAAGGTGTAAGTATGAGAACCTGAGGTTGATTCCCAGTAGGCCCATAAAAACCATGTGCAGCTATGCATGTCTATAAAACCCAGTGCTGTGGAAGGAGTTACAGAGACAAAATTTGGAGCTGTGACGAAAGGATGGACCATCTAGTGACTGCCATATCCAGGGATCCATCCCATAATCAGCTTCCAAACGCTGACACCATTGCATACACTAGCAAGATTTTATCGAAAGGACCCAGATATAGCTGTCTCTTGTGAGACTATGCCGGGGGCCTAGCAAACACAGAAGTGGATGCTCACAGTCAGCTATTGGATGGATCACAGGGCCCCCAATGGAGGAGCTAGAGAAAGTACCCAAGGAGCTAAAGGGATCTGCAGCCCTATAGGTGGAACAACAATATGAACTCACCAGTACCCTGGAGCTCGAGTCTCTAGCTGCATATGTATCAGAAGATGGCCTAGTCGGCCATCAGTGGAAAGAGAGGCCCATTGGTCATGCAAACTTTATATGCTTCAGTACAGGGGAATGCCAGGGCCAAAAAGGGGGGCTGGGGGGGGGTGAGTATGGGGGACTTTTGGGATAGCATTGGAAATGTAAATGAGGAAAATACCTAATAAAAAATTAAAAACAAAACAAAACAAAACAAAACAAAAACCCAGGCTGGGGAGGTAGAGACAGGAGTCTTGTGAGGACATGATGGATACCCTAACTAGATCGATCAGATCTCAAAAAAAAAAAAAAAAAAAGTGACAGAGGAATCAGTGGCAGACACATGCATGCACGCAGGCAGATATTTAAAACACCACTTAATCAAAACAGTAAAATGATGCAGGAATTTAAAAGCTATCAAATTGGTAACTAACAATTGCATATACCCATACTGATACAGTTTCTTCAAGAAAATAACATGAAATTACAAGAATATATAAAGTATTTTTAAAAGAAAGATTTATCTATTACTTTTTATTTATTTTTATTTGTTTATTTGTTTTCAAGACAGGGTTTTTATGTATAGCCCTGGTAGTCATGGAACTCACTCTGTAGACCACACTGTCCTCAAATTCACTGAGATCTGCTTGCCTCTTCCTCCCAAGAGCTGGGATAAAGGTGTGTGCCACCACCACCACCCACTAAAGAAAGATTTACTCATATACATGACTGTCTGTCTGGATGCATGCCTGTGTGTCTGGTGCCCTGGGAGTAGACTATATAGGTGCTAGAAACTGAACCTAAGTCCTCTGAAAGAGTAGTATGTACTCCTAACTGTGGAGACAACTCTCCAACCCCAAGAATATCTTAAATTAAAAAAATATAAAAGTTCACAAACAAGAAGGTTGAACTAACAGTTCAATCATAACTAAAGAACAAATAGAAAAGAAAACCCTTAACGAAATAGGGAAAGTCTGAAGTCAGCTGAAAAAACAAGTCTGCAGTCATTCTTTCCTTTTCCTGTCAAGCTTCCCCCATACCCTTCATTTTTACTTAATACTAGAAAGGTGTGGGAATTTCCAGCAAGCTGGCCAGCTGCAAGTTCCATAAATCGGCAAAGAAAGCCCCCCTTCCAAGGAAAGCCCCCCTAAGCAGCTCCAGGCGCCCGGCCTGACAAGCTTTCTGAGAAATACTATTCTGGCTGCAGACTTTCTGGCTCCACAGCCATTGTTTGCATGGCAGCTCTGCTCCTTATCCAGAGCCTGGATTAGCATAAGAATATCGTCTTTTCCTTTAACAAGCAACTCATCCATTTTCCTTCCCGAATTTTAACTTCTTTCCCAGCAGCCCTAACCCCAATGTGCACATGTACAACTGCAGCAGCGTTGGTCAGGGTTATTCTAGTCATGATTATTTTTCTAACAGTAAAAAGCCGATCTCATCCAAATCTGGAGAAAATATTTTGCTTCAAGAGCTGTGAGTGTATCTGTAACAACACAAACCTGGTTTAGCATCTAAGGAAAAGAAAATCCTTCAGTTTGAATATGAACAGGAGCTAACAGTCTCTGAAGCTGCTGGCAGCTACTCTGAGATAAGACCAGAAGACAAACCAGATCCTCAGAAATACTGACTGTGCAAGCAATCTTGTTTGAAGCCTCAATTACTTAGAACTTTTTGGTGAGGAGGCAGTAAACTGCCCGTTGTGGTGGCATATGACAGTAAGATTTGCTGAATGAGGCAGAGGCAAGAGCATCATGAGTTCCAGGTCAGCCTGGGCAGTAATTACGTACACCTTTGATCCCAGCTCTCAGGAGGTGGAGGCTGAGGCACACATATCTCAGTGAGCTTGAGGCCAGCCTGGTCTACAGAGTAAGTTCCAGGACAGCCAGGGCTACATAGAGAAAAACCCAGTCTTGCTAGCCCCAATTAAGTGTTTTCTTTTGTAAGAGTTGCTGTGGTCACGGTGTCTCTTCACAGCAATAGAAACCCAAAGACATCCCCTCATTCTCCTGCCATCAAATCAATTGTTTCTACCTTCAGTTTGTATCCTGAGCCTACACACTTCGCACTAATTCCATTGTTCTCTAATTTAAGACACTAGCAACCTTTACTTGGATGATTGGAACAGTCTTATAAATGGTCTACAAATACTTTTATACACCACATATTCACCACACAGGCAGAGCAATCCTAATTATGTTGGGGTAAACCACACCTCTGTTTAAAGACCTCCAGTGATAGCCTGGTTCTCCCAGAGTAAAAGCTTAAGTCTAGAGATGTCCACCAGTCTCCAGTTCCTCTTCTACTCCAGCTGCACTACCCACGGCTCTTCCTTAAACAAGACACAAAAGCCTTTGCTCTAAGCCTGGCACATGTATAGGACTGCCACCTGCATCCTTTCCCCAGGATATAAGAAAAGATGTATTGCTACTTGGTCCCTGAGCTAATTGAAAAACAAAACAACAACAACAAAACACTTGTCTTACTCAGTGATCCTACCCTATCCTATTCAAACTGTAATGGCACTGCTACTTGAAAGCTTTCCTGTTATCCCCAGCCAGGCTTTTTTCTTTAGCACTTGGCATACTTTGATATTCCATCCTCTTGGTTTTATTATAAGATATGATACTACTCTGTAGTCCAAGCTGACTTAGAACTCACTTAAGAAGGCCAGGCTAGTTTCAAATTCATAGTGAACCTTCTGCCTGTAAATATAACATCCTCTAACTAACAATTACTGTTCACAGCAAATAATGGGCCTAGTTTTTAACCATGCCACAGACTTATACAAAGCTAAATGACATAGTTCAATAGCTATGAAAATGCACACACACATACAAACACAAACACACACACACCACTCCTTTGGTACAAACTTCTTTTACTCAAGGATTGGGCTATACCCTACCTGTAACTTTGATTACAAATGATTCTATACTATCTGTTCCAGAAAATGGCAACCATGTTTTTGTTTCAAAACTTGTTTATAACCATCTTGCAACTCTAACTTTGTTTCAAAAGGCTGCTATGACTACCAGTTATTAAGACTACCTTGTTCCAACCACTTGCAATCTACGCCTTTGTTGCTGGAGGTCTTTATGACTAACTTGGTACACTTATGTTCTGCTCCTGTAAGTTGGCCTATTTTGCCCACCAAACCCCCTATTTGAAAGCCCCCTACTTCTAAAATCCTTGTTTTCATATCCAATGTTAGCCTTTTGAATCTCACCTTAGGGGGAAGCAGCCCATCCACGTACATGAATTAAAAAGCTTGTTTTAATTAATTTGGTAATGGTGACTTGGGTCAGTGGTCTTTCTCTTCACATCTTTGTGATTGATTATATACCCTCTGAAAAGTCCCCAAAATTCCAAATGTCACATAATCACAGAAACTATCTGCAGCTGGGAAAAAAAAAAATCACATCCCTGTTAGAGCACAAGGCAAATCATAGTCAGCTGCTGTGGACAATCTGAAGCAGCCATGTACCCCACACCTGGGGTTAAAAGGAAACCACATTTCCCATATTTATGTGTTTTTCAAAGAAACCAAAACTCAAAATTGTCACTACATGGGTACATATTTTAAAAACCACAGCCTTCAAAAGGAAAGTTGTGATCTAAATTAATTAAAGGTTAGGAAGGCTACAATGGGTATAAGTAAACTTTGTATTAGCCACCTTGCTAGTCAAAGCTAGTGCGACCATCTCAGAAATGCAGCCTCTCATACTGTGCCACAGACCTACTGAAGACCACGTCCTATGTCTTCTTCCCTCTCTTTCTTGTGATAGCTGTGAGACAGTCTCACTATTGCCCTCATTGGCCTGGATCTCACTATACAGATCAGACTGGCCTTGAAATCACAGATATCTGCCTACCTCTGCCTCTAGAGTGCTGGGATTAAAGTGTGCCAGGACACCTGGCTTCAAAATAACTTTCATGATAATGTCCATAAGCTGTTCAAAAAGAAATCCACCAAGAATATATGGCTACAAAACTGTGGATAGTAGCAAATAAAAAATACGGCTACTATTACTGTTTGATTTAATGGCAACATTGACAAGTAGGTGTAAAAGTGGATACAAGGTAGAGAAAATGCTAGTAGATCATCAAAATTCTAATGTTTAACAACAAAGCACAGGAGCTGGACTTCAAAGCCCAAAACATGAAGTAAAATGAAATCTAGGAGCTAGTATGAGATGTCTTTAAAACACTGATGACAGATAATGGAATGATATAATGCTTGAATAAAAAGACAGAATAAACAGAATTGCAAGCTATGAATCAGAAACAAAAGCATAACAGGGTAAGACCATCAAACTACAAACCACCATAGTAGCAATTATGATTTTCTTACATACAAGGGGGTAAGAATAAGAATAGGTAGGAATTAATGCATAAAGTTTCTCACATGCTAAAGAAGCCTGATATTTACTCAACAGACAGTAAGAAATCACTCCAAGCTTTTAAGCAAACGAGTTTGCCATGGCTTACAAAGATCATTACTGAAATACTGTGAAGATAAAGGGGGAGGGTGAAGGAGAGAATCTGAAGTGTTACTGTAACACATTAAAAAACAGACTGAGCAGGCTGACAGAAGATGGAAACAAAGAATGGAGGGAACTACTATGCTGAGAGGACACAGTTAGCAACCTCTAGATGTGCAACTAGAGAAGCTGATGCTAGAGACGGGAAATTCATCAAGAGCCATGGACAGATGAAGCCTTAAAAAATAATAATGAGGGTCTTATATAATCTAGGTTCACCTTAAATTGGCTACAGTTGAGGCTGGCCTTAACTTTTGAACCTCCTCCCTACCTCCCAATTGCTGGGATCACAAATGTGTACTGCTCTACTCAACTGTAAGCTTTTAAGAACAAATAAAAAGCCAGGTGTTGGTGGCACATACTCAGGACACAGAGGTCACTGCAAGTAACAGGCTAGCCAGGGCATCATAGTCGAGAGCCTGTCAAAAACAAAACAAAACTGCCCACAAATAAGAAGCTCTAAACAGGCTAAATGAATGAACAAATATGTATACTTATTTCAAGATCCTAGGGATGATAGAAGTTATAGTTTGAATATGAGGTGTTCACCACAAGCTGGTCTATCCAAGCATACCTGGGCTGTACTATGGGAGGAGGTTCTAGGTGTAAAGGTGGAGTGAAGGTCATACTTAGGCCTCAGACCCTTCTTCATTCTCTGTTCCTATCCATCAAAAGAATCTCTTCCACCACACACTCCCACACCATCATGTGTTGCCTCATCATAGCCAAGGACTATGAACTGAAATCTCTGACACCATGACTATAAATAAACCCCTCCTCCCTTTTTGTGAGACACATGGGCAAAGCAATGAATGACTAACAAAGATGTTAAAGATGTTAAAAGTATACACACACACACACAGACATATGCACATATACATGAAAATATGAGAAAACAAGAATGGTTATCAAAGGAAGTCAGCATATTAAAATTTATTAAATATATAATCAGAAAAATGGCATTCATCTATAAAAGCAAAGGAGTACTTTGAAAAGACATGAAACATACACATACACACACAAAGTTGTACCATGTAAAAATAATGTCACGAGTAAATAATATTAAGAATGAAGAGTCCTCTCGTTCTTCTCTTGCTCTTCCCTTCTTGTTCCTGCTCTGTCCCCTCGCCCATTCCCCATTCCTTTCCCCCATCTCTCCAAACTCACAGCCAGCCTCTACTCCTCTACTCTCCCTCTCTCTCCGCATTTCTCTGCCTCTACTACCCTCCTAACTTCCCTCCCCATGCCCTTAATAAAGTCTACTCTAATCTAAAAAATAAAAATAAAAAAACGAAGTCCTAGCAGTAATTGTAATTAGTAATATTCAATAATAATAAAATCAACATTAGTGTCAACATTTAAGAGTTCCAACTGCTGGGAATGTAGCTCAGTGATACGGTAATTGCTTAGCAGGCACAAAGGCCTGGATTCAATGCCTAGCACTGCTCCTAGTACCATAGGAAAGCCCCCACTAAAGGAAGCTCTCCTGGGTCAGTGATATTGCTTGGTAGATAAAGGCACTTGCTGTCAAGCCTGATAACCTGAGTACAATCCCTAGAACAAACATGGTGGAGGGAGAAAACTGCCTGGTACAAGATATCCTCTGACCACATATGTACCATGGCAGGTATCAGTCCCATACAAATAAATAAATCAGTTTAATAAAAGAATTTTTCTACATCCTTCACTTTATCCTCATGCTTTGTAAGTAGGTATTCTCATTATGCATACTTTTATAAGAATAAATTTGAAAATCAAGAAGTCAGACTGAAGGGATGGCTCAGTGGTTATGAGAGAATAGCAAGCTTGCTATTCTTCCAGAGGACCTGAGTTCAGTTCCCAATACACTCACTAGGTGGCTCACAATCACTTGTAATTCCATTTCCAGGGAATCCAACACCATGTTCTATCTTCTGTAGGAACACATACAGGTAGATATTAAAATTAACTCAAGATACATAAACAGACCAATAAATTGACTACAAAAGACGGGACACTAGACAGGTGAAAGGGAACTTAGGGAGAAGAACAATGGAGTTGGTCGTGAAAGACTTTCACGTATGTTGCTTACAGTTTTGTGTCTCTTGTGTAATCCCTTTAAAATGAAAGAAATAGTTTCTGAATCACCTAGATTAGAAATTACCTTATTAACAGTTACAACTATAAGGTAGTGCACAAGTCATCCAAATGAAGGACAAAGTTATCACTAAAGAATATGTCACTGAAGACTATCAAAACACTGTTAACTACTGTGGTTTAGCTGAATATCCCCTGCCGGTACAGGAGTAAGGCCTGGGTTGCAGGGTAGCACAACTGTGAGACAGTGCAGTCTTGTAGGAAGCCATCAGGTCAGTGAGGGTATGCTTCTGCAAAGGACAATGGAGCCAGCCTTCCTCTGGAACTGGGTGCTTGGGAGGTTAGTGATCTGCTGTGCCTCGGACTCCTGCCATGATGTGCTGCATTGCTAGAGGTCCAAAGCAACAAGGCCACTCAGAACTCTAAGCCAAAATAAATCTTTCCTCTTTATAAGTTAATTACCACAGATGTCTCATGACACTAAGGGAAGCTGACTAACACAGACAAAACTGGATCTCAAGGCAGTTCTTAATAGGCTACCACCTATTTGTAACACGAAAATATATTAAAATTATTAATTTGTAAGGAAGGTGATTCGAGAAGCTGAATAGTTAACACAAAGCTCTGGTGTTACAAGGACACTAAAGGACCACAAGTGAAGATTTTGTGGAAGCAGTACACACAATACACACAGTGCACAAAATACACAAGTACACACAGTCTGCCTTCAGTGATAAAGAAAGCATTTTTTATGACTTCATGTGAGGAGCGGGTGTGGCAGCAGCCCCAAGATGGCACCGGGACTGCAGCTAAGTCTCAAGACTTGCACCTGACTTCCTCATACACCTGAAAATAAGCCACGACCATCGTGAGAGCTGCGCAGGTGCACCATGATGCTGGCGGTGTAAACAAGTCCATATTTGGTGAAGACATGCCCCTGCCGCCCTGATTGGCTGAAGCTGCGTGCCTGGTGAGGTGACATGGCCTGCCGTGAGTGGATGGGGGCTGAGAGTATTTAAGAGTGAGAGGCCCGGGGTTCGGGGGAGAAAAAGATGAAGTGAGAGAGATGAAGACTGAAGCTTGCTGAATAAACTGCTGTTAGAAGAACTGGTGGTCGTGTCATTCTTGTTGGTCGAGAGCGGACATGACAACTTCATTTTCTTTAATCTTTTCCTTACCTCAGAGATGTGGCTAGATAAAACTGTAGTTCCAATTTCTCCGAACAGCTTTGACCTATGCTTCCATCTCATGAATTCCAAGACAGTATCAAAGCGATGCATATTTTCATAAATCTGCTTTAAAAAAAAAAAGACTTATTTAAGAAAAAGCTTTTAATGTCAGAATAAAATGTGTAAAAGAGCACTAAAAATTTTTCATAGGTAAAATTATTTATTTTCAAAGTAAAGTCAATGAACAATTACTGGCCAAAAGAAGATACAGTACTTAGGGAAATGACACAGTGCAATCTTCGAGGCAATTAGGTACAAATGTTTATGTTAAACTTAGGTTTTAATGAACAATACCAATTTAAAACAAATCAACTAAAAGAACATGAAACAATTTTCTTGCAATCTCACTTTTCCCTTTCTTGTAGACTGCCTAAAAATTTTTATTTGTTTAATATGGAGGGGGTCCATACACACTAACACTGTCCTTAAAGACCCTACTGCTTCAAGGGACATTTACAAAAATGCAAGATGGCAAACAATAACAATTTTTAATTTATTTAAAAATATACATGCTCACTTACACTATGGACTCCAGGAGCTCATCATCCTCCTCCTGCCTAGCGTAAAAATTTAAAACAATTTCATTGACTTTTTTTAATTAAAACTTCAAAGAGGAAAAATACTATGTTTCATACAGAAAGAAATTTTCAAAAGCAATATGAATATAACTATATCCTATCACAAGGTCAATCCTTTTGTCTTCAGACCATTCAATGACAGTATGCTGAGGTCTGACAGTCTTGGCAATAGTAACTAAATTCACATCACCTGGGGCAACTCAAGACCAGTCCAACATAGAAGACAGCAACCGTCTTTAAAGAGTCCACTCAGCAGATGGGCTGCCACAGAGAAATCTTTCATTGTCCAAGAAATGAGCAGACCCTGACAGCTATTAGTAACACTGTCTGCACTTAGGAGCCTTCTTGGTTCCTCTCAATGCTATCATTATCCACAATATAACCAGGCCCCAGCAGTTTTCAAACCTACTCTTAGAATGTCACTAAGAAATGAAGGAAGGGAAAATAGATTTGAAGGACTGGTGTTTTTATTTTTTTAATCCAAAATCTTTATATCTTAGAAAAATTTCCCCTAAGTTGATTAAATAAATAAACAACACACATACACACACACACACACACACACACACACACACACACACACACATATGATACTAGAGAAATGGCACAAAGTTTACTCTAAAATCATTTAGGGGGTTGGAGGGACTTGAGTCCACTCCAAACAGAAGTGAGATAATCACTGTGTTACATTAACTTACATAAAAGTAAAAATAGGCCATTGATGTACCTTTATTTAAACACTTTACCAGATAATTGCAATGGATCAAATGATGAATAACATGCAAACCATTGCTTATTACAACACTAATTATTATAACATTTTTTTTCACAGCAAAGAAAGATTTGAGTTTTAGGCTAAATTTAAAATTAATTTTTTAAAAGAGAAGAAACACATTATCCAGCCCCAATATCCAAATATACCATAATTCAAAATCCAAATTATTTAGTCTCCTGTTATGCTCTCATAGGTGAATAACAGGAAAATAATTTCAGAAACAAAAATTTAAAAGTTAATCTTGGAGGCTGTAGAGATGGCTCACAGGTAAGAGCACTAACTTCTCTTCCAGAACCTGGGTTCAGTTCCCAGCACCCACATGGTGGTCCACTACCATCTGTAACTCCTGCTCAGGGGATCTGACCTCTCCTTCTGACCTCAGGCACCAAGAATTCATGTGATGCACAGTCATACATACAAGCAAAACACTCACTAAAATAAATCTTAACAAACAAATCACAAACAAACCTAATCTTACAGCCTACTGAGAAAATCTTTCTGTACCTCAAAAGTTAAACAAAAAAAAAAAATGAAATAAAAAGATTTGCTTCACAGTACAGGTCTACAGATCATTTTTTACATACTAGAAATCCAAAAAATGCAGAAGAAGGACCTCTATAAATGCAAGCATAGATACAGGATTTACATAAGCAAAATGGTCCAAATCACTTAACTTACTAGGTCACTGTTAGCACTGTAAATATGTGTTCACAAGTTTTTGGCTTTTTTTTCTTTTCGTTTTTTTAAATAGCTTTTTATTGACTTAAGAGTTTCCCATCATGCATCTCTCCATTCCCTCATATCCACCCTTACAAACCCTTCCCCCAAAAAACCACACAAACAAAACATAGAAAACATCTCCTGGAAGCTGTAGTGTGTCCCACAATATACCCCTCTGTCCACACATCCTTCCTCACTTATGAATGTTCACGTGTTCAAGTTCAACCTTGTGTTCAACAAGGGATCTTATTAAAAAAAAAATCAAACACTGGGATTGGTAAGATGGCTCAGCAAGCACAGCTACTTGCTTGCCAAGCCTAGAAACCTGAGTTCAATCCCAGGACCCACATATCAGAGACAACTGACTCCTGCAAGTTTCCCTCTGACCTCCACACTTGTACCATGGCACATGCCCATGCACACAACAAAAACATACAAAAATGAACTGAAATGTAACAACAACAAGACAAACACCAAATAAATGTAATTTTTTTTTTTTTTTTACCAAAGATGTTGGGCTAAAATTTTCAAGCATGTTAAAATAGAGAAACTTAAATTTTAAGTTTTTAAAGTAATTTTAAGTTTCTGCTTAGATGGATTTATGCTGTACTGTATAAAACAAACCTTAATACAAGAATTACTAGTAACATTTAGACACTTAGGGTCAATAACAATTGTACTATGCATACTGGTGTTTATTCTTGGTGGTTTCTGTAGGGGTAATGGATTTCCATTGGTTTATTTTTGTGGTACTGGGAATTGAATCCAGGACCTGGCACATGATTAGCAAACACTCTTCCCCCGACTCTGGCCCTGCTCACTCCAGCCATATTTATTTCATATATGTGGGTACACTGTCACTGTCTTCAGACACAGGAGAATATGGCATCAGATACCCATTACAGATGGTTGCAGGCCACCATGTGGTTGCTGGGAATTGAACTCAGGACCTCTGGAAGAGCAGTTGGTGCTCTTAACCACTGAGCCATCTCACCAGCCCCAGCAAATACTTTTATTACTACTATAAACACACCAGGCACTAGTGGTGGTTAAACTACATTGATAACTTAAGATTTAAAACACCTACTTTACAAGAGATCTTTTTAAGAAGGGAAAAGAGCAAGATACAAACTTGGAGAATATATTTACAAAGTACAGAAGTAAAAAAGACTCATCAAGAATATATGAAGTTGCATCAAAGCTCAACAACGGGGGTTGGGGGGAGTGCAGTTCAGTGGTAGGGTGCTTGTAGAACCAACATGGCTCTAGGTTCAATATCCAGCACTGGAAAAACAAACCAAATTCAACAGTGGAAAGAAAAAAATCCAGTAAGAAAATAGTTTTTGTAAGTGACAAAATTCTTTTTTTTTTAATTATGTATTTTCCTCAATTACATTTCCAATGCTATCCCAAAAGTCCCCCGACAAAATTCTTACCAAGAGGTCATATGAATGGCAAATAAATAAATAAAAGACTACTAGTTACTAAGAAATACAAATTAATATAGAGATATTACTACACACCTGTAAGGACAGATAAATTCAACCAGTGGCTAAGTACTGGCAAAATGTGAAAAAAATGGATTTTCTCAAATATAGTTGATGAACATGCAAAATAGCACCCCCCATTTTGGACAAGAGCTTGGCTTTTTTTTCATTTTAATTTATTTTACGCATATGAATGTTTTGTTTGCATGTGTGCACCATGTACGTGCCTGATATACATAAAGGCTAGGAGAGAGTGTTGGAGTTCTTAGAACTGGAGTTATAGACAGTGGTGAGCTGCCATGTGGGTACTCCTGGGACTTGAACTTTGGTCCTCGGCAAGAGCAACAAGTGCTCTTAAATATTCCTCAACCCCACCCCCAGCTGTCTCTCCTGCCTAGCGATTTCTTTTAAAACTAAACCGACACGTCAATCAGGCCATCACGGGACATTCCTATATTTCTAGTAATCAGAAAGCTTGTAAGAGGATGATGTGTCACATCAGTCTAGACTACATAGGAAGAGCCTGTCTCCCATCCAAGGCTTCCTGAAACACCCAACCCACCACATGTAATCCTAAACATTGACAAAGGTTCTCTGCTTGATCAAATTTCTCTAAATTTTCTTTCATGCAGACCTGTTTGCCTTCACATAAAATCCAGTCTTAAATTAAGCCAACTTTGCAGGACCTTCCATTACCTCATATCTGATCAAGTCCCTCTCTCCTCTCTATTCTTTCAAGTGATGCTTTATCACCCTGACTCTGGCCTGACTTCAGCAAAAATCCTGTTATGTAGATTTAGCAAAATACCTGTTTAACCTGTAGTTTCTTCTTAGTCATTTTCCATTCATAAACCCCTATACCCTGCTGCCTTGCTCTAGACACCCACTAGGCCCATGCTGCATTTGAAGATAAATTCAATCCCTCACCTCTATTGTAAAGCGAGACTCTGAAGCAGTGATGTTGCAGCAAGGGTCCTCAGGAGTCTTCTCTGGGAAATTAGAGGCATGGTTCTGCAGTTAAGAATGCTCACTACTTTCCCAGAAGACCAGAGTTTGGATCCCAACATCCACCTCAGGGAGCTCACAACCATCTCTAATTCCAGGTCCAGGGGAACCCACACTCTCTTCCATCCTCCATGGGCACTGCACACAAATGCCTTACCTTCACACAGACATCTAAAGATGTATTTTCTGAGACAGGGTCTTCCTATGCAGCTCCAGCTGCTCTGGAACTTACTATGTAGACCAGGATGGCCTCTTACTATGTAGACCAGGATGGCCTCTTACTATGTAGACCAGGATGGCCTCTTACTATGTAGACCAGGATGGCCTCTTACACACCAAGTTCCACTTGCTCCTGCCTCATAAATGCTGGTATTAAAGGTGTGCACTACACCCAGCTTTTTTTTTTTTTAATTACAAAGAAAACATTCAAGGGAACTTCAGTGCCACAATGGCTTCTGCTTTCTAGTGGAATAAGGAGCCCTTGTAGCACAAAACTAAAGAAACCTGCAGCAACTCCTGTGCCAACTTTGAGTCTTCTGTCTTCGCTAAGGATAGCTCCTTGCCCTTCTGCTCTCGCCCCTCCTCTCCCTACTCCTGATGAATGCCAGCTGCACTAGGGAAAGCTTGCAGCAAAGCCAGTCCCACAAAACCACCTCTCCGCTTCAATTTACCCTAAAACCCTAAGTTTTCTATGTAAGTTAACATACTTGATAATCATCTTTCCTTTCCAATTAAACAGAATCAGTAGAGAAATACATACTATCCTTTTTTCTGTAAAGACTTTAAGAAATTATCAATGATATTTATTATTAGCTAAGATGTAAAAGCACCATCAAACAAGATTCTATGAATAGAGCTTTACAAGACAGTAAAATTTCTACTATCAAAAAAAAAAAATCACTAGAAAGTAATTCTAGACTACTAAGTGCAACATCCACTGCTGGACAATCCTAATCATAAAGAAACTTGTAATTAAATTTATGAAAAATACCAATGCTGAAAATACCAAAAGAGTTCTGCTACAATAAAATGAGGTCACCAGGAATGCGTTCTAAAGCCCCAAGAGTGCATGTGTAGTTATGGATGGTTATGAATAGTTATGTGGGTCTTGGGAATCAAACCAGGGTCATCTGGAAGAGTAGAGCGTACCCCAAAATATTCCTTATAAATTGAATGAAAATTTAAATTGCTCTTAAAATATTAAAGATTATGCCTATGCTTCTGTTGTATTGCTGTGTTTTCCTAATTAGAATATTGATCCTGCAGAGAGAAGGGAAATTCATAAGACTTAGGAAGCTTACAAAACACAAGACTTACGGAGCTCCTCGCCAAGAGTTCCATAATAAGCAGTAAGAAAGTGCTGGCAGAGAACTGCAGTGATGCAGCTCTTCTGTTAAGTCTTGGCCATGTTCCTGAGTAACCCCAATAGGCTCACTGGTTCACCAAACTACACTTGGGTGGCACTCTTTCTTTCATTTGTGGCATGTTCCCTATCTGGAATGAAGTGTTCTATTCACTTTCGGGGGGGGGGGATCACACAACTATGTGTAATAAGCAGTCATGAGGCAAGGGCATCAGAGAGGGGGGTCAGTTTGTTTATTTTACACTTAACATACAAAGATTTTACTTGATATTGAGGGATAAGATGTAACTATACCAACGCATTAAAACCCACCCTCCCTCTGTTCTCTCCTTTGGGTTTCTTTTCAAACAGGACCTCACTTTGAACCTGAACTTTTAAGTGAAGTTGCCCAGGATAAACTTATCCCCTGGCATCATACTCTAAAATGCCAGGATTACAGCTGTGTGCCACCAAGCCAAATGCAATTATTTCTAAATGTCCTATTCAGAGAACAGAAGAATTCAAACTTCCTCCTCATAATAGACTTATTTTCTAATGAAGTACAACTAATATTTTTAAAGATGGGTGGTGGTGGAACATGCCTTTAGTCCCAGCACTAAGAAGGTAGAGGCAGGGGGCTGGAGAGATGGCTCAGCGGTTAAGAGCACTGACTGCTTTTCCAAAGGTCCTGAGTCCAAATCCTAGCAACCACATGGTGGCTCACAACCATCCATAATGACATCTGACGCCCTCTACTGGTGTGTCTGATGACAGCTACAGTGTACTTACATATAATAATAAATAAATCTAAAAAAAAAAAAAAAATAAGGTAGAGGCAGGCAGATTTCTATGTTCAAGGCCAGCCTGGTCTACAGACAAGTTTTCCAGGACAGTCAAAGCTACACAGAGAAACCCCGTCTCAACCCCCCGTAAACATAAAAATACTGTAGAAAATAAAGCTATTTTCTGCTAACTGACCCTTATAAAATCCATCCCTTATACAGGAATAGGAATATGCAAACTAATCCCTTCTGACAAGGGGGACAAACCAGTGCAGAGACTTCTTCAGAAGGTGAGGTAGAGGAGTGCCTGCTACTGTCAACAGGGGTAAACACTTGGGGAACAAAGTGTTAGATAGGAAGCCTACATTTAAATTCTCATCTCTATGTAATGAGGGGCAAGTACTTAATGACTGTACAGTCCCAGCTTTCAAACAGTGAGTCACATGCCTAAGGGAGGAGCCTGTATACAGGATGAGCAGCAACTAGGGCAATCAAGATTTCATAAGGAAGCAACAAGTCTTGGGAGAGTTTCAGACAGATAATTAGAAGCAACTATCCCAACATAGTACACATAATCCAACTACCTGCCAGGGAACTACTGAGCTTGCAAAAACCAGGCCATGCTCTCTGGGGCTTAATTTGTAAGGGTCACTGTGCTTGAGTTTCATAAAAGAACTACTATCAACCAAAAAATGAGACAATAAGAGAAAATTTAAAAACACGTCAAGTGTTAATTCTATGCTACTTCTATAGAAATGTTCTAATATTTTAGAGAGTTTCCTGCTAGCAAGCTCCATTAAATGAACATGAGTCATCAAGCCATAAGGAGAAAGTGAGATGGGTTCACATGAACACCAAGAAGATAAGGATGCCTTCTGATGGGTTCTAGGTCCACTCGGGTTCAGATTCTAGGCTAGTGGAGAAGAACCATCAATGTGTCTCTGACTCAGATAAACACACCAACAGGGCTAGAAAGGTGGCTCAGAGATTGAGTCCTTGTGGTTCTTCCAGAGAGGACCAGAACTCTATTCCTAATACCCATATCAGCTGTTCACAACTGTCTACAAGTCCAACTCTTGGGGATATGACACTCTCTTCTGGCCTCTGTGGGTAACTGCACACCTTAAAGACAGACAGACAGACAGACAAACAAACAAACAACAACTCACATGCACTCAGAGGCCCATGCTCACAGCAGACATCACCATCCACTGAAGTATCCTTCAAACAGCATTAAAAACCTCACAGCCCATCTCCACACAGAAGCACCAAACAGCTAAGGTACCACAGCAGCTGTGATGCACATGCAATTCTTTTGGGAAGCAGAGTAGTGATGGACACAAGAAACAGAGCATGGAACTCAACAGTCAGCATGAGATCCAAGGTTCGAATCCTGCCTCTGTTGCTAACATGCTGCAACCCTCTAACCTTGAACTACTAGATCAAAGGAGCCAGAAAAGTAACCACTCTTAAAATATTACCAGTCAAACAGCAAACACTTCTAAGTACAATCAACTACTTAGCATTCTCAGAATACATCTAAGCAATGACAGAAACACCACTCAGGAATTACTAACAGTGCTGAATCAAACATTTTCTGGCTGGCTTAAGAACAAAGCCATGGCACTTGTGATGGTTGTACATGTCTTTAATCCCAGAACTTAGAAGGTAGAGAATTCTGTAAGTTCAAGGCCAGACTGGTCTACAAAGTGAATTCTAGGTCACTCAAGGGTATACAGGGAAACCCTGTCTGGGAAAAACAAACAAGAACCATGGCCTGGCAACAGTGACATAATACTGAGCCCCATTTACTGAACACTGCCAGTTCTATGTGTTAAGTTCTACATATTCATTGTCTTGTTCAGTTCCTTAAGTAACCTATTAGAGAAGCATACCTATTCATTCTATACTATAGACAACCTCATGAGACATCAGAGACTAGACAGAGACTCCACACCAATCAATGGCAGTCATTTAAGGAGTTGGATAAAGGGAACCTCATACACTGTTGGTGGGAAACTAAACTAGTCCAGCAATGGACAGCAGTATGGCAGTCCCTAAAAACCCTAAAACAATAGTTCTACCATGCAACCCAGCTATGTCACTCCTGTGTATTTATTTACTCAGAAGATTCCAAAGCAACATGTCAAGAGATGCCTGCAACACTATTTACAATAGCTAAGTTACTGAGCCAACATAGGCATCAGCAACAAAGAAACGGGTAAAAAAATATGTGGCACATATTCACCATCGAATTTTTTTAGAATTAGCTTTTTGCAGGAAAATGGATGCAAACATGGAAAAATCATTAAGTGAATTACATGTCTCACAAACTATGTATTTTGTGTTTTATCATTTTTGTGGTTCCTTAATTTTATAGATATATAAAATCTATAGATACATTAAAATGTATCTATATGGCATATTCCAACATGTAGAGGAAAAGTTGTCTAGGGGAACAAGGAGAAGGGCACAGATGGGGGTATGGAGGATATATACTTGGTGTACAATACATAGTCGTATGAAAATGTCCTCATTTAACACGTTCCATGTACAAGGAATATACACCATGAAAATTTAAAAATCAGAGAGAGGCTAGAGTTGACTCAGTAGTTAAGAGAGCTTGTCGCTCTTAGAGGCCCTCAGTTCGGCTCCTAGAACCCACAGAGCAATTCATTACTGCATGGGCCTCCAGTTCCAGGGGATCCAATCAATGCCTTATTCTGAACTCCATGGAACACATAAAGTCACTTGCACACATATAAATAAAACAAATCTTTTTTTAAAAAAAAATTAAAGGAAAATTGTTAAGCAGGAGAGAAAAGAAAAGGATTTACAATGAAGATCTTGGGAGTAAAGTGGAAAGAAATAAAACTGACAATAATTTGGTAGCCTCAAGACTGTTGAAGTAGAAAGTGAAGTCATCTTCTAAAATCAAAAGAATAGGAATGAGGTGTAGAGTAACAAGCAGGGAACAGTGGGGGAAAGTTGCTGGAAAACTTTTTCCCAGAGATGGTAGAACGATCTGTCTAATCACATGGTCAGGAATTATGGAACAATCCACACCATACAAAACAACATACTGGAAGGAGCAGCTGCAAATTGTTTTTCCCACAGTTGGTATGCACATAGATTATGCCACTCATTAAGACTAGATAATCCGGCAGACCGTGGTGGCGCACGCCTTTAATCCCAGTACTTGGGAGGCAGAGGCAGGAGGATTTCTGAGTTCGAGGCCAGCCTGGTCTACAGAGTGAGTTCCAGGACAGCCAGGGCTACACAGAGAAACCCTGTCTCCAAAAAAAAACAAAACAAAACAAAACACAAAACAAAAGACTAGGAAATCCAAATCTCAAGGTGTAGCTCAGTGTAGAATCTTGTCTAGCATACAGAGGTCCTAGGTTTGGCCTCCTGTACTAAAAACAAACAAACAAAAAAGGTGGTAACTAGAGAATACAGGTCTGTCTAGGGATTGTTACTACCTTACTGTAATCATAAAGACAATAACCACAATAGCCTTCCTACTCCTTCTTACATTTAGAAGATGAGCTACATGGTCAAAGGAAGCACCAGGGTTCAAGCAATTTTTAATACCAGAGTTTTTTAGGAAACCTCAAATAGCAAACATCTTTAACTTCCTGTAATTGAAAGGCTTCCAAACATAGGCAAGCTATTAAGAAACATGATATTTTTGAAAACACATAGATAAATCTTTAGAAATAGAAGTAGGTTGGGGCTGGAGAGAGCGCACCATGTGTAAAGTGCTTGCTATGCCTGAGTCTGAATTCTCACATAATGCCTGAACACAGCAGCTGTATCTGTAATCACAGCCCTCTTATGGAGACAGCAGAGGCAGAAACAAAAACATCCCCGGAAGCTTGATCAGCTAGCCTAGTGTATGCAGTAGCAAATGAGAGACTTGGTCTCAAACAAGGTGAAAAGTGAGAACTGACACCTACACAGACAGACAGACAGACAGACAGACAGACAGACAGGGAGGCTTTTAAACATTAAGCAGCTATCAAGTTTTTCATTGTAAGTGTGAGACCAGTTGCAGAAATAGAAGAGCAGAAAAGAAACTGGTATTTAACATGTGGCTAGCCTTACACAATTTATAATTTGGTTACCCAATGTCTTGTAATACACAATCACATTTAATTTTCTAAATGATTCCATGTTATTCATCACTTTCAAGTGCTGTCTTCCAGGACCTAACCTAGGCCTGGGGATGTAGTTATAAATAAAAGTGCCACAACCTCCACCAAAATGTCTTCTTGAAAACTGTATCCTACTAACTACTGTTGTAGTTAGGGTTTGTATTGCTGCAACAAAACATCACGATCAAAACGCGAGTTGGGGAAGACAGGGCTCATTTGGCTTACACTTCTATACTGTTGTTTGTCATCAAAGGAAGTCAAGACAGAAACTCAAACAGGGCAGGGGCCTGGAAGCAGGAGCTGATGCAGAGGTTTTGCAGAGGCTGCTGCTAACTGGCTTGCTCCTCATGACTTGTTCAGCTTGCTACCTTGAGAATCCAGGACAACCAATCCAGAGATGTCACCACCCACAATGGGCTGGGCCTATTGATCACTAAGAAAATGCCCACAGCTGGAGAGGTTCCCTCTTTATGGATAGCTCTAGCTTTTATCAAGTTGACAAAAGACTAGCCAGCTCAATTACCTAGCTAGATTTCAATATGGTTAAGTCCCTCTGACACTTCACCTTTGTACATTTTGCACATTTCATAACAAACAGATAGCTCAACTGAAAGAAATCTAAAGACGGGGCAGGGGAAGGTTTGCCAGTTCCTCTACTCAGAATTTTAAACCGGTATCCACCAGTGATATTTGTACATACTTTTCTGGCACTGCCTTCTTTTGGCTTTGATATGTAAGGTAATATTGGTCTCAGAATGACCTGGGTATTCCCTCCTCTTCTTTGGAGAAGTCTGACAGGGCCTGGTGGTGTTCCTGCTTTGTTTGGTAGAAGCTCAGCAGTAAAGATATTAGGGGGCTGGTGAGGTGGCTCAGCGGGTAAAAGCACTAACTGCTCTTCCGAAGGTCCTAAGTTCAAATCCCAGCAACCACATGGTGGCTCACAAACACCCATAATGAGATCTGACGCTCTCTTCTGGAGTGTACAGCTACAGTGTACTTATATATAATAATAAATAAAGGACTGGTGAGATGGCTCAGTGGTTAAAAGTGCTGACTGCTCTTCCGAAGGTCCCAAGTTCAAATCCCAGCAACCACATGGTGGCTCACAACCATCCATAACGAAATCTGATGCCCTCTTCTGGAGTATCTGAGGACAGCTACAGTGTACTTACATATAATAAATAAATAAATCTTTAAAATCAATCAATCAATCAATCTTTGGGCCGAAGCGAGCAGAATTGATTGATCGGAATGAGCAGAGGTCCTAAAAATTCAATTCCCAACAACCACATGAAGGCTCACAACCATCTGTTCAGCTACAGTGTAGCATATACATAAAATAAATAAATAAATCTTAAAAAAAAAAAGGACATTAGGCCCAGGGTCACTCTGTGAAGAGACTTGATTCCCCATTCACTCTCCTTAATCAACTCAGATTCTGCTTTTCCCATGAGTCACTCTTGTTAGCTTTTATGTTTCTAGAATCACTCCTTTTCTTATAAATCCCAATGTGCGGATGTACAATTGTTTGTAGTACTTTTTTATTTTTACAACTGTGTGCATAACAGGTATTATGCAACATGGCTAAAATGCAAAAGCAACCCAAGTACTCATCAATGAGTAAGCTTTAAAAAAAAAAGGTAATATATATTGTTCTACTCTGTCAACAATGTTCTAGTCGACGCCTGGCTGCATACATAAAAGTGGTCCTATAAAGAGCTGAAAACTTCCTAATGTGTAGTTATAGCCTTTGACTTTTACAACAGAGCTAGTGCAATGTTCCATTCATGTGTTTGTGACACTACTGGTGAAAAAAAACTATTAAACTGCCAATCATATAAAAAGTATAATAATATAATTATATATACTGGATAATATCTGATAATAAACCACTGCACTTGTTTACATATTAATTATACAATACTTCAAATCATTATTTTAAAATGTAAGGTTTCTACATATATGCACTGCTTTTGTTTGGTTGGTTTTTTGAAGTCTAGAGATGGCTCAAGAGTTATGAGCACGCGCTTATCTTACAGAGAATCCAAAGTTAGTTCCCAAACATCCATGTTAGAATCACCAAAAGTTTGGGGCCAAAGGACACAGATGGTCGCACGCGCGCTCGCTTTTCTCTCTCTCTCTCTCTCTCTCTCTCTCTCTCTCTCTCTCTCTCTCTCTCTCTCTCTCTCTGAGGTGGGAGAGAGAGAGGGAGAAACTAGCACACGATTCCTAACTTGTTCTGTTTACTTTAGTTAGCACTGGGGAAGAAGCAGGTAGGTCCCTGCATGCAAGTGGATGTAAAGGGTAACTCTCAGGAGCACATTCTCCTCTCCTATTCTGTGGGTCCCAGAGAAATGAAACTCAGATTAGGTCTGATTAGGCTGAGCAGCAAGTGCCACTGGTTGATCTCACTGGCCATTCCTAGATTCTTTATTTACTGAAATGAAATCTTATGTGAAAGGAAAAACCTATATATGATTATAAACAGCAATCTACACTCATCTGCCACCAACAATCCATGTCTTTTGATAAGCAAAGGGTTTTAAATAAACTTTAACACATGAATTTAACGGAACACTAATCCTCAACAGAAAGAAACAGAACTATTGACATATGTCAGCACTGAATCTCACAATGACAGGGTCTACATAGTGAGACCCAAAAGAAGACAAGGAGGGAAGCAGGCTAGCTGGCTAAGGATAAAGAAAACAAGAACAGGGGTGTAGTTATTAGGAGTAGAAGGAGCTACCATGAATAATCTGTAATAAAGAAGAGATGGGGAAAAGACAAGAGACTTAGGAAACCAAAAACCAGACTACAAATTAAATTGAAACTCCAGAGGCACTGTAAAGGAATAATTTTTTTTTGCATGCACATTTAAGAAAATGATAGCAACAACAAAAAGGAAGGTGTTAATAGAACTATAGCACTTCTTAATTTAAAAATAGGCTTCACACATACTCTAACTGAAGTTCACAACAATGACTCCCATTAAGAAACATTCTTCCTAGCAGGATATGGTGGCACACATCTTTGCTCCCAACACACAGGAGGATTATGAGTTTGAGGAGAGGCAGGGCTATTATACAGCAAGACCTTGTTTCACAAACAAACACTCTTCCATTTTATAGAACTGGGTCCACACAAGTACTAGCTCTTGGGTGGCATGCTGATCCTGAGGAACAGTTCATGGTGTAGATGGACCAGTTCCCCATCTGTCTACAAAAGATCACAGAGCCTGCTCCCAGTTTGAAGTAACTGTGAATAGAGGTGCTATGCCTACCCACAACACACAGGTGTTGGGACAAATATAAATTGTCATTTCACTAGTACAAACATCAAAAAATGTGAGCATTAAGTGTATTTTATGTAAGAATGTTTCCTCTACTTTTTGAACATTTGAACTATTTTTTAAGGGAATAAAACTGCCAGAAGTAAATGTATATTTTTTACTTCACTTAACAATCTTAAAAAGTCTTCCCTAAAGATGTAAAAAATGTTTACCTCAAAACTAATGATGTATATGCTGAGATATCTAATGTTAGCAACTTAATTTGCAATACATAAAAAAGTGAGCTGAAGTCAGACTGGGTAACATTTACCCAGAATCCCAGCTAAGCTTAAGACCTAGGTAAGAACATTTGCACCAAGGATTTCAAAAGCAGCCTAGACATGTAACATGACCCCATCCCCTGAAGAAAGTGAAATCAGATGACGTCATCAGAATAGCAGGTGAACAGGTATGTGGTAAATATATAAATGATATTACTGTTAATGATAAAACTGAACTGATTCGGGTGTCTGAACGTTTCTATCAGAATGCCATAGAAGTACAGTATAGTTTTGTATGGTAACATGCAACCTCAGATACCACTAAAGGCACGATAAATCTTGATGCAGTCAATAAATACTTCTGGAAGTAATTCCTGCCTTCTAAACCAGGAACTACCTTAATAAAAGACATATGTTGAAGAGAATGCCTTAAAATTTCTATTATAAAATCTGAGTACTACAAATTACAGAATAATTACCTAATTTAAAAATATCTATTGTACTTAAATTTACAGTCCAAAAAGAAAATACCAACTTTGAGTTTCTAGTCCAGCATGTAATTTGCTTGCAAACCACCACTCAGACTTAACAATTAAAAAGCTGAACAAACTGAAAGTCAACAACTCTCTTAAGATCTATCAGAATAGTAATGTTGCGGGGTAAACCACTGTTCCCAAAATTAGAGACAGACAACTACATGTAGAGGATCACAATTTACCAGAGCAGAAACTCATGAATACAATTCCTCAGCAGGCAGCGCCAGGAGAGGGAAACAAACGTGAGCTGCTGTCAACAAGAAGCACCCTAAAGGGTGGAGAGGAGGCTCAGGCTGTCAGGGCTAGGTTTACAAAGTAGGTACTCTCTCTCTCTCTCACCCTTCTAGGAAGAAGGTGGTGGGAAAGGAGCCATTTTGAAATATGCTAGACCTTTTTCTTTCTGGGTGTTATGAAAACAACAGTATCTCTTAGATAGGTTGCCCCTGAACTCATGGCAATCTTTCTGTGTCACTACAGTTTTATACCACAACACCAAACAGGAACATTCTTTTCTTCTTAATAAGGCAAATTATTTACCAGAGGTGAGCCCACTAGGATTTTTATCAGGTTCCAAATATTCTGAAAAAGGGAAATAGCTAACTCTAGATAGCGCTATCCTTGCAAGAGAAGGGTACTAACTTAATCCACCCCATTTAGAAAAGAAGTAGAGAAGAACCCAACTATAACTAGCCTACACCAAAACATACATCATTTAAATTACAAAAACACTAAAAGTCCTTTAAAAGATTGATGGGGAAATACTCCTTGCTATAGAAAAAAACAAAGAATTACATTCAATACTGTCTCAAAACCTAGCCAACCAATAAATAAATAAATAAATAAATAGATTAATTAATTAATTAATTAATTAAAATAAAAAAGTGTGTGTGTGTAAAGAAACACAACTAGATCCTGAAACACATCTACATTCTGAGAAATGGTCCTTCACAGAGAGGAACCAGTGACATGACTCAGTAGGTAAAGACACTTGTTGCCAAGGTAGACAATTAATCCCCAGGCCCCACATACTAGAAGGAAAAGAAATCACTCCCATGAAAACAGATACACACTATATGTAATTTAATTTTTTTCAGTGAGAAAGAAAACCTTTCTCAAACATTTGAGGAAATATTACATGAAACTGCTTTTGTGCTTATCAATTCATTCTAGTATCTCCCAGCAGATCTGGAAGGCCATTAAAATAATACAGAATTCAACCAAATAACAGCCCCAGACAGGGTTTCTCTGTGTGGCACTGGCCATCCTAGAACTCATTCTGTAGACCAGGCTGGCCTCACACTCAAGAGCTCTGCCTGCCTCTGTCTCCCAAGTGCTGGGATTAAAGGTGTGCACCACCACCACCCAGCTGACAGACTAGCTTTTTCTTTCCCTCTGTAATTTTTAATCTTCTACTAACACACTTTATTTTACCTTTCAGTCATTTATCTAGGCCTTCAAAATCTTACCAATAGACCATAGAGTCAGACATAAAAGTAAATTCAAACATTCTGATAGGATCCTTTCTCAAGATGCCCTTTTCAATCAAATGTATACTTTGTTTTTGAAGATCCGTCAACTCTAACTCTAGCCACCTTTTTAAAAAAAGAAGAGTCAAGGAAGAGGCAGGCAGATCTCTGTGAATTCAAGGCAGAGGCCAGCCTGTTCTACACAGCAAGTTCCAGGCCAGAAAAGACTATACAAAAGCTGTCTTGAAAAGAGGTAGAGAGGGGAAGAGTGGGGAGAGAAGGGGAGGGCTTATTCAAAGTTGTACTTTTGTGGTTAGTGACAACTGAGAAAAGTATTGAAAAAAGGCAATCAATCAATCAATCAAACAAACAAACAAACAAACAAAAAAACCCTTTGCAAAAGTTTAATAAAAACTTAAGATACAACATACTTCAAAGTAAAAAAAAAATTTCCCCTTCCAATCATTGACTACTGAATCTACGTTTTATTTGAACCTCCAAAGGTCCCATCACTTTATAAGTCAAGCTTTGTTCTGTAGGAAGAGGTAGAAATGTTTATTTGAATATAATATTCTAGCCGAGCTAGGTGGCACCTTTGGTTTTAGCAGAGGCAGTCAAATGAACTGTGAGTTTGAGGCCAGCCAACAGCCAGGGTTTCTAACAGAGAAAGACCCTGTCTCAAAAGAACAAAAACAAAAATAAAAACAACAACAAAAATTGAACACACACATACATTATTCTATGTCAAAACTCTAGTCTCTTCTCCCTTTCCTTCTAGTCATATCCTTTCCTCTCTATTCTTTTTTCTCTCTTATGTCCTGTTAGGGGGTTGAAAGGGTAGAAAGGGAGTAAAGAAGAGAGGAAGAAAAAAGAATCCACAAAGGAAGCAAAGACAGGCTACAAAAACCCCCACAATTAAAACAGCGAGGCATGCTGGCACACTGGCAGACAAAAGCAGCCAGACACCTGTGAGTGTGAGGCCTGCAGGGTTATGTTGTAAGACCCTGTCTCAAAAACAGACGGCATGTGCACATGGGAAAAGGAGAGACAGCAAGAAGCTGGCCGGTCAAATCCAACTGATAGGTCACTGGTTTGCAACCTCTAGGTCTGTGATTTGGGGAGGTATTTAGGGGTGTAAATAACTTTCTTCCAGGCAGAGATACTAGTGAGTCTTTTCATTTATGCACATTTCAGAAACTTAAAGTGATGCTAGAAGGTCTATTTCTGAGCTGCCATTAAAAAAAGTTTCCCTTTTCTTACGTTATAGACCTCATCTATATTTTCATACTGGTCTGAAGTGAATAAGAAATTTGCTTTTAAATTCACAATTACTCTTGAGAAAAGAATTTTCTTGCACCTAGAGATGTATGCCATGTCCACTCACAAACGGCAACCTTCCATTAGCAAGCACTTTCAATGAAGTGTCCTATGGTCCACACCTCACCTCATACACAGATGAAGCGCAGTTTTTACCCAGCAGAAACTGTGCTTCACCTTGCCTAGGAGAGATTTCATTAAATCTCATTGCAATCATCTTAAATCAAAATACTAAAAACACAAAGTAATGGTTCTGAGCAATGGTCTTTGAAAAGCGGGGGACACAGCTAAAACCTTAACTCTAGCTCATTCACTACTCCCTGGTTTTACTGTTCTTCTTTGATCATTAATTTAGCCAGTTACTGACTCAAGTAAAACTGAAGTCAGTTCTTATTTTTGGTTATTAAGTTCCTCTCCCAGGCCTCTTAAAAAGAAAACTTTGGAAAAAACAAAGCTTTTAAAATTGTTGTTGTTGTTGTTTTTCTAGACAGGGTTTCTCTGTGTAGCCCTGGCTATCCTGGAACTCAACACTGTAGACCAGGTTGGCCTTGAACTCAGAGATTCACCTGCCTCTATCTTCCAAGTGCTAGAAGTGCCACTCAACTAAATTACTATACTACTATAATTAAAGAGGACAAGAAAAAAAGAAAAAAAGAAAGGCAGGCAGGAGGGAACACTGACATTGCCACAAAGAAGTCACTAAGCATATGTGCCAGGTTCTAACAAAGCCCAAGAGTAAGACTTCCCACTTTCCTGAAGCTTACAAAGCTGAAAAAAATGTAATTGGTCTCAAAAAAAAAAGTACACAAGCTGGACCTTAATTCCAATCAATAAAAACTGGATAAAATAAATCTCACCAAGGGGATTTAAAACATGGTACTCAAGAATACTATGCAACTTAAAGAATGAAAAAACAATTCTCAAATTCAAGCAGACCATTTCTTTTGGACCTTCCAAAAACCATCTTTAAAAGAAAGCCTAAGCAAAAATGAGTTATCTAGTCACCGCATGCCTATTAATACAATAATACAATTAATAATATAATACAATTTAATAAGTATGCAATATGTGCAAGATAAACCAAAGAGAAAAAAGATGTCTATCTGACCTTCCTCACCAGTATTGCTACCTCTCACTTTCCTCAGATAGATGCTGACACCTGCTCAGCTATACGATTTTAAAAACTCACAATGATACAGTAATTGGCGTACAGTGAATATATAAACAGAAACTAGTTCATTATTTAAAAATCCAATTTGAAATGCAGAATAAATGATAAGAAAAAGAGCAGTAAACAAAGGCATTAAAACCTCTACAGAAGCACAGAGCCAGGCTTGGTGACATATGCCTTTTTAGTTTTAGCATGTGGGACTCAGAGGCAGGTAGATCTCTGTGAGTTTAAGGCCAGGCTGGTCTACACAGTGAGTTCTAGGTCAACTAGGGCTACATAATTAGATCCTGTCACAAAACAATAACAATAACAACAACAAAACAGAACCACAACTGGAGTCTTGTGGAAGAAGAGGAAGAGGAGGAAGGAGGAGGGAAAAAAAGGAGAAGGAAGAAGAGGAGGAGGAAGAAGAACAGAAGGAGGAAGAGGAGGTGATGCTAGTGGTGGAGGTGATGGTGGTGAAATCTTTATGCAAGAGGTTAGTCCTAAGGTGAGCATATAAAGAAGGCTGGGACTTACCAGACAAGGAGGGACAGGCAGAGGATAGATAAGTCTAGAGAACTGGAATCACAACAAAGAGCCAAGAATCATAGCAAAGTACTGGGCACACAAAAAAAGTGATATGTTAGAAGTATGATGAGTGGGGCTGGAGAGATGACTCAGCGGGTTAAGAGCACTGACTGCTCTTCCAGAGCTCCTGAGTTCAATTCCCAGCAACCACATGGTGGCTCACAACCATCTGTAATGGGATCTGATACCTTCTTCTGGTGTGTCTGAGGACATCGACAGTTAACTCACATACATGAAATAAAAAGAAGTGTGATGAGCTAGGGAGAACACACATCACATAGGAGAGGCAAAACAAGACATCAAGTTCCAATGCACAGGCACTACTTTTAATTATTCTTAGCACCCACACACGTCATACATGATGTGAGTGTGTGCTTGAGCATGTGTGTGTGTGTGTGTGTGTGTGTGTGTACACATGGGGCTAAGGACTACTCTTAGGAATTCTCTTTCCACCATGAGAACTGGACATACAGTTCAGAGCAGATTTGCAAAGCAAGCACTTTCACGAGCTGAGACATCTCTCTGGCTCCACTGGCTTCTATCAGCTGTACCTTTTCTCTAAGGTAATACAATATCCTCTTCAGAAAATGCAGCACTTGGGCAGGGCAAGTAGCTTAGAGGTAGAGCACCAGCCAGAATGAAAAGAAATGGCAGTGGGGAAGGGGGATGTAACACCTACTATCAAAATACTAAAAAGATATAAATATGACATCTCTGACGTAATTTTGTTATTAATTTCAGTGACTTTCTTCAGAAGAACAGTAAGCAAACTGACAGATTAACACGACCTAGACATAAGGAAATTTATTTTATCTTTTTCTTTCTTTTTTCAGTTTTTCAAGACAGGGTTTCTCTGTAACAGAGAACAAATTCTTTCCTTCTCTTTTCTTTTTAAGATTTATTTATTTTATGTATATGAGTACACTGTAGTTGTCTCCATACACACCAGAAGAGGGCATCAGACCCCATTACAGATGGTTGTAAGCCATCATCTGGCTGCTGAGAATTGAACTCAAGACCTCTGGAAGAGCACTACTCAGTGCTCTTAACTGCCGAGCCATCTCTCCAGCCCCAAATTATTTTCTTAATGGATGGCAGTGTTTAGTTGGAGATGTAATCAGTTTATAAATAATAAACCTCTTAAACCCTCAGAAATAAAACCAGCTGCATATAAACATATTTATAAAGTACATTTAAGTTTTAATAACCAAAAAATACTTAAAAGACTAAATATTTTTGAAAAATTGATACTCTAAAACTGGGCTAGAAAAAAAAAAGCACCAAAAGGTCAAATTACAACGCAGAATAGTACAAAAGAGTTTTAGTAATTGTTTATGTGAAAGCCCTTTACAGCCTTCATTTATCTGCGACAGCAAGAGACTGAACAAGAGCAGAACTGCTATGCTTCTTGCTGGTTCTAAAGCACAAGTGATCAATGCACTCAACTTTATTTTATGCCAAGAAAAGTGTTCATCAAAATATGACTCTAAATTTATTCCATATCAAGTACAAATAAATTTACATTTAATGGCATGGCTAAACTATTTTTGACTTCTCAAGGACTGTGTTATTTTTTAAAACACTCTGCCTGAACAAAAATCTTTTTGCTTACCTGCTAAATTATATAAAAGGCCTTTAGGCGGAAAAGTAAGTAGCACATTGGAAAATACTGAGTTAGGGTGGTCTGTAGGGGCTGGCAGGGTGGACACTGAAGCGTGTGCACACTCTAGGCTGGCTCCACACTAGCAGTGAACAAACAATGTCGAACTTAATCGATCTTCCTTCTATTTTCCATCACAGCAACACCCACCAGTAATTTAACCTCTCAAAAAAATAAGAATAACAATCCGCATCTTCGTGCCATTAATGAGGAAAGGGACTTACTTATTGTTACCAGCTAAGGAGGGAAAACCCAATCGCTTTTTAAAGAGTGGCTTTTGTTTAATATGTAATAATATTTGAGAGCCAAACATTGGATACCTAGGCAGCCAATTACAAACTAAGATTTTACTGTGATTCCATTATGTAAGATTAAAATTCCAACTAGTGTTTTAAGAACAATTAGTCTTACTTATCCAATGGCCTTAGTATTGATCTTGCTTCTACAATGACAACAGTAATTAGCTCCTAAGAAGTTGTCAGAAAAGAAAATAATTAAGATTTTTAAACAGATACATCTGGATTTTCAGACTAGTTACTCAAAGCATCATGCAAGTTTAAGTATTTTTAGTTTTCTTTTCATCATTTTCCACTTCTCATAATAAAGGAAATAAGTTTATCTGAAAATGTATTAAAGGTTAAGGAAAACCCTGCTAGCCAAAGATGTAAAGAATTTTCTGAAAACTGACAAAAAAAATTATAAAGTTTTCTAACAAACATCAAAGTACTTCTTCATGCAGCTCTGTGAGCTAGTCAAGTCACATACTTGTATTTAAGACAAACACAAGAATGTGGTAGAGTATCTCTGAACTTTAGTTTCTAGACCAAGTCTTAAATGTTATTCCAATACATGCTGGAAAGCAGTATCACCTTCTCTTAGCAAAGAAATGAGGTCGGTGGCTTAACTGCTTCCAGTCCAATAACAAGAGCAATTGTTAGCTGGCATACATCAGGCCACGAGTCAACCCAGATTGTGGTAGCTAATGATGACCCTTGAAAAGACAGGCCAGGGCTGGTGAGATGGCTCAGTGGGTAAGAGCATCCGACTGCTCTTCTGAAGGTCTGAAGTTCAAATCCCAGCAACCACATGGTGGCTCACAACCATCCATAATGAGATCTGACTCCCTCTTCTGGAGTGTCTGAAGATAGCTACAGTGTACTTATATATAATAAAAATAAATAAAAAAAGAAAAACAAAAAAAATTAAAAAAAAAAGAAAGAAAGAAAAGACAGGCCATTCTAATCCTTGGAACCTGTGAACATGTTACTTAAAATGGCAAAACAGACAGCAAATGTGACCACAAAATTCGAGATGGGGAGATTACCCATCTAATAGCTTGTGTTCCCAAAAGTAGGAATACCCTTTCTGTCTCTGGGAACAGAATGGGAAGAAAAGGTCTGAGAGTTGAGCTTGCTGACTATGAAGATAAGCAAGCAGCAGGTCACAGGGCAAGCAATGCGGCAGTCTCTAAAGTCTGGAAAAGGTATAGAACTACTTCAGTCTCTTAGCGCTTCCAAAAAGGAATAAATAATACAGCCTCTGAAGACATCTTCATCTAGACTGATGAGGCGCATGTTGGACTCCCCTATGGAACTGTCAGAGTATGTTTGTACTCTAAACCAGAATGCACATAGAAAACTAACAAACCAATCAGACTACTAATTGGCTGTTCTGTATTTTAAACTATTGTCTTGCAATATATTTTTTAAAAATCTGTCAGTTGAGAAAATATATTATTCAGAAAGTCAGAAGTGTTGCCTCTCTCCAAATAAAATAAAAATAAAAATACAGTTCACAAACATGGCACAGGCCAAGAGTTGATTCAACATCTAACAGAATGTCATTCTGTTGCTTAGTGATATTCTGGGCCAATGATCTGCTTTTGAAACTTTGCTATCCTATTCCTACCAAATACACACCCTGAAATTGCAAAGCACAGAATTCCTTTGTCTTTCCACACTGTGAGCTCACACTCTCTGCCTGTCTGTCTCTCTGTCTGTGTGTGTGTGTTGGGGGGGTGTGGGGGATATGAATATATCAAGGAATGTAACTGGCTCAAGCAGCCACAAGAGGTTCAGTCAGTCACTCAACATACTAATTAAAGAGGCAAGCAATGATGAAAAGCAGACATCTAGTCAATGTGTTGGGAAGGGAAGCAAACCGTTTCAATGATCCCGATTATTCCTTGGGGAACGGATATGAGCCTTAGGTTTAAAGTGGAGAGGCACTGGAGCAAGGAGCAGAGGGGCACAAATTAGCAGTCAGTCCCAGTGACTACTGCTTCAGCTCTGGCACTGCAAAGTAGTCCATTATTATTGTGTAAGAGGACAAACTGCTTCTTAGGAGATGATCCAACACAAGCCCCCCCATCATGAATAAATGTCCTACAAGGAGTGCAAAAACTGGCATCCTAGGCGACTGCAGCCTTAGGACAATGACATAGCTAGCTATGCTTATTTCCATAAAGTAGGATGAGATAGGAGAGTTGACACTACATCCTTAGTGAGTATTATGCCTGCGCAGTCAGGCCGGAGGCTGACTTGAAGTAAAGCAGACTCAACATGAGGGCAGAGGGGATAAAAAGCCTAGGGGCTTTACCCTCTGCTTAGGTATCCTATGGGCCCAAACTGGGAGTTGATATTTCTTTTGTAAAAAACCTTTTTAAGTGCCTAAAAACACATAGCATGGCTGGGAAAAAAAAAAAAAAGATGTGAATTGACAATCAAGAAGAATGAACTTGGGGCTGGAGAGATGGCTCAGTGGTTAAGAGCACTGACTGTTCTTCCAAAGGTCCTGAGTTCAAATCCCAGCAACCACATGGTGGTTTACAACTATCCGTAATGACATCTGACGCCCTCTACTGGTGTGTCTGAAGTCACCTACAGTGTACTTACATATAAATAATAAATAAATATTTTTTTTAAACATGTTTAAAAAAAAAGAAGAATGAACTCAAAAAACAAAGATAGTGAACATTTGCATAACAGTGAGGGAATGGAATTAATGAGCAGAACGTTCAACACTGAATGTAGTTCAAAGAATATTGGCCAAGGAAGAGTGATAGATAAAACAAACTGAGTAAGTTAGTCCTTAGCTTCCACACTGCTATTATTACATTAACACATGGGGAAACAGCATAAAACAGCATTTACGTAATTTTGCAAAGTCACACAGCTAAAAAGTAACAAAGATAGGATTCAAATCCAAATATTGTGAATTCAATCCCCAGCACTAAAAAGAGAAGAGGGGTTAGGCGTGGTGGTTCACACCTTTAATCCCAGCACTTGGGAAGTAGGGGAAGGCAGATAGGTTTGAGGCCTGCCTCTGAGTTGGAAGCCAGCCTGGTTGACAAATTGAGTTCCAGTACAGCCAGGGCTACACAAAGAAACCCTATCTCAAACAAAACAAAACGAAAAAGAAAGGAAGGAAGAGAAGGGAGGGGAATATGAAGAGGAAGGGGGGAAAGAAGAAAAGAAAGGAAAGTGGGGCTAGTCTTAGACATTGGTTACTTTACTCTGCTGCCGTAGTTATGCTACTAATTCCTTCAGACAGGAGTAAGTCCTAGCTCACGGACACAGCAGCAGACAGAAGTCACTTGATAAGCACTGACTAGCACAGATGGCAGGTTCTGGACTAGACATTTCTCTTACCTGAGCTGAATTCTCCCGAGAGCTCAGTGAGCTCTACCACTGTTTTTACAGATGGAAAACCTGAGGTTAAGGTTACATGACCTTAAATAGAACTCCAAATATCTGACCATCACTGGCCTCAACTTTTTCATTTGTGGATTCAACTGCAAACCCTATCTAAGCTCTGACGTAGGTGCTCGTGGTGGTGTCTGCTGGTTTGAGCGTATGCATGAGCAAATGCAGGTGCACACGCACTTACCTGTATGGCCATGAGCGTGAGGCCACAGGTCTTCCCTGGATTGTTCTCTTAGTTTATAAAATGAGACCCAGGACAGCCAAGGCTACTACTCAGAGAAACCCTGTCTTGAAAAACCAAAAAGGAAAAAAAAAAAAGAAAAAAGAAAAAAAAAAAAACCCCTTTCAAAATCTCTTCTAAGTTATGCACTGAAGATGTTATCATAATTCACCATTAAATATTTGTTGTTGCCAAGGATCAAACCCTTCCATTCGCCACTGAACTATACCTCAGCACCAAAATATTTTTAATTTTTAGCAGCTAACAATATATTGCTGAATAAATGACTTGAACATTTCTTCATTTTTGTTAAAATTAAAAGAAAAAAAAGCTTAACTGCTAAGCCATCTCTCTAACCATTTTGAAGATTAAGATTTTGTTTCATTTTTGGAAACAAAATTCAGATACTATAAAATCCCCCCTTTGATAACTCTAAGTAGATACAACAAAAAGACCACTACTAATTCCAGAACATTCTCACCCCATGAAAACAAAATCATAGTCCTACTCAGATTCCCCACCACTGGCACCCCAGAAAGGCTATGTTTTTTTCTTCCAATTTCTTTAAATGAACTCAAATAAACATGTGGTCTTTTGTGAAGGACGTACTCACTGTTTTTCTTTCGGATGAGGATTAGCTAGTCTAGGCTGGCTCTGAACTTGCTTTGAAACCGATAAAGACTTTAACTTCTGAGCCTCCACATCCCGAGGACTGGGAAGCCATGCATTTCCAGGTTGGTTTGAGAGAGGCTAGAGTGGAATGCAGAGAGGATCATGCGCGCTGAGCAAGCGCTCTGCCAACTGAGCTACTACATTACTACCCCCTGCAGGATGTTTTCAAGTTAGTCCTCATTGTAGCATAAAGTTGGTATTTCATTTTTCATAGGTGCTGTTTTACTGCCCAGAGAAAGATCAAATTTATTCTTTAGGTAATGAATATCGAGGCTGTTTCTAACACTTGGTAGTTATGAATGAAGTTGTGAACTTTCCCTGAACAATTTCTGTTTTGTTTCATGACAGGTCTTACAATGTAGTCCAGGCCTCAAACACAAACCTTATGCTCACATGTAGGCTTCTGTGTTAAAGTGTGATTTGCATTCTCTTGGGTGCATACCAAAAATATGAAACTGCTAGGTTGCAGGGTAATTCTATGTTTAAGGTTTTTCCTTTATTTCCTTAAAGAAGTTGCTGGCTGCACCCCTTTCATCTCAGCACATGGGAGGCAGAGACAGGTGGATCTCTCTGATCAAGTTTCAGGACAGCTTAAGCTACATTGAGAAACCCTACCTTGAAAACAAAAAACAAAAACAAAAAAATGGAAAGAGAAAGAGAGAGAGAGGGAGGGAGGGAGGAGAGGGGAGGAGGAGGAGGGGGAGGGGAAAGGAGGGAGGGAGAGAGAGAGGGAGGGAGGGAGGATTGAGCAACCAAACAAGCAAGCTACTGTTTCTAAGGTGACTGGAACAACCTACATTCTTAGGGTCCAGATTCCCATTTCTCCAACTCCTTACCTATATTTTAAAATACAGACAATCTAGTAGACAAGAAATGATTCTTGTTTTGATCTGCACTTCTCTAATGAGTGAAATTTTAAGACCTGACTGATCATTTGTTTATCTTTTTGAAGATTTATCAGAAACTTTAGTTTATTTTTAAATTCGTGGTTTTTTTAAGCAGTGTTCTTTTTGAGCAGTGTTCTTTATATAACCTGGATGTAATTCCCTCACCATATACAAAGTTTGCAAATATTTTCCCATTCTGTGGTTTGTCTTTTCAGTCTCTTGATAGTATAGTTGTGGTGTACCAAGTTCTAATTTTGATATAATCCAGGTTTGTCTATTTTTTAATGGTGCTAATGCTGTATCTAAGAAAACACTGCCTAATTCAAAACCACAAAGATTTCTACCTATGCTTTTCTTCTAGGAATTTTTATGGCTTAGCTCTTAGGTCATTTTGAATTCATTATTCAGTATATTATGCAGTAGAGGGCTATCTTTATTTTTCTGTGATTGGATTTCCTACTGTACTTTGTCCTTTAGAGTTTTTTTTTCATCTTAAAGTTTTTCTACAAGAGGGCAAAATGTACCCAGAGAAGAGCAGGAAATAGGAGAAAGAAATACTGCTTTCTTCCATAGAATTAAAAAGGCCATGGTGGAGGAGAAGCCGAGAAACTGATTCAAATGAAAGATAAGCATAGAAGGAGCACGTATGAAGCTTAGGGTGCAGAAGTTAATGTACTCTGAAAGACCCTGGATTCAATCTCCAGCACAAGAAGGCGGGGAGGGGGGCTTTAATTCCTAATGGTACTATTGAAAGCTAAAAGATTTCTACTACATTGAGGTCACCATAGGTTGGTTCCTTAAGTCACTGACTGACTCGGGAGGGACAAAAGTTTGTTTTAGAAAAAGCTGTGTTTTAAATCTTTTTTAGATTTATTCGTTTTTATTTTATATGTATAATTCTTTTGCCTGCATATATGTATGTGTACCACATGCATGCCTGGTACACTAGGTCAGAAGACAGTGTCAGAACCTCCAGAACTGGAGTTACAGGTAGTTGTCAGCCACCATGCAGGTGCTTAGAAGTGAACTTGGGTCCTCTAAAAGAACAATCAATACTCTTCAAGAATGAGCTAACTCTGCAGACCCAGAGAGATCTACTTTAATTGCTTATTAAACACCCAAGTGAAGTAAGGCAGCATTTTCAAAGTGTTCAGGTCATAGATTAAAATAAAAGCCATTAAAGTCATGATGTCAAATAAAATTACCAAAACTATGTATGAGTACCGAGGCTTACAGACTGGACCCTTGCAAGTATACTGTCCTCGAGCCTGGTGTGAAAATAGCGTTTCAAGAGGAAACTGTTAGGAAATCAACAGTTCCAGGATGAGAAATGATGCTTTCTCAATGGTTGTTTAGCAGGAGGCTGGGACCAAAACCTGATTCAGGTTGGCTCGTGAGTAAAGAGAAGGTGACAAACTCACAAGTACAGGCTGCGGCAATACTCTGGTTATTGTCCTGCCCACTCAATGCATATATACATCTTCCATACATACATACATCAAAACTACAGATATTTCTTTAGGGATGGGGTCACAGGAAAAAAGAATAAGCAACAATGAGAGGAGAAAGTAGAATCCCAGGAATGGTTTTATGTTTGTTTTGTTACTGTTATTTGGGTTTTTGTTTGCTTTTCAGGGAGCAATTGGTCAAGGTTTATTTCTGGCAAACCAGAAAGAGAAAGTGGCAAAGTGAAACCTTCAGAGTAGAGAGCAGACAGAGCTAAAAGTTAAGTAGCTATAGCCAGAAAAGTTGTTTTTAAGGAGAGATAAATCATAGTATGTTGGTATTCAGATGAGAACTGTTCTGTGGAATATGAGAATGAGGGAGGGGATGAGGCTGAGGCCCAATGGGAGTTCTGAGTACTCGCTAAAAGCAAATGTGGTTCACTCCACACCATGTGCTGGGGAACAGAGAGGATAACTGTCAGTGAGTTCTCGATTTCAGAGGCAGAGGACTGTTAATACTAGAGGGCAAGAGCCAAAGGGCATGATGTCCAAAACTGAAATGACTGAAGAAATTACAATTGCGCTACTGTTATAATATAACGGACCTAAGGGATCAGTATAGGTGGCTGAGATAAGGCACCAGAAGCTAGAGAAAGGTCATAGAAGTGATGCAAGAAGCACCTACCTAGGGAAATTAGAAAAAGGTCGTATTGGAGACAGGAAGCCATACAAGACACATTCTTCACAGAATAGAGGAAGCAAGGGTCAATGGAAAATTACAAGGAATATCATCTGACAGTGTAAGATTTTTTAAAGCCATGGTTTTTGTTTGATATGTTAAAATGAGAGGGTGGTTTCAGAATGCAGCAAACCAAAGCAAATGAGGACAGCTCACTTTAAAGTTTAAAGCAAGTAAGCGCAGCTGTAGAGATCACTAATCAAAGACAATGGCTTCGTGGTTTTAAGTGTATGAATAGTTTGAGTAGGTAGCCTTGGAGGTAAGAAGGTGGCATCAGATCCCCTGGGCTGGAGTTACAGGCAGTTTTAAGCTAGATGGTGGGTGCTAGGGGGGGAAAAATCCCATTTTCTAGAAGAGCAGCTCTTATTTAACTCTTTAGCCCTCATATTACTTTTTTCCCCCTTACGCTAACTTTAGAGAAAGCCTCTTTCAATTTCTCTTAATATACTTTTTCGAATTCTTCTAGCAGGACAACAGGGCTTCCACCTTCCAGATTCCAGGCTACTCAGTGCTACATGCCCTCTGACTATAAACTTCTTTTTAAGTTTGTTTTTATACTGATGGGCACCAGAGTATAGTTTTGGCTCTCTAAGTGCACTCAAAAAGCAACCAGACTTTGTTTGTCACTGACCCTTCAAAACAACGGATTTTTTCTGTGGAGGTAAGCAGGAAACTGAAAGCTTTATCTTCCAGAGCGTTCTCACCATTCAAAGCATGTCTGGGATGGAAACTGCCCAGTAGGCCAAAGATCAGCAGGCACAAGTAGCAAATGAAGCAACTGGTGAAAGTCCCAACCAGCTATTTCTGGCCTATAGGAAACCTGTTCACTATATTCATAGTCCAGTCACCTAATAGTAGTTTCTCAGTTGGCCATCTTGATTTTTTCTTAGGTACACTGTATACCTGGCAACATACATTGGTAAATACTATACTCTCTATACACTCTTGACTTTCCCCTCAAAAAAAAAGGACACACTCACACACACTTTTAAAACCCATGGAGGCTAGAGGTATCAGATCCCTCTGAGGCTGGAGTTACAGGTGGTTGTGAATCTCGGATCCCTTTGCAAGAGCAATAAATGCTATTAACCACTAAGCAATCTCTTCAGCCTTATACCTTTTCTTTAGCTTCTAATATTCCAATAGCTAAAGCTTCTATTAGTAACAATGGCATTAAAGATGCATTCATAGCCCAGCAGTGGTGACACATGCTTTTAATCCCAACATTTTTAGAGGCAAAGGCAGGTGGATCTCTTAGTTCGAGGCTGACCTGGTCTACAGAGCGAGTTCCGGGACAGCCAAAGCTACACAAAGAAACCCTGTCTCAAACACCCAAGAGAAATGAAGGAAGGAGGGAAGGAGGGAGGGAGAAAGGAAGGGAGGGAGAGAGGGAAAGAGCAACCAGTAGGGGCTAATACTCATACTCAATTTCATTTACTTTTTTTTTGTCTTGAACTAAACTGGTCTTCCTAATACAGTGTAAATGATACTATAGTTTCGAAATGTAAAATTACCCTTCAACCCTTGGGTGGCTTTAGTCTAGAGATCTAGCACATGTTTTAATTGACTGGAGTCTCCTCTTTCTCTCTCAACTGTCTTTATCTGATTTTGCTAGTCTAATTGACTAGCTTCTCTCTCTTTTTTCCCTTAAATCTGTGTAATATAAAAATCATAAATTCCTTTGAAGTCTTAGTTTTTAAAAGTCTGCCCATTAAAAAGTATAGCTGACAACTTTTTGTACTCCTTCCCAGCTACTGAGTTACCTAAAGTTTTCTCATGCTTTCTTACAACCAATCTGGTTCAAGGTCCAAGCTCACCCTGGACTCCTGAGGGATAAAGCAGTATACAACAGTATCACATGTCAGTACCACTGACGAGCTCCTGATGTGTAATCTCATAAGATATTGATTCAGCACTGATGATATAAGCAGGAAATCTAAATTTAATACCCTAAAAGTGCTGTTATTTTTAGAAAAAAAAAAAATCTGAATGACTCCTAGGAAACAGAAGTATACTTAAAGATGAATTAAATATACATTGAAAGGTAAAAATAAACTTACCATAGTTACTGATATGAATATATACTTAATGTATCTCAGACATAGTTTTCTTTTTTTAAAAAATGCTATTTCTGCAAGAGAACCCATGCGTACGGAATGCACAGGGGCCCAGCAGATGCTAGGACTATGTTCTTTGGGCTAGAGGTTCTAGTTTTTTGACACCACCTGGTTTTTACCTCCCTCAAGTTTGGTGATGCAGGCAGGAAGAATTTGCTGAAGGAGGTGGAAGCAGGAAGATCACCAGTTCAAGTTCAGCAAGAGCTACACATTTCAGTGGTGGCTCAGGCCTTTAATCCGAGCACTCAACAGAGGCGGGTGGATCTCTGTGAATTTGAAGGGAGCCTGTTCTATAGAGCAAATTCTGGAACAGCTAGGGCTACACAGAGAAACCCTATCTCAGAAAAGATGACAAACCACAACAACACCACCAGCAAGAATGTAGGGGAGAACATAACTGCATATGACCCAGTAACATCTTCAAACTTTGTATTTACACACTATCCCTTACTCTGAAGTTTCTTTCATTTTAAGTTATGCTATGTTAAGTTTCTTTAATCTTAAGTTATGGGAGCAACACTAGGTAATGATTTCAACTTAAAGTATGTCTATTTATATTTACAGATGTTGGCTGTGAGTAGGAGGATGAGGAGTTCTGTTTTTCTCATGGCTTTCCTATGTTCCCGACTGTTCTGTTAGCCTCATCTGCTTTGCAGGCTGCAGAGATGGCTCAGTAGTTATATTCACTGGCTGCTCCAGGGGACCCAGATTCCCAGCACCCACATGGCAGCTCACTGTCATCTGAAAACTCCTGTCCCAGAAGATCTAACACCCTCTTCTGCCTTGGGCAGCAAGACATGCATGTGGTACAGACATACATGCAGGCAAAACATTCATACATGTAAAAACAAACAAAAAAAAAAAAAAACAAAAAAACATTGTTTTCAAAGACCTGTTTTGAGAAAAAAAAAAATCTATACAGCTCTCTGAGGGGACCAGGATTCATATCCCAGCACCCAGGTCAGTAAATTACCTATTAACTCTGGGAGACCTGACACTCTCTTCAGGTACCAGCACAAATGTGCACATCTGTACACAGACACTGACACACACACACACATAAGTAAATATAAAGTAGGGGGCACTAGACAAAGGCTCAGTAGTTACAAACACTCACCTTCTGGAGGACCCCAGCTTGGTCCGAAGCACCCACATGGTAGCTCACAGCCGTCTACACCACCAGTTCTAGGGGATCTGATACCTCGGTTGGCCAGGGAGGCTCCAGGCACACATGCAGTGCACATACATACACGCAGGCAAACTATTCATACACATAAATATAAATTTTTTTAAATAATCATAAATAAGAATGGTCATAGCAGTTCATATCTATAAACTCAGCACTTGGAAGACAGTGGTAGATCAGAAGTTCAAGACCAGCTTCTGACATGTGACTTTTTAAAAAACTATGCAGAGTGAGTCAGAAATTCCTACCATGTTCTAGTTGTGTAGCTCTTGAAGATTAGCTAACCTTTGCATATCCAGTTTCCTCACCAGTCAAAGGAGCTGGTAACAGCACCTACACCACAGACACTCGTGGGATTTAAAGAGGTTCATATGTAGGATTCACAGTAATGATCTCATGATCTTACAGTAAGAAAATGTTAAGTATTGTTTAGTATATCTCAATTTCATATACAACTCCATATTTGACTTAATATACTATATAAAAGAATTAACATTCTTTTACATTACATTTTAAAACTGAAGCAAAATGAAAATACATCTCATGCTAAGATTATATAATCAGAACACACTTAGAAACAACACTGAAAAGACCAAAAGATTGTGAATGACAGCATTATAGCTTCATACAGAAAAATAAAATGGAACTTGGTGTCCACATGTCTTTAGGAGGACCCTAAGAAAAGGGGAGTTCCTACCCCTGCTGTCTTCCCACATAAAGTACTTCCATGGGCTGGGGATACAGGTCAGTGGTAGAAAGCCTGCCTAGTGTGTATGAGGCTCTAACCTTAACTCCCTGCATTTTTCAATGAGTAACGAGTAGGATACTTCTAGTCAACCTTTTCTTACTACTTTTGCTCCCTCTCCAGCAGCTATTTTTTTCATGAAAAGTTCATGAGAACGTTGGATTCATTCAGCAATATTTACCAAAACAGAACACCTGACCAGATTTATTTTTTAATTAAACTTTTTTATGGAAACCTACTGCTGTAGAAGCATTCATACACACACATTATATGCAAATATATAAATAGTATTTAAATGGAGTTACTTATCATTTAATGGGGGAGGTAATGCCCCAACTAGACACCATATTATATCAAATAAAAATCCCAGGATCAAGAATGGGTTACATCTTTTTAAGGTATAGGCTAACGGGGTCCCTTAGATCACCACACACACACACACACACACACACACACACACACATTACAGGATGTTGCCAATGCTGTCTGTTACTCTCCACCACATACCTATGTCATCAGACATTGAGAAACAGCACTAGCACTCAACTGGTGGCTTCACTTTTACAATAGACATGCTTCTGAAAGAGAGACGTGGTCATCAACCTCACCCAGCTACAAAACCTACAAGCTACAATATCAACCTGCCTCAAAATACACACTAATACAATAATGGCACAAATGTTCCACGAGTAACCACTACCATCTGATCGGATTTAAGCCTGATCAATGTGATAGAACCATACTTGACACTGTTAATGAGAAAAAGAACCTAAGACTAGCCAGATAGGTCACAGGCCCTCGGGGAAAAAAATCTAATGATTATACCAATAAAAGGACTCCTGATAATGTTTTGCCATACCAATAGATCAGTGCACTGCTGAACCCTAATCAGAGAAACTCCTTTTTACCTAACATAGAGACTCACAACCAATGTGATGAGAGTGAGAGACTTTCAAGTACTCAGCCCTAAATGGCTCTTCCGGCTCCTCCTCTCAAGGCTAAAGAACCTATGCAGAAGAAGAGGCAGAATGACCCGGGCGTGGTGGCACACGCCTTAAATCCCAGCACTTGGGAGGCAGAGGTGGGTAGATATCTGAGTTCGAGGCCAGCCTGGTCAACAGAGTGAGTTCCAGGACAGCCAGGGCTATACAGAGAAACCCTGTCTCGGGGGGGGGGGGGGAAGGAAGTGACAGAATGACACTTAAGAGGCAGAGAAGGTGAACTACTCCAAGGAAACAGTATTTTCCAGAAATAACAGGACTGATGCACAAATGAACTCAGACAGCAAGCACAAGACCTACTCAAGTTCAAACCAGATAAAAATCTCAGCACAGAGAAGGGCAAGTGGGCACAGAATCTCAGCCCTAACTAAGAAGCTATTTGCAATTGATAATGGCCTGGAGAGAGAAACCCATTTTCTTCAATCCCAGGGGATAACATCCTCTCTGGCCTGTGTGAGCAGCACACATCCATGGTTCAGACATACATTCAGACAAACACACAAAATAAAAATAAAATCTACAAGAAATTTAACTTAAATGACTTTGTCATTCCTCCTCAATGATATGATCAGAAAAACCTGGACAATCAATTTACTCTTTCAGCCAAATTGATATGAAAATAAATTTAAGAAGAGCAAAGATGCCATACAATTAGATCCGAGTTATTACGCCACTCATTTAAAAAATAGTGTTACAGGGCTGGTGAGATGGCTCAGTGGGTTAGAGCACCCGACTGCTCTTCCGAAGGTCCAGAGTTCAAATCCCAGCAACCACATGGTGGCTCACAACCATCCGTAACAAGATCTGACCCCCTCTTCTGAGTGTCTGAAGACTGCTACAATGTACTTACATATAATAAATAAATAAATAAATAAATCTTTAAAAAAAAAATAGTGTTACAGCTACAGAATATATGCTAAGAGGGAAGACGTTGTGGAGAAATACATCTAATAGAACACTCAACGACACTTAACAAATCTTTCATTTTGGAGAACAGATTTTGGAAAATTCAGTTTAAAGCAATTTTACTCATGTTTAAAGCATTTATATATATTTTTAAATAATATTATTTTAAAGTATTTTTAGAGAAACTTCTCTTTTCTTATCTCTACTTTGTTGTTGGGACTAGGAATGAATTTAGCCATTACAAAAGAGAAAAGGTTTTCCTCTGCTTTCTTTAGTTTCAGCAACTAGATTTTCAGCATTAAACTCACACACACACCACCTTCAAGAGTAAGACAGCACTATTTATAATTCAAGAGAAAAGGCTGGAAACAATTTTACCATTAATCAATACCGAACTGGTGAGCCTGGCTTGATGGTGAACACCTGGATGTGATCATATCGCTCAGGACTGAGACTGGAGGATAGCCACGGGTAAGATACTTCTTACCAAGGAAACTCAAGCGACAGAAAGAGCCTAACAAGTAACTTTTAGGATCCGTAAGTGGAGATCTGGATTTTTAGCCATGACTGTTTATATGTTTAGTAAGAGTCGATCTTCCCTAATTTATTCACAATTCCAAAAGGAAGAGCTTTCCGGCCATCCGAGTACTAGAGGAGCTTAAAAGCCTATGACAAGTGAGTTCTTCTGGAAAGCTCTGTTTCAGGAAGGAAAGGAGTTTAGGATAAAATTCCGTTTGCAAATGCCTTCAGGTCAAAGTAATTTTTATGACACAGAAGCATATTTTGGAGCCTCCTGCCATTAACAGAACCAAATATGTATGCACTTTCTTTGTACAAGGTATTTCATTTACACTGTTAGCAATACAAAATATTTTAGAACAAAATTCATGCACCAAGAAGCTAGCAACTCTCAGCACAGCAATGTGGCAGGAGCACCTTTGAGCTGGCAGATTAGAAAAGTGAAAACAGAACGATACTTGCCACAAGGAAGAATACAGAAACACTGTCGGCTGGGATACAAATTCTGAAGATCTAACAGAGTAAGTAAGTACTTCTATGAAGTTTGCACACCTTCTCTTAGAGAAGATGCATATGTAATAATTTATTCTACAAAATAGTCTCACAAAGAAAGACAGTACTACTTATAACCCAAGAGAAAAAACTGGAAACAATTTCACCATTAAACAATATGGGACGAGTGAGCCAGGCATAATGGTGAACACCTGCATGCAATCATATCTCTGAGGACAGAGACTGGAGGATAGCCACTTGTTCAAAAAGCCAGCCACTGCTATACAGCATGGCCCTGTCCCAAAAGCAAATAAAATCCAAGCATATCCACAAAATGGAATCAATTATTTTGAAAGAAAAGAAATCAAAATGTATTGACATAAAGTAAGTACCCACACATAGTCAATGGAAACAGAAAAAATGTTTAATTGGCCTATTTTGGGATAGGAAAAAAAAGAAAATGACACTAATCCCTATGCCTGTAATGGGAGGTAAGGAAGGATTACAGAATATCTCATTCTATCACCCTACTTCACCTTAGGCACAGATATATAACTTCTAATAGGTAAAGAAAGGGATTTTAAGGGGGGAGGGGTAGGTGCAATAGCATACACCTATAATCTCAGCATTCAGAAAATTGAGCCAACAGGCCTGTGAGCTCAGAGTTCAGGGATACTGTAAGCCACATAGGGAGAATTTGCTTCAAAAACACAAAATCAAAAACCATAACAAAACCCATTAAATAGTAATTTCTTTAACCCAATGTATCCAAAATAATATTTCAGTATGTAATCAACACTTTGAAAACATGGGTATTTTACATTTTTGCACTATTATAGTAGCTGGTATGTACTGTAATTTATACTTTATGGCATAATTCAGATTAGCCAGATTTCAAATGGCTAACAACCACACACGGTAAGGGGTACTGCAACAATCAATACAAACCTCAATATTTAAAACACAAATCTAGAAAGGTAATATTTAGGTGACTTAGGCTAACAACAAAATAGTAGGAAGTAAATGCCTAAGGAAATGCAGACTGAGCCAGAGAAAGGCAGTCTTGGATGATTTAGATTTTGTACTGTAAGCTAATAAGCCAAAGAAAAACATTTAACAAGGACAAATGATGAGTAAAACGATTTCAGTAATCTGTAAGTACTTTTTCTTCACCAAGAGAACATCACTGGTCATAAGCTCTTTCTTACTTGGAAACACTGCCAAGGCTAAATGAGCGGCTTTTCTGGCAAAAGTCAGAAACCCAGCAATGCCACATCAGGACCCAAAGCATAATCAGCAATATCAGCAACTAACTGCTCTGCACTGAAGTCATGGAAGTTTTCTTCCTTCCTTTTTTTTTGTTTTTTTGTTTTGTCTTGTTTTGTTTTTACTACATTGAGCAGCAGTGCACTACACTCATGGGGGTAAAAGGACAACTCGTAGGGGTAGGTTCTGTCCCTCCGGCATGTGGATCCCTTCCTAGAACTCAGGTTTACATCAAGATGAGCCCTCTTCCTTTCCTTTCTTTCTCTGCAATGGGAAAATGACCTGAGAGTTCACATGTTCTCTTTGACTTTTGAGACAAGAAACCAACAGATTCCAACAGGTTCTTGTGATATCCAAGACTGCAGCGCTACACTGCAATAGAAACAAACAGTGCCAGACATTTTCACCAAATGGGAAACTCAAAGTCTTACTGCTTTTTGGATAATTTTTTATAGTTCTCAAATTATCCATACTAGATATATTGCTCTCATAATTGTAAAAAAAATGTTTTAAACTGCTGAACACATCACAAACATCCTTACTCTACAAATCACATTCTAGAACAGATGTGTGGTAGACAAGCCAGGTTTCCTTGTTATCTACTAATGTAAGATCCCTGCAACGTCCCCTATGTAGATCTTAACTAACTACAGTTAGACAACTGCTTGCTGTCAACCTCTTTACTCAGGCCTTAAGCTGCTATTGCTTGTGATCTTTGCTAAATATATCAGTAGAACCTGGGAAGAAGTCCATAGTATAACCATGAGATTGCTCCAAAATTATTTTGTATTTCTTCAGATTCTAAAAGAATTACCCTTAGAAGGCTAAGAACCAAATGGATTTTGCCTTCTCTCTCCAGAGCTATCTTTAGGAAAACTACCATTGGCCCAACCCACGTGGTTCTAGAAGGACCACTACAGGTGGTGCTGAAAAGATCTTGAGAGAGAAGTGGGTAAGGAAGTGGATAAGGAAGGCCCAGACACTCCACGCATAATCATCTCTGTAGGAAACAGATTTATGCAACTAGAAAAGGTTTCCTTTCTCCTGAAAGTAGGCAGGCCCAGGTAAGCTCATAGTTAGTTACCAGTGACCCTCTTCTGCCAGAAAATGTACTGACAAAAAAACAAAACAAACAAGCAAACAAAAAAACCCACCAAAATGACAGAATCCAATTACACCACTAGATTCAGTCACACTCATTTCTAGGTTTCTTTTTAATATGGTGGGGATAGGGCTTTTCTTCCCTTAATGTACATTGGGCTTGTCAAACTGCAAGAAAGTCACTTTTGAGAACTACCCAATCAATCTTGCTGTCAAAATACACAATCTATATGATAATCACTCCAGATTGTCTTCCTCCAGCCCAAATCTCTATGAATTCCAGATCCATACAGAAAAATTTCCCAAAAGAGCCTCCTTTTTTTTTTCTCCCTATGATCTTTGGTATTGAAGACTGAACCCAAGGGCTTCATATCTATACAAGTGTGCACTCTACCACTGACTGCAGCCCGGGCCCAGAAACCTCTATGTGGTTGTTTAAGGGCTGTTTTAAACTCCTAAGATAAAAAACAAAAACAAGAAACAAAAAACAAAAACAAAACACTACTTGGGGCTAGTGAGGTGGCCCGGGGATAAAGGTGCGAGCCACCAAGCCTGCCCAGTGGCGTTCAATACCCAGACCCCACGTGGTAGAGAGAACTGATTCCTATGAAATCTCCTGTAACCTCCACACATGTGCCCACAAAGGCACACAATCAATCAAGAAAAAAAATATATACACTATTTTTTTCCACAAACCCCCTTCCTCCACACACACACACACACACACACACATATACATACATACATACACAGATACACACACACACATATATGTATACACACATATATGTGTATGTATATATGTATGTATGTATCTATGTATGTATGTATATGCCAGCCATTCAAGGACAACAATCCCAGTTCAAACTGCTCCTGAAAAGAGAGCAAGAAGGAAAGCTACTCTATGATTCTGTGACAATTATAATTCCCTGTACTAACACAAACTAAGACTTGTATCAGAGTTGGCAGGAATACAAAGAAAGTCAGGGTATCAGGAAAGAAAGCAGCATGTATAGCTGTTGCCTACAGACTGGATGGGAAGGCCTGGGGAAAGAGTTAGGCTTGCTCCATTAGCAGGGACAGAGCACCGTAAGCCAGCCAGGGCTAGGGAAGAGCTCATCTAAGCTCCATTGCCAGGCACAGTGTTTTACATAAAGCACCAGAAAGACTCAAGTTCAGAGACGAATCAGGATTTGAGAAATAATCAGACAGAAAAATCTGAACAGTAATTCATGGGCGGGCCAGCCACACAGCTCAGCAGGTCAAGGTGCCTGCCACCAACCAAGCCTGAGGACCGGAACTTGAACCCAGGACCCACATGGTAGAAGGAAAGGCTCACTCCTGCAAGCATACACACAGAAATGAATGTAACAATTCATGGGACTAAGAAACATTTTTTTTTTTAAGTGATGGGAAAAGTGAGACCTGGAAATCGTTAAGAGAAAGGAGGAAGAACAGAGGTAGAAAGAAGGCAAAGGGGAATAAGGTCGCCATGGCACTGACGCCCCCTTTTCACCCACTTCATTCTTCTCCCTAACAAATGTCAGAATGCAAAGTAACATGTTCAGAGAAGTCTTCCTAGATTCTCTAAGCAGCACCAGCACCAGGTCAGGTCTCCACTGTAAGCCTGTATAATACCCTACACTTTAATTATCATCACAATTACACTTAATTATATAGAACTCATCCTTCCACATGTCTCCCCCACTAGACTTTAAGCTCCACGGGTCCAGGGACAATATGTGTGGTTGCCCCCCACCCTTAGTGTGTCAGAATACAGCACATATCCCTCCAATGAAACACTGATGAAAACATGGCAAGGTTCTGTTTTAAGGGTGAGAAGTCCAGTGTTTAGATGGGACTAAGCTACAGCTCCTTTGTGAATGTGAAATCCTGTCAACAAGGAGTTAAGTCGATGGATGGTCACCAGAGTCGGAGCAGGAAAAATAAGTCCACTCCTGGCAGCCTCCACAGGACGGGTTATGGATGACTGCACTCTAATCTTACTTCAATTTTGCTCTATTTTGCAATTTCTCTTTAGTGACTATTTATTACTTTTGTAAGAAAAAACTTCAAAATGTTAATATGATTTGAAAAGAAAATATAACAGCCTGAGAGAAGAGCAAAATTATAGAAAAGTTTTTGTAAACTATAAGATCCTAAGTACATGTGTACTTTTAAAAATCCAATACCAGCCTGGTCTACAGCCACTTGAAGGCCAGCCTGAGCTATGTATTGAAACTCTGTATCAACACAACAGGAACAACAACAACAAAAACAACAAGACAACAGAGAGGATAATTCATGCCCCAATCGGTAAGAAAAGGAAATGAATCAAAATGTTAACTAGTAAGTGGGAGGAGGTCCTCTAGAAGGAAAATAGAATGGAGAAGAAATCCAAACCAAAGATCAACCAGTGAACTCTTCACTCTTAAAAGGGTAGGGAGAAGGAAAGAAAGTTAAAAAGGTCTCCCCCTAGATTTGGGGGGGGGGGGGCGGCGGCGAGGATATAAAACAGAGTACAGGTTTAATTAAAAACCCATTCCAATTTTAAATCTGTTTTCCATAAACTCTGGGTTCCCAAGAAGTGTTCATAGTTTAGTTCTGACACTAAAAAAAAAACAAAAAAACAAAAACTAAGATAGTTTTGTTCAACATCTTTTAGTTCGAGAACAATGATAAGCATTAAATTACCTTTTATTTTATCTCGAAGTTTAATTTCCCCTCACGAGCAAACACAAGTCGGTTTACAACTGAAGCAACACAGGAGTTCGTGAATAACTAGACAACGCTCCTAGGTCTTTGCACAATTTTGCTTTAGTAAGAAGGCCATACTCTTGAATACGACGTCCCTGGGTTCAATCCCGGCTCACTTATCTAAGTTATTTAAACCTCTGCGTCTCGGTTTCCTCTTCTAAAGCAACAAAGAATACAATAACCAGGGTTATCTTAAGAAGTAAATGGCGTGACACCGGTGCTAAGTTCGTATCATGTAGTCAGAACGGTTTGTAAGCTGTTTAAAAGAGAAAGCCTGCAGCTCTTTAACCAAATGAAAAAGATCCACACCACGACTTACAAGTCACAAAAACGCCAGGCACGACTAACACACGGCGTTATTATTTTTCTTCCCTGCCGCGTTGGAGGTTTGGGATTTTTGGTTTTGGTTTTTTTTTTTTAATTTTTAATTTTCCTTTTCTTTGCCAGATCTTTCCGCTAGGAGTCTGAAACGGGGGTTGGGGGGATGTAACGCAACCCAGCACAAAGTTTTACGAAATCGAAGTGCAGAATCACAACAGACATGGCAGCGGAGGCCGCGCAGAACAACAGGTGAACCAACTCGCAGGGACGGAGGGGGAAACCCGGCGCCTTCCCGCAGCCAAGTTGGCGGGCGGGCCGAGCACTTCGCCCGGCCTCCGTCCCCGCACTGAACACGCTTCGTTCTCGTTCTCTAGCAGGGTCCCGAGACCCAGTCCCCGCAGCAGCCGCCGCGCAGCTCCGGAGCGGGAGCAGAGCACCGTTCCCATTTAAGGCTTCCAGAAGCGTCCCCGGAGTGGTGCGAAGGCGAACAAAAGGGCAAGCGCGGGCGGGCCGGGCCGCGGGGCCGGGGGGTCTCTCCCGCAGGCCCCGCGGAGGCGCGTCGCGGCCTCCCCTGCGCCGCCACCGTCGCCCCCAAACTTCGCCGGCCTCCCGCGGCGCACCCGCACTCCGTCGCCACCCGCCAACTCACCGGGATCCCGAGAAACTCATCCTCCGGCGCTCGGCGCGGGCGGGCACGGACAGCCGCGGGGCGGCGGGGCCCGGCTCGGCCTCCGCCCTCGGCGTGCAGCGGCCCGGGCCCGGTCGCCCCTCGCGCGGCCGTACAGTCGTCGTCTCGCGCGGGGCCGACGCGCGGGAGCTCGAGCCTCCCTCCCCGCCCTTCCCTCCTCCCTCCGCCCTCCTCCTCCTCCTCCTCCGCGCGGCGGGCAAGCAGATTCCAATCTCTGCCGCCTCAGCCGCGGAGGACGCTCGCTCGTTCGCGGGGCGGGGGAGGGGCAGCGGGGGAGGGGGGAGGGGCGGCTCGGGCGAGCAAGAGGCGCCGGCGCGCGCGCACTGGGAAGGGCCCGCCAGCTCTGCGCGCACCCGCGCCGGGGCGCCGGCCCCGCCCCGGACACGAACCGAGCCGAGAGCTCGGCGGAAGCGCCCGAAGGGCCCGTGGAGTTCGGCGCCCCTCTGCCGGGAAGGAGGCCCGGCCGCCGGCACGGGGGCGCCAGGTTTGCCGAGGGGAGGGGGTCGCCCCTCAGCGCACGCCGCCGCCGCCACCGCACGCGTGACGGAGGGGCCCACTGGGGCAAAGCTGCGTGAAGTGGACGATGCGGGCACACTCCTTCTAGAGCCGGAGCTCGGGCTCCACGGGAGAAGCGGCCCGGTGGCTCCGAGGGCACCGAGGCTCCCGGTGCGGGATCGGTTGCCCGTCTCGTAGTTGTGGTTGCAAAGAAAGATGTAAGGCACACTGCATTCATTACTCACCCCCTCCCTTCCCCGTCCCCCGGTGCTCTCTGGTTCTGGCCCGCCGGGAGGAACGTGGAGGTGCACGCGTTCTCCGGATCACGTAGCGAAAGCCTGGTTTCGGCCCGGGGGCCCCGCCGCTGGGGTGGCTTGTGATCCGCGGGCCTGCGAATTCCTCGGGCGTAAGATAAGGAGCGGCGAGAGCCGGCTGAACTGAAGTCAGCGGACTATAAATACGACTCTCAATCCACCTTTGGCTCAGCCGAGTGACCTCGGATACCCTCCCGAGGCTCTTTCCATCCTTTTAGAAAAATGCAAAGAACTGTCACTACCTCTTTTCTCCCTTTCCCCTCTCATTCGCCATGCAAAATGCCCTTAAAAGTATTCAGTGGCCTGTGGATGAAGAAGGAAAAGATAATCCCTTTTTAAACCAGTCGTTAAATATATAACCTCTTCCGTTTAAGTATTTCAACAAATATTTCGTATTCGTTCTGTTAATTCACTTTTCTGAGAAAACTATAAATCTCTTGGGAAATTGTTTAAAATAGACAGAAGAAAGAGTGAAGGAAGAAACTGTGCCAGGCACTTCATACTTGTGTATTTACACACATTCTGGCCTGGAGGGAAAAAGCAAAACAAAACTTAGATCCCACGGTATTCCCTCATATTCAGCTGAAAATATGTACAGTCCCTTATATTCTAGTTTTAACTAACTGTCCTTCGTGCCCCCTTTCTCCTCCGTCAGCTTTTGCCTTTAGGGCCATCAGTGCCTCCATTGTCTTTTGTTACATTTGAGTCACATTCTCTCGTCTTTTTTCTGAGCTGTCTGGGTCTTGAGTCATTGCAATATTCTCACTGCACTGAAGGAATAGTGTGATATCAGAGAGGTTTCTTGCATCCACTAAAAATGGTGACTTTTCTTTCCGGATATTTCTATATACCACCCCTCTTGAATTTGAAAAGAAAGAGCAGACCTTTTGTTCTAAGAGATTTGAACTCGTTGGCCAAAGGCCTTATGCCTATCCATGTGTTATGACAGAGAAGACCATGGCAAGTGAACCAAATGGTGTGACTTCTGCATCCTAATTTGATTTGCGGGCTAGAATCAGTCTGTGAAATAGACAAGAATCTCAGGTTGGAGCTTTAGTGTACCAAGACTGGAATACACACACTGGTGTTGCCTGATTTGAGTTACATGCTACTGAAATAAGAGCAAAGTGGGCACGGAGCTTTATTAAGTCATAGCTTTCTTCTCCACAAAAAAAAGATCCTTTTCAAGTGTTTGGGACTGTAGCTTGGCTTTCTCACGTTCTCCTTAAATCAACTCACCTAGTACCCAGACTTAACTCCTTAGCACATCACAGTCCACAGCCAAGTGAACTGGGCCAGGACATGGTTTGCTTTTGGGTTCCTGGCATGTATCAGCATGCCAGCCTGTTTCTCCGGTTTGCCTGCCCACTAAATGAACAGAGCCAGAAGCCCAAGGAGACATCTGGACACGTATGGTCTGGCCCCCAAAGTCAAAGGCAACACTTCAAGGTCCAATTTAACATTCTGTAATGCCGTAGAATTCCTTTAAGTAGGTTAATAGAAGGGACTAGAAATGAGCCTTTTCCTCTGGGCAGTCAGTTTTATCCCAGGTTCTAAAACTGGCATTTGTTGCCTAAGCAAACCAGGAAGCATTCCTACCTGATACTGATAGCTCCCAGCTCCTCCACAACACTTTTTTTTTTTTTTTTTTTTTGGTTTTTTGAGACAAGGTTTCTCTGTGTAGCTCTGGCTGTCCTGGAACTCACTTTGTAGACCAGGCTGGCCTCGAACTCAGAAATCCGCCTGCCTCTGCCTCCCGAGTGCTGGGATTAAAGGCGTGCGCCACAATGCGCCGGCTACCTTTGTTTTATTTTTTTGAAACTGGGTTTCTCTGTGTAGCCCTGGCTGTCTAGGAACTTGCTCTGTAGACCAAGCTGGCCTCTGCCTCCCAAGTGCTGGAACTGAAGGCCTTTGCTGTCAACCAGGCTTCAGAACACTTTCTAATCACCTATTCTATATTAATACTCCAGGCGCTCGTTTTCTTTATGTTGCTTTTTATTATCCGAATTTATTTAGTTTATGAACAGAACCCCTCCACCCTTTAGGGTTTAAACTCCAGGAGAAGACTGGCCAGTGTGTTCTCCACTCTCCTCCGACCTTAGCTCCTGGCTTGCAGTACTACTTGTTAGATACTTGCTGCCCGGTGTCTGTTAAGTGAGTGAGACAGATAAGCATGGATTTCCTCTGAGCTCTTCTGAACCCTGTCACTATGACCCTTTCAGTGTTAGAAGGTGAGCATGACTATGTGAAAAGGGTGAGGATCGGCCAAGGAAACTGAGGATTACGTCATCTGTAGTGAAATAGGGACTTCTGCCTTCAGGGACCCAAGTTCAATAGATTAATCCGAGTTAATCCGCCCCAAGTCATTTTCCTGTTGTAAAGATTTTATGAGGCAAAAGGCAGCAGTAAGTCATTGTGGGTATAGAGATAAGAGCTCAGGAAAGACCAGTGGAGGGATGCCCGTGGCAAGTGACACTTAGGTTTGCTGCAAACCCAGTATTAAATGGATAAATGTGTTATGGGGAGTAGAGGGGACACATGCAATTTTCAGCCCGGATACTACCATATCATTTTAATAATGATACTCTACCATAGCTTACATACAGTATTTTATTTCTCTTATTTATTTGTCCTATTTGTATTTTACTTATAAACCGTTTTCTCCTTTCCTTTCTCTATGTTAATTTTGCTTTGCTTCAAAGACATTTCCTGGGGCTATCGCTGCAAAGCAGCACCACTTAGTCCGTGCTCCCTGTTCCTCCTCACCTTGGCATCTAGTCCCTCCCTAGGCCACGGGGCAGAAAGGATTCCCAGAATTTCTGTCTCAAGCCCAAGCCTGACTTTTGTTAAGCATCCCTCTTCTCTGTACACTTGGGGAGCCCTGACCTTGGCCCTTTTCTAGAAACCGACCCACAGCCCTTTTATGTGCCTTTGTATGTTTGTTTCTTGGAGTCGGTACATGTTTGGCACAACCTGCAAGAAGGAATTTCCAGAACTGGTCCTCTCCTTCTCGAGTGTAGGTTTCAGGCATTGAACTCAGATTGTCAAATTTGTCAGCAGGTGCCTTCACCCACTGAGCCATGCATTTATTTGTTTTTGAGACAAGGACTCGTGCTCCAAGCTGGCCTGGAACTCCCTGGAAGACAATGACCTTGAACTTCTGCTGTTAGATCCTGAGTGCTAGGATTTACAGGTGGTGCCACATCACTGGGTTACTGTCACTGCTGGGGCTCCATCCAGGGTTGCCTGCATGCCAGGCACTCTCCCTATTAAACCACATCCCTAACCTCAGCCCTTTTATACTGAAATCCTGCCCTGCCAGCCTGCAAGTTTCTCCGTCTCGTCTGGACTCACCCGGGTCCTAGGATACAGATTGGCCACCCTGTGACTCTGGCTCTTTCCTTGTGCACTCTGTGTTCCTGACTAGTCTACCCATCTTATCAGGAGTGCTTTCCCCATTTCCTGGGACTGGGTATACTGATGCCAACTGTTCTCCTGGACTAGCACCTGTTGTTAGCTCACTTCTCTGGTTATCAGGGGCTACCCATGGCACTTCATTTCCTCCCAGCCCTGCTCCCACTCAGCCCCGCACAAATCCTGTCCTTTCCTGCACTGAGGGTGGTAAGTTAGTGACCTATTACACTAGAATTTTCAACCAGAAAAAAATACATAATGTATATATCTATATGTCATAAAATGTTATATAGAGGAAATACATATGCATATATGTGCTGAATATCTATGAATAATTTTTGCCTGGTAAAAATATCCTAGCTAGCAACCAGGTGGTAGAGATACATGCCTTTAATCCCAGCACTCAGAAGGCAGAGTCAGGTAGATCTCTGAGTTTGAGGCCAGCCTGATCTACAAAGTGAGTTCCAGGACAGCCAGGGCTACAGAGAGAAAGAAACTCTGCTTGAAAAACAAAACAACAATAATAATAATAACTGGAGGATAAGGTCTGGTACTTCTGCATATGTGCAAGGATGTAGGTTCAATCCCCAACAGAAAGAAAAATAGATAAGAAAAGAATCCAAGAGTAGCATATATTTGAAAAAGTATGTATGTGAGGGACTGGAAAGATGGCTCAGCGATTACTACTATGTACTGTTATTTGACAGAACCCAAAACTTCACTTCCCAGCACTTACACTGGGTGGCTAACAAGAGCCTGTAATTCCAGCTACAGCTGACAACTGGCTTCCACAACCTTCTACACATATGTGCATGTACTCTCAGACTTACACATACACATGATTAAAGTATTTTTTAAAAATGTGTGTGTGTGTGTGTGTGTGTGTGTGTGTGTGTTGGGGGGCAGGTGTGACTAATTCTATTTGTCAACTTGATGGTATTTAGAATCATCATGGAAGCTACACATGGGCCATCTTTAGTCCCAGCACTGGTGAGGCAAAGGCAGGCAGATGTCTTGAGTTGAATGCCAGATCCTGGCTAGCCAGTGCTACATGAGGAGACCCAGTCTTTGAAAGAGAAAGAAAGAAAGAAAGAAAGAAAGAAAGAAGGGAGGGAGGGAGGGAGGGAGGGAGGGAGGGAGGGAGGGAGGGAGGGCAGACAGACAGACTGTGGAAACAGACATATGGGCTTATTGAGGTAGAAATAACCAACTGTAAACATAGTCCACCCTGTTCCAAGAGCTAAAGCCCTGGGCAGAATACAAAGGAAAAAGTGAAGTGTGTACCAGCATTCATCTCGCTCTGCTGCCTGCCTCAAGCTCCTGCCACCACTGTGGCCTGTACCCTGGGCCTGAGTCAAAACAAACCCTTCCTTAAATTACCTTTGTAAGATATTTGTCTTAGCAAATAGAAAGGTAACGAGTTTGTGTGTGTGTGTGTGTGTGTGTGTGTGTGTGTGTACATACACAGACACATAAATCAAAAGCCCACATCCCATTGACTTTCTACTAAACACTGAGTTTTCCCTTGGGGTTGCCAGTCCAGAAATCCCAGCATCTGGAACTGGGTTTGATGGCCAGTAGGAGCAGGGCAAGGTGCCATGATAATGATTCAGGCAGAGATGCATTAGATAGAGTCCTTGACCAGGAGGGTGGAGCCACGGACAGCCACACTGAGTGTGGGCTGTGCACTTATCAGGCTCTGCAGCTGGATGTGGTCTCAGCAGGGTAACCAGGCATGCTGGTTTATCCACCAGATGTGGTGACAATTGCTAAAGAACTGACTCAGTCCCAGGAACTGTGGTCCTGTTAAGCTCACTCCACTCTATTCCTACTAAAATTTGATTGCTGTTTTGTTATGTCTTCAGTAATCAAAATGGAATGAGCTGTGTGACGCCAGACCCTTATGCTTGATTTCTAGCACACTGCTTGGCATACCGAGTAGGTAATAAATATTTATTAAGCAGTAACTGTATGACAGTATGGTTTAGGCATCACAGATGCTCCTGTCCTCCAATGACGTAACTTTCACTGAAGTCTTAATAGCTCACTCTGACAGTTAAATGAGACTCCAGTTGCTTTTGAAAACAAAAGTGAAAACTGTCTCCCTTCTTTCAGAGCAGCACAATCCTGTATTTATCCAATAACCAGTACCTGCATTCCTCTAAAAGGCAGACTATTTTTATTTGGTTTGCTATGCCCCTTACAGCCTGCCTTCCTCACTGTATGCCCGAACTATACTAGCTCTCCTACTTAGAGGCCGTCCTCTCAGATAATCATGCTGCTCTCACTAGACCTCTTGTGGTGTAACACCAGAGGTTATTGCCGTTAAGTCTAGAAATCACTGCATTATGACAACAAACTGTTAGACTTTTCTCCAAAAAAGATCATGTACCCTATCCGTTTATGTGTGAGCACGTGCTTCTCAGCCTCCTGGCCCAGGAAGAGAAAAATGAGAGTATCAAAATATACGAGGTATCTATCAGTCTCTGCCTCTGCTAAGTCATTGTTTTCAAAGTCCAGCTGGAGGAGGGAAATAGTCACAGACTTCTCGAATCAACTGTGCTCTTCTCCTTGTCTCCCCCAACACACACACACTTAACTGCTATAGTGGATTTGCTGAACACCAGGGTTGCTAGGTTACCACTATTCAAATACTGCCTTACATGACTGGTATTACCCAGAGTTCACTTATTCATTTTTTCATTTTCTTCCTTCCTTTCTCCCTTCCTACTTTTTTTCCTCTCTTCCTTACTTCCTTTGTTTTGGGGAGTGGGGTGGGAGCACAGTTTTGAGACTGAATTTTTTTTTCTTTTTTGGTTTTTTGAGACAGGGTTTCTCTGTATAGTCCTGGCTGTCCTGGAACTCACTCTGTAGACCAGGCTGTCCTTGAACTCAGAAATCCGACTACCTCTGCCTCCCGAGTGCTGGGATTAAAGGCGTGCACCACCACTGCCCGACGAGACAGAATTTCTATGTGTAACCCTGGCTATCCTATAACTCAATTTGTAGACCAAGCTGGCCTTGAAACCCAGATATCTGCCTGTCTTTGCCTCCTAGTGCTAAGATTAAAGGCTGCACAGAGTGTTTTTTTTTTCAACATGTGCACATGTACCAAACACCATGAAAATACTATTCCAGTTATCATCAGAGAGACTAATCCTTGTGTGTGTGTGTGTGTGTGTGTGTGTGTGTGTGTGTGTGTGTGTATACACCTGTGCTTTTCTGGAGATCAAAGTCAAGGCTTTCCACACCTATTCCACACCTATTGCATAGTTAAAGCAAGAAGAATGTGAAGAGAGAACCTCAAAAGCTCCAAACAAAATGATAAGGAGATTGGAATGAGGACTGTCCAGATTTGATAAGTACATGTTGTAGACTTGTTTTGAACTATTATACAACATAAACATGTACAGCTATTACATGTTAATCAAAGAAGGTTTTTAAGAAATGAATTTTTAATTGTTTAATACTATGTACCTTTTAGAGTAGTTGGAAAGATATATTTAAGCATTTAATCCTTTGTTACAAAATAAGTGTGTGTGTGTGTGTGTGTGTAAAGGACATAGGGACAGAGTATTGGGAGTGTTCTGAGTGGAGGTCTAATGGATAGCTAGCATTTCTTCAATAAGCTTTACCTCCATTCTATAGGCAATAACACTTTTTTTTTTTCCGAGACAGGGTTTCTCTGTATAGTCCTGGCTGTCCTGGAGCTCATTTTGTAGACCAGGCTGGCCTCGAACTCAGAAATCTGCCTGCCTCTGCCTCCCGAGTACTGGGATTAAAGGCGTGCGCCACCACACCCGGCTGGCAATAACACTTTTATAACCTGAAAGGGGCTAGAGCAGCGGGCAGCTCAGTGTAGAGGGCTTGCTAGCATATGCCTCCAGCATGAGAAAAATTAAAATTAGCTGGTTGTGATCCAGGTATGGCGATGTATACTTGTAACCTCGGAAGACGGGAGGTGAAGATGTCCAGGAGTTCAAGGCCATCTCCAGATACAGATGGAATCTCACCCAGTCTGCCTTGGGCTACATGAAACTCTGCTCAAAAGAACAAAGTAGGGGCTAGAGAGATGGCTCAGCAGTTAAGAGCACATGTGGCTCTTTCTTTTGTTTGTTTGTTTTTAGGTTTTTCAAGACAGGGTTTCTCTGTGTAGCCCTGGCTGTCCTGGAACTCACTTTGTACACCAGGCTGGCCTCGAACTCAGAAACCCACCTGCCTCTGCCTCCTGAGTGCTGGGATTAAAGGTGTGTGCCACCATGCCCAGCATGTTGCTCTTTCTGAGTATGTGGGTTCAGTTCCCAGAACCCACATGGTAGTTCACAGCTATTCATAACCTAGTTCTAGGAGATCAGACTCCCTCTTCTGACCTCCAAGAGCACCAGGCACACATGTGATACTCACACATATCCAGGCAAAATACTCATATACATAAAATAAAAAGTCTTTTCTAAAAATGTTTAAAGAACAAAATAATAATAATAATAAATGTTAAAAGTGAGGAAGAAATGAAAATGACAAGTTTTATTTTTGTCATAATAAAATTAGAATTCTATATAAGATATGTAATTGAAGCTTTCATGTATTTGGTATGTTTTTCTTCATAACAAAAGTTACTCTGTGAGGGCTGGTGAGATGGCTCAGCAGGTAAGAGCGCCCGACTGCTCTTCCGAAGGTCCTGAGTTCAAATCCCAGCAACCACATGGTGGCTCACAACCATCCCTCCCTCTTCTGGGGTGTCTGAAGACAGCTACAGTGTACTTACATATAATAATAAATAAATCTTTAAAAAAAAAGCTACTTTGTTGTGCTGTCAGTAGTAACAAAAATATTATTGGTTATAAAATATGCTACTTTAGATTTTAAAAAAACTGAGAAATAAAACATCTCCAATTAAACTACATCAACAAGTGGAAGACATTGTGGTTTTAAAAGATTTTCTAAAACATACGTCTACAAATTGATGAAATGCATTTTAATGAATTGAGGAAGACAAAATAACAGCATACAGGCAAACAGGTTGGAATGTTGAATTTTCTAGGTTTTTAATGTATAATCACATTTGTTTAGCACAGTCTCTAAATAGCCACAGTATGAATGTTGAATTGCAAAAATAAAAAATAAAAAAGCAAAGCAGTACAGTTGACTGCATATAAACATATAAAGCAAACAAAAGGGAGTAACTTATGATTCAGTCATATAAAGTTTAGAAGAAATACCACCATTAAGTCACATGTTTGGATTATTTTGCAAATAAAAAAATTAGCTTTTGGCAGTTGCGTATACCATCAGATGTGTGATGACAAGGAAAAGCTGAATTTTGGACATTAACGCGGTTTTGTCTTTGGAGACGCGGCATGAGGCAATCCCAGAATCCCAGCCTTGCATCAGAAGAATGTCTGCTGCTCTCCCGGAAGCTGAACAATAGTGCTTGTTGCTTATGGGGCCATCAGGAAAAGCCAGCTGCGGATTTCGTTCTAGTACCATTAATTGCTTCCGCTGTATATAAAATTGAAAGAATTGGGTGCTTTAGTGCGGAAAAAGGATATCCTGCTACACAGCTCCTGTTTCCTCTCAAAGGCTATCACTGAGCTCTTTGCCCTGAATTCGAATGCATTGGATTATCCTGTGATGAAAGACCAAACGGCTTTTCATTTTTACAGTCTCTTATCTCCTACTTATGTGGCACCTCTCTGGAGATGCCTGCTCTTCTTCCAAGCCTGGCTAATTGCTAGGATGTCAGAAGGCAGCTAATGACTGACTTCCTTCTCACAGACCTATTCTGAACCCCTCTCCATTTTTATCATGGGGTGTCATTTCTCATTGTTGGTTTAAGAAATAATAATAAAGAAGACAGTAAATTCGATCACTGTTCCAAATGACAGATACTATACATTTTCAATGCTAGCTTTTATTCCCTGCCCACTGTATTCTTTAAGGCCACTAAGTGTTTTCATAAATTCCATTATGTATAATTGTCTGGCCAACATGATAGCCACTTGACCTGCATGCGTATGAGTGCATGAATTGTAAACTAGTTATAAGAAGTCAGGTCTGGTAGCACAAGCCTATGAACTCTAGTATTCAAAATGTTCTGTGGCATAGTTCAGCCTTAGTCTAACATTCCAAGGACCAAGAAAGCCAAGGTAAAGTTCAAGGTCCACTTGGGCAGCTTAAAAGTCACAGCCTCAAAGTCGAGGATGCAGGTGTATGTAGCTCAGTGGTATGAAGCCCTGGACTCGGTCAAAAATGTGCACCAAAAATAAACATTTTTTAAAGTAAATAAAACGTAAAATTAGTCTTATCAGTTTATCCTTACCTGCTCATATTTTCACCTTCTCTGTAGCCACAATCAATGCTGGATCAATCAATGTAAGATCAGTGACTGTCAAATCAGACAACATATGGTGGACATTGCCATTTTCACGGAAATTTCTACTAGACAGGGTCCCTCAGAAGCTTATATATATCAGGCAAGGAAGAACTCCTGCCCCAGGGATTGTTCCTATAGTTTTTACTATCAAAGTGTTTGAGTACTGACAATGAGATTACTACTCAGCAGGCATCATTTACATAATCTCTGGAGGCTGCAGATAGGACTTTGGTTAAAAGCACAGACTGCTGTTCCAGAGGACCTGAGTTCAGTTCCCAACACTCATGTTGGGCAGCTCAAACTTCCTGGAACTCCAGCTTCATGGGATTCAGCGTTTCTTCTGGCCTCTATGGGCACTCACACGGATGTGCCCAGAAACACAAGTAAATAAAAAAGTAAATCTTGGGCTGGAGAGATGACTTAGAAGTTAAGAGCACAGCCTTAGGGCTGGCGAGATGGCTCAGCGGGTAAAAGCACTACTGACTGGTCTTCTGAAGGTCCTGAGTTCAAATCCCAGCAACCACATGGTGGCTCACAACCACTCATGGTGAGATCTTCTGGTGCATCTGAAGTACAGCTACAGTGTACTTACTTTATTGTTATAATAAATAAATCTTTGGGCCGGAGCAAGCAGAAGTTCTAAAATTCAATTCCCAACAGCCACATGAAGGCTCACAGCTACAGTGTACTTACACTGTATAAAATAAATAAATAAATCTTTAAAAAAAAAAAAAAAAAAAAGGAGCACAGACTCTTCTTCCAGAGGGCCCAGGTTGAATTTCCATCATCAGCATGGCAGTTCACAACTGTAACTCCAAGATCTGACACACTCACACAGACACACATGCAGCCAAAACACCAATGCACATGAAATAAAAATAAAGCTTTTTTAAAAAGTAAATCTTAAAGAAATTCTGATTTCAATTTACATGAAATTTTTTTTAACCACAATAAACTATAAGAAATGTCACCCACATTCCTTTGATAATAGAAAATTGGCCAAAAGGCTAAATAGTGGTTGTTTGGAGGCGACCAAATGGTTACTTTTTCTTCTTTCTACTTACACATGTTTTTAAGATTTTATTTAATAAACACACACTTCTTAATTAGCAAAAATTAAAATACTGAACCCCATTCCTTTTCTTGTATTGCCACTTTCAGATCAAGGTGGTTTTATTGAGCACCTGTCTCAGAGGAATACGTCATTCTGAGCCCTGCTTCCCTCCCAAACCACTGCAAGGTGCCACTTCCCCACTGGGAGTGCTGCCTCGTCACCAGCCATGACACAGATGACATCCAGCGTCCTAGAGGCCTGCTCAGCAGAATCTGAAAGCAAAGGGACACAATCACCCATAGTCCCCTCGTCTGGCGTTTCCTGGGCGTTCTCCAGGACCTGTGTGTTTGTAGGCTCCAGTCCAGCATTCCATAGTCAGGGCCCTACAAGAGAAGGAGACCTGTGGATCCAAGAGGGCTCTGGTTTTACCACTGAGGAGCAAACCACAAAAGAAACCTTGTTTCCTAAAAGTTCAGGCATGATCATACAGGTTTAATTAGGAACAGAAGCTGTTTACAGCAAATTATAAACTGTGTAAAGCAGACTTCAGTGTACTCCCTGGGGACGTCCCATGCACCCTTCCCTTCCCTCGTCCACATTTAACAGATACAGCTTGGTGAGGTCGGGTGCAAAAGTGCCAGCCAGAGGGGCATCCTGGGAATCCCTTGGAACTTTCCATCACTGTCACTCATGGAAAGTCTGGCCTGCCATCCTTGGACCGGGAAGCCAAACCCACTGTCTCCTTCTATGTTTCTGCTTCCATTACCAGGCAGCCCCGGGAGAGGCTTTCACAAGGTATGGTAGGAAGAATGTTAAATTTACAGGGTCAAACTCTTGGCTGTGTGTCCTACTTTTAGACCTAACTAACACAAAGCTTGCCAAACCTCTTAGAAACCCAGTTTCTAATACCTACAAAAAAGAGATAAAGTTTGTTTTTTGTTTTTGTTTTTGTTTTTTTTTTAAAAAAAGAAGGGTGAGCATAAATTTATCTGAGGAAAGTGAGAATGAAGTCCTGGGAGTCTAACAAGCTCCAAGAGAGGAAGACAGATTATTTACCTAATGAGACAAAGAGGAAGCTAACCAGGACAGATCAGTGGTTGGCATGAAATCAGTGCACAATTTTAGTGACCTTTCCTTTGCCTTCCAGAAAATGATTGTTCGAGAGGAAAGACAACAACTGGTAAACGTTTCATAAGCTGTACTTCAGATACAGCCCAGGGCAGTGTCGTGCAGTGATTAGTGCATGGCTTCTGCTTCAGTTCCTTGCCTCTGCCTTCCTCTGAAATTTTCTCCTAGAAAACTTTAGTTGCTCCCTCCTAGACCTTAATGGCCCTCCTGAAAAGTGCTTGAGTTTGGGAGTGGGGAGGTTAGCATCTTCTCAAGCCAGAGTGCCTAATACTGAGTGTGAAGTAAACAAGGTTGCAAAGACTCTTCCTCGTATTTTTTGTTTGTTTGTTTTTTTGTTTTTTTGTTTTTTTTTCAGCAATAACTTACAGGTCTAGGAATGTCACTCAGTTGACAGAATGCTTGCTTGTGTGGCTCAAGGCCATACTGGGCTACATGAGACCCTGTCTCAAAAGGAAAAAAAATAGATGACTAAAAAAGTTATGTATATATACATACACACATATATATGTGCATACATACACATGCACACACACATATGTTATGGGGCTAGGTATGGTAGCACATGCCTTTAATCCCAGCACTCTGGAGGAAGAGACAGGTGGATCTCTGAGTTTGTAGGCCAGCCTGGTCTACAGAGCAAGTTCTGGGGCAGCTAGGACTACACAAAGAAACCCCACCTTAAATAAAAACAAAAAAAAAAAAAAACAAGTATCTAGGCTGGTCTGGTGGCTCAGCAGGTAGACGTACTTGCCATTCAAACCTTATGGCCTGAGTTCAATCCTGGGTCCCATGTGGTAGCATAAGAAAGTAGACTCCCAAAGTTCTATTCTAGCCTTCACAGTGCACCACGGTACACTTGAGCACACACTGACACACATACCATACACATATAAGTATAATAAATCGAGACTGGGGACACAGATCAGTGGTTAAGAGTGCTTCCTGTGTCAGCTGCGGCAGACATCTTCCAGTAACTTGCCAAAATGACGAACACAAAGGGAAAGAGGAGAGGCCAACCTGTATATGTTCTCTAGGCTTTTTAGGAAACATGGTGTTGTTCCTTTGGCCACATACATGCGAATCTACAAGAAGGGCAGTATTGTAGACATCAAGGGAATGGGATGTCTTCATCCCATTCATTCAAAAAGGAATGCCCCGTAAGTGCTACCACGGCAAAACCAGAAGAGTCTACAATGTCACCCAGCATGCCGTGGGCATCATTGTAAACAAGCAAGTTTAAGGGCAAAATTCTGGCCAAGAGGATCAATGTGCGGATTGAGCACATCGAGCACTCAAAGAGCAGAGGCAGCTTCCTGAAGCGGGTGAAGGAGAATGATCAGAAGAAAAAGGAAGCAGGAGGGTTCAGCTGAAGCGCCCGCCTGCGCCACTCAGAGAAGCCCACTTTGTGAGGACTAACGGAGAAGAGTCGGAGCTGCAGGAGCCCATTCCACAGGAATTCATGGCCTAATGTACACAAAGAAATAAAGGACCCGGACTGCAAAGTGTTTTCCTTTAAAAAAAAAAATGAGTGCTTCCTGTTCTTGGAGAGACCAGAGTTTGGTTGAAAGCCCATCTCAAGTGGCTCACAACTGTCTATAACTCCAGCTCCATGAGAAGCCATCTTCTCTGGCCTCAGCAGGCATCTGCACACCCAGACACATACTTTTACACATTAAAAAAAAAAGTAAAATAAATTTCAAAATGAAAACAAAAGAATTTTTAAAACTATATAAATAAACGCGATAAAAATAACTAATCTAAAAAACAACTTGAAAAACACGAGGTTTAAAATAAAATAATAGATTGGAAAGAAATTTCACAATTGCAAAGTCCCAAAGTGCATTTTTTGCTTTTATGGCTTCCTTATAGGAAAGTTGCAGAAATACTTCACTGGTATAGGACAGTGAAATTAAGCCATAACATGCCTAGACCCTCTACCGGACTAAAATCTCTGTGAGACCACATTAAAGTCTTATTGACCTCAAACTAACGATCACTTGTTTCTTTTTATTTATTTACTTTATTTTATTCTACTTTTTTTTTTCTGTGCTAGAAATGAAACCCAGAGCCTAACCCATGAAAACTTGGTGCCCTGAGCTGTATCTCAGCTCACTGCCTGCAAACCCTCATGCCTGGGTCATAGTGAGAGCGCAGCAAAGAAACTGGACTCAGCTGGCTGACTCCCTGTGTTTCCGGTGAACATAATATTTCCGCTAAAGAGAGCCGCATGATTTCAGACTGAGTTCCTAATGGAGGCGGGCATTTTCGGGAGAGGCATTGAACCTATCTGAACCTTGGCTTCCTTGCCTTGTAGGGTTGTAAAGATTCAGTGGGAAAAACATAAAGTGCCAAGCCCTAAACGCAAACATGGAAAATGTGCTATAAAACAAAAATCAAACATATCCTGTATTCCCAGCTACTTGGGAGGCTGAGACAAGAAGATCTTATGAGCCTAAGAGTTCAAGACAACAACAAAGAAACAACAACAAAGCAACAAAGAAAAGCTGTTTTCTTTCCTTAAAGTCACACCATGGTTATGAACCTACAAGCTAGAGATACATCTAGTTATTTTAATCATTTGAAGCAACTCAAAAGGACCTAATATCTATGGTTCAGATCTAAGACACTGCCAGAGGCTTCTAAAGTACCCTTTCTTCCTCCTAACGTCCAACCTAGCATTACATACCATCCGACAGCTTGCTTTGGTTAGCATTACCCCCACATTAAACCTGGACTTCCGAGATTGGAACACATCAACTAGAAGGTGGAGAAAGACAACCACTTGTTTGGAGGTGGGAGTTGTGGAGCTGTTTCAAGTTCATCTCATCGGGCAATCTGCTTTAGTCTCCACCTCTAGGGCGTGTCTTGGTCCTTCCTGGCTCTGAGGACAGCCCTAAACAAACTTACCAGTTTCTAACATAGAACACGCACCGGGGGATTGGGACCCCAAAATGGGTGGGTTCTGCATTCTAGTGGCCTGAATCCAGAGTAGCTTTGCGAGGGTCGCTTGTTTGGAAAAGTCCCTGTAGGACTGAGAGTTGCTGGAATGGTCTAGGCTGAGAGAGGAAGCTAGATGGTATTCTGGGCAGCATTCCTATGCAAGCATTTCTGATCATTTGCCTAAAGGGCTCTCAGAAGAGAGAGACGCAGCGAGCTGTGACTCCACTCCTTTGCTGCTCCCCACCCCCTCCTCCTTATTCTAAATGAAAACTCAGTTTGGTGTTTGATTTGGTTTTCTTCCTCTTTCTGGGGGCAGAATTTGATGGGAGGAGGTTCCTCAATCCTAGCCCTGGCTGACCTACCACTTACTCTGTAGCCCAGGGTGAGCCTGAACTCAGAGGGACCTTCCTTCCAACTCAGCCTCCCAAATGCTGGGATTATTGGCCATCACACCTGGTACTCCGTTCTTTTTTTTTTTTTTTAACGATTTATTTGTTTGTTTATTTATTGTATACGAGTGCTTTGTTTTCATGCACACCAGAAGAGGGCATCAGATTCCATTACAGATGGTTGTGAGCCACCATGTGGTTGCTGGGAGTCGAACTCAGGACCTCTAGAAGAGCAGCCAGTGCTCTTAACCTCTGTGCCATCTCTCCAACCCCCTGGTACTCAATTCTTAAAGACAACCATACTAAACCTGGATCCCAGGCTGCCTAGGCTCTTCTCCAATCTGAGCCTACTACTTTTCATCAATTCATCTCTCTTGATGCCCATCAGGAGGGGCCTCTGCAGAGGTGGCCACAGGCGAGTCAGAATTACCACCACAGCCTTCCTTCCTTGTGACCCAGGCTCACACCAGCTACTCTGTACCTATCTTTCCCCAAAGGCAGCGTCTGTAGTTGTGTCGCCGCAATTGCGGTGAAACTATGCAAACAGGTGCAGGCTCCTTCCTATAATCTAAAAACTGCTCAGAAATGGTCCCCATATCTTCTATACATCACCTGGCTCTGAACTAGAGCTAGATAGAGAGTCGATTTGTACATGGCAGAGTAGTCTAAGAATTCATGTAATAAAATGCTTTAGGTTTTTGTTTTGTTTTGTTTTGTTTTGGTTTGGTTTGGGTTTGGTTTTTTCGAGACAGGGTTTCTCTTTTAGCCCTGGCTGTCCTGGAACTCACTCTGTAGACCAGGCTGTCCTCGAACTCAGAAATCTGCCTGCCTCTGCCTCCCGAGTGCTGGGATTAAAGGTGTGCACCACCATGCCCGGCTGAAGGTTTTATGTAGCTGATACTACTCATATTTTATTTACTTCCTTGCTTGCTTCCAAGTTCAAGGCAGACTCAGCTTTCATTTCTAAATAGAATTTGTGGAAAAAAATCATCTAGGTTCTCAGCTAAGTGACAATGACAAGTGACAATGACAAGTGACAATGACAAGTGACAATGACAGTTTTCTTTCTTTTGTGTTTTGTTTCTGTGCCTTCCCAGTCTAGTGCCTACCTGTATGTCTGGAAAACCCCAAGTTGTAATCCACTCAAAAAACAATAAAGATTTAAAATTTAGATCTAAAAAGAGCAATTCAACCTGCCTTCTATTTTCTCCCCACACCCCCATCCTTTTTGAGGCGGGGTTTCTCTGTATAGTCCTGGCTGTCCTGGAACTCACTCTGTCGACCATGCTGACCTTGAACTCAGAAATCTGCCTGCCTCTGCCTTCCGAGTGCTGGGATTAAAGTCATGTGCCACCACTGCCTGGCCTCAACCTGCCTACTAAGTGTGCTCCAAACAGTCATCATTCACAAACTGCTTCCTGTGGAAACAGATGAGAGAGTACATGAGCAGACAACTGTTAGACAGTGCAACAGTGAGGGGGTGTTGGGGAAATGCAAAGATGTGGCCAACACAACACTATATGAAGGTAGGTATACAAGGGATGGGGAGGCCAGACTAGAAAGGTTGGGGTGGAACTGGGAGGCTCTGCCAGTCATAATGGAAGCTTATCTGATTGTCATGTAGGTCCACTGAATGGGTGGTGTGATGACTATCCCCATGTGTCAACTTGACTATATCTGGAATGAACTGTAATCCAGAAATGGAGGGCACACCGTGATCCAGATCTTGAGACAGGAAGACTCAGGCTTTAGATTCGGATCTTGACGTGGGATGACACAGGCTTTTTGATAAGCAACTTGAGGCATAGTGACCATGGAAAGCTTAGGCCCAGGCAAAGTGGTACATGCCTTTAATCCCAGGAGACTGAGGCAAGCAGATCTCTGGGCTCAAGGCCAGCCTGGGACAGAGCAAGTTCCAGATCTAGGCCTAATGGTACACACCTTTAGTCTAGACCATACCTTCAAAAGGAGGATGGGAGAAGGAAAACTCACTCTTCTTTGCCTGCTTGCATTTACCTGCCAGCACACCTGTTGGAACCTGCTTCTTCAGGATTCCAGGTTATGTAGAAGACCAGCTGAAACTACTGCCTCGTGGGACTGAGCAACTACCAGATTCTTGGACTTCCTGTTCACAGCTGTCCGTTGTTGGATTAGTTGAACTGCAGACTGTAAGTCATTACAATAATTTCCTTTAATGTATAGAGATATCCCATAAGTTCTGTGACTCTAGAGAACCCTGACTGAGACAGGTGGCCAGATGTTTTTGGAGAGGACCCAAATGGGAAAGAAGACAGGCAGGACCAGGAAGTACATTTGTCAACCTGGAGTAATTACTGTTTGTCAGTAAGAGCCACCGTGGAGAAGATAGGAGATAGGACAACTCCATAATTCTAGTTTCAATGACAAGGTAGCACCTACAGCCCACAGAAAGGGAAGCAGGTTGGGTGGTAGGACCAAGGCTCAGCCAGTGGCAGGTGCAGAGCCCCACTTGGGAAGGGATGTAAGACAGCAGGGCTGTGGGGTTTGTCTGAAAAAAAAAATGCAGGCTCACTGCTGTGCTACATTGTGTGTTTAGAACCATGGTGTGGGTGGGCTGAGTGGCAGCTTAGGAGGGATTCAAGTGCCCCTACTCTCCTTGTTTAGTGAGGGATTCTCTCTCCACCCCCCCACCCCCACCCCCACCCCGTGTGTGTGTGTGATGCAGTGGTAGAAACAAAGTCTATATATGCTGTACCAGTGAACCACATTCTCAGCCAAAACCAATCCCAATTCAGAGAGACTGAGGGAGGGCCAGGGGGATGGCTCAGCAGGGCAGGTAAGGCCTTTGTCTTCAGGTCTGACAGCTGAGTTGCAGCCCTACACACTAGAAGGAGAGAACTACTCCCACAGGTTGCCCTCTGACCCCACCTTTGACTCGCTGTAGAGCTCTGGTTGGCTGGAACTCACTATGTAGACCAGGCAGGCCTTGAGCTCACCGAGATCCGCCTGGCTCTGAACACTGGGATTAAGGGAATGCATCACCTCACCTGGCTAAATAAAGGTAATGAAAATATTTGTAAAGGAGCTCACGGATAAAGGGGGATTTATTAAACCACAGAAAAAATAGGCCTAGAGCTTTGGGTTGATCCAGAGGCTGGAGAGCCCACCTGCTTGAAGACTGTTTTTAGCTTTTGCTTCTCAATGCCAGTGGGCTTTGTTCTCTCCTATTGAAGACTTTCTTGGACTTCTAGCACAACCACTAATGAGAAAAGAGGCTATCTCTGTATGAGCTCCAGTTTTAATGTACCCTTGGGGAAAATATTCTGATTTTCCTGCCTCAGATTACACAAACCCATTTTGTTGGGATTGTTTGTGTTTGTTTTGCTTTGTTTTGGTTTTTGGTTTTGGTTTGGTTTAGTTAGGTTTGGTTTTTGGAGACAGGGTTTTTGTGTTGCCCTGTGTCATAGGGTTCCCATTGCTGAAGAGATACCATGACCAAGGCAACTCTTATAAAGGCAAACATTTCATTGGGTCTGGCTTATATAGCCTCAGAAGTTCAGTCCATTATCATCATGGTGGGGAGAATGGCATTGTTCAGGCAGATTTGGTGCTGGAGGATCAAAGAGTTCTACATCTTGACCCAAAGGCAGTCAGGAGTAAGCTCTCCTTCACACTGGGCAGAGCTTGAGCATAGGACCTCAAAGCCCACTCCCACACTGATCAGTGACACACTAACTCCAATAAGGCCACAACTGCTCTAACAAGGCCACAACTGCTCTAACAAGGCCAACAACCTAACAATCTCCTTATAGTGCCACTTCCCATGGGCCAAGCACATTCACACCACCACACCCTGGCTGTCCTAGAACTTGCTCTGTAGACTAGGCTGGTCTTGAACTCCTAACAAACCCATTTCTTGGACAGGGATGCTAGGAAAGCACACACAGTCATTCCTCCACCCTGTGGAACAAAAACACATGTGTACACAGCAGGGGATATCCAGATACACAGCAGGGGACATCCAGATACTGCAGGATGGCAACCCAGGCATGTGAACCTGAGGCTCACAGAGAGGCACAAAACAGAATTTGTAGGTGTTGAATGGCTCAGAAGAGTAGTTGATTACCTTGATAAAATTAATGAGATGATGTATCCTGGAACCCAAGTCAAGAGATGAACTCACAATTCTTATTCTCAGATAACCCTTCAGCTGCATTTTATAGACGTGTAACCAGGACCGTACAATGGAGTTCACAGTTCCAGAATCAATGCTTCTTAAAAGAAAGCTAATCTCAGAACAGTGCATGTAGTGTGGCTGCAGTGAAGTAAAACCCAAGGTGTTCAGTGTGTGGGTGGGTGGGTGGACAAGCACGGCTCTGTGCTTCCCAGACATCCTACCCACATGGCGCTGCTGTCTCCCAGGGCTTTAGCCCACTACGTTCCAACTCTCAAAGTTCCTTCACGCTCGTCTAGAACTGCCTGAACTTTGGACACTCTGTGCAAGTGAAATACTTGATAAGAAAAATGCAATTCTCGTTTTTATCAGGATTCAGATTCTCTCTCTTTACTTTCCATCCATCATCCATTCCCTCCCTTTGCCATCAGCAGACAGTGTCTTCAGTGAAGCCCTGGCCCACCGTGCCTTCTCTCCTCCCCTCCCCCTACCTGTGTTCTCAAGCCCTGTGTCCTCCGGATTCCAGTTGCTCTCTTTAAATCCTTTGCCCTCTGTGTTCCCTCGGGTTGGATCCCAGCTTTGATATGGTTAATTTCTTCTCACTGTCCAACTCTACCTAATCAGAATGGTTTTTCCTGACCACCCAATCAAAGCACCTTATGGGCCGGCAAGCTAGCTTAATTGGTGAGGATCTGAGTTCATGCCTTGGAGCCTGAGCACAAAGCTGGGCGGGAGGGGATGCATCTGTCATCTCAGCACCACGACTTCGAGATGGAAGTCAGAGACAGAACAGCGCATCAGAAACTCCCAAGCCAGCTGGCCTGGAGTAGCCACGGATGAGAGGATAACCTTGGACTTCCGATCCTCCGGTCTCCGCCCCCTGAGCGACGGGATTACAGGCGCGTGTCACCTCGCTCTTGTTCTACATTGCTACAGCTAGAATCCAGGGCTTCCGGTGTGGCAAACAAGCACTCCGCCAACAGGGGTACATCCCTAGGCCGTCCAATACAATTTTTGCTTATGATATTTTCAATTTATGATGAATTTACTGGGAACAGTCATCATCAAGGAGCCAGCTGTTGGGCCGGAGAGATGGCTCGGCTTCTAGGTAAGAGCACTGATTGCTCTTCCAAAGGTCCTGAGTTCAAATCCCAGCAACCACATGGTGGCTCACAACCATCTGTAATGGGATCTGATGGCCTCTTCTGGTATGTCTGAAGACAGTAACAGTGTACTTATGTATAATAAATAAACAAATCTTAAAAAAAAAAAAAGGAGCCAGCTATTGCTCAGGTTGTACGAATGGTTTAAATGTGAGTGGAACTCTAAAAAGGAACACTGAATATATTTAAACACTAGCACACATGGGATAAAATAGTGAAAGGAAGAGTACTGTGGGTGGAGGAGGGGTTTAAGTGGGGATGGGGAGCACAGCCAGGGGGCGGGGGGAGGAAGGGGAGGTCAACATGAACTAACTGTGTATGAAAATGCCATAGGGAAATCTTTGTAAGCCAACAGCCAAACCACAAGCTTATACCCAAAACCTACCGTATATGCATTGTTCACGACCATGGAGGGTTGGTTGGGTGGTTTGTTGGTTTGTGTCTTGTTTGGTTGGTTTTGGTTTTGGTTTTGAAACGGTCTCACAAGCTTTGGCTGATCTGGAACTGGTAATATTGACCATGCTGGGCTCTAACTCGCAGAGATTTTCTTGCCTCTGCCTCACGAATGCTGGAATTAAAGATACACATGACGACCCTAGGCCATAGTGGTTTTATAGAATGATTACAGTAGGGACTGGGGCTCTGTATGAGGTCCTACCTGTGTCTTTTCATTTGGAGGGGGTGGGGACCCTTTGGGAGAGGTCTTTTTTCACAGGAAGGTCGTCACTACCAGGAAGAGCCAACATTGCTTTAGTGAATAGTGAGCAAAAGAACAAGGCTGTTTATTTGTCTTTGAGACTGGGTCTTGTTAAAGAGACCATTTTGGTCTTGAACTTCCAGCCTCACTCCTGCTCCCTTTTCCAGGTGCTGGACTTGCAGGTCAGAACTGCCATAGTCTAGGGCAGAACAAATATTTTTTTATTTTGCCTTCAATCTTCAGTCAAGGATAGAATTTTGGCTCAGGTTCGTGATACCAAAAATCTGTCTTATGTGGTTGATATTTTTAATTGTTATGTCGTTTGTTTTCACTGCTAGTTCTTCCAGAAGATTTTTGGGGGAGGGCACATGGAAAATAAGAGGAGTGAAGCCATAGATCAGAGTGGATGGCTTTGCTACTGGTAATAATGACAGTCGCTGCATTTTGGTGATAATTTGAATTGTAATTTCTTCTAGAAGTTCTACAGTTTGTTTCCAAAATATCTTTGGTGCAAGTGTTATTGCCTTTTTTCAAATAGATAAACTGTTGAAAAGAGTTTTTTTTTTTTCTAACACCACTCAAAGTGTATAAAATAGCCTTGATCGAGACCCAGGTTTCATCAATGCCAAAGTTAGTATTTATTCCATGGCGTCTGGCTAACTTCATAACTGGCCCCTTCCCTCTCCAGACCTTTAGCCTCACACTTAGAGGGTCCCTAGAAGATCTCTTAGATACCTCCAAATTTAGATTCTATGATTTTATGGGATTTTTTTTCATTGTCAATTTAAAGAATTGCATCACTTCAAATTTATATCACCACTAATGATATTGTTTGTTTGTGTTTGTTTTGGGACAAGGTCTCACTATGTGAGTCCTGGATGACCTTGAACTCCTGCCTCCTGAGTCCTGGGCTGGTTTATGCAGTGCTAGGAATGGAACCTAGTGCTTTGTCCATGCGAGGTATTATTTTTTTCTTAATGCCACTAGGAGATTTTCCTCTGAACTTATTTGAAAAAAAAAAAGGGAAAAATAAATGAAAGGAATATAGCAACTTTTCTATATTTGAAGCTGAACAAAATAAAAATTAATCTGTGGGGTTGGAGAGATGGCTTGGTGGCTAAGAGCAGGTACTGCTGTTATAGGGGACCCGAGTTTGTTCCCAGCACCCAAGTCAGGTGGTTCATGACCCGTTATACCTCCAGCTCCAGAGAAATCCAATCCTTCTTCTAGACTCTACTGGAACCCATGCTCACACGCCCATCCATACCCAGACACATGCATATGTTCATAGATAAAAAGTAATAAAAGATAAATCTTAAAGTTGGGGCTGGAGAGATGGCTCAGTGGTGAAGTCCATGTATTGCTCTTGAAGAGGACAGGGTGGTTCAATTTCCAGCACCCAAATGGCGGCTTATAACCACATCAGTAACTCCAGGTCCAGGGTCGTACATTCTCTTTTGACCTGCAAAGGTACCAGGCAGGCAAATGATGGACATACACACATGCAAGCAAAGTGCTCAGGCACATAAAATAAAAATAAATAGAAAAATTTTAAATAGATAAATTTATAAATAAACAAATAAATCTAGGCTATCAAGATGGCTCAGTGGGTAGTGACACTTGCTTCTAAACACGATGACCTGAATCTGTACTCGGAACCCACATGGTGGAAAGAGACTCCTGAAACTTGTCCTCTGACACTACACACACACCATGGCACATGTGGTCTTACACCCCCCACACACACACACACACACTACAAGTTATAAAGTGAAATAACAATTAAAAAAGAATCTGATCATGTGCTGGGTCTGTAGTCCATGATCTGCTGTATACCAGAACTGAAGAGGCAGAGGTTGTATCGTGAGACTAAATATTAAATATTGAACCACCTAACTAAAAGCACCTTTCCAAATCTACAAGGCAAAGCCTATTCTTCAGCTTATTAATTATTTTTGCATATAAAACATGTGTTATTCATACAACTTTGTTTACATAAAACAATTAAGTTGCTGATGTGCCACAGACTGAGTGAGCAGTGTCCCTTATTCACAGGACAATTTGTCTCATACTTTTATTTATGGGCCTCTAGATGTCAACTATTTTTTAATGACACATGAAAGAACTTTACACAGAATAAACATCGCCATTTGTATATCTTTTTTTTTTCTGAATTTTATTTTGCTAAAAAGAATCCACACGGACCAAAAAGAAAGAAAAGGAAAATAAAGGAAAAGAAAACCATGCAAAATAGTTTTACACACACCTCTAACACACTATATTCCAACTTCAGAAAACTTACCAAAAAGAAAGGAAGAAGACCCCAAAGCAAGAATGCTAGGGTTGAAAGTTCACATTACAAAGGCTAGATTGCTAACACAAACACTGCCAATACAAGCCATTCTACTCAGAAGGTGAGTGTTTATCAGTATATTAGATTAATGCCAAGAATAAGAAAACAAGACACACTGTATTCCTCCTATGCACTAGTAAAGATGTGATGGTAACCTATCGACATTCAGCCTTAATCTTAACACTATGCATGCTCACCCTGTGGACCATTCTTGAAACTGGCTTCTTCTCTGCTACCTTTATATTGGTTTTTGGCAGTGCTGGGGACCAAAGCTAGAGAATCCTAAATTCTAGGACAATTCTGTACCACTGAATTACACCCAGCCTCTAAATGTTGTTTTGTATTTAAAAAATAAGAGTCACTTAAAAATACATGTAAGCTATTAAATATTTGTTTTAAATTACTTAACATAGGAGAATGGTGATGCTTTCCTTTAGGATATTTTGATTATCTTCTTAAGGATCCTACAACAAAGGATAATGATTACACAGGAGCAGTGTCTGGGATCATGTATAAAACCTTTAAAAAGACATTTTGGAAATGTAATGGCAGGGGTTTTTATTTCCCTTCCTCAAGATCAGTTCCCAATCATTTAATAGATTAAAAAAAAAATCAACTGCTTAGAAGCCTTCTGTTTAGTCAGCAAGCTCCTTGTCCCTGAATATCTGAAATTTCCAAAAATAACAGACTACACAAGGTACTGTTCTGCATGTCTGGACAAACCTCTGAGCTGTCCCAGCAGAATGCACTCAGCCAGGAGCTTTGCATAAAAAGTAAAGAAGAGCTGTTTGGAGGAGCATAGTTCTGACCTTCCCTGGTGCTGCCTGGGCGGAATTGGTGATTCCAAACTAACTATGGACTTCCTACTACACAATGTCTAACTAATTCAGAGTCTTCCAGGGAGGAGAGACCGGTAAGTAGGAGGATGCTCTCTTGGAAGTCTTAGTTCTCAAAAGAAGAAAAGTGTGAATGCATACCTATAAAACATTTCAACCGTGCAAAGTGGAAAATCCAAAACAGGTTGGAGGAGAGAAGGGCAGTGGTTGGTACAGTGCCTACATACTGTGCTCCAGTGAGAAACACACACATACACACACACACATACACACAACCTGCTTCAATACCATTTTCAATGAACATCCTTCCTAACAGCACTTCCTAGAAAGGAAGGTGATTGCACCATCTCGAAACCCAAAAGGGAAGCCACTTTCTTTACTTCTAAATAGCTTTACCAAGCTCACCTAATTCCATGTATATGTAAAAGAGTCACCTGTATTGTTATAGAGTCTGAAGGCCAGGTCTATTTCAATAAATATTCTAAAGCCAGTCAACTATTTTCAAATATTGGCCCAAATGGCAAATGCAGCTTTTCCTCCTTGCAGCAGTCAGCATGAGTATATACTTCCTGTGCTGCACTTAAAGGAACAGGTTAAGGGGATGGTGCAGCTCTGGAGATGGGAGGTCCTGCAGCCCATGCATTCTTCCTGAGGTTAGCAGAGCATCCTCTCTCCATGAGCATGTGCGCAGGTGCTCCCGGGAGCCCGTTCTAGCATCCTGTTTGATGCTGTCTCTCTTTTTCCCACTGAGCCTATTTGAGGGTGGGGCTGAGGAAGATGTTCGTGAGCTGTTGCGGGTAGGGGGTGAAATACGTGCACAGAACACTCCCTCTCAGAACCCTCTTAAAGCAAAACAAAGGCTAAAACCCCACCCAGAGTCCTTTTCAAACCTCTTCTCATACATTGTAAAGCAAAACTGGAGAAACCCAATTTCACTTTCCCTTAACAATTCATAAAGGAGCAAAGCCTTCCAGGGACTTTAGATATTTCAGAGGGAAAGAGGGGGAGATGCAGAGAAAGCTCATCTTTTCTCCCCTGTCCGTGGCGTGAGCGAAAGACCTCCCCGGAGCCTTTTCACTTGCCCAGTGGTGGCCCGCCATTGCCTCAGACGCCTGGGCTCCCCTTATATGTTTCAAGTTTGTTCAACATCTGAAGTCTGATGTGCAGAGGTAACTCTGTGATGCTAATGGAACAACTCTTCCTTTTTTGGTGAGGAAAGCCCAATGGGTCTTAGCTAAGGAGCTCTCAGTGCCGGCTCTAAAAATATCCGCACAGCAAACACTGCTTGGCACATCGTTGTGCTTGCCAAGGATCGCTCCAGAGCTCCGCTGCACACTTTAGATCCTCCATAACTGCCCAGGGCTCTGTCCCCACACTGGCAACAGACATGGCTAGGGAGTCTTTGATTTTTTAACATTGTTTTTTTGTTTGTTTTTCACTGTTGATTTCTTGGAGTCATTTCCCCAAAACCTGAAGTCCAATTCCAGCCGTGGATTAATTACTAGCTGGGTTTAGAATCTTCTTTTGGCTTCTAGTCTGAACTACAATAATACACAATCTGTGTATACAAGAAAAGACTAAAGTTAGACTTCAAAAGGGCTCAACCATTTTCTCTCGTTCCCCTTCCCTCCCAGAAGAAACAACATCAGCTTCTTTGACTCCTTCGTCATCAGTAGCAGGAGCAGCCTGGGCTTGGCACACCAGCCACTCTGGGCTCCTACACGTTGATGGCATGTGCGTGCTTCTTGCACAGTGGTTTGTCTTTCTTAGAGTAGAATGGCTGACCCTCCAGATTCACGTGGCAGACCTGGGAGGGAAGACAGAGTCACCTTTTAGTCAGATGCACTGTGGCACCTAAACAGGAGAAGCAGCCTGGTTTTTTATCCCCTCTGCTACAAAGTCTAATGACTGGACCAACTGTGTAGGTTGAACCATATAACATGAACATGAAGATGTCCAGGGGGTTGAGGATGTAGCCAGTTGCATGGCCATCATGCATAAAGTCCTGGCTTTGATTCCCAGAGCCACGTAAACTAGGTTTGCTGGGTATGCCTCTAATCCTATGCTGGTGAGGTGTTAGGAGAAGGGCATCTGAGCTACCAAGATTCTGTCTATAAACACATAAATAATTATCAAAATAAAAGACTTTTAAAAAGCATGGACTGAAACTCAAATGAATGAAATCTAGTGGTACAGAGAATATACGCAATAAAGATGTCTAATTCATGCTATGCTATGATATATGTCCTAATTGAACGTGTATCATTGACACGGGCACAGGTAAGGAAAGGACCCCCAATAACACAGATCCATAGGAATAGCAAAGATGTCCCCTGGTCAGGCTCAGTAAAAAGGTAATGAATGCATCCCCTGGTCTGTGTCCAGACTATGGTTGTTTGAATGAAATTGGCCTTGATAGGCCTGTAAGGAGTGGCACTGTTAGGGAGTGTGGCTTTGTTGGAGGAAGTGTATCACTGAGGGTGGGCTTTGAGTTTTCAGATGATCAAGCCAGGCCTAATGTTACTCTCTTCCTGCTGCCTGATGATCCAGATATAAAACTCCCAGCTACCTCTTTAGCACCATGTCTGCCTGCATGTGACCATGCTTCCTGTCATGACAATAATGGACTAAACCTCTGAACCTGTAAGCTAGCCCCTTTCCTTTATAAGAGTTGCTACGGTCATGGTGTCTCTTCACAGCAATAGAAATTCCAGCTAAGACACTGACCATGTGTGGGAAATGTGGACCACGGCTTCCTTCTGGATATGTACAGCCCGAGACTGTTCCCCTATAGATATTAGCTAAACATGCCTCCTTGTTTAGCTGTATATGATAACCTGGCCTCTTCAATCAGACATATAAAATAAACTCAGTTTCCAAACTGATGCTGGTGCCTCTCCATCAGAGAGCATGGCCCACCCAATCCCAGCTTTTCTGTACATGTATGTACCTGTTGTACACTCATTCCTTTTTTTGGTTTTGTTTTGTTTCCCGAGACAGGGTTTCTCTGTGTAACCCTGGCTGTCCTGGAACTCACTCTGTAGACCAGGCTGGCCTCAAACTCAGAAATCTGCCTGCCTCTGCCTCCCGAGTGCTGGGATTAAAGGCGTGTGCCACCATGCCTGGCCTGTTTCTTCATTCCTTGTTTCACTAGTTAGGTCAATCCCTAAATCATGCAAGGTTGCAGCACTACCCAAAATATATATAGAACCAGTACTAGTTAACAAGTCAATGCCCACAAAACGGATCAACATTTAAGGAAATACTATTAGTAAACTAAGAAAGCATCAAAGATTGTACTCATTAAATAATTAAGAGGAAGGAGAAAAGATCTCTCAGAGATAGCATCCCTATTAACATAACAAACTAGATAAGACAAACCCTCAATATCTTGTCACCCTTAACATTTCATGAGGGTAGCCAAAAAAGTAAAGAAAAAAAATTACCCAGTCAAAAAAAAAATTCAAAAGTGTCCAAAGGGAATGAGGCCTATTTATGTACTACTAGGGACATATTGACACAATTTCTTTCAGAAGGAAGATAATCATATACATTTTTGTGATACAAATTTCAATGGGATTCTATCATGGCGGGGGGGGGGGGAGGCCAGTCAAGCATGGAAAAGTACATTCAGGAAGCACACACACACATACACACACATATACATATATAGACATGTATATATGTATATAAAGTTATGTCTCCATGATAAAGATATAGAGCATTATCTGAAACTGAAGACATTCTGGAAAGAAGGGACCTAATTAATCCTGCTGAAGTCACTGTGGCTTATTTAATTCTCACAAAATCTTCATGGGGGTAGATCTATCTGCCTTTTCTTCATTTCATAATTTCAAAACCGGGACTCACAGAGCCCAGAATTTTTTACCTAACTCACAAGCTTGGTAAACTGTAGAGCTGGGAATTATGTCCAGAGCTGTAAGAACCTAGTTCCGTGCTTCTTATTCCTGAACACCTCAGCAAACTAGACTGTATTTACTTGAAATGGCTCTGCACTTTTGGCTTTGTTCAGAGGTAATCCTCTGAAATGTCTGAGGTGTTGGGTTTCCAGTATGTGAACTAGACCCCATGTGGGCAAAATGCTAACATGTAAGAGTGGGCTTGGAAGTCACTCTGACTAGGCCCCATTCCATTGAGCCATCCCTATTGGGGAGCAGAATTGGAGGCTACATCTAGACACTGAATAAGCCTGTTGTCAATGTGACAGAATCTAGAATCGCCTGTGAGGGGCTGTGCTGTCTTGATTACATTAATTGATGTGGGAAAACCCATCTTAACTGTGGGTGAAATTAAATGTGGGTGTCCATTCCCTAGGCATGGACGCTATCTCAGAGAAGATGCATTCATCACTCTTTTCTGACTGTGACCAGCTGCTCCCACCATCACTTCCCTCCAGGATGGGCTATATCATGACCTAAGATAAAACCTCTTCTCTAGCAAGTTGCTTTATCAGAGTATTTTATCACAGCAACAGAAAAGTAACTAAGAAGAATTTTTCTGGGTAGAAAAAATTTTTGCTCCGAGTTGAGCTTGAGGCCCATTCAGACAAAGGTTCGAAAGGGGTTTCATAATGGCCCAGTTGGGGAAGTTATACTTGGACTACATGGGGTGTCTAGTGGTCCATGGAAGCTAATACACAGAAAAAACAACAGAAATGTTGAATGAACCAGGTGTTATGATTTGGAGGTAGTTTGCCTCCTGAAGGCCCGTGTGTTGGAAGCTCACCCTGATCTTAGCCTTATAGCCTTTCTTTTCTCTCTCTCTCTCTCCCCTCTCTCCCTCCTCTCTCTGTCTTTCTCTCTTTCCTTCACACTTTAGATTTGAGAAATTGCTGGCTTGTTGCATTCCCAAACTGCTCATAACTGTTAGCTCATTTTTCTGTCAACATTCTAGATTCCATAACAGTGGATGGAAACTTGCTCTGGGATACTCTTACTCCCCAAATTCCAGGAATATTTGGCAAGCTGAATTCCCCTAAGGAATGTCTATGAGGTCCAGTGAGATGCTCGGCAGGCAAAAACACTTGCTGTACGAGCCTGGTCACCTGAGTCCAATCCCTGTGATCCACGTAAAGGTAGAAGGAAAGAACTGAGTCAGAAAGTTTTCCTCTGACCTCCACACTCATGCCACGCCCTAGACGTTCTACTCTCACTGACACATATCATTCGTGTACATATACTAACTCACTGACACATATTGTTCATACACATATACTACACTCACTGACACATATCGTTCATGCACATATACTTAACACAATACTAATAAAGTTTAATTTTTAAAAATATACCTTAACAATAATAAAGTTTAAAAAAGAAAGAAATGTGGGAGAGAGAGATGGCTCATCAATTAAGAGCACTCCTTGTCTTACAGAGAACCCAAGTTCGGTTCCTAGCATCCACTTCAGGCAGCTCATAACCACCTATGACTCCAGCTCAAGGAACACTGACATCTTCTTTTGCCTCTGCAGACATTTACATTCACACACACACACACACACACACACACACACACACAAACACTCACACACCCCACCCCACAATAATTTAAAATGGTAAGAATTATACACATAATGTGTGTGTGTGTGTGAATAACCAGGAGGCTGGGTAGTGCACACCTATAGTTCCAGCCCTTTCTTGGGAGGTAGGGGCCAGAGGATTATAGGTTTGGTAGTTTTTCAGTTTACTTCAGTCTATTGATTTTTGTGGGTCATTACAAGTCCCCATGTGGTCCTTGGTTAAATACTGAGTTCAAGAGACCAGCCTGAGCTACACGAGATTTTGTCTCAAAAAAAAAAAAAATTAAAAATGTGCTATATTGGGCTGGAGAGATTCTGTGATTCCAGCACAGCAGACTCAAGGGAGTGGTCCCTCAATGACCTCTGCCATGGCTCCCTCTCCAAGTAGCACACCCTCTGTCTCTTCGGCCTCTACGCCTCTTCCTGGACCTTCTCCAGGTCTGTTGGATCCTTCTAGACACTGGGCATCCAGACTTGTAATCAGTGTCAAGCAAGCTGAGGCTTGAAATTAAGAGTCAAAGCTCTATGCTCCGCCTGGCTGAGCCCCAGCTATGCAGGAGGCTATCCTAAAGGCAGCACATTGTCAATTCTTTTTTTGAGAAGTCCTGATATATTTAAAGATGTTTTAAAAGCAACTAAAGAATTCGTTCAAAGGATGTTAAAAGTGGTAAGGATCTGAACCGCAATCCCAACACTTGGCAGAGGCAGGTGGATTTCTGAATTCAAGGCCAGCCTGGTCTCCAGAGAGAGTCCTCAGACATCCAGGGCTATACACAGAAACCTCACATTAAGAAACAAACAACAACAACAACACAAGAAATTCATATACTGAGACTAGGCACAGTGGAGCATGCCTACAGTCCAAGCTGCCTGAGAGGCTGTGGTAGAAGGATCCTAGGAACTCAGGGATTAAAGGTCATTCTAGACAGTGCAGCAAAGCCACCCTAAACAAGCAGGTTTACGTTCTGAAGTCTCAACCCCTCAGACCTCCAACCTACCCAGTGCATTAGGCTTAGCAAGGAGTCCACATGAAAACAAAGCCTTTGCAGATGTAATTAAGATGTCAGTTAAATGAGGTCATACTAAGAAGGGCATGGTGGTGCCCGCCTTTAATCTCAGCACTCAGGAGGCAGAAGCAGGCAGATCTCTAAGTTCCAAGGTTAGCCTGGTCTACAAAGGGAGTACCAGGACAGCCAGGGGCTACACAGACAAACCCCGTTTAGAGGAGGAGGAATGAAATTATACAGAAGGAAGGAGGAAGGTAGCCTTTGCTTCAATACAACTTGTAGCCTTTTAAGAGAGGAGATGGCTGCAGAGGCAGATACATACACAGAGGAGAAACCATATGAAAATACAAATATGGGGCTGGAGAGATGGCTCAGCGGTTAAGAGCACTGACTGCTCTTCCAGAGGTACTGAGTTCAAATCCCAGCACCACATGGTGGCTCACACCCACCTGTAATGAGATCAGATGCCCTCTTCTGGTGTGTCTGAAAACAGCTACAGTGTACTTACATATAATAAATAAATACATCTTAAAAAAAGAAAATACAAATATGACTCGGGAGGTAGAGAGAGGAAGATCAGAAGTTCAAGGTCACTGGGCATAATGGTGCATGCCTTTGATACCAGAACTTGGGAGGCAGAGGCAGGTGGATCTGTAAAAGTTCCAGTTCAGTCTAGTGAGGTCCAGGACAGCCAGGGCTACATAGTGAGACCCTGTGAAAACAAAATAAAAAGAAGTTCATAGTCATCCAGACTTAGCTAGACACCCTGACTCCCCCCCCCCACACACACACTCACATACTCTCACACACACACACTCACACACACACATACACACTCACACACACTCTCACACACTCACACACACACTCTCTCTCACATACACATACACTCTCTCACACACACACACTCACATACACACACACTCACACACATACACACTCACACACTCACACACACATACACACATACACACACATGACAGTTAATGTAACAGTGGAAGCAAAGACTAGAATGCTGTAATTAGCTAGGGAATGGAGAGAGAGTGTGGCTGTCTATAAACCCTTTGATTTTTTATTTTTGTCCTGGTGAACTGTGAGAGGTGTGAGGTTAGTATAATACTGTGCCTATTCTTATAATACCCAAGGAACTAGTACACAGTGAACATAAGGTACCCCACAAATAATGGGGGGAAGAGTTAAGTGTAGAACTCAAAACATATGGCAGTAAACTTGATGACTAGGAATAGTCTCCATCCTTAAGTCCCTAACAGGTTATCTGGGCTTAACCAGCACAGATGTCTCTCTGTCTGTCTGTCTAATCTTATCTATCTATCTATCTATCTATCTATCTATCTATCTATCAACATAGCTTCCTATATCCAACGCTGGCCTTGAGTTCCCTGAGGATAATCTTGGATTATATTTGCATGCTACCACGGTTGGTTTTTATGGTGCTTGAGATTGAACCAGGGCTTCATGCATGTCTACCAACTGTGTTACATTCCTTAAACAGCACAGATCTGTCATATCTACCCCAAATTCACCTCAAGTAACTCTGGTTCTTAAAATACTAATAGCACATTCATTTTCCTAAATAAACTTAAGCCAGTTAACCTGACATTACAGGGATTTATTAGGGACGAGCAATTCCTGTTTCCAACTCTAGTCTGAATAGTGGTAAACAGTCTCACAGTCTCACCTCAGCTGAAAGCCCTCTAAAGGGAAGGGCAGTCTCCTAGCAAGATACCCTGCTGCTTCAGCTAACTGCACTCAGTTAATAGTTAATCTCAGGCTTATCTGCTGGCCGCTGTACATAAAGACCAGAACCACTTAGGAAAGGAAAGTGATACTCAGTCCTGCTTTCTAAAGGGATAAGGGAAACCTTATCTCAGCTTTCCATAGACCTAGTCAATAAGCCGAGCACTGGTTCACAGGACAGTCTTCACGCCATTTCATAACCAAGGCAGCATATAACCTTGGGAAGCCACCTGCTTTTCTATGGCACCGTTTGCCACCCTCACCATCGCTGGGAAGACAACATGCTAGTTCTTCAAATCTTACAGTGTTTTGCTGCTTTTGGTCTCTCCATGACCATCAGTCATACAGCTCTCTTCACCTGTGATGTATCAAGACGTGGCATTTGCAAACTTTGGGGATCATTCCGGCACCAGAATGCCACAGTCGCGTCCTTGTGTGTCGAGGGGTTGCCAGCTAAGCTGCACTTTGTCCCTTCTATCCCCTTCTCTGATGGTTGGAACTCCGGGATAGAAACATACCGCACAAATGAAGCAGGTGTCATGCCAGGTGTGCCCCAGGGCCTCGATAAACTTGTCACCAGCTTCCACAGGGAAATCGCATCCATGGCACTTGGTGCTGAACAGGTTGATGTAGTCTGAAATAAAAGTCAGCATGAGACAAGAACAGTCAGCCACATAGACCCGACACCAGGACACTCCATTGCAGTAGGCTTGGCGTGGTGGCCTGGTCATCTCACAGACAAAACAGACTGACTGCTGTTTCGCTCTTTTGATAATTTGTACCAATGGTGTGTTGACTCAGACTTGAGCTCACCTACCTACCATCTTGTGCTAGTTTGATATGTAAGTTCTTTCTGGAATTGTCATGAAGTTTCTTGCGGGTAATTGTTTCTTTTGGGTCTGCCTCCTCTGATAGCTCAAAAGAGGTCAATACTCAAATGGAAACTTAAAAAAATATTCCTCAGCGCCCAATCACTAGCTTATTTTGGAAGAAGAGGATCTTTAAGATTTTCTTTTCTGCCAGGCGGCGGTGGTGGAACATGCCTTTAATCCCAGCACTCGTGAGGCAGAGGCAGGCGGATTTCTGAGTTCGAGGCCAGCCTGGTCTACAGAGTGAGTTCCAGGACAGCCAGAGCTACCCAGAGAAACCCTGTCTTGAAAAAACAAACAAACAAACAAACAAACAAACAAAAGATTTTCTTTTCTTTTCTTTTTTTTTCTTTTAGATTTTATTTTATTTTTAGGTGTATGTGTGTGTATACATGAGTCCAGGTATCTACAGAGGTCAGAAAATGTTGATAGATCCCCTGGAGCTGGGATTGCAGGCTGCTAAATCTCATTGTGTGGGTGATGGGAACAGAACTTGGGAGCTCTGAAGAGTATGCACTCTTTTTGTTGTTGTTTGTTTACTTGTTTTCAAGACAGCATTTCTCTGTGTAGCCTGGCTGTCCTGGAACTCAGAGATCCTCCTGCCTCTGCCTCCCAAATGCTAAAAATAAAGACAGGTGCCATAGTCACCTGCCACCACCAACCAGGCAGTATGTGCTCTTAATGGTTAAACTATCTCTCTAGGCTCAGACTCTTTTAAGGTTTGTTTTTTTTTTAATTGCTAATTATGTAGATAAGTGTGTAGGGCTATTATATGCCTATAAGTGCAGGTTCCCATGGAGACCATAAGGTTAGGGCCCCTAGAACTGGAGTTCAGACAATTATAAGCTATCTGACATGGGTGCTAAGAAGTGACCTTGGGTTCTCTCTGAGAACTGCATATGTTCTTAACCACTGAACCATCTCTATAGCCCATCTTTAAGACTTTTTTGTAATTTTAGAATGGTGTTGCCTGACCGTTCTCCTGTCACTGGGCATTCATGTTGGCAACAAGATTTTACTATTGTAAACAATATTTGAGCGACTCTACAGGGATATGTCCTTCTCCTCCCGCTATCAGGGGAGATAATACTACAACATACTATTCATAATGCTTCCAATGATTACTTTCACAAAGATGGTGCCGTGATGCAAACGTGTCCCTGGGTTCACTTGCTGGAAGCCTCTTCCTTGCAGCCATAATGTTTGGGAGGCAGAGCCTAACGGGGGGGCTTTTAGGTTTTTTGGATGAATAAATGTCATTATTGAGGGAATAGGTTCAGGAGAAGTGAGGTTCTTATAAAATGAGCCTGGTCTCCTGTAACCTATTTTCTTTCTCTTTCTTTTGCCCCTCCACCTTCTACATGGCATGATGTAGCCTCTTGAACTTGGATTTCCCAGTCTTCACAAGCACAAGACAAACACATTTCTGTTCATTATAAATCACTCTGCTCCAGACATGTGGTTACACTGGAACAAGATGGACCAAGACAGGCAACGTCCTTACAAGAACCTCAACGTGAAGACCCATGCTTTGCTTTGCTTTGTCTTCCAAGATGATGCTTACTCAGTGGCCAATACTCAACACAGGTAGAAACCAATAAATCAGTGAATTAGCACATTTGTGGTAAACAAATGTATCATTAAAATTAAATGTATCTGTAGATGAATCAATCTGTTTTCACAATGTCTCTCAGAGACCGAATTATCATTATTTTATTTTCTTTACTTTTTGTCTTGTTTTGTGGATGAGGGAATTGAAGCTCAGCGACATAAGGCAGAGTCCCACACTTGAGGCCTCCAGTCTTGAGATCCTTTCTCTGAGAGGTAGCACAAGTCTACCATACTACCGATCCTTTTGAAAACTTCATTCCTCCCTGCATTCCCCAGTTCCCCAAATGTACTTGTCTCTGCACAGCTCTGCCACACCTGGCCTCTTCCTGTGGTCTGTTCATCTCTGTGGACAGCGTGTCTAGTCACTGTCTTAGATCACAGACTGACAGGTGGTGTGCCATCAGGCTTATAGACATGGAGTCTGAAGAAAGAAAAAACTAGTTCAAAGTCCAGCTCCATTAAGGAATTCCTGAAACCTGGGGCAGCTGCTCAGGGCTGCAACCTTCTCATCTGTATGATGCAGATAATTACAGTACCAAACTCATGGGATTATCACTGTAGACCAGACTAAGAAATGTATGAAGCATTCGGCATAAATATTAATTATTGACTTTTATTTTAGAAGATTTCATAAATGGTTAGAGGAGGGAGAAGACCTATCTATCATCCATCGATCCATCCAGCATTCCTGAATGGCCATGCCAGTACACGACATGTTAATGGCTTAAATTTCTTTTTAAAAAAAATCATTTTGAGGGACTGGAGAGATACTTCAGCTGTTGCTCTTCCAGAGGACCTGGGTTCAATTATCAGCACCCACATGTTAGCTCACACATAGCTGTAACTCCAGTTCCAAGGCTTCTGACACCCTCATACAGACAACATGCAGGTAAAACACCAATGAACATAAAAACATTTAAAATTATTTATTTTATGTGTATTGATGTTCTGTTTGCATGTATATCTGTACACAAAACGAAGGCAATTGGATCCCATAGACAGTTGTGAGCTGTCATGTGGGTGCTGGGAACTGAACCCAGGACCTCTGGAAGAGCAGCCAGTCTTCTTAACCACTGCGCCATGTCTCCAGCTCAAGGCTTTTTAAAGTTTATCTGGTGTGTCTGATTTGTGCCAACGAGTACATGTGCAGGCTAGAGGACAACTCTGTGGGGTGGGCTCTCTCCTTCTTTTTCATGTGGCTTCCAGGAGTCAGAATTAGGCAGCCAAGCTTTTATGGCAAACCCTTCTACCCACTGAGCCATTTTACTGGCCCCTGCTTAAAGTTTTTGGGGGCAGAGACCTCACAGAAATTGATATAGACTTCACATTCAACCTATGTTTTGTGGATAAATGGTGAACAGGAAACAAAGAAATAGTTCAACTAGCCCTAGTATTAATTAGAAATTCCTTCCCTTGTTCTTTTACAAACTCGTTCTTAAGATGGCTTGGATCTTCTTCTGGAAGTCTTGCTAACTGATTGATTTTCTATTTGAAACTTGGTTTTGTGTGATCTGGACGCTCTGCTTTAAAAACTGATAGCACAGGCCTGCGGTGGTGGCACATGCCTTTAATCACAGCAAAGGCAGGAGGGATCTCTGAGTTCAGAGTCAGACTGGTCTACAGAGCTAGTTTCATAGGTCAGTCAAGGACACAGCAAAGAAAACTTTGTCTCACAAAAACAAAAACAAAACAGAATGATATCACAGATAAGACTAATGTTATTTTTTAAAACAGTGACATTTTTCTCATTTATTCTATAATATGAGACTGACACCAATAATTGCACTTACACATTCAAAGTTATATACTTAAAATATGCAAGGTGGTAAATTTCATGTTATACGTCTTTTTACTACAGTATAAACCATGTTGACTAGGCCAGAACCAAGTACAGAATCAATGGTATAACACTAACTGTTGGTCCTAAAGGGGGAGAGTAGATGTGCTATCATTTCCCCTTTACAGCAACGGAGGCTGCGGTACTGTGTGATTCCTGTTGAAAACAAATCAGTTTACTCTGGAGCCAGAAAATGAGTTCACCCACGTAAAAGGCCAAAGAACTTTGTTTTAAAATTCAGTTAGGAAACAAAGGTTTTGGCTTGTTTCTTCCCATGGAGGAACTGGAGTGATTTTTTTCCTATCCTACTTCAAAGTCTACCATGCTTCTCTTTCTGTTCTCAAAGCACCACTCAGCCCACCGCAGCTCCGCCCACCGCTGCTCCGCCCACCGCTGCTCCGCCCACCGCTGCTCCGCCCACCGCTGCTCCGCCCACCGCTGCTCCACTTTTGTCTGTAAATCAGTCCCTTTGTTTTCCATGTGATTTCATCTGTCTGGGTCTTCAAGTCTGTGTTCCCTTATTGGGCCCTGCCTCAAAACCCTCCCTGAAAGAAGCCAGCTGTGAAGGAAGGAGGTTGGGACTAGCAGTCAGCCAGTCCCCTGAATTTACAACTCCCCACATTTTACAATAACATATTACACTCTGAAGTGCAGAGAGATTTGGAGGGCTGCGAGGGGAGGGAGTCTAGAGAGCTCCACAGGCCGGGAGCGAAAGGGGCACCCGCCCGCAGCTCCCATCCCCACAGCCACCCTATAAGGCGGGTGTTTACAGTCTGCAGAAGTTCAGCAGCTATACAAAGCCGACTCAGGATGGGACAGGAAATAGAATCTAGGATGAAGGCTAGAGGTGGCCCTCTTCCGAGTAGACGCAAGCCAACATAACTTGAGAGGTTTCTCAAGCAGTTTGGGAATCAACGGGTGACTCAATGTTAGAAACACGGGATGGGGCAGGGACTGGTCTACAAAATACACTGTAACTCCGACTTCTTTTCCCCCAAAAGCTGAAACCAAATGAGAAAGGGAAAGAGTTCGGCTAATGTAATAATGGCAGGATTCCGCCGTTAAAAAGAGAACCAGGGGCTGGTGAGATGGCTCAGTGGGTAAGAGCACCCGACTGCTCTTCCGAAGGTCAGGAGTTCAAATCCCAGCAACCACATGGTGGCTCACAACCATCCGTAACGAGATCTGATTCCCTCTTCTGGAGTGTCTGAAGACAGCTACAGTGTACTTACATATAATAAATAAATAAATCTAAAAAAAAAAAAAAAAAAAAAAAAGAGAACCAGGAGCTTGTGTGAGACCCTGGGTTTGATTCCCAGTACCGCTCATGAAACAAAACCCAGGAGACCCTCTTCCCCTTCACAGTAGGATGTGAATGGATGCAGGCAGGAGTAAGCTTTCTATGCCTTCCTGTCAGCCTGTCACTCCGGCTGGCACATGGGCACAGGGTCTTCCAGCCTGGTGTCACAATACATCCTATGGGTACTGTATCCCATGTGCCTACCTTTCTCACAGTATGGCTCTCCATCCTCCATGTGGAAGAGGCTGTTCCCAAAGGGCTTCTTGCAGGCTGCACAGACAAAGCAGGTGGTGTGCCATGTCTGTCGCAGAGCGTGCATCACTTCCTGGAGGAAAGATTCCAAGTTCAGGACAGACACCTTCCCAGGGGGAAGGGAGCTAGGCTTGGCTTCCGCACCAGGCCTGGCTGCTGCCCAAGTAACCTAGGGTACAGGGCAGGAGGGCTCACAGAGCAGGTGCTGAGGAAGACAGGGAGGGAGAGGAGGGAGAGGAGGGCCACAGGCAGATGAGCCGTGAGGGCAGGCTATGAGGCAAACTGTGCAGAGTCCCAGCACCATTTGAAGCTGGTGTTATACGCACATATCATTCCTTGCCCAAGTTAATTAGTTCCCTGGCTTGGTAGTTAGTTGCAAACTGATTGGATTCTAGGATTGTGGAGTTGCTTTTGCTGTGATCAGCAACTTGTTGAGTTTCTAGTAGGACCCTAAAATCTTAGAGGAAGAGAGGAAGTCAGTCTCACTGAAGAAAAGACAAAGGTCACTTACCCCCATGATTTTGGTGTTACATTTGGCACAGATCGGGGCAAAGAACTGCTCGTAACACCGCTCGCAGTAAACGTTGTTCTGCTCCTCCACAAAGCACACATCTGCTAGGGAGGTCTTGCAGTAGGCACAATTGAACTCTTCTGGGTGCCAAGAGCGGCCCATGGCCACCAGAAAAGGGCCCCTGGCATGGCAGAAAACAACATTAAAATGAACCCCCCCAAGTTAGAACCAGATATTTTAAGAACCCCAACAATGTCCATGCGTTTACCTAGACATACCCACTCTGAGGGTTGTTCTAATGAAATAGTATAAAATTCTGAGAAAGCCCCATGCAAAAGATGTGTATTGTCATGTCAGTTAACATAAACAGAACTGGAAAATGGAGCTTGGTGCTGTATACCAGCACTTGGCAAGCAGATCTTCAAGAGCTCAAGGCTAGCCTAGTCTACTACATAGTAAATTCCAGGCCATCCAGGGCTACACAGTGAGACATCCAACAAACAGAACCTGGAAGCAATCCAAACATCTGCCACAGAGGACCCAGTAAACACGTCATGGAGTTCAGCTTATCACGAGAGCAATGGCTATGGGGGCTAACCTCAGCTAAACCACACCGTGCTGAACACTTCTCAAGAAGAGTTTTACATTTGTCCATATATGTAATCCTCGAAACAATGCCGTGAAGGAGGAACTCCTATGAGACCTGATAATCAATAAAGGCAACCAAGTCACAGCAAGGCAGAGGAGCTTACTCAGTCAAGGTCATAGGGCCAGGCGGCGGTAGACACAGGGTACAAACATCATGGTCCAGTTTCAGATTCAGAACACTGGCACCATCAGAAAACTTCATGTTCTAATTTTCCCTCTGTGTTTTCTAGTTCTTCTCTGCTCATTTTTGCTTTTGTTTTTGAGACAGGGTCTCACTATCTAGCCCTGGGTGGCCTGGAACAAACTTTTAGAAGAGCTTAGCTTTGAACTTACAGAGATCTCTCTGCTTCTGATCCCCCAAGTGCTGGGATCACCACACCTGGCTTCTGCTTGTTTTCAAAGAGTATGTTTTTCCCATATGAACGCATGTACCACACACAAATGCAGACATACTGAATTTAATGAGCACCGTCTGAGACCCCTGACTTCTAAGTGAAATGACTTGCTTGAGTTTCAGTGAAGTGTCTATCAGAGCCCTAAGAGGCAGGGCACTGTCTGTGGAAAGATCCAGAAGAACCTCTAAGGGAAAGCTGGGGCAAACCACCGCGTCATCCAGCTTGCAGTGTGCGCAATAAACCTACTGACAATACAGCTTAAGATTCCCAGAACCCAGCCTTAGCCCAAGGGGGAGCTCCTGGCACCAGGCACCAAGCTGGGAGCTTTACCCGCTTACCTCATGGAATCCTTCCAAGTCCCCAGGGATGAGAGTGTCATACAGATATGGAAGCTAAAGCTCACAGAGGCGAGCCAGAGAGACCTGAGGTTGTCCTGCCTGGCTGGCCTTTCGCCTATATCTGCCCTCCTATCTGCCACCCCTCCTATATACCAAAACCTGTACCTGATGACATTGTTACAGTGCCCACAGAGGGGAGTCCGGCTGCTAGCTGGGAAGCGCTCAGCTCTCTGGAAGGTGCCCCTGGCAAGAGGTGTCACTTGTGGACCTGTTGGGTTGTAGGCTGGAGCCCCCCGGGGCAGGGTCTGCTTGCTGACAGTGGTAGTGCTCTTTCCAGGAGCAAACTTCTGAGAGAAGCTGTCATCGGTCACCCAGGGTGGACGGCTGGCAGATTCTGAAGGGCCCCCACTGTAGGCAGCTGATGGTGTAGGGGTATAGTTTGGGGCAGGTGAGGGGGTATAAGCTGGTGCAGGGGAAGGGGAGTATGTAGGTGCAGGTGAGGGGGTATAGGTGGGAGCAGGAGAGGGGGTATAAGCAGGAGCTGGCGAAGGGGTATAGGGAGTTGGACTGTAATTGGCTCCTGGAGATGGGCTGTAGGAAGATGCAGGCACTGCAAGCCAAAAACACCCAAAGAATATGTGTTAGAAATTCATTTTCCCTCATCCCTCACTCCAGCCAGAGAACTATACAAGATGAGCATAATATTGAGACAGTATAACACCAATTACTAAAGAAGAGGTGTTTATGTGTATGGGTGAGCATGTGTTGTGAATCGTGTCTGCTCTATTCATAGGGACTCAAGTATGCTGAGCAAATGCACTATCACTCACGAAGCTTCAGACCCACTTGTCTCAACTTCATGGTGAACCAGATTTCAATTCTCAGCAAAAGCCCAGATAAACAAGGGTGACAGCAGAGGCCTGGAGAGCTTGCACAGGCCCCAGAAAGGAATGGAGCTATAAATAGTGAAGCTATTTAGGGTGGGGTTCTGTGAGACCTTGGCTGCCCTGGTCCTGTAGAAGGTGGGGAGCAAGAGTAGGGAGTGTCTGGGACAGGAAGTGGGTAAGAACAGGTCAACTCAGCATGGACTGCAGGATGCTTTCAATGGTCCCCTAGCCCAGTCATCAAAATCAGTGCTTGCTGTATGTCTTCAACAGAGAGCAGATGTCCAGAAAGCACAGGTTCATGTTTCAAGTTCAGCTACTACCATTGTCTTGAAAAATAGCTTGACTTGATTTGTCGGTCTTGATTCGATAGGTACCCATCTATCTTAGTCACTCGGTGAGCCTAGGCAGAGGGGCTAGCACCATGCTGCCCAGGGTCTAGCTGCTCATTTGGTCTCTGACCTTCCCTGCCAGATCCTCTTGTTCTCCTACATCACCTTGGTGCAAACTCAGAGTGTATATGACACCCCAGAGGTTACCATTAGGGAAAAGAGTGTACTGCACTTCTTGCCTTCACTGAGAGTGGAGAAACAGTTCATCACACAGAAGGGGCACTGTAGATGCTAACACAAAGCACTCTCTACCAGGGCTCGCAGAACCAAGGATATTTCTGCCCTCCACCATAGAGACAACTCAATAGATCTAGCTGTGTATCCTGAGAATATGATCTAGCCAGTTCTCTTCCTGTAGCAAAGATGGTTCTAGACGTGTCATCTCTGTTCCCAGTCTGTTCTTCTGGGAAGAGCACTATCTTCCTCACTGGGAAGTATACTATGATAGCCTCCCTGCCCACATCCAAGCCAGGCCTGAGTGGAACGGACTGTACTCAAACAGATCTCTCTAGATCACAAATGGGCTCAGACCATGGCCCTGTCTGGTCTCTTTCTCCTGTCTGGTGCCCTGGGCCATTCTGGGTTGTTCTAACTCTGTGCCTCTTATTCCCAAATGACAGCAACTTCAGAACTGGGAAGTGCAGGGCACCCTTTGCTAGAGGATGGCTAGGGCTCTGCCTATGGTGAGAGTACAGAGGTGTAAAGCCTTCCACAGCCCTGCCCCAGAGCCATCCTGGGAGTGAGACTAACTCCCATGGCAGATTCTCCAGCTGGATCCTTCCTCCCACTTACAGCCCGGGTGAGGCACACCGCAGGTCATGAGTCAGCCCTGCATTATCCCCCTTTACACTTGAGGGCTGGAGTCCTCAGAGGATGCAGCAGAGCGAGAGTCTAACCCTCCCTAGACTCCGAGCTGCCTCTATAAAGAACACAGATCCGATTTCCACTGGTGTGTAACCTCATCAAGAAGTCTGTTGTAACTCTAAGAGGAGACCCTGCACTCTGGAAAGAAACACACTCATCAAAAACCCTAGTTTGAGGCTTGGGATTCAGCAGTTAGGAGTACTTGCCTAGCATTTTTGAGACTCTGGGCTCTATTCATAGCATCCCTCTCTCAGAAGAGCTCTGGGTTTACACTCTAGTCCTACAACTTCCTAGCTGTGTATCCTTGCTTGAGTAATTAATTCTCTCTGGGCTTGTTTCTTCCTCTAAGAAATGGTATTGGGATTATAAGAATTAGGAAATTATTAGGACTAAGACATGTGAGTGCTTAATTTAGTACATGATATAGTGTGTGTGTGTGTGTGTGTGTGTGTGTGTGTGTGTGTGTGTGTGTGTGAGAGAGAGAGAGGGGGGGGGGGACGGTAGGACAGTGCATCTGGATTCCCAGGTTGGAATGAACTATCAAGTTCATCTCCAGGCCTTTCTGTCACAGGGAAAGCCCTAAAGCAGGTTTCCTGTTGGATGGCAGTGGGCAGGGAGCTGTGATTCTCTGAAGTCACATTACCAGGAATTGAACCTGTTTCTGGTGATAGAATGAATGACATCCTGCCCACCTCAATGGGTGTGGTGGGAACCCCTAGGAGGGACACAGCACAAGCATTTTGTAAAGTTGTAAGTCACAAAATCAGGGTGTTTTCACCCACCTCAACATTCTTACATGGCTTCCCACTGTCCAGAGAGTCCCAACATGCTAGGGACAAGGTGACTTTAGGGGTACTGTTAGAGGAGAGTGGGGAGAGGTGATCCCACAGAACTTCAAAGCAGCTTCATCCCTCTGTTGTAAGATTTAGGGTTCTGTATAAGTCTGTGTAAGCTGTGTCTTTCTCTCTTTGCTTTTCATTTCATTTCTTCTATCCTTTGTTTCCTTCTTGTTTTACAAGCCACAATCCTCTGTGCTGGTCTTTTTTTTTTTTTTTTTGGAAACAGGGTTTCTCTGGCTGTCCCTGGAACTCACTCTGTTGATCATGCTATTCTGGAACCCAGAGTTCTGCTTGGCTTTGCCTCTCAAGTGCTGAGATCAAAGGCCCAGCCAAGCTGTTTGTTTTTTGACATATAGCCCAGGCTAGTCTGGAACTCACTCTGTATTCCAGGTTGGCCTCAACAATTCAGAGATCCTGGTATCTCAGCCTCTTGAGTGCGGGATTACAGACATGTGCCTCCACACCTAGCTCTAAAAGGAATTAGGAATGAAAGCCGTGTGATCGTCAAGCCATGGCCTTATGTACTAAGCACCTGAAAGGCAGTTAGTCTAAATTGAGATGTGCTATTCAGTTTAAAAATCTGAAGACTTAATAAAAGAATATAAAGTATCTTAGTAATAATTATCTTATATTGATTGTATGTTAAAGCTGTTTATTTATTTTTAAATTTAATGTGTGCAGATGTTTGCCTGCATGTATGTCTGTGTACCTCATGCATGCCTAGTACCTAGGGGAAGCCAAAAGCGTGTTGGATTCTCTGGGACTGGAGTAAGTTGGCTGTGGGTCCTGTGGAAGAGTAGCTAGTGCTCTTAACCACGGGTCTGCCTCTTCAGCCCCTTGTTTGTGTGTTGAGCCGGGTCTCTACGTGTTACCCAGCTAGCCTCAAGTGACCTTATTTCTCAGCTTCTGAAATAGCTAGCATGCATCTGAATAGAGTCCAGCTCTGAACCATTTTTAATATACTGAGCTGTGTCTGGAAAAACGTCCCAGTGGTTAAGAGCATGTACTAGTAAAAGACTGGAATTGGATTGCCAACACTCATGTCTCATGGCTTATAACTGCCTTAAACTTAAGCTTCAATGGATTCCACACCTTCTTCTGGCCTATGTAGGCACCTGCGTTCTAGTGTACACACACACACACACACACACACACACACACACACACACACACACGCATTTGAGGCTGAAAAGATGGCTTTGGAGAGATGGCTCAGTGGCTAAGAGCACAAGCTGGGATCCAGGTTCAATTCCCAACCCCCTCGTGGCAGCTTACAACTGTCTGTAACTCCAATTCCAGGGGATCTGACGCCCTCACGTAAAGGCAAAACACCAATGTACACACAATAAAATAAAATATTTTTTAAAAGGTCAGGTGCAGTGGTGCACACCTTTAATCCCAGCTCTAGAGACCTGATCTACAGAGCAAGTTGAGAAACCCTGAATAAAGAACACAAAAAACTCAGAAATTTTCATATGCTGAGCTAAATAAAAATGTATTTAAATCAATTTTACCTGCCTTTTTTTTTTCCTAAAAGTGTCTGCCTCTCGGATGGTTCTTTGCAACAGTGGCTGCCAAGAGCTACTGGCTTTCACAGTGTTGCACAGGAGTTTGTGTAATAGCAAGAGGCAGAGTACTTGCGAGTCAACTTTACAGACAACCTGGAGAGCTTAAGTGGCTACTCGAGGTCAGCCAGCTTGCAAGCTTCCTATCTGAAACGCACCCTAATCAGCTCCTCTAAACCACTCCGAATGCAGAACCAGGCTCCAGCATGCTCCTTCCAAGTAAACCCCGCCCTCGCCCACCTTGCCTCCCTCTCCAACCGCTCCTTCGGTAGGGCAGACATTCTCTTCCTCCTATCCGAGGCTTTCCTGAACCGCCTTCGTTTTCCAAACCCCTACTCAAGGCCCCAGAGAGGAAGGCTGGAATCCTGGACCAGGTTCCTACCTCCTACCCGCTGGGGCTACAAACAGGAGGAGGACTTTCTCTTCCGGGCGGTTCGCCCGGGCAGATCCCTGGGGAGGGGGAAGGAGAAGGGAGAGGACATGCGGGGAGCACGGTCCCCTCTCCTCTCAGCTCCTGCCTGCTTCGCCCCTCTACGCTCCAAATGCCGTAAGAAACCTGATATCCCATCTCCGAGCCCCGGGCTGTTGCTATTTCTACGTGACGGAATTAAGCCGGTTCGAATTAGAAGGTGATATTTCATCTCTAATTGGCACGTTCAAAGGGCTCCTATCGCACTTGGCGGCCCCGGGACTGTGTAATTAAACAACAAGGTGATCTGAGTCACTTAGCCCGGGCTAAGTCGCCGGCAAGCGCCCGGGTCGCCGCCCGGCCCGCAGGCCGACGTGGCCATCCCGGGGACCAAGGTGTCCTCCGCCCACTGGCCCCAGGTGTTCTGGGGAAACGGATGCCCAGCCCAGGCGCCAGAGATAAGATGCCGGCTCGAACCCCGCCCTGCCTCCGTCCCCCACCCCCCGGAAGCTGCGGCCGGGGACTGGCCGCGAGCGGGCTGCTCGTGCTCGGCGGCGCCCAAGTCCCCGCAGCCCAGCAGAGGAGCGGGGTGCGGGCCCGTATCCCCGGCTGGCCTGGCAGCCTACCAGCCGCCCCCGGAGCCCGTTGCCAACCCAGCCTCCCTGGAGAGAAGGAAGGGTGGAGGCAGGCCTCTCCTCTGCTCCAGGCAGGGATGAGTTAACGTCTGCACAGTCTGGGAACCGTGGAAAGGCCTTGGCTCCTGCCGGTCTCCGCCGCCCAGGCCGCTGCGGGAGAAGCGGCTGGAGGGCCCGGCCGCCCCCTGGTGGGCATGCGGGGACAGGACAAGAAAGGTGCCGGGAGGGCCTGCGGTGCTGCTGGGAAAGGTCTGCACCTGACACTACTCCTACCGGCTTCTGCAAACGCCTTCCTGTGTTTCCTGGCCGCACTGAGTGATCATTCTGTCTCCTACGTAGGAGATTTGTACCGCTCCCCTTCCAAAATGCCACCTCAGCCTGTGGAGCTCTGACTTCAGAATTTCCTTTCCTCGGCCCAGAAGTGCAAGAGATGGCATCAGACTACAGATATTATTTTATCTCTGCAGATATAACAAGAGGTTATAGAAATCCTATCTTACTCAAATGAGAAAATTCAGGTCTGAGAGATGAGGTAGTTTGCTTATTCCTTACAGCAGGCTGGGTGTCCCACCCATGCTAAAATGTTTCCTGTCCATACTCAGTTCTGTTGTCGGTGAGCTTCATAAAGCAGGGGACTGATTCTGTCGCTCTAGTCAGGAAAGCCTCAAGAGAAAAGCTTCCTTGGGTCTCATCAATGCCTTATCAGGATGTGTTCTGGAGCCTAGACTTTGTGTTATTCTTTATCCCAAGTCTACTTGGCCAGTTCACACTTGTAGGACACAAGCCCCCTTCCTTCTCCCTTAAAATAACCCGTCTCTTTTCCCTAAGCAGGCCTGTAACTTATTCCCTTCCTCGTTTTACCACAAATGGTTTGTGCATTGGAAAAGTGTGTGTGTGTGTGTGTGTGTTCATGGGGTGAGGTCATAGGGTATTTGGGAAATGACACCTTTCATTCGATTTTGCTATGAACTGAAAACTGATCTTTAAAAAGTCTATTAAAAACTGGGTGTGGTGGCACATGCGTATAATCCCAGGACTTGGGAGGTCCAGGAAGGAGGATCAACAATCAGCCTGGTCTACCTGAGCTACCCTGCCAACAAACACACACACACAAAGTCTATTAAGATTTTATGTGTAAAGCAGAGCATAGTGGCACATGCCTTTAATCCCAGCATTGGGGAGACAGAGCCTGATCTACATATGGCGTTCCCGGACAGTCAGGACCACATAGAGATCTCATCTCAAAAGCAAAACAAACTATATAGAGAGACCATATAGTCCATAGTAGTTTTGAGTGAAGAAAAACATTTGTATTGTAATAGTAAATGAAAAATCATCATTGCTTTTTATAAATTCAAGATGAATATATATATATATATATATATATATATATATACATATATATGCATGCTGGACGTGTATTTTTTTAAAGATTTATTTATTTTATGCATATGAATACACTGTTGCTGTCCTCAGACACACCAGAAGAGGGCATCAGATCCCATTACAGATGGTTGTGAGCCACCATGTGGTTACTGGCAATTGAACTAAGGACCTCTGGAAGAGCAGTCAGTGCTCTTACCCACTGAGCCATCTCTCCAGCCCCAGAAGTATAATGTTTACTTGGAAAGTATATACATACCTAAAATCCTATTTTATCAACCTATGGAATGGCTATCAAGGGATAATTAAAGGAATACTTAAGGCTCACTCCCTGTGTGTGCACAGCTGCCGGAGTATAGAGTGTAAGCTCATGACCTCTTCCTGTTACTCTATGATTACCCTCCTGCCTCGGGTGTGTGTGTGTGTGTGTGTGTGTGTGATGCTAGGGATTGAGCCCAGAGGCCTCACCCATACTAGGCATACACTCTACCACCAGGTTAACACCTCCATCTATCTATCCCATTTCTTTATTGGTTGAATGTATCCTCATGGCAAGTTCAAGTCAGGCACATACAAAGGAGAAAGTCTGCCACAGCCCTGCCCTCCTAAAGTTCAGGGTCAGAACGCAACAGGAAGAAAGACTGTGAGTAGACTCGGGGCTTGGCTGTCAAGGGCCTTCCTATGGGCATAGCCGTAGTACATAGGACCTTCCTCTAACTGGGAAAAGACCTGCTAGAGAGCCCTGAGATTCTTGGCACAATGGCTGGCAGGAAGCCCAAGAACTACCTTGGGCTCTGAGGAAGAAATCCAACCTTGCCTAGAAACTTAGGAAACAAAAAGCTACCTCCCATCCCAGGATGAAACTCAGCACCGATGGGGCAGGGGCCATAGAGACACAACCACAACCAGTGAGCTCTGCCTTGGGTCCACTCTACTGCTATGTGTGTCCATGCGCCCCAGTTATCCCCTGTCACCTGAGCAGGCCATATACTAGACTGGTTGAGCAGCTTTCCCAAAAGGACAAAGTGACACAGTAAGCTGGCCTAAAGCCTGGGGCATTTTTTTTTGTTGTTATAGTTTCTTGTCCTCTAGTTTGAGGCCATCCCAGATTCTTAGAGAAACAGCTTTTTACTCTTTCTGTCCCCGCAACCCCCATCGTCTTTTCTCTCAACTCGGTCTGGAAACGTCCAGCTAGGACTATCTGTTTCCTAAGAGCTAAGTAGTTCCATCCCTGCCTGGTACAACCCACGTGTCATCCCAGGTCAAATACAGGCTCCAAGGCTCAGTCGGATTCTGCCCTACAACCAGGAGAGGGAAGGATAGGCCCCCTTCACTCTGGAGGCTTGGTCTGAAGCAGATAACCCTTTGAGCCCTCAGCCCCCCGCCCCCAGCTCTCACCTGGCTGGTAGACAGAAGGCCGGATGCTGGCAGTGGTTACGACCCGAGGCTTGGGTGCAGGGGCAGCTGGACCCTCGCTGTAGCTGGTATGGGCAGAGGGTGCTGGAGAAGCGGCGGCTGCAGGACTGTAAGCAGAGGCCTGTGGCCTGGAACCAAGGCAGAAGAGTTACAACAAGAACAGTCCATTGGGCTCTGGTATCTAAAGTCATTCCAGGTTCGCTGTCTGATCTCTAGGCAGGACTATGACAGAAACACCCATTGGGTCACTTCCAGAGTCTAGAAAGAAGCCAAATAGGGGAGGAAGCTACTCCCTGTGGCTAGTGCTGCTACCTTGGGAAAGAAAGAGGGCAGATACTAGCCAGACAAAAGAACACATGGAGAGCCCTTCATCCACAGACAGAATGTAGCAGTAGGACTGTGGATCGAGGCAGAGGGAGCTAGAGATGGTCACAGCTACTTCCCTTTTTCGGATCCCTCTGGCTACCTGCTCTCCTTATTCCTTTATGTTGCTGCTGGAGGAACCAATTAATCTCATGTTTTCTGAGAAAAAAAAATTTTTAAATGTTCCGATGATGTCCATGGGAAGAGGCCTGGAGGTCCCGGCAGCTCCCAGCAAACCCACTATACTTGGTTCCTGTTGCTTCCTCCTAGTGGCTTAGCTGTCAAGACCCTAGAGCAAAGCAGCCGCTTCCCACATGTGGCTCAGGGACAATGGTAGCAAAGAAAGAGGGGGACAAAACTGTCCCAGTTCTTTGCCCTGGAGAAATGGCAGGCTTGGCCTCTCTCTTGGGGGAGCAGAAGGCTCCAGGAGCTTCCAGAGCCCAGTAGCTGCTTTCTTCTTGCCTGATGCAGTGTTTCTCAACCGTGCTTGCTTATTCAGCCTTTCTCTCCATTTCAGACTAACTAATGCCTTGCTCCTGCTACATATCGTATATTCTAAAGGGGACCCTTGACCATCCCCAGCAAATGGGTCATTGGTGGGGTGTTGGAGAAATGAACCCCTGGAAATATGCCCTCAGCCTTTGGCATTGTGGGCTTTGTTTGTTTTGTTTTGTTTTGTTTTGTTTTGTTATTTTTCCCCTACCTCTTCCCCATGGGCCCACTGGACCCAGGTAGGAATGAAGGAGGAAGGATTGCCTTCTTGTCTGGGTCCCTAGAAGGGATGGCCGTGGGATGATAACCTATCACTAGTAGCCTGAGTGGATCCAGGGGAGACTGGATGCTGTCCCAGCCAAGCCTGTGCATCCTTCCCTTCCCTTCACACCACATTTATAGTGAGGGCTTCCTGTCCTCTGTGGCTAGATCCCTGTGTTAAGGCCAGAGGAGTAAGCACACAGGTAGACAGGAAGGAAAACACGGTGTGCGAAGGGTGCTTAGCTTCTACCGCAGCTGGATAAGGCTAGGGGTCAGTGGTCAGGGCCAGACTCTCCCACCACTGGGAGCTACATTGCCAGCATCCTGGATTGGCATGGGGAAAAGGAAGCAGAGCTGAAGATAACTAGTGACGGGCCGAGGTGGACATCCAAGGAACTTCAACCCCTTTCCAGGCCATGTGTGAGGAAGGGAGGTATCTGTGCTCAGAGTGCACCTCTGGCCCCTTCTACTGTAAGCCCAGTGTCCTCTTCAGCAGTGAGTGTGCAGGCCTGGACACCGAAGCCTGGAGCTCAGAGCTGGAGTTTGCCCTTCAGTGAGAGGCAGGGTCGGGGCTGGACCGCTCACAGGCTTCAGCCCCGACACTTCTCTTTCCCTGTGTAAATCGGAAGGCTTCCCCCTTCTCCACATTTTTCACTTTCACCAAAGTTCCTGCTCTAGGAAGGAAGCAAGGCTCTAATGAGAAGAGAGTCTGACAGAGGCAGAGGAGAGGCCATTTTCTTAATCCTGTCCTAGGAAAATGGGACAGGACCATTCTAGAAACCGGGACCAAGCTCACCCTCCAATGATTGAGTTGAGCTGCAGCAAGGCTGGGCTTGGCACCACGTGGGATGCTGGGAAGCTGCACCCTGACTCTATGCACCCTGACCCAAAGAGGCATGTTTTCCCTGGAGGCTGTGGAATCTGGGTCCTGGCTGGAAACAGCAACTAGACAGTTCCTGGAAGCCTGGAGAGGCAACAGGGCCAACACTGCTGGCCACTCTGGAATGACTCATCTAGCTACGCTGCCTCTTCCTCCTCCCCCTCCCTCACTTCTTCCTCCTCCTCTTCTTCCTCCTCCTCCCTGCATGCCCCATCCCTTTGGCCTCTCTTTTGGTGGGTACCCAGGAAGGCAGGCTGAGACACAGGGATTCGGAGTACTTATTTTAACTGTTTTGTGTGCACTAGGTGTTTCATGTACAACTCTTTTCAAGAGTGACCTCAGTCTACACGTGCTTCTCTAGACACCTTAAACTGACAAGGATAAGGAGATTCAGAGGTGAAGGCACTTTCTCAACATTTCAAATGGGAAAGCTCTCAACTGAGAAGAGAGTTCAATTCCACTACACGAGGGACCTCTGAAGTTAGAATGCTTCCACATCAAGAGAAGAAAGGGCTGGGTAGTGGTGGTGCACACCTTTAGTTCCAGCACTCAGGAGGCAGAGGTGGGCAGACCTCTGTGAGTTTGAGGACAGCCTGTTCTACAAAAAAGTTCCAGGACAGCCAGAGCTACACAAAGAAACCCTGGGGTGTGTGTGTGTGTGTGTGTGTGTGTGTGTGTGTGTGTGTAGGCTCAGTGGTCCCACCTCCAGAGAGTCTTCCTTGATTTCCTCCAGGCATGGACAATAACTCTCAAGTTTCTTATCTGAGTTCTAAGAACAAAGACTATGCGCAGGATTCCTTTGTGATGGGTGTGTGTGTGGTGCATTACTGTTCATGCGAATATGCGTGTGTGTGTGTGTGTGTGTGTGTGTGTGTGTGTGTGTGATTTTTATCTATCACTAGAGATGTTTCTCGGGGGTGTGGGGCAAAACAACAACAAAACCCTCTCACTAATCATGGCTCGTGCATCCCATACAATAGATCCCAGCTTCCCCTTCACACTCTGTAGAAAGCAGCACCAGTCCCGGTTGGTTTCCTTTGAACCCATTAAAGACCTAACTGCCCGGATCCAGCTGTCCACCAATCGACTCAGGGTGGCTCCTTTCTTGTCTCCTTTCCCCACGGTTAGGTCTGGCATCTGTGGGCCAGTTACCTCGGATTCTCCACGGGACTTGCGGCAGGGCCTGCAGCAGAGGCGGCAGCAGCATGGGTGGCAGCAGCTGTGGCCAGGGTTGGCGAGGCCGCAATGGGAGAGGCAGCAGCGGGCGACTGGGCAGAAGCAGGCAGCAGCGGGGAAGTGGCCTGGCTGGTGCACACTGGAGCATGCTCAATAGGGGTGCTGATGAGGTGGGGGATCAAAAAGACAACAGGTCACATGGGCCCCAGGTCTGGTGAGGGGTGGGCAGGGGTGGGTGGAAAGGACAGTCTGGCAAACAATAGGATCCAGGTGTGTGTGTGTGTGTAGGGCACACCCTCTAGGTGCTGGGAGAGAGCTCTTCTCAGATCCTAGGAGTGCATGATTAGACCTATGGGAGAAGAGGGGTCTGACAACTTAATCTTGGAGGGATGTTTACCCCTCTGTTTCCTGTACTTCCTGGAAGGTCTTTCTTTCTCAGCAAACTACAGGGCAGTGGAAAAGCATATTTAGGTATCAGCCAGACCCCTCTCCTATCTTGTTTGCCTTTGTCCCTTCCCTCACCGCTTGTGTTTTCAGTCAGGAGCATATATTTCCTCTGGGGAGGGATGCTTTAGCCAAAACAAACAAACACAAAAGATATTTTGAGTTTGAAAGTTTGATCTAGGCTCTAGATCCATGAGACCCAGACAATATGGCTTTTAGCCCAGGGCACTGACTGCAGATGGACAGAAGCTACCCTGGAAAGCAAACCAGGGCTATCTAGACCAGAAAGAGGTAATGTGGTCAAGGATGGCTCAGGGATACAGAAACCTGTGCCCCTTTTCATGCCATTCTCTGGGGGGAGCAGCAGGATGTATGGAGAGAGGACCGGTAGAATATACAGTGCTCAAAGATCTTCATGTCACTAGGTAGCCCAGGCATGCTACACAGTCAAACACGACACAACCATGGTTCTAAGCACCTGGAGATCTGAAGGGTCTTTCTACTGGAAACGGAGGAGCACAGCCCTGCCAGTTGTGGAGCAGTGTGGTCAGGTAGGCTGGACATACCCAGCACCAGCACACGCCAGTCCAGGTAGACCAGATACCCACATGCATCCACCTGAATGAATGCCTGTGTATTCTGTGTAGACTGTCCCCAGAACTTCTCTAAGACAGAACAGTCAGAGTTTAGATTGTTGGGGTTAGTTCTGCTTCCTATGACCGGGACAGCGAATACAAATTCAATCATAGGGCTGGAGAGATGTCTCAGTCAGTAAAATGCTTGCTGCTTAAGCCTGAAGACTGAATTCAGATCCCCGGTGTCCACATGAGAGGCATAAAAAGCCAGGTGCGGAGGCCTGGAATTCTAGCACTGGAAAAACAAAGACGAGAATCTCTAGGGTTTGCCAGCCATTCATTCTTCAGGTTCAGTGGAAGACTCTGCCTCAAAACTAAAGTAGACAGCAATGGAGGAAGTCACCTGATATTGACCTCCTGCTTCCAGACACATGCACAGAGATGTGCATGTGTGTTTGTGTGTGTACCCTTTCCCCAGCAAGCATTCATGACACCCCCACTCTCCCACACAAACCATGAGAAAGCAGAAATATATAATCCTTTCCTTTCCCTCCCTGCCTTTTTTTCTTTCCTTTCTCTCTCCCTCCCTCCCTCCCTCCCTCCCTCCCTCCCTCCCTTGTATTCAAGTAATTCTCCTGCTTCAACTTCCCTGTTAATTGGACCACAGGAAGGTTCCTCCACACCCAGATCACTCTTATATCGTTGATGCCATTTCTACTTGCAACACTCGTGAGAGATCAAATGGAACTCCTGCCCGCATGGTATAGTAGCTCCCACAGCCCATGACGTTCAGTCACTGACTTCATGTTCCCCCCCATTGTGTCTTTAATGTCTCACAACAGCCCTCTAATGGGGCACCATCAACCCTACTATTTAATAATAGAGGAAATGGAAACAAAATTCATCTACTCAAGGTTCTGGAAGTTACCCATCCGAACAAAATGACCGAGGGTCATTCTGACTTGAAGCCCTAACCGGTATTTCTCAGAAGAAAGAAATGTCTTCTTGAGGTCAGCCAAGTAGATTTTCTCTCTGGTCAAAGGAAGACTCTTACTGGATATAAGTAACATCTCAACACGTCCCTCTTCCAAGTGTGCCCGTGTGCTAACCTTTCATCCTTTAACCTCCCTGGGTGATTAGCCTCATGGGTCTCATCTGGAGATGAGGAACCTGAGGGTGGGAGACATTGCTGCTCTGGTGCAATGCCACATAGCTAGGCAGACTGGTGGTACACACCAGGAATCCCAGAATTTGAGAGGCTTTGTGAGTTTGGGGCCAGCCTGGGTTAGATATACAGTGAGTCCCAGAACAACCTGGGCTATCATGTGAGACCCTGTCTCAAAACAAACCCAACAGAAAATATCACAGAGCAGTTTCTGGTTAAGTGTGGAGTGAGATTGGATCTACTATCTAGCAAGTTCCCTATTAATGCTGATGCTGCCGGTCTGTGGACCACACATGGAGTAGCAAGTTGTTAGATACCCCTGTCTGTCCCAGACAGGAATGCAAGGGGGCCACAAGCTGCTTCCCAAGGCATCCCCTAATTGGTCTCCATCCAGTAAGAAAAAAAAGAGGTACAAAGCTGAATGAAAGGATTAGAGCCGGAGATGTACAGAGAGCTATGTGATGGCTATGCCATAGGGAACAGCACATTTGGATGGGTAAGAATGGTAGCCATGTCCTTCCTGAGTCTTTCATGGCTTAGCTGTCAGAGAGGAGGTCTTGGGCAGCCTAGTTTACAGGCCTTGAGCAGTTCTGTCCTTGACACATCTATGAAGCTGTTTGCCCAGTCTCTATGAAACCCCTTGTTTCTGAAAGCTGTGACTATCCCAGAGAACCTGTAGCCCTTGAACCCTGTCAAGCTGGCTGTCAAAACCCTCCGCACAACATTCCCAAGTACTGGAAGGCCCAGGATGACATAGAACCTTGTGGCTCTCCCTGGTCCCATCCCACATTTCCAGTGGAACACTGGAAAGTGAAGACCTTGCCCAGGATAAGAGTGATGGAAATGTCCAGGCCGGGCAAAGACAACATTGGCCTTGTCTGTCCCCTTTGTACCAGGTTGCTACCTGACCAGCCTATCTGCAGCTTTCCCTAGCAAGAGTTCCAAATGAACACTGGATTTCAGACAATGCGTTTGGAGCTGGTGTAGGCCCCAGAAAGATTCACCATTGACCACAGGACTGGGCAAGGGACACAGAGCATGCACATATGCCTGCTACTCTGAGTTCTTGCTGAGTGCTTCCTTTCTAGGCTCACTCTCTGCAGATACCAAGAAGCCACCAGGGTCTAGAGAGGGAAGATGACACATCAAAGTACATCCAGAAGGATCTTGGGGTCTTGTTCCAGGTCAGTTTCTGCATGAAGATCCATGAGTCTCCAGAAATTCCAAAAAGCAGGCGCCAGCAAGCAAGCATTGTGGAGAATTTATGCAGCCTTGACTTTAGTCCTAAAGCCCATGAGATCACCCTAGCCAGCCAGGCCTACAGCTTACAGTTTCAAGGCTGCTTCCTGCCTTTGTCATAGGTTCAGATTCCTGTTTTCTTTTCTTCTCTTTTTTCTTTCTTTTCTTTTTTTTTTTTTTTTTTTTTTTTTGGGGGTGGAGATAGAACCCAGAGCCTTACAGACATGCTAAGCACGTGCTCTCTCCCCAAACCCATAATTCAGTTTAAATACCTAGTTAAAAATAAAACCCACGCAAACTAGAATCAGATGCTTGTGGCTGCCTAAGGAAGAGCACAGCCCTGCCTAGCTGTGGTTCCCCTTTGCAGCTCATGTTTTCCTCTGTCTGGGAGGTATCAAGGTGGACCCGAGCCCTCACTCTGTGTGGTCGCCCTTGGCGGTGGGAATTGGAGTTTTGTTGACCCGGTGGTTGGCGACTGTGGTATGGCTGGAATAGCGGAGGTGTCAAGCCTTGGGATTTGTGGTCCCTGGACTTGGGTTGGAACTGTCGGTGATGGTGATGCTATGATTGGTCCTGGTTCTGTAAAAGGGGGTTGCCATGGCTAGGATGTCAATGCCGCCTATGTTAGCTGAGACAGTGAAGTGTGATGATGTCTGTTGATTGGATGTCGAGAGAATCCCATTCAGGTGTTGGTCAGAAAATTGTTTATGCTGCCCTCCACCTGGTCAACTTTCTGTCTTTTGGCTGAAGGAGTTCAGCTGTGCCACTTTGTTATGAGGCCAGAGTCCCCATTATCTTCTGGTCTTTGTTAGTGTCACCTATCAGCTGCAGTGGGCAATGGGAACAGTTCTCTGCAACATTTACCCACTCCACTTTACCCTCAAAATAAAGTCAAAATCCCATAGCCTGGAACTCAGTATCTGGACCACTGCTCTCCACGGCTGCCTCTGCATTCCATGCATCCTGGTCAAAATGATTATACTGGTATCTGCAATCCCTTTCTTCTCCACTAGCCTCTCCTTCCAGGAAGCCTCATCTCATCCACCAATCAGAGGGTCCCTGACTGTCCATGATATCAACCTTGCATTGTGGTTACAGTTACATTGTCCCTTTCCGAGTCTGTTAGCATTCACAGTAGCCAGGAAGGAGCCTCACTCACAGACTTAGGATGCTAAGTGAGAAGAACTCTCCTATTTACCCAGAAGGCCTTGGCCTGGAGCCATACAAGGTGCTGCTCATAGCGGTCTGGAGGAAGTGAGAGGCACTGGGGTGTTAGAAAGCAACTACGAACATTTTAGAGCTTTGACTGATGGGCTCCAAGAGAGCACTAACAGGCTCGGGAGCTGGTGGCAAGATGCTTAGAGTCCATCAACTTGCATGATCACCTCAGGTCCTTTCCCATTCACAGCATACCCACTGCCTGGGACCTATATTACCTCTCTGAGTCTGGCCACCTCCTACCCTTGGGCCTTGCAAGTCATCAGTTCCAGCTTGTCTACATGAAGGAAGGTGTCCTCCCCATGTGCACCCCGCAGCCAGCATGATGATGGCTTGAACCTGACCTGGCTCTGGCATCAGGCTGTTAGAAGAGGGAAGGGGTGGGAGGCTAAGATGAAACAGGCTGGTAGAGAGACTGAGGAGAGCATCTCAGCGCTGGATAGATAGATGTGAGCAGCTTCCCTGGCTGGTTGTTCCGGGTGAGCTCGCCAAAGAGAGTGTTTTCAGACAGCAGGAGTGGGAACGGGGGTCCAGTCATTCAGCCACAGAGAAGGCAGGGCATCCTGAGGATTGGTCCTCTGTCCCTCCTCCATTTTCCAAATGCCATTACCCTTATGTTCCCAGCCTATGACTCCATGCAGTGAGGGACCAGGCTGCTGGCTGGGCAGTGGGTAGAGTGCTGGCTTTGAGATGGTTAGCTTTGAGACCGCTAGCTTGTTGATGAGTGCTAGAGTCTTTCAAGCCGAAGATGTTCTGGTTAGCTTGGCTAAATGCTCCAGAGTGTAGCACAAGGCCACAGGTGGGGCCAGAGAGCAAGACCCAGCTGGAGGCCTTTCTCTACATTCCTGGCATCAAGACTCTGCTAGGTCTGCTTTCCATCTCCTGGCTTTCCTGTAAACTGCCCCATTGTCTAGGAGTGCCCATTGAATTACTTCTCAGACCACCCAGACAAAAGGTGAGGGAAGATGGCGCCACCTGTCAGTCAGAGCTGTGTGTAGAAGGAGAAGCCACAGTCCTGGGGTAGCCCCCATCCACACTGCCCATAGAACCCCAGTGTGGACCCCTCACCCTGGAATCCTTAGCCTGCGGTGTAGGAGAGTAGCATTGAGCACAGCTGCGCTAGGGTCCACATGCTGGGCAGGATCAGCACATCTCCATTGGCCATACCTGTCCTCTCTGTCCTAGACACTGTCCCTGAAGGCCCTCCCAAGGTGGGGTGCAGGGCACGCATACAGGTACAGCAGGTTTGGGGCTTGGTTTGTTCATTTCAAATCCTCTTTATTTCAAAACAAGCATGCTTGTATGTACATGAGAAAGAACTATGAAGCCAGCACACAAGTATAGAGAAGAGGGTGCCCACCCAGGGGCCTGATCTGCTCGTAATGTGTTCCAGGTGACTGTGAGTCCAGATGCCAGAAGGGGTGGGCAAATGAGCAGTGGCCACTATGTTTTCATTGTTTGGCAGTGTTAGGCCAGCAAGCCCTGTTATGTCCTCTCTGGACTACAGCTAAGGGTTTGCATGAGGGGGTGTACAGAGACTCCACTTGTGGGAGTTGGGATGGTCACCCTGGATTGGGGGTTGGAGAGGTAGGAAGTACTGGGCCTCAGCTGTCAGCTCTGGGGTGGGCAGAGAGCAGGAGTGCTACAGTTGTCTACCAGAGGTGCCCCCAGCACAGCGTTCATTATCAAGCATCACCATGGGGTTCACATGCCAGATCTGTGTGGGAGAGGGGCGGGGGTCCAGCCTGCCAGGGTTCAGGGGAATCCAAGCAGCCTTTTAGCTTTTAACATTAAGGATTTGGGCTGAAAGGCCGTGGTGCCAGTTGCGCAATTTGGCAAAACGTGGGCTGTTACGTTCCGTTTCAAACCTTTCCCTGTGGCACAGAGACAGAGACGTGGAGAGAGAGAGAAAGAGACAGAAACAGAGACAGAGAAAAGAGAGAGAGAGAGGGAGAAAGAGAGGGGTTAGGGAACATGTCCACTATCTCCCTGCCTGAAGCTGGGACAGAGGGACAGATAGGGAACTGGTTTAGGGATGTGTTGCCATACTTGGGGTACTTTCTAGAGGGCAGGCTTGCACGGAATGGGGCAAGACTAGAGTTCTGGTGCAAAATGGAGGGACCAAAGTCCCTGCCTTGCTGGAAGGAAAGGTACAGAGTTGGGGCCTGGTTAGAGGGTCAGTGGGCAGAGTGGGCAAAAAGAGGCAGGACCCCTGGCCCACTGGGGCTAGGGCTGGGCAGAGCTGCTTTGGCAGTAGGCTCTTGGAACTGAGCTAAGCAGGCAGGCAGGCTCTGAGTAGACTCTGTCCTCTAGCTGAACACTAAGAAGAAGGAACACTTAACTTCAATGATGAGACCTGTCACCTCCCTGTCTGCCTGGCATTCCTCACCTTCACCACCTCCAGAGAGAAGCCTTCACACCCCACCCAGGGCTCCTGGAGACCCAGTTCTGAGTACTTTCTAGAGGGCAGTTCTGAGCACAGCCTAGGCCTATCCAGTTTACAAGCACACACACATACTCACTGCCACAGAAACAAAAGAACAGAACCTGCTATTTCCTGCCAGTGGGGCCTCTGGGAGACTCAACCACAGCTGCCCAGGAGAAGGCACAGTGCAGGCACCTGGTGGCCAGAATGTAGAAAGGGAAGAGGTGGGGCAAAGGGGGGGGGGTAAGGAAAAGCCAGCCAATGACGCTGGGATCCAAGCCCTCTTGGCAGAACGGGCTCTAGCTCCTCCATAGCAGAGAAACAAACTGGTAGCAGGCATCACATTTAACCATAAATACAGGGCCCTCGACTTGAATAGAGACACAGTTAAAAAGCAGTAGTGTTGGTGCTGCTGTCCAGAGGTAGCCCTGTAAAGAGTTAACTAAATCAAAAGCTAAACAAAACTCAAAAATCTAACTGCTACGTCCTCGTCATGGGATGCTACTTAAAAGTAAAAAGGAACAACTGAGCTACAGACTGGATAACCTTGATCCAGATGGTTTTGGACTATTTGCACATATATAATGAGGTATCTTGGGAACCCGGCATAAAATTCATTCGTATCGCATATACACTTTATACAGACAACTTGATGGTAATGTTTAATGGGGCTTCTGTTTTGTTCTTGCCACCACTGTAGTCCTGGAGACTGAACACATCTAAGGCTACCCCACAGTACTCGTACATAGGCAAGCCTCTGCCATGCTACATCCCAGCCTAGCATCCGTGTCTTTTGTTTCTGTTTCTCTTTTGAGATGTCTTGATATGAAGCTGTCCTGGAACTCTGTAGACCAGGCTGGCCTCAAACTCAGAGATCCGCCTGCCTCTGCCTCCAGAGTGCTGGGATTAAAAGTGTGCAACACCACACCTGGTCCAATAGCTGTGTTTTGAGGTCAAAGGTAAAATCCTCTACCTTTGGTGTTATCATGGTGCCCAGAAAGCTTTTGGGTTTGGGGCGCTTTGTATTTTGGAATCTGAGTGTTCATTTGTGAATTTGTACTGGTTCATTCAACAACTTGGATAAAGTCCAAGGGAATTTGGCTAATGGGAAAAGCTAACCCTAAAATGGTTATATACTATATGATTCCAATGCTGGTCAACAGAAAGGTGTGTCTGTCTGTCTGTCTATATGGAGGCATGCAGAGTAGCCTTAGATGCGTAACAGTTTGTGTGTTGGGTTGAAGTAATGTCACCATGATCAATGTGACATTGTGCTATGATGTCATAAGGCTTTGTTGCTGGAAATGGAAGTGGAGACAGAAGACAATCTGGCTGTCATTTTGTTTGTTTGTTTGTTTGTTTGTTTGTTTTTCAAGACATGGTTTCTCTGTGTAGCCCTGGCTGTCCCAGAACTCGCTCTGTAGATCAGGCTGGCCTCAAACTCACAGATATCTGCCTGCTTCTGCCTCCCAAATGCTGGGATTAAAAGCATGTGCCACCACTGCCTGGCATCTCCCTGTCACTGCTTACAACTGCAAGTAAATTGGCAATTATCTCAAAATAAAAAGTCCAATTTAAAAGTAAGTCACCAGCATGCAGGAACCAGGAAACTTGACTCTAGGCAAAGCCAGCCTTACAGCTCTGCATAGTCATAGTCACCTAGTCCTGGTCCTTACAGCCTCACACCCCCACATCCCGGAGGTCCACTTTCCCATTGCTTGATCTGGCATATTCTCACACTGCTCCTTGAGTCCAGCACATTGGAACTCTAGAAGATTGTTGCACAAATTTGGGGGTCTGCTAAACACTGGTCCAAGCCAACCTTTTCATTATACCAAGAGGCTCAGAGATGCCCACGTGAGTAGTCCAAAGCTACACAGAAATTCATCAGTGAAACTACCGTGTGGGTGCTGGGCCTTTCCCCTGACTCTCTGAGATCAAGGTGAATGGGTGAGAACAGAACAAGCAGAGGCCTTGTGGCAAGGTCCACACCGCCCTGCAAACACTCACAACCTTCTCATAGAAACAATGGAGGGGCCAAATGAGACAGGGCCACTTGCCACCTAATTTCCAGTTCTCGAAAAGCCCACCTAGGCTCAGGGATAGTTTGTCATCAGTGTTCAATGACAAAGTGAAGGACAATTCTAGAACCTCTGTGAATCTAGTGAATGTACTCTGTTTAGTACTGTTGGGAAATTCTTTGCTAGCCAAAGAACAGGAGGATGAGGGATGAACGGGGGGGGGGGGGGGGGGGGGGAAAGAGCAGAGAGAAGAAGGAGGCCTGCTGGTTCTGCTTAGACTCTGGTGCTTGGAAGTCCCAGCCTCCAGCTGTGGCTTTCAGACTTGCCAGGGAGCCAGAATACTTGGGGCCAATGTGGGAGGAGGGACGAGCAGGGTGGTAGCTGTCATCAACCCACAGGATGGATCAGAGGGCCCTGGGAGTCAGCTTCTAACTCTGGAGTCAGGGTGTGACTCTGACCACTCAGAAGCAAGTCCCCTGAGCAATATGAAGGCGGCACACAAGGGACAAACATGCTTTCTTCTGCTCACACGGCCACTCGAGTGAGTGAGCCTAGGGCCCAAGTGGCTGCAGACTCTACTTGTTCCAAGCATGATGGAACTAGGGCATGCGCAGCCTCTGCCCCAGAACCCCTGGCTACCGGAATTTGGAGACAGAGAAGGCTCTGTCAACCCTCAACAAATTAAAGTCCGAAAAAGAGACAGAATCAGGAGCCTTGCTCCCTCTGCTCCTGTGGGGAGGGTTTGCTGGAACCTCAGGGGCCTCACTGAAGGACCTGAATCCTGGGAGGAATGGCCTGGGGCTGAGGGAGAAAGCAGGCTGAAGCCTTTTCTTGGGAATGTTTGCCAGATTTTCTCCCAAGAAAACTCTATGGTGGGTCCTGCTAATGTTCCAGGGTACACAGGAACCAGGTTAGCTTTCCTACTGGGACTCCGTCCTTCTAAGCACAACCAGCTGGCGACGAGCATAAGCTTAGCATGACTGCTGTGCACATGGGACAGGAAGAGAACACAACGTGGCCAGAATAGGTGGCAGAAGCCATGAAGGAGGAAGGATGGTGTGTCTTATGGGTGTTGGGGGGGGGGGAAGGCCTGCAGTTGACTTCCCAGTGGATAGAACCTGGGCTATAAGCTATTTACTGTGTTGGGGAAGCAGCATAAAGACCCCTATGTTGACTCTTTGGGAAAGTCTGCATTGCTTCCTGGGACATCTATGTGGGTGGTTTCAGTGAAGAGGGTGGGAAAAAAAAAACACAGAAATAGCATGTAAGGTCAGCAGAGCTCCGGAGGACTAGGGAGCTGAGAACTCAACCACATAGAGCAGCTGGCTCGCCACGTCTGCGCCAAATGCGGCGAGAGCATCTCTGGCGCTCTGTTCGAGATGCGCTCCAGGAGCTGAGGGGTTAAGCACATTTCCGGGATGACATCATGCCACCCTTAGCAGGCCTGGGAGGAGCACACTCCCAGCCAAGAAGTCGGAGCAGCTCGGGTTGGCAACGATACAACCATCCAAAGCACAGGGAGTCCCAGCTGGCCCGAGAACTCGCCTCTCCTAGAGTTCTGTGGCCATCATGTGTCGTTAGCAAGTACGGAAAGCTTGGCTCATGGGAGAACATGCCTTTGAGTCCCAGACCCTCCCAGAGAGACCACCACAGGACTCACTGGCCCCAGACAGACTGTCCAAGAAGAACATGCAGATGACATACTCACTACCGCAAGTAGACAGATAATCACACAGGCCCCATGCCTCACCATGGAAGGCCCTCACAGGTTCCAGTGGGTTTCAAAACAGCCATGCCCCACTCATGCCCAGGTCTACAGCTCCTAAGAGGGCACAGGCAGTAGGCAAGTGGTGGCGCCCCAGACTTGCCACTGACCAGGAGGCCGTGCCCTGAGATGCCTATACAAGCCCCTCCTTGTGCCGAGGGCGCATACATTCTTGCAGCTGCTGTTATATTTCAAGCAATTTATAGAACTGGTGCTTCAGTGTCTATATGGGCAGGAGAGTCTGGAAGTATCCGTGCCTAGTGTGGCCCCCTGTGTGCCTGCTCACAGTGCCAAGCCTTTAGCCTGACTAGGGGACAAGCCCAAAGTTGAGTGTGCAGGCGAGGCATGGGTCCACTGCCCTCACCAAGAAATACGTCCTTATTCTCCAAAGCCCAGTGAAGGCCAAAGCAGCCCTGCCTCTGCCCAGTAAGGGAGCCAGGATCCTCCTCACTCCGGTCTCTACCTTGGTGACCTGGGAAAGCCACCCTAGCCTGGGTCCGTGGAGAGCCCTTGAAGGGCTGAGCTTTTCAAATACATGAACAAGAAAAGTTCTTTCCATGAGTCATGTGGCCTGGGGGGTACCCGGGGAGGGACAGGGTTAGAAGGCAAGGCCATGGAACCCAAGACTAGGCACCTACCTTGACCTTCGCAGAGCCTCTTCATCAGGGTCTTGCACTGCGGGAGAAGAAAGTTGGTCAGGAGGACTCACAGCGAACATAGGAAGAGGAAAAAAAAAAAAAAAGCCACGAGAGCTTTGTGGACAGTTAAGTCCCTAGGAATCTGCCAGGCCCTAAACACTTCCTGTGCCATCTTGTCAGTGGTGGCATTGAGCGTGTACGTGCCAGGCCTCTGCCAGGGAGAGTTGAGAGGGCACGATGTAGTTGGGACGGGGTGGTCAGAGAAATCCTACAGGTCCTCTCCTCTCGGCCCTGAGCCCATCACCTTGCTGGAAGCCATATGACAAGGCATCTGTTCTTGTTGAAAGTTGGGGGTTAGAATGGAAGATCCACCTAGGGGCCGGAAGGCTCTCTATCGGTGTTAGCTAAGGGCAGGCGGCTTGGCTCCTCGGCTTCCGTAGGCTTTACTTCTGAGCTTCTATAGGCTTTAAGACTGTGCAGGAGCTAGGGCCTATCTTCATCCATCACCCTCCCCTAGTCACACTTAAATGCTTTCACTCACTGTATTCTGTCCCGGTCATCTGGGCCAGGATGCGGAAGGAGCGAGACTGCAGGTTGGAGGACCGGCGGGCCCACTCATCAGCCTCATCTTCCGGCTTGCTTTGGGTTTTGATCACAGCCTGGTACACAGGAGAGGCGCTGTCCACCGCCAAGTCTTTCACAGGGAGGCTCCTGTAGGTTGGGAAGGGGTGTGAGCAGAGACCAGTCCGGAACTCAGACCCTGCCACCCCCACTCTGTTCCCCCACTGCATCCCTCCCCCCGCATCTGTACCCCCTGTTTTCATCACTGCTATCAGAAGAGCTGAGAAGCCTGGGGGTTCGGTGCTCAGGGGCTCAGAGGTCAGGGGAGGCCCAGTGGGAAAGCAGCTTCTTGCCCATGGGCTTCTAGCCTTCCTGTTGGCCCTACTCCAGTGCTAATCCTGGAACCTGAATTCCCACCCCACAGGCTGGAGTCCCTATAGGAAAGGAGGAGGTAGGTCTTCTTGAAGTGATTTTGACTTCCCCGAGCCAGCTCTGCGAGGGGCAGGGTGAGAACAGCCTGCCTGAGGGACCTGGAGGCTCGCTCAGGAACCATCCAGAGGCCTCCCCACACCCACAGATCCAGACAGGGAGCTGCCAATGGCTTGCTGCTGGAAGATGCCTGGGGTTTCTGGCTCAGCTGCGGGAGATCAGCCTGGCTAGAAAGAGTTATGAGAAACAAAGCAGGAAATTGTGTTGGGCCCTGGGCATGATCTGCAGGGGTTATAGTTGGAGAATGAAGTTACAGGCATGGTCTGTGCCCCAAAGCAGCATAGTCTTATGTGGGGAATCTGCTAATATCCCCTTAAGCTCCCAGGGTCTGACTTGCATAGTAGGTGCTCAAAAGACTTAGCTGAATAATTTTTTTTTTCAACTCCAGATCAAAGCCAGCAGGGATCCCAGAGCTCCTCAGGTGCTGGAATTTCTACCTGACTCAAGTTTCATAGGTCAGACTGTGAATCTGTGTTGCCCAGAAAACCCCTCTCAGATGTCAGGGAGCGCTCAGAACAAGCCTATGGCAATAAACCTGCCTGCCAGCCTTTCCTCTTAGAAATGTTGAAACTGAGGTCCAGAGAGCCCAACTGAGTAGCTCCAGGCTACAATAAACAGGAACACCATTGAATGACAACTTAGGTGACCCAGTTCCCAGCCCAGTGTTCCTTTTCCTTTTGTTATTATTAGTTTTGCTTCATTATTGTTGTTGTTATTCAGAGTCTTGATATGTAGCCTTCTTTGCCCCAGTCCCCCGAGTACTGAGACTGTATACTTCCATACCTGGTTTGCCCAGTGTCCTTTCTGTCAAGTGTTCTATAGTCAGGAAGCTCAAAGCCACACCTGCCTACCAGGGACTACCTAGCTCAGATGCTCTGACCACATGAAGACCCAGCCCAGCTGAGGCATGCCCTATCTTGTACCGTCCTGCCTGGCTCCGTCTGCCCTGTCCTCTGTGGGGACTGTCTAGCCAGGACAGGATCATCCTAGTACACAAGTCAGGGAGCTGGAAAGAAATGGTCTAGTCTCCCAGGTTTGGTTCCTTAGGCCTGGCTCAGGTTGAGCTATGAGGGCAGCGAAGGAGAAGGGGTGGAGGTCCTGCCCCTGCCCCTGCCCCTGCCCCTGCTCCTGCCCCCACTTTCCTGAAGTCTTTAGCCTTGAGAGCTAGGTATTTTAAGATTGTGAGTGAGATCGATTATGGGTCCTGCAGATACCTCTGGGGTCCATCCAGGGAGAAGCTCATAGCTGAGAGAGAAACAAAGGAAAGACTGGGTTCTTGTTCTTCCTGCAGAAAGCTGGAAGACCTTAGGAAAGACTGTAAGGATTCCTAAGGTCTTTGGGCACAACCAGATCTGTTTTGGTTTGGTTTGGTTTGGTTTGGTTTTTGAGGGTTCTAGAGACTGACTTCCTAGAGGCTCCTCTTACTCTCTAGCACTAAATGAATAGCCCAGTGTGCCTTGTAACCCCTTGTGTGCCACGTTCCAGCGAAGCTAGGAAAGACTGGGAAAACCTCACCAAAGCATGGCAAGGAAAAGGCAGGAATGAAGCCTCAGCCTGGGGTGGGCGCACCGTGAGTGCCATGACCCATAGCCACATTGGCATGGGTGGACTCCAGAAAACAAGCATCTGTCTGCGTGGGCTGGAGAGGATGTCATGTGGCTGAGAGGTGGGTGTGAGGAAAAAAGGTGGACAGAGCGCACAAACTGACCACTTGTCCTCAGACACATCCCACCAAACCCGCACACCATCCTGCAATGAGACAGATGACAAGACGGACGGACGGACGGATGCTGCAGGTCTACTTACGCCAGCGGAGACGCCCTGCCAAGCGGAAGGAAACCCAGCCGTGAGTGCGCGTCCATCATGGGGTAGCAGAGGGGCAGCGCACACAAGAGAGCGGGGTTAGGACCAGAAATGAGTTAGGGGGGTGGGATGGGTGAAGGAGGAAGAGAGAGAGAAAAAAAAAACTGTCAGTGAGGAAGGAACCGTGGAAATAACAGCAGAAACGGAACACGTTATGGCCAGGAGGCTTCCTCACTGCGCCATAGCGGCATCAGCTCAGCGTGCTTGAGTTAAAAGGAAGGGGAAAGGTTGATCCTTTCCAGGCACGCTAGCAATGAGAGGCACGGAAGGGAAGGGGACGGGTGGGAGACAGCTAGATTAATCAACAGAGCACCATACTCTCCAAATCACAGGCGCCTTGCCCTGATAGTAGAATTCAATAATAGAAGTTTTCCCAGTGTATAGAAAATACAGTGTGATGAGCAATCCGTCCATTATTTTCCATTTGACTTTCCTTTGGAGACGACGACTATTTTTAAGGGCACACCAAAGACCATGCGACAAATGTTAGCCGGAAATCCCTGTTGGCTTTTGGGCTGAGTCAGGCAGACATGTTTTTTTGGGGTATATATGAACTAATGGTTGTTCTTAACAATTGCACGGTCATTTTTTTCTTTTTTCTTTTCTTTTTTTCTTTGAATGAGTGATTTAAGTAAGTAAGCACAGCCCAGATGTCTGCAAAGGGCTGCAGTAATGAACAGGTTCCAGGTTAGTGGCTGCAAAATAGACAACTTCCGCCCCCTGGTGGTCGATGAAAAGTAGTGCCTTTCCGAGACCCGGTCAGGCTCTCCTGAAGAACAGGTCTCTCTCAGGATATGCCTAGCCTCTGGCCTCTGCATATACACCACGACCACAAGGGCTTTTGACCTTATCCTGTAGGAACTTCCTGGAATCTTCTTATGTCCCTCCTATAGTATTTGATTTTATAGTTTCAGAAAAAAAGTTTAGTGTACCCTTAGTCTTTCTCTCCTGAATTGTTGGGAATTTCTGATCATCCGGGGATAACATGTTGCCTAGAGAGGTAAGCTCTACACTTTGATATTCCCAAGCAGAACAGCCTGCCCTCTCCCACCTCTGTGCTCTGTGTGTGTGTGTGTGTGTGTGTGTGTGTGTGTGTGCGCGCGCGCGTTTGTGTGTTTATGAACGAAAACAGATGACAGAGACAGATAAAAACAAGACACAACGATAGAAAAGAGACAGAGATAGAGAATGGAGGTGAGAGAGACACACACACACAAAGAAAGAAAGAGGCAAAGATGGAGACAGAAGTGGGGCTGAGGAGAAGATGGGAGCAGAGAGTGGCCCTGTTAATGCTGTACCCTTCTCATCTGAGTTTCTACCGAGTGTCCTCAGGCCACCCTCAACGGTCCTCCACCAAGCTAGTAGACCAATCCCAGGAACCAAGGGCATTTTAAATCCTACTGCCCCGAAGCAAGGCCTCCTGGGTAAAAGTGGAGAAGAGAAGTGCCCATCATCCCATCATGAGGTTGACTGCCAATAGCACCTTGGGTGGTTATTGGCCTCAGGCCTCTTCCAATAATAATTAAAAAAAAAAAAGGCTATCAAGTGCCTGGATCGGTGCTCCTCACTGGAAGAATAAAGCAATTCCCCCCAAGTATGGCTTTATAGCAATGAGGGGTCCACGGCGCTCCCCGTGCTCCTTAAAAGCACCACGGAAGCCTCTAACCAGCCCCTCTCACTGAAGCTTGGGAACGCAGACTTACAATCCCTTTAAGGAAATACGACATTCTGCATTTTTTGCCAGTTCTCCTACAACTGAACTCTGAGGAGAGTTCAGCTAGACTCTGAAGAGAGAGGGCAACACATTCCGGAAGTCCCTGGTAAAGGCTGGACCACCCCCTCCAGTGGCCTGAACCCAGGCGGGTGACTCAAGGTGAATGAAGAAAGCTGGTTCCGTGAGTGCCTGGCAGCCTCCGGGTTCCGGCATGTGGAGTGGGAAGGCGCTTACCCACTGAAGTCACTGCCCTGGGCCTGGGCCTGCCCCGCGATGGCGTCCATGATAGCATCCTGTGAGTACATGCTGATCGGGGTGTTGTACTGAGCGTGGATGATAGTGGCCTTGCCTCCCAAGCCCTTCACTTCAATGGGCTTGTGGGTGGACAGGGCTGAGTCCTTCAGGACGCTGGGGTTGAAGCGTTCCTGGTAGTCAGCACTGAGGAGGGTAGGCAGGAAAAGGGGGAAGGGGAAGAGGGGAGAGAGGACAGTAGGTGACAGTTACATGGGAAGTCGAGGCCAGGGTGCAAGTGGGTGTGGAGAGAGATCTCCCAAAGTTGAGGTCTTGGCCCAAGTAAGTTACCCATGTGGGTTGCCTGGGTGTGGCCAGGAAGATTCTTGGCACCCCCAAGACCCTGGCAGAAGAGCCATCTTTCATGTCCACCTGAATCATCTCTCCCAGCTCCCCTCTGAGGCTCCACTTCAGCCAAGACTCCTTCCTGGGGTCAGCAGGGCCACCAGGCATGGTGCACACTCCCATCACACACAGCACGATGGAGAAGCAGACACAAGAGGGTTTGGGGGGGTTGGGATTGGGAAGGGGTCAAAAGCCGGGCCACATGACAGAAGAGAGGCAGCAAGTACAAGCAGAGTCCAGAACGTTCCAGAGGCGAAAAGCAGTCACATTGGGCACACTCAGAGACTCGGAGACTCGGAGCAGAGGTCCTCCACGGAGGGGCTTATCCTGCCAGTCGCTCTGCTGTGGACTGGGACTCTGTTCTTCCACATCTTTCTACACACATGCTTCTTCCTTGGAAGATGGCTCAAGCTGCCCAGGCCCCTCCAGTCCAGCATGCTGTAGCCTGTTAGTCTCTACCCATCCAGGGCTCTTGCCTTCAACAGATAGGTACATGCCCAAGCAGAGATAAAAATGAAGTGCGTTCCTTCTCAGGGATCCCACTGGGACAGAGAGGTCTTCAGGCCACACAGGTCAGTGACAGCGCAGCATCCCACACACCTGAATTAAAAGCCTAAAGCCTTAAGCTGCTGCAGCAGGAAATGGGGAGCAAGATTGAGACCATGACGTAGATACCCATCCCTCGCAACGGCTCCCCTCCAAACTCCAGCAAACACCCGTGCAGGCTCATCTAGGGCACAATGCACCCCGGAGTCACACATGCACATATGTACTCATGCCAGCAGGCACACACCATCCACACCCAACAGATGGCAGGTGCATGCTGGAACAGCACACAGGGACACACACATGCTGTCCTTAGATACTAACTTGGCTGGAGAATTGGCTACCACCTGGAAGGAGAGAAAAAGCAAAGAAGATAGAGTAGTCAGAATGGGCCTCTACTTGGGAGGCTTGAATGTAGGGACCATCTTCAGACTGGTGGTGAAGGAGGTGGGACTGGCGAAACCTTAGTCTTGGAGGAGGAGAAGGAAGTGAGGAAGAAAGTGCAGGACCAGGAAGTAGGGCCTCAAGAACCAGCAGCTTGGGTGGAAGGTGCCAGGACTCCCACTATGGTGAGCCCCAGCACTCCAGCTTTGCCGGGGGTCAGGGGGGAAGAGGGTAGAGGAGGGAGGCAGCTTCTCTCCTGGCCCAAGAACTCCTATACAGCTGTATGGATCACATGTGTCTAACATGGCTGTAGACACTAGAGACAAAGCTGGGCTAGACCTGAGTACTGAGGCCGCTTCAAGAAGGGGGGCTGAGGCCCCAAGTTCCTTCTGGCTGGAGGCCCCAAAGGTGAAAAGCTGCAGGCAGCTTAGGCCCCTGTTCACAGGGTGGGAGGAGCTTAGGAGCTTGCTCCCTGAAGAAGCACTGTAGTGTTGTGTGAACAGCGAGTACAGCAGGGTTAGCCATAGCCCCCGGGCCTTATTCTCTCTCCCAAAGGACAGGCAAGACAGCTCTGCTCACTCCTCTTGGAGCAGAGAGCAGTGGGCGGTGCAGTCAGTCCCTAGGTCTTGTGGGCAGGTGGTAAGTCTGAAGGAGTTCCAGGAAGAAGATATTGTTAAGGCTTTCACAGGAAAGGCCCCAGCAGGGGTCACCAGGTGCAGGCAGTACAGAGGGACACTGTCCTCGCTCTGATAGGGCAATTGGAATATGGACTTCTTGTGGGGGGGGGGGGGTACGTCATCCGTGAGCTGCTTCTTTAAATGCAGGTCGTCCATGGTGGCGGACCCTATCCTGCAGTCCTCTCTGGCACTCTAAACAACAGATGGCGGGGAGAGGGTGGGCATTGTCTCATGTTCTTCTGCTTACCTAGATCTGCCCGCTACGGACTCTGGAAAGGGAGAACTTTAAGCCCAGTGAGCCAGGCCCTGGTCACCCCACAACCAGGATCCTAGGAAGCCAAGGACTTTCCACCCCAGGGATCAGGGGTGTATCTGCTCAGGCCCAGGTCCCCTACTGTCTCAGAGCTGATAAAATTCCTTCTGTCCTCCTGGGCTCAAAATAGCCATAAGTGGAGCTATATTAGGAAAAGGCCAGCTTGGCTTTGTCATTTCTTCTCCATGTTTGGCCAGTGCTGACAGCTGCAGGGTCAGCTCTTGCCCTGAGCAGCCCAGTGTCCCCTGCAGAGGGCAGTGTTGGCCTGATGGGGTGGGGGATGCCTCTGCCCTAAGCAGGAGACAACTCCTTCTTTGGCACTAATTGCCCCCCTGTTAGGTTCTTGCTCCTCCCCAAGGCCTGGACGCCTGCAGCACACACAGCTCAGAAACGAGGTGGTGTCCAGATCTCAGGAGGAGGCACCAGGAGCCTTTGCTCTGTGGGGCCACTGAAAGCTGCCCTTCAAGGTGAGGAGTAGGATCCACAGCTTGCCCTGGCTCCCCAGTGGTGCCTCTCTACATCTCCCCAGGGATCCAGTTACCACAAACCACACCACGAGCTTCTCAGAGAGCAAGGAAGGGGCTTCCTTTTGGAGCATGACAGGACATAGGTCAATTTTTAACCATGCCTCTTCTCAAAGCTGTGAATCTGGGCAAGTTCTACCAAATCAATCCTATTCCTAAGAAGGAAATATGAGCACTGGAGAAGATGGCTCTGTGTAGCTGCTCTTCCAGAGGACCAGAGTTTGATTCCCAGCACCCACGTGGCAACTCACAATCATTTGTAACTCCAGTTCTAGGGAATCTGACGCCCTCTTCTGGTGGTACACAGATATACATGCAGGCATGACACCCACAGACATAAAAATAAAATAAAAATCTAAAAAAAAAAAAAAGAGAGAGAGAGAGAGAGAGAACCAGAAAGAAGTCCCATACAGAGGGGCTATGCCCTCAGCACAGGATGTATGCAGTAGATGCACATGGAGAATTTCCAGTTCTGTTGCTTTCAATCATTTAGATACTTAGTGAAGCAGAGAGCCTCAGCACAGCAGAGGTCCCAGCTCTTTCTGCCCGCACTGCCAACACCAACAGCATCAGCCTGTATTTTGAATGAAGCCCCAGCCTCACTTCCTCCCCTGGCCCACTGAGGACACTGCTGTTTCCTGCTCCTCCGACTGTCTCCGTGTGCAGGTAGATTCTAGACAGCAAAAAGCTTGGTACCTGGGAGTCCAGGGAGGAAGGGATCGGACTCCTGATTTCCTAGTTCCCCTGTTCCATCTCAAATCAAGATAGAACCAGGCACATCAGATTGTTAGTTCTGTCTGCCTCTTACTAGCGACATGATCTTGGGGCAATTGCACGCTATGTCTGAGTTGCTAAGACGACTGAAATTAATGTCTGCCTCTGAAGTTACTGACAAAGCCAGCTCCTGTGAGGCTGGAGAGATGGCACAGTGCTGACTGTTTTTCTAGAGGGGCTGGGATTTATTCCCTACACCCACACAGCAGCTCGCTACTGTTTGTCATCCCAGTTTCAGAGGATCAGGTGGTCTCTTAGATCTGCACGCAGGCCAAACACCCATACACATAAAGTAAACTAATTAATTGAAAAGAGCCAGTTCCTAACTCGGAGCCACTGAGACACTGCCATCATTGCCGATGGGCTTTCCAGGGGTCCTAGTCAACCAGAAGGCAACTTTCTTGCCTGGGATAGGTCCAGAAGGGACCCATCAGAGGCAGGAGAAGGAGGCCATCTTTATTCTGCTATTCCTAGAATTTTCTGGCTTCTTGCTTGGGGGAAAGCTGTGATGAGCCAGAGGCTGGCTGTGCTCAGATCCCAGAAGGAGCTAGGGAAGTTGAGAAGCCAGGAAGCTCTGGTCTCATGGGCATAGAAAAGTAGAGGAAGATGTGTCTGGGGCCAAGGCAGTGGGGCTCCTGTGTTGACTCTTGAGTCTTATCTGGGAGACTCTAGCCAGTGATTCCATGGGGTGAGTGCGTGACACCTGCCCTTCTCTTTCTCCTCCCAGTAACCCAGGGATGAGAACAGACTCTCTCTCTGAGACAGTAGGCTACATTGCCTCACTTCAGCCTGATGTTCTTGTAGCACCTAGGGACAGGCATGCCCATTGTACAGGGCAGTTACTGTGAGACAAGGGGACAGAGGTCTGGCAGCTGATACATGTTCATATGGGAACCCCCTCCCTTCTACCCTGCCACAGTGACCTGATTCCGTGCTCTTTCAACTCCTGTTCCCCATGGAGTCTTACTAACTAGACTGTGGGGACCAATGATGACTTCTTGTTCTCCGCAGCCCTTTCTCCTCAGAGTTCTGCTTCCTCGAAGCCCACCCTAGCTTGAATCAGTCCCACAAACCTCCTCCCTGCATACCATTGCCCAATCTCTCCGTGGGTACTTCTGGCACCCTCTCCTCCAGGTAGCCTCCCTAGACTACTCCCATCCTTAGAGAGCTTACTTTCTTATCTCTGACTGTTCCCTGGCCTTGCCTTAGAGATCCCAGGGATGTATGGACTAGTCTGTCTCTTAGCACCTTAGTTCCCAAAGGCAGTGGGAATGTCACCTTTGGGACAGGGTGTGACCTGGGGTGAAAATGTGGGAAGTCCGCGTCTCCTGCATAGGGGCTTGGCTAAGCTACTTAGCAGTAGCTGGACATGTGGACCTCAGTTGAACCTTTTCTGGGCCTCAGTTTCTATTTCTGCAAAGAGCAGACATGTCTTTCCAGAGTGCTCGTACAAAGCAGTGACAGGCCTGGCTGACAGCGGACTCAATGGGATCCCTGCTGGTGTTGCTTTGAGCTGTTTCTGCCTTGAGGGTGCAGGGCTGGCTGTGTTGAGGCTTGTTCCTCCCCCTGACCATCTGACCAGGCTGTTATGCTGAGCACCGATGACCCAGGTGACTCCATACCAGACTGCAGGGTGCCCTTTACCTACCCTCCTAGGAGTCCAGCACCTGAGGCCTTCCCTCGGAGGCTCATCTGATACATCTGAGCCATCTCCCTCAGGGTCTCTGCTGAGTACAGGCCAATGGGGTTGTTATATTGCCTCGGTTGGCTGGGGCCTGGCAGAACTTTGGGGCTGACTGAGCCCTGTGCACCCTCTGAGCTGGCCTTGGCCACTGGGCTACCCAGAGGAAGGACAGGCCCCGAGGCCTCCATGAGTGGGCTGCAGACAGAGGTCTGGGAGAAGGAGGAGCTAAAGGTGTCCCCGAACTCCAGGGCGCCTGGGCTGGCCCTTGCCTCAGGGCTGGGGCTGGGAGTCGCCAGGCTGCCGTTCGTGTCCAGAGCAGGGTCCTGGCATAGGGCAGCACCATGCAGGGGGAGAGAGAAGACAGTGGTTAGAGGCCGCACATGGCTGTGCTTCTGTGTGGACTTGAAAGACGCGTTAGTGCGAGCACCCATAGCCCACCACCCACAGCCTGCAGCCTGCTGGACGAAGCACCCAGACGGGGCACAGGAAAGGAAGGCCTTTTTTGAGTGGAGAGGAGGAGAGAAGCTTGTGGCTCCTGGTCTAGAGGCTGGCGTCCATCTAGACAGAATGCAAAGCCCCTCATAGAAAACCAAGCCTATCCCTGAGGACCAAGAAGGAGGATGCGGGACTCAGGGATGGTAAGGGTACCACTATCCTGTCTATTCCTCCAATGCACATCTTCCCCTTTGAATGGGTAGTCCATGAATGCAGACAAACCTTCTGATTTACTGACCCCACCTGGAGAAGACCCTTCCAAGCCAGGGCTGACTGACATTTAGGGTGGAGGTACCAAGGGGGACCTAAGAAAGCACCTGGGCTATTTGGCCTCTAAGTCTACCTTAGCAATTTGGCCCAGAAGCCTTCTATCCAGCTCTCCAAACCTATGAGCCTCTGGGAGGCTCCTCTTTTCCTCTCTCCTGCTGTCCAATCTCCTTATTAGCTAGGCTGGATTCTGTCTACAGTTGTAGTGAGGGAGTGGCTGAGGAGCCATGGGCTTAGGTGAGGCCCTTGGGCCCACAGGGCTCAGCTGCTTAGAGAGAGTCTGAGAAGGACTCTGGATCTAGTGGTGAGATCTGGGGCCAAGCTTTGGCTGCCTGTCCACTCCTGTGCTAGTCTCTAGGACTTAACTGATGGACCTAGGGAATCTGTAGCTGGAAGGGATGGGTAGACATTTAGAAACTAGAAGAGTCTCTGTGGAGGAATGCACCCCCCGCCCCAGGGCCAGTAAGGTCCCTTCACACCCGGGAGTGCCTCCTGAGATGGTTGACTCAAGCTGGGGCCTCTTACAGCAACTCCAGTCTCAGTGCCTTCAAATACTGAGGGTCAGAGTCTTCTAGACAGACAACTGTTTCCTGCCAGACTAGAATGCTGGCCCTCTTCTTAGCACATCTTTTTCCAAGCTGGTTTCTTCTCAGACCAGCCTAGGATGGAATCTTGGGCCCAGATTGAGTGCCCACAACTCTATACATCACAGGGAGGGGGCTCAAACACTTTCCATGAGGGACAGGCAGGCAAGATTTTGCTCCACGGAACCGCAGCTAAGTGGACCCCACTACCAATGGCCGGCACCTACCTTCTGGTGGGGGATCACTGGCAGCGGGGACTGGATGGGAGGCGCTGTCGTGGAGATGGGAATAGGCCGCTTGGACCTAGATAAACCAGAAACAGGACCCAGTGAGGATGCTTGCTCCTGGCCAAAGTTCCTGGAGGTGACTGGGAGCTGGATAGTGAAATCCACAGGGTCCAAGGCGCACTTGCTCCCCTGAGGGAGGAGGCCCTGGACTTGACCAGGATAAAGAGTCATAACCTTGGAAGGTTTTTTGTTTGTTTGTTTGTTTGATTGTTTGTTTGTTTCCTTCAGCATTCACAGGCTTCTTCTACATGAGGTGAGGGTAGGGATGCTAGAGGAAAGAGGAAGCTGGGCTTCCAGGTCCAGCCCTCCACATTCCAGTAGCGCTGTGGCCATGCTTTCTGCCTAAGCCACTTCTCTAAACTGAGTCAGTGGTAGCCTGATAATGATTTCAGCCCATCCCTTCTATCCAATTCTGTAGCACAGGGCTAGGCCCATGCAAATGCTGGGAACGATCTCATTTGTCCCTATGACATGCCAACACCAACCCTGGGTCCCCTTCTCTGGAAGGAGCTTCCACCTACTTCTGTAGAGTGAGGCTCAGGTTGTAGCTGGCCGACTTGATCTTGTTCTGGGCCTCCAGGTGGGTCATGGTGTCTGTGTTGACGCCATCAATGGCCACCACCAGGTCTCCTTGGCTGAGCTGGGACTGGGCTGCCTTGCTGCCTGGAGTGATCTGGTTGAAGAAGCAGAAGAGGGGTGAGTCGGGGAAGGATCACCTGGAGTTCCCAGTACACACCCAGCATGTCTTTTATTCCTGATGGCCACCACTGGTGGCTTGCCAAGCCTTCTTCCTCTTCCTCACATGGCTACCACTTCCTAGGACTTTTTGACAGCAGTCGAAGGACCAGCTTTGGCCAGTGGAATGCTGGTGGAACACGCACCACTGATGGGTCTTTTCCCAGCAACCATCATCAGAATCCTGCACACTGCTTGTTGACTGACTGAATGCACAGGCTAGAGAGAAGATCAGCCAGGTTGTTAATCGGAAGGGCTCTGGATGTCAGAGTTACTACCTGGCGCAGAGACGGTATGCCAGGCTTTCTGAATGAGGAATAAAGTCTCCCTGTGCTAGGCCATTGACATTTGGAGGTTATATATTGCTGATTAACCTATTACCCCTGCACCCTGCACACCCATAGAGTACTTTATTTCTTTTTTATTTATTTATTTATTTATTTATTTATTTATTTATTTATTTATTATATGTACGTACACTGTAGCTGTCTTTAGATACTCCAGAAGAGGGCATCAGATTTCATTACGGATGGTTGTGAGCTTTATTTCTTTTTTTTTAATTTATTTATTTATTTATTTATTTATTTATTTATTTATTTATTTATTTATTATATGTACGTACACTGTAGCTGTCTTTAGATACTCCAGAAGAGGGCATCAGATTTCATTACGGATGGTTGTGAGCCACCATGTGGTTGCTGGGATTTGAACTCGGGAACTTCGGAAGAGCAGTCAGCGCTCTTAACCACTGAGCCATCTCGCCAGCCCCCATAGAGTACTTTCTAATCCCAGAAATGAGGGTCAGACTTAACACTTCCTTGCCTCCAGTCATTGCCAGACTAAAGGGCAGGCTAAATGTACCCTCCCAAAAGCATCGAAACACGGGGTGCTCCATGCTACCAGGGCAGGTACACAGACAACTAAAGAAGCCGACAGCCACTCGTGGGTGAGAACAAGGCAGGCTGTAAAGTTAAGCAGGCTTAGGGCTCTCTGGCTGCTTGCAAGCATCTAGAAGGGGAAGTATAGTTATAAAGCTAGTTCCTAATTCCTGTACCAAAAGCTATTTGGCTGGATGCTCCATCTTCGGTTAAACAGAATGCCATTAAGACTCCACAAACAAGAAACACTTCCAGGGATGTTAGGAAAGCTACACCCATCACTTGGGAAGCCATGGCTTACACTGAACTCTCAATGACATACACGATATCGAATTTTGTATGGCAGCTTTGGTGACCCTACTCACAGTGATATTATCTGAGATGTGAACTTCCAGAAGGCCTAGTTAAATAATTTAGTGTAGTTCAATGGGCTGGCTGTAGTGACATTAGCAGCCCTGCTCAGAAAGATAGTGCCTGAGATGTTACTAGAGGAGACTAGCTTTAACTTCTATGACTTCCAATGGAAGTGTTCCTGATAATATCACACAGAAATGGTCATTATTTTTTCCAGCGTAAATATTTATTGAGACAAGCAGGGTGGGATAATCTGCGAGTGGGTGGTGCTTATACATAAAGGTATTTTTGGAGCTGACCCTATGACATCATGTTGGAAAGTCCCCCTATGAGACCACATGGAATGTCTCACAGGCCTTGCCACCAATGACATCACAGATAAGAGGAGGCTCTAAGCCCCACCCCCATATTGCCCATATGGTTAGAGGGCATATCCCTCAGCTTTGCCTCCTTGTGTGCTAGTTCTCTTGGCATATCTGGCCACATCTACCCATCTTTATGGTACAGGGATAAGACTAGTCATTAATGCTGGCCGAAGCCAGATTTTGGCTCAGGTCTGGGGACTGTCCTAAGAGCTCTATCTGTGCCAAGCCTGTGTGGAGCCTCTGGTCAAGCTCTGAACTTGTAGACATGGACGGAGTTCTCCTTCCAGGTTCCTTAAAGGGAACTAACTATGCATCCATCAAGGTACCTTGCAGTCACTGTGATGAAGTGATTTTTTTTGTACTTGTACCACTGATCCCAGAAGCACTGTCCTGTACCATGTCAATGACAACAGACCCAAGGAGACCTCCCTTCCCAACTTCCATTAACCAGCCTTTGCAGTCCCATCTCTTCTTAAACACTGCCCACCCTGTGCCCAGAACGGCCTTCTTCTCAACCCGAAAGGTGTAAGCCAGGCAAGGAGAACAGAGAAAGCCTTGACACTCCTGACTTGCAAAGCCCACTCTCCAGATGCCATAGAGGCATCATAGAGCCATCACTACTCCCCAGTCTGTCCCCACAGGGAGCCCATGGTAACGAAAGCGTGTTGCAGTCTCCAGTGCAGAGATGGGAAATAGTGACAGCCTGGGGACATGGCTCTGTCGGTTAAAGGTTTGCTGTACAAGCGTGAGGACCTGAGTGTCAGTCCTAGCACACAACTGGAAGACAGGAGTAGGCAAGCGCTTGTAATCCCAGTTCTGGAAGGGCAAAGACTTAATGATTCCTTTTCTAGCAAGGCTGTGCTATCTCGAGCAACTCATTACAGTCATTTTTAAGCTGAAAAATAAAAAAAAAAGAACAACAGTAGGAGGTATGGTGGCGGTCACCTCTATGAGGGAGGGTATGGGGGGGAGGATACAGCCACAAAGGCATCTCCTGCAGGAGGACATAACTGAAGACTCCCTGAGAGTAAGAATTGCTAATGCAGACAATGCCAGCCAATTGGGAACTGCTGTTTAGAAGAGATGCTTTCTTGGGACCTGTGGGGCATGGGTGGAGGGTGTTAACGGAGCTTGCAGCAGTGCTCAGATGAGCTTACCGTGGCATTCCTCACCTGCTCCCTGAATCTGTGTTGTTGATTCCGTGCCACCTCACCTCCCACCCCAAGGGCAGGTAGGGTTGGGCAGTGACTAGTCCTGGGCACAGGCAGTACACACCCAGTTCTCCTCATCACTGTCCGGCCATAACATCCCCCTCTCCCACTCTACCACACAGCACTCTCACTACTCACTGTCCATCAAGCCTTCTTAGTTAAGAAGCACCTCAAAGACAGATGAAAACACTCGCATCCACCCAGGGTAATATTTCCAGTGCCACGCTGTCCCAGCGGACTGCCTGTGCACTCCCACAGCTGGTTAACCCCATGGCAGGACATCCCAGGGGAAGATACCTCATATGAAATCTGCCCTCTGGTATGTCACCCCATAAAATACTCTGCATAGCAGGACATCCATACAGAAGGGTACCCCCAGTGCCTCTGTCTAAGGAGAAGGAATTATTCCTTGCAGCAAGTAACTTGAGGTAGGGTATCAGGGAAGCAGCCATCAATCTCACACAGGAGGGAAGGGTTATAAACCCAGAAGAGACACTGCTAGGCAGGATGGGAGTGGTCAGATCCTGGTGACAGTGTAAGCAAGGGCACCAGAATGACATCCAAGGGAGGCTGGGCCCCATCAGCTGGTGCCAGGTCTAGGCCATCAGGAATGTCATGTCTTTAGAGCTGCCTGGTGACAGATTTCTCCCTAGGACACAGCCAACTTGTATTTATCCTTCCCTGTGCTTGGTGCTGTCTGATATCCTCAGGCGTGGGCTGGGGTAATCCTTGCTCCAGGGGCCTGGTCAGTAGCCAAACATTCCAGAGGGGAGCCACCAAGCTGGATCCTCCTGTCCCTGGCGCCTTTGTCCCTCCATCTGTGTCTGCCCATTAGGGCTCTGTTGGCCTGGCCTTTGGATGCCCTAAGCAGGGCCCAATGTCCCTCAAGTAGGGGTGTGGTACTCACAGAGGTCCTCTTTTCTGCTCAAGTGTCCTTAGAGAAGGCCAGATGGAGGCAGAGATGCTAAAGACAGCCAAGGACCATAAGATCCCTTCCCTCCCAGAGAAGCAGCCTCAGCTGGCTGGGGAAGGGGACTGGCACTGTTGGACCACGGCCTGGAGTCCAAGGCTCATGAGAAGTGTAGCTCATGCATTCTTCTCTAACTCTCCACCCTCCTCTCTCTGTTAACTTTTCTCAGAAAAGACTCAAAGTACACATGTTCTTAGATATACTTTCTTTTTTTAAAATATCCTTCAATCTCCTTTTGAGCATTTAAAATTTTCTTTGGCCGGGCGTGGTGGCGCATGCCTTTAATCCCAGCACTTGGGAGGCAGGGCAGAGGCAGGCGGATTTCTGAGTTTGAGGCCAGCCTGGTCTACAGAGTGAGTTCCAGCACAGCCAGGGCTACACAGAGAAACCCTGTCTCGAAAAAACCAAAAAAAAAAAAAAAAAGAAAAAAACTTTGGATGAATGTTTCATTTCTACCTAATTTTTCAGTTGTCAACAGTCACTTTCAATGTATACACCTGAACACAAAGGAAAACCTATAGGGGACCCCACTGGACCAAGATCACTACTCAGCCCATGCCTTGCTGGGCTATGACCATAAGGAACCCCTTATCCCTGGTCCCAGAAGCACTGTCCTGTACTGTGTGAGTGATGACAACAAGACCAAAAGAGACCTCTCTTACCAACAGCCATGAACCAGCCTGTGCTTTCCCAGGTCTCTTCTTAACCACTGCCCGCCCTGTGTTCAGAACAGACCCCGAATGTGTAAGCCAGGCAAGGACAACAGAGAAAGCCATGGTGGCCAAGAGGACACATCTGATTTGCAAGTCCCTGCCCACTCTTCAGAGGTAGCACAGGAGTAGCTAATATCATGGTCCCTGGCATGCCAAGGAGGAAAGCAGAGAAGGGAAGGCACACACGTGCACAGTGGGTCAACTTAAGCCTGCTCTGATTGAGACGTCACACATTCCAGTGAGTGTCCAGAGGGCAAGGTAAGGCCTTCCTCTCCAGCGTGTTGTGAGGATTACATTATTAAACAGGGCGTGGCACAGGATGCTGCAGAACTGAGAAGGTTCTGGAATGAACCTAAGGGAGCAACCTCCTTCTCCTTAGAAGATCCAGAAAAGTCAGTGGTGGGACTGGGGGAAAGAATGTATGTGGTCAGTATGACTGTACCCTAGGGTCCTATGAAACACAAGATCCAGAGTCAGCAGAGGGTGGTCAGCCCTGCTGACTGGTCCTCAGCCGGCCTACTGTTCCTAGTAGGCTGTGGAAGACTAGCAGGATTCTGTCTAGGGTCCCAGGTGCTGTGCAGTAGGTACCTGGGGGGCACCTGGGCTCTACAGAAGTTTTTAGCATCCCTCCTCTGAAGCACACAGGCCCTGCCTTCCTTCTCTGTGTGTCTTGCCCGCTGTGGTGGGACTGGCTGAGGGCGGTTACAGGCCTAGAAAGAGTGGAACCTTCCCAGCTCCTTCATCGAAGCCTGGCAGGGTTTCCCCCTGGAGTCCTAAATGCATTTTAACCCTTTGGGATTAAATTACTCTGTGCCAGGCTGGCTCTCTTCCCATCTGGTCTCCCTTGGGATTTTGTCCCAGTCCTCGTCCTTTATCTGGAAACTTCTTTCTCCCAGTGGCCTCAACCTCTATTCCAACCCTGGTATATAAAATAAGCCAGGCTCTCCTTTGCCTTGCCTTGCTTGTTCAAATAGCTGTCATTTAACTTTTCTTTCTTCTACTCTCCCTGAGTTCTCCTAAGAAATGACCACAGGCCCTGTCTTCTCTATACCTCATGCCTCACACACTCAGATAGGTGCCTTGGCACCTAAGAGTCTACACATATCAATGCTTGGTGTCTCTGTGTGTGTCTGTGTGTGTTTGTGTGTGTGTGTGTGTGTGTGTGTGTGTGTGTGTGTGTCTAAGAGGACCCTCCTGTTTCTCCAGGTCCCAACATTGTTCCCCTCTGTGTCTCCCAGCAAACCGCCAGTGTTTTTGTGTGCACTTGGCCCTGGAAAATCTGTTTCACGCCCCCCACCCCCAGGATGGTTCCTATGAGAGGAGAGCAGGAACCTGGCTCCAGCAGAGTGGAGAAGCTGTATTTAGGAATGGGAAGACTGGAGACAAGGACTGGAGGGTCTTCACAGTTGGGTGATTTCCTCCTCTGCCTGTGCATCCCTCACATCTGCTGTCCCCAGAGTCTCCTGTCTCCCCATAGCACCTGCTCCCATTCCTGTCTGCTCCTAGAGCCTCCCTTGGCTTGAGTTCTGGTTCAGGGACCCACAAGGACCCCTCCCAGGACCTAGTGGGCCTCTGCTCTCCTTTCTTCAGGGCCTTCAAGAGGTCAGAGGCAAGTGTGAGTCACAGGAGGGCCTGACCAAGGTGCACCTCTAAGAATGCAGTCTTTATCGGTGACGGTTCCTTATCATCTCCTGCTGGATAGCTTAGATAGATGGCTGCCTGACCTTCAGCGGGGCTATAAACAGCATGGCCTGTCAGTGCTGATAGGCGCTACCAAGAACAGTCCCAGGTGCTGTGCTCCAGGGGCCTGGAAATTCCAGAAATTGCCAGCACAGCTACCCCCAGAATAGTCTCAGACTGTCCTCCGGTCTCTTCCCAAGGGTCCACTGTTCTTAGTGTCACTGCCGAAGCTGGGAAAGTTCAATAATACTGAAACTGAAATCGGAGGAGAGGCAGGCAGAAGGCCTCTGGACTATGGCCCAGGCAAGCCTGCCAGGTAGGGTGGAGGTCGAGGCCTTCCAATAAGGAGGCAGGCCTTACCCATTCCACAGTCCCTTTGCACACTAGCCTCACAGTCAGCCTCATTTCTACAATGTCAAGTGTAGACAGCACTGTCCCATTGTACAGGTGATACAACTGAGGCTGTGCTACTGGCGACACAGCAGAGAGATATAGAACTGAACAAAGACACTTGCCTCTTCCCTAGGGTGGAGAGTGCCAGTAGCCATGAAGGGCAAAGCCCCACACCTAGCCGCAGAAGCAGGGGCCCTGGTGAGGGCTGGGCCTGTTAATCTGTTCCCTCAACTTTGCTTCCTGGAGAATCAGCTAAGGTAGGGGAGGGGAGGGTGAGAGGGCAGCTCAGGTTGCAGGCCTCTGCACCTGTCCAGGATAAATAAAGACGTTTGCCCTCCTCTCTAGAGTGTCCCTCCTGAACCCCATCTCTGCAGATTCTTAGGAGTAGACTCACTTGAGGAAGGAGGTTGTCTTCTGCTTAGGATGAAGCCATTGTATCTGTGTGGAGGCCATGATTAGGGTGGTACCCAAATATCACCCTGCATGCAGGTGGCAACAATTTTTCTGGTTCAACAGGCAAAGGACCAGGCGTGAGAGTTAGGCTGGGCTGATCATCTCTCTCAATCACAGTGTCTGCACCCAGAGCAGGGGAGTGCTGAAGGCTGGGCAGAATCCTGGCCCTGTGTCTCTGTGAGTAGACTGTGACTGGTACAGAAGGGACCTCAGCAGCAAACGCCACAAGCCTAGTGTTCACGGGGTCTGTCTTGCCATCAGCACTGGGCCTGGGATGCCCAAGCCTGAGATGCCAAAGCCCACTGTATCTGTGGCCCACTAGATGTAGTTTTTCAGGAGAGAGCAAGACCTGAACACTACGGCTCAGTCCACCCTGCTGCCGGCAATCTGAGGTATGTATCAGATATGAGGTAAACCCCTAGTACCCTGGCTTCTATTTTTAAAAGTCTCCCTAGCATTAGCTTCCAGCACACCCCCTCTTTGAATGAGGACATTCTTCCTGCTGTCTAGCTTAAAGCCTCCCTGCTGCCATTTAAGCCTTGGCCATCCGGGGCCAGGTGGTGCATAGGTCCGGAGTGAGGTCATTGACTTTCCTGGGTGCTACTGATCTCAGTGATGAATTTGTTCCCATAAGACAAAGCAGCAGGCCTTGGAGATGGTGGGCTTTGGGGGCTGTGGGCTCAGCCCTAGGCATAGGAGGTCAGAGGGCACATGAGGACGGTAGGAGAGGCCCTGTCTTATACAGGAGTGGGGCCTGGGCAGAGCCTGGATTGGGGGTAGCCACTGGGCTCACCTATCTATATGTCACCACATCATCAAGCAAGATGGACATGGTTTAGGGTATCCTCCTAATAGGGGGCCCAGTGGTTTTCAGGGCAGTGTGTCTGGAGGGCAGAGACTTCAGGTCTGAGGTAGAGAGGTGAAGGACACTGCCCTTCCACAAAGGCTCCTCAAAGTGCCTAGCTTAAAAGTGATAGGAGGACCAAGACTGCTTCAGAGGGAGCACTGGGCCCTCTGTCCAGGACTTCCCAGGATTCCCCACTACCACTGAGTGCTAGCCCTAGGTCCAAGGGCACTGTCTGCCACTCTATGGAAGAAACTGCAATCCAGTCATACTTGATTCCACCCTCCAACTGTACAGTGACATCCTGGAGTCTAACTCTACATCGTAAGCCCAGATCAGGCCTGCCAGGGGCTCAGCCACCAAGCAGGTTATACTAGTTCCCTGTATGCCTCCCAGGCCCCCTAAGCCATGAGAGCTTTGGTCCCACGTCTACCAGGACTTGTAGGGTGTCCTTACTTAACACATAGTGAGCAGATAGCACCAGGCTGTGGCCTAGGGGCTGGGACTACAGCAGTAATGAAACTTCTCTTCCTTCCAAGTGTGTCTACTTTTTGGCCTCTCTGGGCCTCAGTTTCTCCAAATCACAGGAGCTGTCCCCATCACCCCTGACATTCAGTGTTACTTCCATTGGACAGTGCTGTCTCTCCTGGACTTACATCCGACAAACAGTAGGGCAGCAAGGACAACACGCTGTCCCTCTGTCTACCTGACTGGCACTGCCTTCCTCCTGATAGATATGCTCTTTCCTAAGCAGCTGCCTGCTTCTAGGGAGGGATTCCAAGCTTGGGGACTACCTCAAGCTTACCGTGCTGGGGAAGGCCCTGCACTCTCTACCCACAAGCTTACCCAGTCTGCCAACTCAGCATTTCTTCCTCCACTCAAAATGCCAAGCTATTTGCCCCTGACGTCTTGCTTAGATGGGCAAAGTCCAGGGAACGAGCTGAGGTGAAACAAATTGATCTGTGGCTAAGATAAGGAGACCATTCCAGCCCTGGACTTCAGACCAGGAATCGGGCAAGAGCCCTGGGGAAGACAGACAGACTGACAGACAGATGGTCATGAGTGTACCCTCTTCCAAGAATGCCCCACCCCTTTGAGAATGAGGCTGTGGGCCATGTGCACTTACCCGGGAGATAGTGAGGGGCATGTTGAAGTCCTTGCCTCCCTGCAGACGGAAGCCCCAGGGCCCAGGCCCAGTCAGAGTCACACTGTAAGACATACTGGTGCTGACAGCGGTGGCTTCCTCTGCAGGCAAACAGTACGAAGAGTCAGGTGAGAGGACCCTTATGCAGCCTATCTTCCCAGCCCCTATCTCTGGTCCTGGCCCCAGACCCCAACCCCTGGCCTTGCCTGCTGCGTTCCTTGCTGCCTGGCCAGGCTGTGCAGAGCTCCTGGGAGGCTCCTAAGAATAGCTGGGAGTGAATGCCATCGACACTGATATCTGCCCTTGCTGCGCCCATAAATGGACTGTAACCCTACACTGGGCCCGCCTGCCCATGGCCTCCCAGCCGGTCCACCATGACTCACGCAGCTAATATAGTCCCTGGGGAGGGGTGTCAAGCACCCAGAACACCCATCCCCAAGGGGCAGGCATGGAGGACTGGCCTCCCTTGTACCCTCTGCAGAGTCCACGTTCTGTGGTAGTCAGTGGGTCCACTCTGGATAGGGGTTTTGCTATTCTGTTGTCCCTGGTGGGGACCATGAGTTGGCACCTTATCCCTTGTAGGGCCCCAGTGGGGCCTTGGACTCAGCTTAGCCTCCAATGGGTCAGAAGAATGATTGGCTCCTGGGTCGCTTTTATGGGTCTGGACATAAGAATGCTCATGTAGTGGCAGGGCTTTGAACATGGCCAAGTTCAGAAAAGGACTCTTCACATCAGCTTCCACAGGGTCCTGGCACCTTGGATTGTAAAAGCCAAGTCTCAGAGAAGTTAAATCTATTCTCCAAGGTCACACAGAAAATGGACTCAGGTCCCACAGGATCCTGAGCTCATTCCAATGGGACTCATGTCGGATAATAGGCTCCTAGTGGCTATAACATCTTCCAAAGCCCTGGTCCGAAGAAGGGGGTGCTGCATGACCCCCAAGATAAAGGTCTTAGGCCAGGTCTGGGGTTGTCCCACCCCTCTAGACCCTCTGGGGCCCAGGCAGTTATTCCTGGCTCTCCTGTCTCATTTGTACCCTGGAAAACTTGACAGTAGCATGGAAAGCTACAGCTGCCAGCGTCTCACGCCAGGCTCCGTGCCCTTTGCGCAGGAATGACAGGGGGGTAGGGAGAAGTGCCATGTGTGCCATTTGTTCAGCTGCTAGGACACAGAGATAGAAGGGACAGGAGAGGGGGAAGCATGTGTGGCATGTTCAGCCCATACCCCGGTGACAGTGTGCCCTGGGCGGGGGCCTTGGCCCTTGGGACTTCAACCAGCATGATGTTTGGATTAAGATACCCCTAGAAGCCTGCCCTCCCAAAAGAGAGACTTCAGATCTCATGTGGTCTGGAGATAGATCGAGGTTCACTCAGGCTCCTCAGCTCGAGAAACTGAGTTTCAGGGAAGATGGGGTGGCTTCTTGGTGGCCCTCTCAAAGACATTAACCTGAAGGCTCAGTGCTGGCCTGAGTGTGAGTAATTTCCTAGCTGTCATAACTCCGGTCTCACACCCCAGTCCTGCCATATGTAGGGTGCACGGTAAAAGTGGTGATGTTCCAGGGTCACTTGGTAGTTTGCCCAAGGCCATGAAAATTGCAAGTGGAAGCAGTGGGGGGTGGGGGCTTGGGCTTTTCTTTGTACCATGCAACTCCACCTTCATGGCCAGGAGGCCGGACCTCCCCATCCCTCTCCCATCCCATCCTCTGTACCAGCCCATCCATCCTAACTCTCTCCTTGCTCCCCAGGGCCATCTATCTGTCATTCCCAGCTGGGGAAGATCCAGCCAGGAGGCATAACCAGAAAGAAAGGGCAGACCTGGTCCTGGAACCCCATCGATGTTGTACCTGGAGCCGAAGGCTCTTTCTCTGGCCTCTGGCACTGCCTGGTGGCTTCTGGTTAAGGAAAAGGTGGTAGAGAGATGCTCTTAAAGGGGAAGGCCAGCCTCCCTTGGCCTCCCCTGGGAGATCCAAAGCCAGTTGGAAAGCAGCTAGTACACAGAGACTGGGCGGAGCTCCACACGTCACTGGGGAGGGGTGCATGGGCCATACTGGCCTTTGTCCCTCCTCTATTTTGCTTCCCATATAGTTTGAGATGGGTTTTTAGGAGTGAGAGTTAAATCTGGAAATCTAGGGGTCAGAATAAAGAAACTGCTGGAGGCATGAAGACCAGGCCCTGTTCTCTTCACTGACGCACCAGGAGACATGCTTATCACTAGAGACCCTGTTTGTTTGTTTGTTTGTTTGTTTTTATTTTCCTGTGCCTTGTCAGATCCACATCTGGAAGGAACTTGGACCGCTAACATGGAACGAGTAGGGGCAGGGTGTGCACACTTGTTGCTTGGTGTGCATGCAATAGGTACCTCTGTGCCTGCCAGTGCCCATGTACATGTGAGTGTGGGCCACAGTGAGAATGCTATGGGAGGAGCTAGAGGCAAAAAAGTATTCCCAGTGCACAAAGTAAAGTCTGTGTTCAGCTTTTGAGCCCTGGACGCGGGGAAGGGCTTTCTGAACCAATGAGATGTCCGGCCTGGTTGTGAAAGCTGGCCAAGATGTTTATCTCATAAATAAATGATGTGTTCCCCAGTGCCATCGCCATTGTCATTGTCTGGACAATCGCAGCACATACAGCGTCTGGGGAGAGGCAACCGCTGCTGGAAGGGGAGCGGGAAAAACCGGGGTTCGTGCTTCAGGCGGGGCCCAGTGTGGCTGCTGAGCTGAGTAGCGGCAGACTGTGCTTCGCGGCGTGGAAAGGGGCCGGAGATTCGTATCCAGTGTGGCACGAGTGACAGGAACACCTTCAAAGCTTCCAGGCTTGTGACATAATCCTGGGTCTGTGCATGGGATGGGGAGGTGACGGGGCTGGGCAAGTACCAGAAGAAAGGGAGGGCCAGTGGGCATCCTACATCCCGAGATCCAGACTGGGGAGGTGTCCCTTGGTCTGAAAATAAATAATACAGATCTGTCCGTCTCTAGGAGTGTCTCACAGGGCCTCCTAAAACCTTTTCCTATTTGAGAACATTGACAAGCGAAAGGAACTGTGGGAAGGGAGGGGTTGTGGTCAAGGTTGGGGGTGGACCTTCTCAAGGACCACACCCCCAAAGGGGTGGATCTTCTGGAGGACCACACCCCAGAGAGGGTGGTGCTTCTCAAGGACCATACCCCAAAGGAGCCAGTAGTCTTAGGCTGTTTTCAGTATAATCCTTGGGATATCCTCAGACTCTTGGACTCTTGACGTTCAGACTCTGTATGCCGCCCTCCACCCCAGTTCATCTTTCCTCTGAAATCCCCTGTGTGAGGCCTGGCATCCCCTTCATCTCTGCTGCCCTAACCCTAACCCATTCCCCTTTTTCCCGACCTGTAGCACCAGCTTCCTCTGGAAGTTCACCTCACAGACACACCACCCTAGTCCAGGACACCAGGTTCCTTCTTCTGAACCCCACTGTGTTCACTCAGGATGTTCAACCCCTTCTCCCAGGGAACCTCAGGGAATTGCTTCCGTGTGCTTGTAACCTGATGGCAATGCTTGTCGCTTGTGTTTGACAACTGCTGATGGTTGGCCCCTCCTGTGGTCCCGCCTCCGTCCAGGATAGACATTATTATGTCTTTAACCATTTCCTGGCCAGCATAGGCCTGCTGTCAGGCTTCTGCCCTGGCCTCTGTGGTTGTACACACTGCCTGGGATACGATATAGGGGGGTGTGAGCTCTCTGACTTCAGAAGCATCAACAGGCTACTCCTAGCGAAACGGCACAAAGGGATGAGAAGAATAGGACACATCTATGATCCCAGAGTGGCCAAGGAAGCCTCTGAACACCCAGAGGCTGATAGGGGCTGCTGTGTAAGAGAGAGGAGGGGTGGAGGAACTGTCAGCCGAGGGGGGAGGGGCGCCTGGGCTCATGGCATTTCCAGTGTTCCAAAATATGGCCTTCTCTAATCACCATCCACATTCCATTCCATAGGCACTGGAGCTGACAGCTGGCCTTCTTTTAATAGCTACAAGTGTTCTCCTCGGTGACATCTTGAGCACAGGCCATCGGCAGTGAGCTAGTACATGGCTTGCAGCTCCCTTCCCCGTGTTTGCCCAGCATCAAAACCCGCGCAGAGAGGTGAACACCATCACACTCTGTCACCCACACAACACAGAGGCATCACAGTGACAGAGAGCATATATGCCAGGAACATGGTCCACACACGCATGAGTTGTTCTCTGCTGTAGGCCACATATCTTCAAGGGCACATAAGTTATATGCATACTCTACATATACATATGGTACAACATAGCTGACAGCATGTCATGCGCAGAGCTACACAGTCACATGCAGATATTCCCCTAGATACAGATCATACTTAGACCCTGCTACAGATGTCTGAGAGTCACATCATCCTCTAGGAAAGCAAGGGGAAACTGGGATGTATGGGGATGGGGACACTCTGAGAGGCCTGTGCACACAGCAAGCCTGCCTTTCTGGTCACCCCTTAGGCTACTTGGCCTGGCTCCCTGTCCTTTCATAGGGCGGCAGGTACTGGGTCCAGGCACCTTGGGAGTCTTAGATCTCTGTACCTGGGGGCTGGAAGAGGCCTTGAGTTCTCCATCTTCTAGGTTCTGACTGCAGAAGGACTGTCCACTTGCTTGCTGGGCAGCTCCCCATGCAGCGGTTGTTTCTGTGTCTGTCCAGCCCTGGGGATGTGGGAGAGCAACTTTGAGGTGTGAGGGACAGCTTACTTGGAGCATACTCCTGCCTCCTTCCCTTAAGCCTCTGCACAGAGATTTAATGGGCGGGGGTGGGGGGGAACCCATGACATTATTTACAAAGTTGTGGTCAGCAAAGTGCAGGAAAGAATAGACGCCTGTGACACTTATGCATGTAGGTATTTAGATAGGTGGTGGCCTTCATGAGAGCCAAGGCCTCTGTCAGCAAATGAAACAGACTCCTCAGTTTCTTCTAGTGGTTGAGAGTGGTTCATAGTTCTACATCTTAGCAGAAGGCTCAAGGCCAGAGCAGTGGAAGGTAACTGGGCAAATCAGCCATGCTGGCTCTCAGATACACAATGAGGGTGTGGTGGGTCAAGGCTTGAAGCCAGGTATGAGCCCAGGCTAGTGCTCCCCGTCTCCTATGGCTTGCAGCTCTTTACCCCTCCTATAAGGTAACGTTTAGTGCTAAGGTTCAGGGATCCTGGACCAGCTCTTGCCAAGGAGAAACAGGTGACTTGGAAAGCCCATGTTCAGACTATCTTGCTGCTGGGTAACTTCAGACCACTCACCACCTCCTCTCTGTCCTGGGTATCCCTGCTTGCCCCAGAGGGTAATGCAGTGGAGGTTAGAAAATGAAATGGATGAAGTGTCCCCCAGTCTAACATGTGGCTCTGCCACCCAGGTCCAGGTCCCTAGGGCTGGTTGGGAAAGGAAAGGTGAGGTCCCAGCCAATGGGGGCACTTACCACTTCACTCTCAGAACCCAGGGACTCTTGACGCTTCCGTCCAGAGATCCAGCTGAGGTCTGAGGACTGGCTGCTCAATGTGGAGCGGTGGGTAGAGCGGTAGCTGAGGGAGGGGTGGCTGCGCTGGCCTGATACACCGAGAAGCACCCCAAGGCAAGGCAGGTGCTGGGCAATGGCCACCCTGCAGGAGTCACCGTGTGTCGGGTCAGGGTGATGGGACATGAAAGGGAGAAGGAAAGGACAGACTAACACAGAGATAGAGTTGGTAGACAGACAGACACTGGTGATGGGCTCAGACAGACAGCTAGGTGAGAGAGACTTACTTAGATAGGCTTCCAGGGCTGACAGGATTAACAACAGAATCAGGGTGTGGTGGGGATAGTGGGTTCAACCAACTAGACATGGCTTCATGGTTACCCTTGGTGTCATCTCTGGGAATAGGCGCCATGGACACACCTAAGTACTACAGGCTAGACTGACTGATCAGGAGATTAGCAAGTGCTGTGCCTCATCGAGCTGAACTGGCTCTGGGGGCCTGCAACAGTGCCTCGTTTTTAATTTTTTTCAATAGAGCAAGAACCCGATGACCACTTTACCTCAGGAGGCAAGCATGCTTGCTGGGTCGGGTCATTGCAGGATGTCACGGTCTGAGGGCTTGCCTTTGCACAGAAAGCACTGCTAATGGGCCACCATAGCTGCCTTAAGACATAGCCCTGCAGTTAGGGCAGGCTTCCTCTCAGGAAGCCATTGATATCTCACGGGTTGCTGGGAAAGAAGAGGGGGCATGCCAACTGCAGACACCCCCCCCCCAGTGTTATTAGCTGCACCACACAGTGTTCACAACCCCCACCTGATACACACATGAGGGACCAGAGAGACAGATAAGCCCTGCCTTCAGCTGCAGGCCCAGGCCCTCCATGCCCCTAGGTGGCCACACCTGTACTTGGGGTGAGTGATGGCGTAGATAATGGGATTGTGGATGGCAGAAGCCTTGGCGATGACGGCTGGCACCGAGCTCATGTAGGGCGTCAGGATGTGCGAGTATCTAGGATAGAGACAGTACACCCCAGTCACCTCTATGGCAGACCCTGCCAAGACCCAAACTAAACCAATGTAAACCAACACAGCCAAGCCAACCCCATAGTGAAAGACTGGTAGGGACCAGGGAGCATTCTGTTTTAAAGTGGGTAAGAAGGGAAGCAAAGATGGTTGAGGATGGAGCTCAGGGAGGAAGATATGCCGTTCCTGCAGGGCTTGGGGTGGCTAGGCTCCACTGTCCTTTAGAACCTGTGACGCTGGCAATACCTCTCTGTGCTATTCAATTGTCCCTGGTCTCCAGACCCTGCATGCACTGCTGCCATGCCCTCGCCCCATCCTGTTGTGCACTGCTCCCTTGGATGACCTAGAGAAACTTCTGGTCAACCCCTAGAGGAGGCTGCACTGTTACTACTCAAGAAGATTGGTTCTCAGATAGCTCAAAGTACCAAAATCTCATTCGGGTGCCATGGTTACCAGACTCAAGCCACAGAGGATACTAGCAGGCACCACCTAGGAACCCATTCTTAAGTAGCAGCAACCCTAGCTGTGTGCCTGTGTCTCAGGCTAAGGGGAACCCGAGCATCAGGTTCCCAACAAGACAGAAGGTTCCTAGACAACCTATGTGTAGCCAGAGCGCACTCCACCCTCCCCCCCCCCCCCTGTATATCCCTGAAGCTTCCAGGAACTGGGCAAGCCTAGTGGGGTGAGGCATGTCGCACAGGGGGAGGGTATGGCTGTAAAGCTGGATCTAGTAATGTTAGGATGGTTGACTTGGGTCAGGTTGGAGGGAGAGGCTACCTGGACCTGTGCTTTAGCCCTCGTACAGCGTACAGCGCTGTGGTTCCTGCTCACCCAGCAAAGGCCACCAGAGCCACAGTGGAGTAGGGAGCCCAGGACAGCACGAAGAGAAGAATGACAATCAGTGCGACCTTGGCCATCTTCCACTCACTCTGCAGCCGCTGCCACTGCCGCCTCTGCCGCAGAGGGGACTCACCGCAGCCCTCACAGGCCCTAGGAAGGTTGCATCAGGGTTGCCGGAAGTACCAGGTTCACTGCAGGGAACCTCTCTGGACCGTCTCCGGAGACATATAGGAGTCCTATAGGAGGACTCATCTTTTCCCACACAGACAGCTCTGACTTCCAGAAAGTCCTCATTCCACTGAGCCTCAGCTGCCCTCCTGTGGTTCTGCCGGGATTGCAGTCTCTAAGCCCTCCTCAGAGGACCTTGTCTCTGGGAACTTTCCCAGATACCCTCACCACCATAAGCACATGAGCTCACTTGTCTTGACCCATCTGCATCCGAGCATGCTCTGATGGGCAGGCCCTCCCTTCTCTGGTTCAGCTCTACACACCAGCGCACTTACCGGCCTGTCTCTCGGATGGCCCTGAAGATGAAGATGTAGCAGAAGATGATGATGAGCAGGGGGAGGAAGAAGACAAAGCAGAAGAGCAGCATGGTGTAGGCACGCACCTGGGGTGTGAAGGTCATGTAGTCCCAGGAGCAGGATGTCAGCAGCCCCTCGGGCACGTAGGCACCTAGGAGCCGGGGGACCGGTGCTCAGCCTTCACTGAGGGTAGCTTGCTCAGGGGGGGTTTCAAATGTGGAGCTTGGGGTTCCTAGGCACATCCTGGCCCCAGCTACATGCCCACCCTGCCCAGAATGAAGAACGCTGCTGGCAACTGATGTAAAGGGATGATGTGAAGGGAGACCCCCAAGTTGGTTCTAACGGGGGACACCGGGCTAGCACTGACTGAAGCTAGCTCCTCTGTAGCTCCTCCCCAGGGCTATGATCCTCAGGGCTAAAGTCTTGCAGCTTGTCGCCCGTCCCGTCCCCCGTCCCCCTCCCCTCCCCCAGGCCTCACAGCCCAGCCCCTGGGTGGTCTGACTCACTACAAACTCAGCATCAAGCATGCCCCACTTGCTCCCACTCTCTTACCCCGGTTTTGGTGATGGGTTTCCTGACTGAGTCTCTAGTCCCTGGTGAAGCACACTGAACACTCCAGATGCTAGTGAGCCCTCTGAATGTCCATCTGACTTAAGACTTAGGTGGTCCATGAGGCTGACAGTTCCCTAACCCGACCTTCCTTAAACTTCTTGTCTCTGCCCCTCCCCTAATTCCACCAACACACTTACTCCAACCAAAGAAAGGTGGCAGACTCCAGGCCAGGGCATAAAGCCAGACGCCTAGCAGGACGAGTGCCGTTCGTCTTTTGGATCCCCTGCCGATGGTGGCCAGTGGACGTGTGATCACCAGATAGCGGTCCATGGCTATGGCTGTCAGGGTGATCATGGAAGTGATGCCAAAGACAGCCCCGCAGAAGGCATAGAACTCGCAACCTGTGGATAAACCCGCTTCCCTAAGTCCCTGAGGAAGACAGTCCCTGAGGATGGGACAAACTCAGCTCCTTCCCTACCTCCCAGAAAATGGGACCGAGCCAACTCCCTTAAGATCCCTTCTTCCCTATGGCAAAAAGCAGCCCCGAGTGTCTACCTGTCTCCCCAAAGAGCCACTTCTTGTAGAGGCTGCTGGCAAAGAAGACCGGGGCCTGAGTGACTGACATGAGGAAGTCGCTGACTGCGAGGTTGATGATGAACATGTTTGCTGGTGTCCGCAGGCCTCTGTTCCTGTGAGGTCAGAGGAAGTCAGGGCATGCTTCCCAGTACCTCCAGAGCTATGGAAGTCCTCCCTCATACCCTCAGCTCTTCACACATGTACACACACACACACACACACACACACACACGCATGCATGCATGCACACAGGCTGAGGCTCTTGGGCCTCAGACCTGAGTCTCAGTCCAGCAGGTACCACCAATCACATGGACTAAGGGCTCTCCCATGGTGGGTCCCTCACAGTAAGTGAGAAGAAGTGTCTCCAGCAACAGCTGTTCTGCCCAGGAGGTCATGTCAGTTTTTTCTTGGTTACTCCCTCCGTGTGACTCCCTCTGTCTCCCTAGACAAACCTCCCTGGACAGCGCCTACCAACAGTGTCCCTCCAGACTCCTCCTCTCATTTGCTCTGATACCTTCTTACTAGCTTCTCAGGCTGCCTTCTTCTCTTCCCTACCTCTCTTCTCCTCTTGCTCCTTCTTCTGTCCAGTCTGGCCCTGCCCAACTCAGCCTGTCTCTTCAGTGTTCACACTTGAGGTGTTAAAAGGCCCAAAAACTTGTGGCTACGACCATGAGACAGGCACTTTCACCAACCTCCTCTAACACCATCCATCTTAATATAGTGGATCCTAAAGGGGACTTAGTGGTTCCCATTATCCAGATGAGAGTACTAAAGGCTTCACTCACAAAAGGGCTTGGTCCCCATTGCAGCTCAGTAAGTTGCACAGCCAGGACTCATCTCCAATCAGTGCACATACTGGAGAAAGACCAGTGATAACAAAGCCACAGTTCCATGCTGGAGAGATGAGATGTATGCACCCCAGGGGGGAAGTGACTGGCTCAGTTCTTCCACTAGTCTGTGGTGAAGCCTGAAGTCGGCTCACTTCCTGGCCTGCCTGTGACAGCCAGAAGCCAGCAGGTGAGGAGGGAAGCCAAGGTGAGCTGCTAGGAGCAGCTGTTGAGGATTTGAGGATTCTGGTGTCTAGAGATGTTCTTCAAGGTTGAGGGAGGAGGGAGGATTCCAGAGGATGACTGAGAGCAGCGTAGAATGAGCAGAGGCCTGAAGATCCTGACAGTACTGCCCTCCTAAGAGGTTCTGCCTGAAACCCAGTGGGCATGTATGTATGTATTCAGGGTTCCCTGGGCCACTTTCCACTTTTCATCTGCTTTAAAGCTCATGCCTAGACCTGATGCTATAGAAGGTGTGCTCCTCGCTTCTCTGCCAATCTTAAGGTGCCCTGGATGGAGCTGGGTGACGTGTTTACCCTTGTAGTCTGTCCTGTCTATATGCATGGATATGCACAGTGCCCTTGACCCAACCCTGCCAACCAGGCACCTGCAGAAGGTGTAGATGACCGTCAGATTGCCCAGCATCCCTGTGAGTCCCACCAGCAGGATCACCGTGCCTAGGGTATAGTGAGCATGGTCTGGGACATCGACTGTGGGGAAGGGGACCCAGGCAGCAGCCTGATGTGCAGATGTCTGGAGAGAGAGAAAGGAGAGCATCACCTACAGATATCCCTGGGAAGAATAGTAAGTTCCCAATAAAGCAAATGGGTAAACTGAAGAATGGATGAAAATCTATGGCCAGCCCATAGAAGAAAGTGCAAGTCTTCCAAAATTTAACCCCACGCCCATATATGTGTGGATACTGAGCTTCTAAGAGGGAGTGAAAGGCTCAGATGGCCTGCTGGAGGTTAACAGGACAAATGCGTGCCTGCAGGACAGAGCACAGCTTGGGTGACCTTAAGGAATGAGTAGAGCCAGGTCCTGGGTACTGCCCTCCCAACGAATGGATACCCCACAGCAAGCCTCCAAGGAGAACTTGCAACCCCTGTAGCAAAACTGAGGACTGACACTGAAGCCTGGCAAACGAGGGAGGAGAACTTTCCACTAGAAAGAGAGTTTAGGTTCCCCCAGGCTGCTGGGAGGCCATTTCCCCCATGAGGTTAGTACACAGGGACTAAGGATAGCTCCCAGGGAGAGGCAGGAGTCTGCCCAATGTCCTGCCCAGCATCCCACTCTGGCCTGTACAAGTCCAGAAGCCTAGGGCATGCCTTTCCCCCTAGGATACTCCCCCAGGGGATCTAGTCAATTTCTGGAAAGAATAGATGTCACCAAGGAAGAGCAGGTCAGCCCCTGCCTTTCTGGTTCTCCAGTGGTCTCTGCCAACAAAGACATTGCCTGTGCCCTCTTGTCTCAGCCACTGTGTAGAGAAAGCTTAGAGAACTTCAGTGACGCTCAAGGTCCTTCGTCTAAGCTCAGACCTTTTCTATCTCCCTGTTAAAACAAGGGTGGGGACAGGAGTCTCTGTGTACACACATGCTCCCCAAACTTACCGTGGGGCTAACAGAGAGAAGCTGGGCTCTTACGGAGACGTTCTGAGTGCCGTTCCAAATGCCTTGCAGGGCAGGACTGGTTGTGAAGCTGGGATCCTGAGTTAAGCTTGACAAGACTCTTGGTCCTGAAGGAGAGTCCATGCTCAGGCTCTCAGAGGAGCTAAGGCCATGGAAAGATCAGGGATCGGTCCCCAGACTTCCGGCTCTATACCATCCTTAACCCTGCGGCCTGGTCCACCTGCTGCCCGCTCTCATCCATCCAGCCTGGAGCTGCTCTTTGGGCTGCTGACTGCTTAATGTCCAATGAAGCGCAAAGGAATGAGTGCCACGCGGCAGGATCCCTCCACACTTTTAAGTAGCAGTGCTGAGTGGGGAGGGGACTACACATGCTCAGTGGCTCCCTGCTTCTGGCTGTCTCTGAAGTGGGTCCCTGATCAGCCCACAAGAGTCTGATGGTGATGACATGAATATGTGTGTATATGTGCATGCGAATGCCTATGGGGACACTGGCTGTCTCAGCTCCTGGACACTGGGCAGGAGGCTCTGTCCTTCACACTTCCTGCTCTTCTGAGAGTCACAGTGGTCACTGGGGAGGTAAATCTATGTTAGGTTCTATCTCTGAGTCTACCCATAAGCCCATGACATCTTCACACTTCCCTGCATGAAGGGAGATGCTACAATGTCACCTGGTATGCAGGGACAAGAAATGCTTTTTTAGGTAGATGTAAGACTGTAACTATAGTGTCAGTGTCATGAGAGACTGAGACAAAAGAAATCCCTTGAACTCATTAGTTTGAGACTAACCTGGACAACATAGTGATAACTTGTCTTAAAAAAAGTAGTTTTGGGTTCTGGAGAAATAGCTCAGGGGTTAAGAGCACATGCTATCCTTTCAGAGAAGCCAAGTTTGGAATCCAGCACCCATGCCTCAAACTCCAGCCCTCTGCTGGGCTCTTCCAGTATCTGCAGTCACATGGACATACCCACATGCAAATGCACACACTTACATATCATGATAATAATAATAATAATAAATTTAAAAAGTGTTTTTCCTAGAGAAACTAGTACACCAAGGCTCATCAGGATGTATGCTGTGCCCTTCTCATGTTTGTGTGCATGGGCCAGGCTTCTGCTATGCCGTGGAGCTAAGTGCAGGGGTCAGGGACCTACTCCTCTCTGATGATGCTCCAGAGCAGTCTTATCTGGGAGCACTGAGCAGCCAAGCTCAGGTACTAGACCAGCAGTTCTTAGCCTTTCACAGGGGTTGCCTAAGACCATCAAAAAACACAGGTACTTTTGGTTCATAACAGTAGCAAAATTACAGTTATGAAGTAGCCATGAAAATACTTTTATGGTTGGGGATCACCATACCATATGGAACTATATTAAAGGGCTGCAATATTAACAAGGTTGAGAAACACGGCCCTAGACAGTCAGGTCACGGCTGCCAGCGGAGTAAGAAAGTATCCGATCCTGCCTGAAAGTTAGATCCAGGATGTGGCAAAGGGTTGGCTGGGGAGGCTTGATGACATGGGATGCGGAAGTCACAGGCAGTTCTTTTGCTTGGGGGAAGAGCAGACATTGAAACTGACTTTCTTGACGATTGCTGAAAGCTCAAACAGACTTTGCCAATGTCATCAAGGAAGCCCTCGTGAGGACCTGGGATGTCCACACCCACCTGTACATCCTCTGCAGCATTTAGTGATGTCATTGCACCCAGTCCCCTCTCTCCTGGGGCCTCAGACAGACAGGTCTGTTTTGCTTATTTCTGTGGTCCTTGGAGCAGAGCAGTGCCCCCACCACCACCACACACACACACACTGTACGAAGGGGAAACACTTCTCCTTAGTCCTTGCCCCTCAGGGTGTGGTCTGAGGGCCAGCCTGTGGGAGTCAGGCAATTCAACACACATTACAAATGCAGGCACTGGTCTGGGTTCTAGAGGACTTCATGGGAACGGGTGGGGAACCGCTGACTGGAAAAGACACAGAAGCCACCCAGAGATTAGTGATGGTAGGACGGACTGCCTTGCCCCATGCTGGAAGGGTCACAGGAATGAAGGAGCTTGAGAATTCCAGGAGTTGGGACTGTATAGCAGCTGGGTGTCATGGAAGGAAGATCCTCACAGCTAGGATGTGGCTAGACTGGTGCTGTAGAATTCAGTGTGTCTTCAGAGGGTGCTACCGATCCTCAGAAGCCAGCAAAGGGGCTGGAGAGATGAGGTCTTGTGACGCTGAGCTGGGGCAGGGTGCAGTGTAGACTGGCATCAGCTCGCTTCCGGGTGTCATCTATCCCTCACCCCTCTGCAGCTGTAGTCATCGGGTCACTGGGTTCCAGTTCACCCGCAACACTCATGTTCTTTGGTTATCTTACCCCAGCCTACGGGCTCCCTTGGGAGTGGTAGTTTGAGTCATGGGAGGGGCAGTGGTGTCAACTTTTGGCTTTGCCCAGATTCTATGGTGTCTCTGACCATCCCAAGCCACCCTTCTGCTCATCTTGGTTTCAGCATCTACCAGTGATCCCACTTATCTTTCTACCCCCACCACATCCCTAGCCACTGTACTAAGGGAGACCAGGGGCTCACAGCCCTTACTGCTTGAAGTCTGCCCTTCACACTTCCATAGCATGCCTGGCTGGAGGTGGGAAAAGCTTTTTAGGCCTCTCATCCCCAGAGGTGCAGCTGGGGGCATGGGAAGTGGGAATCCTAAGAGGGTTGAGTGACGGGTGAGAGGCTGCCACAGTGGTGGGAGTGTGTTCATTTAGTGTTAGACCAGCAGTGGGCCCTGGGAAGGCATGGAGAAACTGCACTGGGAGCACGGGGGTGGGGGTGGGGAGGGAATACAATAAACCTGGTAGTACAGACACTGTCCAAAGGGCCCCACCCCACACTGACTTTACTTAGGGGCCTTCTGAGCCCCAGAATTCTTGTTCTTTGTGGAAAAGCCCTCAATGTCCTCACCAGAAAATCAGATTGTGAGGCTAAGAAGGTAGGAGGCACCTGGCCCCTCTCTATCATCCTCTGGCCCTCCCCATCATCATTTATGGCCACAACACAGGACATCTCTGATTCACCGGGCAGTGGGATTGTAATTCCAGTCTCAAGTCTTCCAGGCCTCCTCTGGGGATTGGTTTCCTCATCCGGGGCCTATACAGTTACCCAGAGGCTCCTGGGAAATTCTGAGGAGCTGATTCCAGGGGGATATTAAGTATCATAACGAGCGCAACCCTGAAGGCAGTTGGCCAACAGCCTTCCATTACCTGGAATCTGGCAAACCCCTTAAGAATGGGAACCTCCTCCTCGTAGCCCAGGGGAGGAGCTGGGAACAAAGACTTCTATGCTTTCTTTTGCTGTGGGGCCTGCACATCTCCTCCTCCTTCGCAGCCTAAACATTGCTATTTCCAGCCTGCTCTACCTAAGGACCCAGACAAATGACCCTGGAACCCTGTTAACACTCTAAGACACCCAAAATTCATTAGTTTCCTCTGGCTTTCTTCTCCTTTGGATAACTCCCCACACCTTCACAAGAACGCTCTTCAGTGCTCCCTCCGAGTCTCTCCTCAAAACACTGCATCAGTCAGAGGACGCAGGCAGGGGAAAGTGGGGACCCCCTCCGGCAGTAGCAGTGGAGAATGTGACAGAGTCATGTGGCACATCGTGAGAGACTGTCTCCTGCCTCCCATGGGCACCTGAAGCTCTTCCCGAGGTTCCCACATTCCTGGCCGAGGACACTGGCCCTGGGTACTCAGGACAGCCACCAGTGATGGGCCTAGTAAGTCTATCTGTGCTGTTTTAGTGAGTCCAGTCTGAGGCACTCCAACACCGTCCTGAGAGCGGCATTCATTCATTCATTCATTCATTAAGCTTCTACAGCCAGGGTTGCCATCAGAGCCAGCAGCTGCCCTGGGTGAGCTCGACGTTTAATTTGGGAAGGGCAACACGATCATGTCTCAGAACACAGCCTGATCTTCTTCCCTCAGGCAAACATTCTATGGAGAAGGACAAGTGAGGTATAGGAATGAGGGACCACAGTCAGGGACACACAAGTGATGCCCCTGAATCAAACTTTTAACTTGAAACTTGGACACACACCCAAGATGGGCATGTGGGTGTATTATATGGCAGAAAAACCCTGCCATGTGGCTGGCTCTCTGTTTCCCACCCCACTGCCCATTGAAAGTGATTGCTTGTCACCAGATAGTTAAGGAATGAGGTGCGTTCCTTAGGGCTTTGCTGCTTCTTGTTTGTGCACAGCACCATGGCTATGCAGAGGTTTCTATACCCAGAGATCAATTTCCTTTGGAGGAAAATACTATGCTTTCTCAATATATTTCTGCCAATCATAGCTCTGTATCCAAAGTACAAAGTAGGGTCTCTGTGTGAGGAAAAGAGGAAACTATCCATTTGGCTTTATGACAGAGCAATTTTTATTTTATTTATTTACTTTTTTCAGACAGAGTTTCTCCACATAGTCCTGGCTGTTCTGGAACTCGCTCTATAGACCAGACTGGCCTCGAACTTAAGAGATCTGCAGAGGTATCAGAGGGAAGTGGAACAGGATAGAAATCTACAGGGACTCTCCAAGACATTCTCACCCAGAGTATTGTGACACAGAACTATATACCTGGGTCTGCTCCAGCTCTGTCCCTCGAGCCGCAGCGTATGTTGGTGCAGCCCCAGGATGGCTCTGCATAGAAACTGCAGGTATCTTTCGCTGTGGCTGTCGACGTGCCAGCTTTACAGCGAAATCCCAAAGCTGTAAGCAGTGCAGATTTTTCTCTTCCCGCTAGGCCTGACACTGTCCTTGAGGACTTAGGAAACAAAAGGTCAAGAGAACATGAGCATGAACCCCACAAAATAAGCTTTCAACTTGAAAATTGACCACACACATAAGATAGGCAGGAAATCCTGCCATGTGGGTACCCCTGTGGCCCACACACCTTGGGGTCACATCCCTCTGGCCTGCACAAGCAGCTGTTTGCTGAAGATGGACCTTGGGTAGCATTTCAGCTCCACCGCTGGTTGCTGCAGAGGGGTGGGTAGAGACAAAGAACCACACTCCTTGGAGTTCCTTGCCCACAGGATGAAGATAGGACCATGTGCCACCTGATGTGATGCTTATAGAAGAACCCTCTCAAATGGTGGTCCCATAAAAGTAATCTCATCTGGTGACATTCTGTGAATATATTTTGCAGTATTGGCAACACAGTGAAACCACTTATTTATAGACTTCTCAGAACATATCCTTGTCAAAAAGCAAAGCAGCGCCACGCTGAAACCTGCCTGGGACGCCTCCCAACTGCTTTAAGAAACTCATGGCACTGCTGGACACTTGCCTTACTCAGTGTCTGGGTTCCATCTTTTGTGGCCATGAAGAGGAGGAGCATGCTGCCCTCCACTGAGACCATGGGGTCTGTATAGCACATCTGCCAGGTGATTTCCTGGGGGTTTTCAAAATGTTAGCACTGAGTCCATTCTCAGAGACTCTGATCTGGTTGGCACTGGGAACTTTTAAAAACACTTCTTGTCATTTGCATCTTATCTGCCACTCTATGCCAGCCCCGGGCACCCACCACCCACCACTTGCTGGAGAGTCTCATCACTCCCTCTGTGGTGGTTTGAATACGCTTGGCCCAAAAGTGGCACTATTAGGAGCTGTGGCCCTGTTGGAGTAGGTGTGTCACAGTGGGTGTGAGCTTCAAAGGGTCTCAAAGCCTTGTCCAGGCTGCCTGGAAGACGGTCTTCTCCTAGCAGCCTTCAGATGAAGATGTAGAACTCTCAGATCCTCCTGCTCCATGCCTGCCTGGACACTGGCATGCTCCTGCCTTAATAATGGACTGAACCTCTGAACCTGTAAGCCAGACCCAAATAAATATTGTCCTTATAAGAGTTGCCTTGGTCACGGTGTCTGTTCACAGCAGTAAAACCCTAGCCAAGACACTCTTTCACAAACTGCGGGTGTCCCGGCACACAGCTCTGTCTCTGCCCTTGATATGGCTAGGGTTGAGAGTAGACTTCCATCTTCTTTGGTCTGCAGCTGCTCAGGCCTAAAGCCTAGATTCAGGCTGCTGCCAGGTGTATCTGAGTCTCTGACAAACGGGGACAATGAGTAGGGACAGGGACCAGACACTGGTATGTCAAGAGCAGAAGCGACTAGGAGAGGAGTCTGGAGGACAGAACAATGATGAGCACATGTTGGGGGGAAGGGGTCAGACAGAAGAGCCAGGTCCTCAGCCTGAGGTGTGTGGGTTGAACCATGAACTTGGATGGGGGGAAAAGGAAAGAAACAAAGAAAGAAAGAATAAGAAACTAGCATCATTCTTCCCACTAGTCAAGATGTGGGTTTTTCTCTGTGATAAGCTTGGGAAAATCCCACACTGTAGCACTGGGATGACAGACCCACACCGTGGTACTGCAGGTCACTGTGACAGTGCAATGAGTGGACATCTCAGAAGGGGGGGGGGGCTGTAGTTGTCACTGCCCTAAATTACACTTTCACTGAGACCTGTGGTCAGACCATTGAAGCATGTCAATCATCAATAATATTATCAAGATGGCAAATGGTGGGTGTCACAATCCCACCATTTGTCATTTGGTAATATTAATATTTCAGTGCTTTTGGTTCCCTTTGTTATCTTATGCTCTTTATTTTATGGATCAGACAACATTCCTAGGGCTAGGCAAGAATGTGGGTTAAAAACGTTTGCAGTACAAGTCTGACGACCAGAGTTTGATCCCTAGAAGTCAGAGGGAAGGTGGGAAGTGAGTCCTTAGATTTGTCATCCGACCTCTACATGTGCACCATGACACAGGTGCACCCACACTTACACAGGCACATCGTATATAAACACACACATACACAAATAATATATGAAGGAAAGCCGGGCGGTGGTGGCACACGCCTTTAATCCCAGCACTTGGGAGGCAGAGGCAGGTGGAGTTCTGAGTTCGAGGTCAGCCTGGTTTGGAAAGTGAGTTCCAGAACAGCCAGGGCTACACAGAAAAACCCTGTCTCAAAAAAACAAAAAACAAAACCCACCTATACACACACACACACACACACACACACACACACACACACACCCATGCTTATAAATATATATATATATATATATATATATTGTGTGTATATATATGTGTATATATATATATATATATACACACACACATATACACACACAACACACACACACATATATGTATATATATGTATACATAAACACATACACATATATATTCTGGAAGTGGGGCATGGTGGGAGGAGCTTGTGATCCGGCAATGCGATCAGAAGCTAAGGCCTAGGCTATACTGAGTTTGTCGCATGGGCTTCAGGAAAAGCTGTCTCTAAAAAAAAAACAAACAAAACCAACGACAACACTAAAGCTCTGGAGCTGTGTGCGGTGGTGTACATCTATACACCCAACACTCCGACGCTGAGGCAGGAGGATCTGGACCCGAGAAGCCAGCTGGGCTACTTAGATCTGGTTTCGAAAAGACAAAAATGAAAACAAGATAAAACATCCCCGAAAAGGTCCGCATTCATCCCTTAGGGCTTCAAGGAGGCCGCTGACACGGTTCTGAGCCTTGCAGCCAAAAATAAAGGGTGTCAGGAGTAGAGGGGTAAAAGGTGGCTGGCTCGGCTGAGGCTTCCCCTGAGATCTCCACCCATTGCCTGGGGGTCCTCAGATCAGCTTCCCCTGCCTGCTGGGGAGATGCCTGGACTCGCCTGGTCCTCAGAGGCTGTCTGCACGCCTGAGCCCTGGCGTCTGCCTTACTACCTGCCTTCCCACACATCCTGGCATGCAGCTGGAAGAGGCGAAAAGCAACCTGCGTGGGCGGGGAATCTTTGTGAGGGTCTGGCCACCCTGAGACCAACGAGATGCAGTGTCTTGCAGTCCCCGATGCAGAGACTGATGGCGATCTGAACTTGGTACTGTGCCTCTCTTCAGGGACAGGGTGTGAAAGGCAGGGCATGGCACTGGACGGAGGACAACCACTAAATACAGTGGAACCGCTAATGCCTGTGGCTGCCCCTCCCTGGAGAGAGGGAAGGGATGGAGACCAGGGTTAGGCCCTGAAATCAGGCTTCAGAATGCGAAGCTCACAGCCCAACCCATCCTGCCCTCTGCACTTCCCACGTTGCAAGTCTGTGGTTCCCGCTAGGAACCTTTGCTTTTCTCTGATTATTAGAAAGGCTTCAGGCATCACGGTTCTGCTAGCAAAGACTGCACACTTTCTCTCCTAGGTCCTGGGATTTCACATCAAAAGAACAGTCACTCAGCTGACCCTTATCCCACAGATACTGCTGGGGACTTTGTATCCCCAGCAGGGGCAGGGATGAGTCACCTCCCTGAGGGGTGGGTGGGGGTAGGGAGTGAACTCCTGATTGATTTTGTAGAATTTGTTTTCATGATCTAAGACATAAACACATCCTTTAGAAATGAAACGTTTCTGTGAAAACTGTTCCCTGCCCATTGCCCCTGCCTTATAGTCCCACCTCCTGGAACAGCTCCCAAGCCTTCACTCTCTTCCGCTGGCAATTGCCCTGTTTGTACGCAAGGGCTTAGAACGCCAAATCTGGGTTTGGAATTTGTGGAAAGGGATTTTTCTTGTTGTCAGCTAAACCCCCAAAGAAGTAGCTGCGAGGCTTAGCGGTACCAGCATTCTGGGAGGAATATCACTAAGGTGCTGTATAGCCTCCCAAAGCATCAAAGGAGGTCAAACTTGCTTGGGTTTGGTCCAAACCCATCATCCATTCAGCTCCAACTGTCTAGAAGCCTACATAGGTGCTTTTCTTCCCATGAGTGTTCCTCTGAAATAAAAACCAATTCCTTATGACTAGCGAAGTATCTGAATTGGTGGAGTGCATACCTAACCCTAGGTTCAATCTATAGCATCACACACACACACACACACACACACACACAGTATGATGGCATATGCCTGTAATCCCAAGTGCAGAATAACAGTAAGTTCCAGGTCATCCTAGACTCAGTATGAAATTCAAGGCTTGCCTGAGCTAATGGAGACCTGTCTCTTAAAAAGGAAAATTACAATTCTTTGATATGTAGACCACTGACTTGGTCCACCAGCCAGACTGTACCAGCCAGCCTTTGCATTACTAAGTGGGACACCTGAGGGAGATCATTTTATAAAAAGCAAAGGTTTGGGGGAAGATCAAGGGCCTGCATTAGTCTTGTCAAAGCAGCTCCTGGCTGTGTTATCAGAATGGAGGCTCGCATTCATGGGAGGGCTTACACTACCGAACAAGAAGACAGAGATACTGGGGTGCCACAGTCCTAGCTCCTCAGTGACCTAAGGATTTTCCATCAGCCCTTTCCTAAAGTGGCTTCCAAGTGAGCCACCCTAAAGACCAAACCTTCAACTACAATAGATCCTTGAAAAACAAGATTAAGTCAAATCCACAGCATAACATACCACTACAATGAACTACAATGAATAGCATCGAGTGATAACCAAAGCTTTAAGCAAGGCTGCCAAGAGGCTCACAGCCAGAACTCATCCAGGTGTTTTTCTAGTTTCAGAACATACAGATGTAATAGATGAGCTCATTTGTCCCAGGGCACCCCTTAACATAAAGAATAAGTCTATTCCCCAAGAAGTGGTGGCCACACCTGTAAAGCAGAGATAAGTGGATCTCTGAGTTCGAGACCAGCCTGGCCTACAAAATGAGTTCCAGGACAGCCAGGGCTACACAGAGAAACCCTGTCAAGCAAAAGCCAGAAAAATGGACCTATTGTCCAAAGGAGGACATTAAAAGAAAACCAATTCCTTGTCTATTGAGGTTTGCTCGAGGGCGTTGGAGCTGTGTTTATCTGATTCCTCTATTTGAAAGTTCAAGCTAGCAGTTGTTCTCAGATGGCATGCAGGCACTAATAACCCTGGCGTCTCCTGTGGAATCATTCAGTAGGTATTTTAGACATCTCACTCTTAAGTCTGGAGGTGTAGCTCAATGATAGCATACTTGGCTTAGCATATGAGACATTCAGCTTTTGATTCCTAAGATCTTAAACAAAACTTCAAAACAAATCACCTCACTTCTTAAGCCGCAAGGACAGTCTTGAGAAATCCCATTTCCCTGGTCAGTACCCTGAAGCTCTTGAGGAACTAAGTTTTCAGAGGCTGAGCTTATTGTAGGTGGAAATGGGGACCCAGCTGACCCTTCAGTGGAGGTGCAAGGCTGGTGTGGCACTGAGGGCCACCGAAAGCATTGCTCACTAAAGGGTGGGAAAAGCAAACAGCGCTGGCATTTGCCACATGGTCACGAAGGATTAGGTCTCAGACAAAGAATCTGAAAGGATTGTTCTTAAGAAAAAAATAAGCAGGGCAATTCTAACAGATTCAAAGAAACTTAAAAGGCTTATAATGAGATGTGTGGTTCACACAAGCTTCTGGGGACCATCCAGAAGTCTGATCTCTGTCTCAACGTGAGATGTTTTAAAGGAACCGTGGCTTTTTTCAAGAATGACATAATGGTATAGTTGGTGCTATATCAAATGTTATTCTCTGGTTGACATACAATGTCTAGAATTTTCTTTAATACTTTAAATAAGTACAAGAAGTGGGGTTAAGGGGCTGGTGAGATGGCTCAGCAGGTAAGAGCACCTGACTGCTCTTCCGAAGGTCCGGAGTTCAAATCCCAGCAACCACATGGTGGCTCACAACCATCCCTAATGGGATCTGACGCCCTCTTCTGGAGTGTCTGAAGACAGCTACAGTGTACTTACATATAATAAATAAATAAATCTTAAAAAAAAAAAAAGAAGTGGGGTTAAGGGGCTGGAGAGCTGGCTCAGCGGTTAAGAGCACTGACGACTAGAGGAATCCCAGTTGGCTGAAACTGATAATTAGCTAGGTGGTGTGTACTTGAGGATGTCTCTGATATTCTTTCTTGTTGTTGTTATTTTTGTTTTCTCTTGAGGCAGGATATCACGTTGAACTCACCATGAAGACCAAGCTGACCTCAAACTCACAGAGCTCTGCTTGCCTCTGCCTCTGCCTCCAGAGTGCTGAGATTAAAGGTAAATATTAAATATATATAGCCTACATTTGTGGTTTAAACCAAGGTAATTTAGAGAACATCCCTAGAGTAGCATTGTAAGGAGTGGAGTGTGACTGTCCCCTGATAATTAATAACTCTGGATGGCAACACTGGCATTAGTAATTTAGCTATAGTCACCTGGCATCTAAACAGTTAACAGAGCTTCACTAATGAGCTCTTGCCCTAAACAATTCAACTGTTCCGCTTAGTCAGAGCCAATCCCTTCAAGACCAGGAACCTGCTCTCTATCACATCCCTGTGGCTGGCTTTGGCCATCAATTGCTCAGGAATAAGCGTTTTGGTTTTTGGGGTTTTGGGTTTTTTTTTTTCTGGGCAGTGGCTAATAGTCCTAATGTTTGGTGTGCTGTGGACATTGTCAGTGTGCCATAAGAACTGAAACAAGAGCACAGGTCAGCCTGGAGAGTCATTTAGATGGCTCAGCTGCAAGACCTGCTTCCGGATATTTGAGAAGGAGTGGGCGTGGCAGTGGGGACTTTCACCTTAAATCCCAGCACTAGAGAGGCAGAGGCAGAGACAGGCGGATCTCTGTGAGTTCCAGGCCAGCCTGATCCACAGCGCTAGTTCCAGGACAACCAAGGCTAGCCAAAGAAACTCTTGTCTGAAAACAAAATAAAACAAAAGGTGAACAGGCAGTGGTGTGTTAGTCAGCTTCTTTGTGGAAGCAAACAGGCAAACAATGTATCTTGCATCTACACTGCAGGGGTGGAGGCTGCCCATCTCCGGCTTCTCATTTCAGACCTAGCTTGGACAAGCCAGAGAGAGTGGAACTGGTTAGTGCCTCTCGGTATGTCTGCCCAGCTGTGGTATAAAATGTTCCTGTAGAGTTCCACTCACCAGAGTGGGTCAAGGAATTAGACTGTACCTTTGGGAGGAAACTTCAGATCCTATGAGTAATCCTCTTACAGGGAACAGAGCAGACGGCATCAGTAATCCAATTACTTGCATATCCCAAGATAGTAACTGTGCGTGCAGTAGAGGTGGGCAATTGCTGCTATATTTCCATTCTCATATTTCTCATTTGCTCAACAGTTGTATATATTTTTATAGTGCAACATCCATTCAGCTAGAATCATAATGTCTGGGGAAGCTTGCCTTCACTACAGCCAGGCTGTGGCGTGTTCAGGAGCTCTCCTGACATGGAAACCCCACCATTCTTCTTTTATCAGTTATCTGTTCACATGACTTTTTTCCCACTTGTTTAGTTTTGTTTGCTTGTTTGTCTGAGACAACGTCTATATATATATATATATATATATATATATATATATATATATATATATATATATATATATATATACACTTCTGGTTGTCGTGGAACTCACTTGGTAGACCACACTGGCCTGGAGCTCTCAGAGATCTGCCTGCCTCTGACTCCCCAGTGTTGGTATTAAAGGCATACACCACCTTGCCCAGCTCACTTCACTTTTAAACATAAGATTTATAAAGATTTATTTTACTATTTCTTACCTTTATGTGTGTGTCCCAAGTGTTGAGGTTTGTGAAGAGGCCAGAAGAGGGCGCCATACATCTTGGAGCTGGCGCTACTACAAGCATGGTGAGCCCACTATGATAGTTCTGGAAACCAAATGTGGATCTTCCCGAAGAACAGCAAGCACTCTCTCTCAGCCGAGTCACCTCTCCTATTTCCACTTAGTTCCTAAATGGTGCCACACTGCTTTCTTTACTCTGACTGTGTTTGTGACAGGTGAGTAAGCCCCTATAAGCATTAGTGAAAATACCCATAGAAAAGAGGCCAACACTTCCTAGCTATTCATAAAGACTTCTTCAATCCAAACAATGCATCATTTACATTGATAGAATTTCTATTGTCACATAAGCAGGGCATTTGCTTTCATTTATGGTATTTTATTTTGTCATGCACTTTTTGTTACTGAACTAACAAATACTCATTTGATAAGAGTTCAGAAGTATAGACAGGTATAGATCAGCGAGTAAACCCACCAGTTGTGTATGGTCCTGGGAGGCTAGTTAATATTTTTCCAGGAAAGCAGCGCCATCCTGCCATTGACCAGCTTCACTTCTCAGTGTGCAATGATTATTTCTCTATGTCTATTCTCTTAGGTCTTAGTATTTATTGCTGATGGCTATAAAATGTCTTACCCTGTGAGAGCAGCATATTTTATTTAGCTAATCTCCTAGTATTTTTTAAAATTCCATTATAAATTGACTTACAAATAAATAATTTCAAGCAGCCACTGTTACCTCATTAAAATGCATATTAAATAAGGCACTATACATAAAAATTGCAAATTTTATATATTTTTAGGGGCATGCTGGAAAAAAAAAGAGAGAGAGAGGAAAAAAAGTGTTTTGTGACTACAAAGTAATCAAATGTGCCATAACAAAAAACCCTAAGTAGAAAGTCTACATGTGGGCTGGAGAGATGGCTCAGCGGTTAAGAGCACTGACTGCTCTTCTAGAGGTCCTGAGTTCAGTTCCCAGCAACCACATAGTGGCTCACAACCATCTGTAATAGGATCCGATACCCTCTTCTGATGTGTCTAAAGACAGTGACAGTGTACTTCCATAAACTTAAAAAGAAGTGCTATATTTGATGTGAAGAATAAGACCCCACTTTCTATAAGGAGTGAAGAGGCAGATCATTTTACAAAGTCTGGTGCAGTCTCAGACCAATGCCAGCGTGCTGAGGAGCGCAGAAAACAGTTCTTAGAACCCAGTGCGCAGGCTCCTCCCTTCTTTTCTACATGTGCCAAACACTAAAGTGGTGCAGGCTTTAATGTCATCTGCCACTTACAGTTGTTTATTTCTCAGTCAAGACTATGCGTGAGTTTATCTCTTCTACAGTCTGCTTATTTTCAAGCCTTTCAGTGCCTGGGATGTGTTAAGCCCTCTGTGACAAATGTTCTACTCTGTGTGGCTGTGAACAGTGTTCTACTCTGACCTAGTTTGTGTAAGGGGAGGGGTTGGGGGGGGCAGCGAGTCTAGCGGGCACTAGCAAGGGTCCAGGGATTGCCATTCATCTGCAACAGGTCTTAAGACACTTTTGTCTGGAAGAGGGAGGATATACAAGTTTCATGCAAATTTTATGGTAATAGACCAAAGGAAATCATAAACCAAGACACTGTTAGATGCCTCCATGGGGAAAGCAGGTGACCAGGGACCCAGTAGAAAAACCTCAGATATAGACACCAGAAGTAATTTAACAGTGAGTGACACTGTTAGCTTCAGGTAGATAGAAACTAGCGATCGAGTAAGTCAACACTTCTTAAAAGGCTTCACATGACTGCCTCAAAGATGTAAAGATGTTAGACAAAGATGGATAATGAATGTTTACTAAGGGCACTGAAGTAGTCCAAGAAATTTGGCTCTGCAACATTCCAACTCTCCAAATCACAAAGTTCTAATCAGTTAATTGGTATTGCAAAATCTTTAATATAGATGTGATTTTCCCCCCTCTTCTGAGAGTATCAGTTCCCAGACTGTAATTTACTTATTTGCTCAACAAGTTGGATTTAGGAGCAATGTTGTTTCGTTTGTTTTTGGTCCCCTATCTGAGGTAATTTCACACGTGTTCGTAACTCCTAATAGGAGTCGTACAAAAGCCCAAAGACCCATAGTTTTGGATATGTCTTTTTTTTGGGGGGGGGGAGGCGTCTTTAATATGCTGGTATTTCTAAATTTCTTGAAACAAGGTCTTTCTACGTGTCACAGGGCCTCAAACCCCAGGAGTCCTGCCTTCGGATTATAGGCATGCACCAGGAGGCCTAGCGCATTTCTGAAATTCTGTGAGAGAGCAACAATGAAGGCAGGTGCAGGTGGTGTAGTCAACCTACATTTTATAAAGTCTTTTAATTCTTGGGGCATCTTTCCGGCTGAATAACAAAGCGCTGCGCTCCCAGCCCCTCAGGCGCAGGGTCTAGGAATATCCCGGACCAAGGAGTACAACTCCGAAAGTAGCAGCGTTCCCTCTGCGCAGAGGTAGAAGGGGGTGGGGGGAATCCGGGTGATCTCCTCTTGGGGACACCACCACCGGGTGGGGGTCATGCGATAGAAGAGGCAGAGCCCGGCTCAGCTTTCTATAGACTGAAGCAACTCTAAGCGGAACCCCAAAACCCTGTCCACTGGACCGGGTCTCCCAGACTCCTATGGCCACCCGCTGAGCAAGCCTGGGACACAGTATTATTACCCAGGAGAAAAGAGAAAGGTTCGCCAGCGTTGGTGGGGGAGATGATGGTCATTCTTTGGTGTTGGCCTCCATCAGCTAGCGCCTGGGAAAGAGGGGGAGGGGAGGTACTGAAACAGTGTTGCAAAGCGGTGGGAACGTGAACCTCCTGTTTGCTCCTGTTTCGGTGGGGGCAGGAACTTGTTTACCTCCGGCAGTGCAGGCACTTCCGCATCGCCCCGAGGACAGTCCCACACGGACTAGTAGTTTGGTAGGGCAGCCAGCATCTTCACCTGCTGAGTCACCTCACTAGCCCTCCTCTCCAAGGACTTCTGCTATCAGCTCCGCCTTCTATACAAAGTGAAGGATACTGAGTCTGGAATAGGGAACAGGAGAAGCAATGCTTTGTGACTCGTGAATGGAACTAGGCTTCACAAGCTAGTCATCACTCAGGGACCAAAGCAGAGACAGACTCTGAGAAGACAGGAGGGGAGATCTGCCTAGTGCTGTTCTGTGGGTGGTTAATTATTCTGAGACTACCTGGGAGGTCCCTTAGTTTTTTTTTTTTTAATATGTATGAACACCTTGATTGATGATTGAGGTGGGAGGGTCCAGCCAATTATATAAGAAAATTGAGCAAGCCACAAAAAAACAAGCCAGTGAGCATTTCTCTGCGACACCCTGCATTCCTCAGCTAAGTCAACACAGGAGTGCAGAAACAAAGAATTCCTTTGAGGATTTGGGGCGTAGGGAAGTATTTACCTGGTGTACTGAGGCTCCCTTCCCTGGCCACACAGGTCCCACCCAGCCTTGGGTTGCCCTTGGGAACATCATGTGCCAACTTTACACGCAGGGGGCCCATCTGCTTCAGGGTCTGAGTGGTGGATCCTGGAGAGTTCCACCCACAGGAACATCCTACCTACAGAGGCTCCTCAGTCCACCCAGAGAGGACCACCACGGCTCTGAAAAGTGAAGTGTGGATAGGCTGGCTACCCAGGCTGCAGAGATGGGAAAGGCCGCACCTCTGTTTTCACAGAGGTGAAGCCTCCCTACCCACCACCCACATGTTGGTTGAACTCTGACACCCCCCCCCCCCATACCATGACACACGTGCAGGGCGGGCACACACACACACACACACACACACACACGGGATAAAATAAGAATGAAATATGGGGAGGATCAAGTGACAGGTAAGAAAGGGACATAAGAACACAAAGAGAAGCAGTCTCTCGGAGGGACAGTGTGCTAATGGCTGTGCCTACTGTCCACAAGCCCAACTTCAGAAGCAAACTTGCAGATTCAAGGAGAGGGGTCTACCAGCTTCTAGTAAAAAGGCTTCAAAAAACCTGTTCACAGATAATAACTGTGCTTTTCTGTGCCGCTGACTCCTGTTGGGCTCTGTCTAGGTGTTTTCAGTGTCCCTCCCTGGTCCAAGTTGGAGTTTGCCTCCATAGTCACAAGTAAGGGTCTACCACAGGAGTGGAGACTCCTGAGTTCCTTCAAAAGTAGATTCCATGCCTGCTATCTGAAGAGGTCTTCCCAACATCTCAAATGTTCCATTTCCAGGAGACCTTTCTTCTCTGTTGTATCTACCGCCTCAGTTGCAGGCATGCATGACCACACCTGGTTTTATGCAGTGCTAGGGCTCAGCCCCAGGATTTTGTGAATACTAGGCAAAGGCTTTGAGTTACATTCCCCATCCCAGAGACTGAGTTTGGCTGACTAGAAACAGGAAAATGGAGGCCTTGCCAGGGGGAAGACGCTAGGGACCCTTTCAAGGGCCGCTCATTATACCTCCAAAGTCCAAAGGCACAGAACACATCTCTCTGCCACTTGTGTTCTTGTTGGCCTTGGCTGAGGAGGGTGTGTATGGGGGGGCAGCTCTCCAGGTGAACCCTGCTTTTTGGAAAGGGACTGCATAAGTAGCCTCAGTACACCCAGCCTGCCACTGGGTGGCACTGCCGCATCTCAGGACAGGGGGCGCTAAAGGGATTCGTTAGGTAGAGGGCTCCACTCCTCTCTCTAGTGCTGTGCCAGCTGCTTCCAAGCTATAGTTACAGACGGCTTCTGTATGTGACAAACATAATCAAAGAAAAAGAGGCTATCAATTTAGCGCAGGGCGGCTGGGTGAGAAAGGGAGGGGGATGTGATGTAATTCTATTTCAATTGAAACGTTTTAAAAACAAAAAAGTTTAAAAATAAAGTAAATATTTTGAAACAAAAAAAAAAAACTGTAAAAACACAAAGAAATAGTTCCTGCCCTCCAGGAGCCCACAGTGGAACAAATGCTTAGATAACAAATTACTTGCTCCAATAATAGACATAATTACTTGCTTCGGCAGAAGAGCAAGGAATAACAGGCTCCATCGGAAGGACCCAGGGGAGGAGGCCAGCAGCTGATTCAGCAGTAGCCCATTCTAGGACAGGACATCTCTGGTGGTACCTCCTGCCCAGAGCACTTGGAGCCGGGGTGTGCTTCTGGGAAGGTTTTCAGTTTTCAGATTTCCTAGGAGTGGGGACTCTGGTAGCTGAGGGCTGGTGGCGTCTGTCAGCTGGCCCAGGTGTATAAAGTGGGCCACTCTGTGTAGGTGCTCTGTCACATCCCGGTGAGGTGCTGTTTGCTGGTTTTACAGCACTTAACCTAAGCTCCTGGTGTTAGGACAACTAGAACATTCTGAATAACATTAGTTGTTCCAATTAGCCCCTCTTGCCACCGGGAAAGGCAGACAAGGGGACCCCTATCCTTTTGCTGTGCCTTTCTGGGGTTAGACCTCATGTCCCAAGTTTCCAGCTTGTATTTGACCTTGTCTCAGGAGCTCTCAAGGCTCAATGACTATGTCTGTGAAAAGGGTCCTTCCTGGTGGGCTGGAGGAGGTGGGGATAGTGTGGGATGAGGGGTTCTCCTCTGCTAACTTCAGCCAGGAAGGAAGGAGCCATGGCAAGCCAGAAGTCAGTCATTCTCCACAGTGTCTGTAAAATGGGAGGGCTCAGGTTTGCAGTAGAGACAGTTAATACCCAGTAGATACATCGTTACTAAATACTTACAGGTAAGACAAAGTCGATTAGTTTCCATAGTGGCATATGCATCTATCTAATGTATCTATCTATGGCTAACATCCTGGCGCCTGACTTAGGACTGTTGCAAGTTTGAGGCCACCCTGGTCTGCACAGCAGTACTGGGCCAGTCGGAACCATATAACTGGATTCTATCTCTAAATCAATCAATCAATAATTTTGTAAAATCCGTGTTTTTTTACATACTCTCTTTAGAACTTAACTCGAATGGGGTTGCAGTTCATATTCAAATGTTTTAACTAAATTCATTTTGGCAAATCAAAACCCAAAGTGGAGATGGACTGGCTAAGCTTTTGGGTTTTGTTGGTTTGTTGAAGACTGGGTCTCAGACATCTATGCTGAACCTGTAGCGATTTTCCTCCAAGGCTGAGGTTTGAGACTGGCTTCTCCAAGCAGCTTAGCATGGTAGGTGAGGGCTGTCGGAGGGTGGGTGGGTGAGGTGGAAGGGGGTAGGGGTGGGGTTGGACACTACTGTTTCCCTATGTCCAGCCTCCAAGTTACCTTTGCTCACCCCAGTTAGGGAGCACAGGTCACTCTTCATTTAGTGTATTCCATGGCCACACAATTGCCGTGGTACAGGGAAGCTTTTGTTTCCTTATTTCAAGGTGAAACCGCAGGAAACACGATGACAAGGGGAGAGGGAAGGTGGAATTTACAGGAGACAAAGCGCTTTCCCCTCTAGCCTGGCTTTGGGCTCTGTTCGATTCTAAACAATTAGTTTTGAAGAAGAAAATGTCTATTTAGTCAAGCCTGGTGGCACGTGCTTGCAGTCTCTGCACCTGGGAGGCAGAGGCAGCTGATTTCCACGGGGCCCAGCCTGCACAGAGAATTCCAGGGCAGCCAAGGCTACTGGATAGGGAGACCTTGTCTTTGAAACAATGAAGGGGAGGGATTAAAGAGGGATGTCGCAATCAGATCAAGGCACGCCCTTGACACAAGCCTTTGGGTACAGCCCTGTGCAGGCAGGTTATATGTAATTAGCCTCCAAGTTAATACGGAGCTATTGGCTCAAACCAGATGGTGTACTTCTGCGTTCTGCGCTGATACCTGAATGTGGAGCAAGGAGATTGGCGTGTGTGTGTGTGTGTGTGTGTGTGTGTGTGTGTGTGTGTGTGTGTGTGAGAGAGAGAGAGAGAGAGAGAGAGAGAGAGAGACTGCAGTCAAGTCAGGAAGTTCTCCTACAGCAGCTCTGTCTACCGTGGAACAGTTGAGCCAAGCCTCAGTTTCTAAGCTTCAAACAAGCTTTCCTTTTAACTTTTATGCTAATAAGTCACTTTCTTTCCCGGTGGGAACAGCACTGCTATAAGATCTCCCAGGAGGAAAAGTAATTGATATTTTTAATGACAAAAAAAATGAGTTTAACTGCTATTTCCAATAAGATGGATATAAAACATGATTGAAAAGCTGCTGAAATGGATTGGTGGATTAAAACATTTGTTATACAAACTGGTGATCTGGGTCTGATTCCCAGAATCACAGTAGTAGTGGTAATAGTAGTAGTAGTAGTAGTAGTAGTAGTAGTAATGAATAATGTGGCTCCTGCATGTGATCCCAGTACTCGAACAGGCAGGGACAGGAGACCTGACCAGCTATGTCACAGACAGTGCAGCTACAGAAATAAGAGACGCTGCTTCAAAAATAAGGCAGTGGTAAAGAACTGAGTCTCAAAATGTCTGACCTCGCATATATATCAAAAGATGGCCTAGTCGGCCATCACTGGAAAGAGAGGCCCATTGGACTTGCAAACTTTATATGCCCCAGTACAGGGGAATACCAGGGCCAAAAAGGGGGAGTGGGTGGGCAGGGGAGTGGGGGTGGGTGGATATGGGGGACTTTTGGTATAGCATTGGAAATGTAAATGAGTTAAATACCTAATAAAAAATGGAAAAAAAAATGTCTGACCTCCATAAATGTGCAGTGGCACACAAACACACACACCTACATACACACACACACACACACACATACACACACACATTGATTGCAGATAACATACCAAGTATTAGATGAGTTTTCTTCAGGAAATTAAAGATTTGAGCCTCATAGAACATGGTGAGAAGAGCCTAGCTCACCTCTGGAATCCCACGCCATTCGAGAAGCAGAGGTAGGAGGACTGTGATGGCTATTCCTTGTCAGCTTGACGATATCTGGAATGAACTACAGGCAAGAATTCAGGAGGGTTCAGCTGGGCAGTGGAGGCACACACCTTTAATCCCAGCACTTGGGAGGCAGAGGCAGGTGGATTGCTGAGTTTGAGGCCAGCCTGGTCTACAGACGATGAGTTCCAGGACAGCCAGGGCTACACAGAGAAACCCTGTCTTTGTGTAGAAAAATAACAAAAAAACCCCAACAACAACAACAACAAAAAGAATTGGAGGGCACACCTGTGATCCAGATCTTGAGGCTGGAAGACACAAGTTTCTGACCTGGATCTTGACATGGAGATCTTGAGGCACAGTGGCCATGAAAAGCTTGGGCCCAGGCAAGGTAGTACATGCCTTTAATCCCAGGAGACTGAGGCAAGAAGACCTCCTTATTGGGAGGTCGAAGCATTAGGCCCAGTAAGACGCTTCTCTCATTGGCCTTTCTTGTCTGCTTTTGATAGAGTGAGCAGAGCTGGTAACATGAAGAAGAAGCAGTGCCAATGGTGTGGGTGGTGGAATGTCATTGGTGACAGCAAAGCAGCTGACAGGTTGAGCCACAGCTGGGGGACTGCCAGCAACCTTGACAGTGGCAGAAGCGGAGCCTTGAGTGCAGGGTCACTGGGGAAGCAGGAATGACAGAGGCCACGAGGTCAGCAACAACAGTAGTAGAAGCAGCAGCTATGGCCTTGAGGCCTTAGGCACCCAGGCTCCTGATCTCTGACACTGGCCACTGTTAAGGGCTGGAAAATACTGATACCTGGTCCCCAAAGCAGCCACCCTTTTCCTACAACCGCAACCGGTTTTATGTAGACGAAGGGGAAAACATACGTGGGGGCAGGGCTGAGGAATCCCACTAGTCTAGAACTCACAGGAGCTGTAACTTCTCAAAGTAGGGCTGAGGGCTTCAAGAAACGCTAGAGGGCACCACCAGCCATGGCTCCCAGCTGTCTGCTGCCTCTAAAATTTGACCTGCGCTATAGAGCTTCTTGTCAGATTCTTGTCTTCATATGTTCTTTCCCCACTTCCCTCCCTCCTTCCCTCTCCTCTTCCTCCTCTTTTGTGTTCTGGGAATCAAACCAAGGTCTCACACATACTAAGCAAGCACTCTTTACCTGAGCTAAATCCCCAGCATTGTGTGTGTGTGTGTGTGTGTGTGTACCTTATTTAGGGACAGACAAGGTCTTACTAAGTCACCCAGGCTGGTCTTGACTTTGTTCTATAGCACAAACAGGCCTTGAACACGCAAACCCTCTCACCTCAGCCTCCAGAGTAGCTGGGCTTATAGACCTGCTTCACGAGGCCAAACTGCCCTCCTGTAATTTCTCTCTGGATGAAGCAACAGGACCAGCCAGATGCTGGGTAACCTAAACAGACTCACTGACAAATCTGACAAAGTTATAGGCAGGAATATTTAAACAGTTTTATAGCCGTGTTCAGGTATTTTAAATAAATTATGAACCAAATATATACAGTTTTCGAAGACTGGAAACAGTGAACCTGGGACCTCTGGGACATCATTCAATAATCTAGTCTGTACGTCATTGAAAATCCATACCTGGCCGGGCGTGGTGGTGCACACCTTTAATCCCAGCACTTGGGAGGCAGAGGCAGGCGAATTTCTGAGTTCGAGGGCAGCCTGGTCTACAGAGTGAGTTCCAGGACAGCCAGGGCTACACAGAGAAACCCTGTCCTGAAAAACCAAGAAGGGGGAGGAAAAGAGGAAGAGGAGGAGGAGGAAGCAAGACTTTTTCCTGTCAAAGTCTGTGAAAGACCACAATAGCGCTCTCTCCTCTCTGCCCTTCCTTGTCCCCTCCCCACTCACACACACACTGCCCCCCCCCCCCGCCCCTACTCTCTTTTGTTTTCTTTTTTGAGATGAGATCACATTTCTGTAGTCCTGGCTGGCCTCAAACTCATGATCCTCCTGCCTCAGCCTCCAAAGTTCTGGGATTACAGTCATTCACCAGCATTCTTGGCTAGTTTAGAACATCCTAAAAGGATAAAAATTTTGTCCACTTGGGATCTCATATTTATTAATTGATTTTTTTATTTTATTTTTATATGTAAGTACACTGTAGCTGTCTTCAAATGCACCAGAAGAGAGTGTCAGATCTCATTACGGATGTTTGTGAGCCACCATGTGGTTGCTGGGATTTGAACTCAGGAATTTCGGAAGAGCAGTCAGTGCTCCTAACCACTGAGCCACCGCACCAGCCCAGATCTCATATTTATAGCATGTTATTTATTTTTTTAAAAAAAAAGTAAGAACAGGTTTTTCAGACACATAGAAAAACACAGAATAAAAAATAAAAAGAATGAGAGGGAGAGAGGGGAGAAGGGGAGCAGGAGGGAGGGAGGGAGAGAGAGATCTAGATCTGCAGATTCAACAGACATTAAACATAGTGAAACTGGAGAGACAGCTCTGAAGTTAGTTATGAGTCCTTGCTGTAGAGGACCTGGGTTCAAGTCTCAGTACGCCACATGGTGGCTTATAACTCTTTGTAATTCTGGCTCCAGGCCACCTGACACCCTCTTCTGGCCTCCTCAAGCATTAGATTAAAAAACAACAATAGCCACCCAAAACCAACCCAAGTGAATTGTAAAATGTGAGCGAGGGTTCCTGGAAAGAAGCCCTGTCCGCAAAGACTGATAGCTGATTAGAATGGCAGGAATGTGGAGAAGGTTGGAATGTTGCAGGTCCAGGGCTAATTACACCTTATCTTGGACTAGCTTAACCCATGTCTCTTTTCTTCAGGCAAAGCCTAAACAATCCCAAATACGATGAACATACTATTAAGGTCTGAGGTAGACATCTTTTACGTTTATTACAAAAGGAAATGCTGGGGCTGGAGAGATGGTTATGAAGGCTCACTGCTCTTGTGGAAGGACCCCAGTTCAGTTCCCAGCATCCACATTAGGCAGCTCACAGTGACCTATCTAACTCGTTGTTCTTTATCGCTCTAGGGGATCTAACACCACCATTAGGTCATGTCTCAGGCATCTGCACTCATGTGCTCTTACATGCAGGCAGACATTACGTTACATAAATGCATTCAAAAAGAATTTTGAGTGTGGCAAGCAGAGGCCCTGCCTTAGTGACAGGGAATCTAGACCATGGTGGCCACTGATACACTAGTCCCAGAGGAGACATCGCTGACTAAAGCAAAGAGAAAAAAAAAAGAATATTAGATGTTTCTGTTTCTCCATCTATCTTAGAATTTCATTATTCAAGATCTTAGTCAAGGTCAAGAGAAAGAAGAGCAAAGTCAGACGCTGACAGAGGGAGAAGACCAAGGAGCTGGAGCTGGATCAAAGCCAGCGCTGACGCAGGAAGAGGCTATGCTGGAGACTGCGTGCTCTGATAAAATAAAAGCCGGCTTCGTGATAAGCACCCAGCTTCCAACAGACAAGAAGACACGAGTCCAGAGATAAACACCCCAAGAGACACAGCCTGAGGATCACAGTGACAAAGAACATTCCGATAAGGGGTGAGGACAACGAAGTCCTTCTGAAACTCTAACTCAAAGGAAGGCAGAAGTCACTCAAGACCCAGGCCTGAGAAAGGCCATTGTGGTAGAAGCAGGAGTTGTGGCAGCACAAGAGTTAAAGCACACGGGGAGCTTGGCAAGACCACAGACCCCCACATACGGAGGAATGGGTGTCACGTCTTCAATGCATGGAACAAATACAGGTTGAGAAAGAGCACCGAGTTATTTGATTTTATGACTTCCTGTCCTGGTGTCAGTTCCCTGTTCACGTGCAGGGGTGTGGTTTTTGATGTTAATTTTTCCCATTAAACTTGACGGGACTGTACAAGGACAATAAATAAAAAGGTGAGTAAACAAACAAATAATGGGGCTGGAGGTGATGGCTCCGTGGTTAAGAGCACTGGCTGCTCAACCACATGGTGGCTCACAACCACCTGTAGTGGGATCTGATACCCTCTTCTGGTGTGTCTGAGGACAGCGATAGTATATTCACATACATAAAATAAATATGTAATTAAAAATAAATAATAAAAATAAAAGGCAGATGATCTCTTAAAACAGAAAGTAAGTAAGAAAGAAAGATTTGAACAGAGAATTAGAGAGAGGGACCTGGGTAGATGGCATCAGGAAGATGCTTGCCTTCAAACCTGATCATCTATCTGTAAGCCACCTCCCTTGCATCCACGTGATGGAAGGAGAAGACTGACTCTCACATCTCCCGACACACGTGCAAATGTATGTACAAAACAAACAAACAATGTATTTTTCCAAAACAATGAATTGATTTTTAGAGAAAAATATACATAGATCCAAGAGTGGACTTGAGGGCCCAAGAATAAGCTCTCTCATCCATGGTCAGCAGAGGTTGGTGCTCTGTCGGGACAGTGTCTGGAGAGATGGCCTAGTGGTTAAGAGTGTTGGCTGCCCTTCGTGGAGGACCGGAGATTGGTTCCCAGGATCCACTTGGAGGCTCACAGCCATGGACGGCAGGTGTATTGATGGTGCACATATGTAAATGTAAGCACTCCAGTCACTCATACACATTAAATAAAATAAATCTCTTTTAGGTGTTGAGGACAATTCAATGAAATAGGGTGGTCTTTTAAACAAGCAGGTATTGTGGAGAATCGGATATCCACACACAGGAGGATGAGGCTGGATATTCATCTTATGCCCTACAGGAAAATGGGCTCCAGCTGGATTCTTTATTTTTTTAAGATTTATTTATTTCATGTATGTGGGTACACTGTTACCGTCTTCAGACACACCTGAAGAGGCATGTCGTTGCTGGGAATTGAACTCAGGAGCTCTGGAAGAGCAGTCAGTGCTCTTAACCGCTGAGCCCTCTCTCCAGCCCTGGATTATTTTTCTAAGTGGAAGATCTGTGAGTATGACACTCCTAGGAGAAAACATGGGGTGAAAGCCTCCTAACGTTTGGGTAGGCTAGGGTGACTATGACAGTAAAACAAGAGAGAAATTGAAAGAATAAAGCAGACTTCGTCAGCGTTCCCCAAAGGACTCAAAGGAAACACCAAGACAGTCCACGAAATGGAAGAAGACGGTTACAAGTCTCAGGTTTGATAAGCACTGCTCATTTCTAGATGTTACAAAACATTCTTGCAGCCTAACAATAAAAAGACAAAGAAATTGACGACGGGCAGAAGACTCAAATAGACATTTCTCTGAAGACACACAAATCGCCAATAAGCAAAACTCAACGTTAAGGAAATGAAAAACAGAACTGCCAGGAGCTGCAAGAGGTAGCACAGCCCTTGTGAGACTGAGGCAGGAGGATAGGAGTTTAAGACCCACCTATGCTACAGACAAGGGCCCTGTCTCATAAGGCCAGAAGCAACAAACAAACAAAATCAACAGACCAAATAACCTACACTGAGACATCTCCACGCTCACTAGAGCGGCTGTAGGCTTTGTTGGTGTTGTTTGAGACATGGTTTTGCTCTGTAACCTGGTCTGGTCTAGAACTCAAGACCCCCATGATCCTGTCTCCAACTCCTTAGTGTTGAGATGAGATGTCTGCACCACTACACTCAGATCTATGTAATTATTTTAAATGAAAAATAGCAAATGTTGACAGGAATGAGAAAGGAAGCTGGACCTTTGCATTACTGCTGGGAATGTAAGATCGTGTAACTTCTGTGCGAAAGCAGTTCTGAAGTTTCTCCCAGAATACAGACATATTACATTTAATATTCATGTACACAGTATATATAAAGTTAACACTCTACCCAGAAATTTCACTAAATACCTACCCAGGAGTAGTGAAGTTTGTGTGCTGGGGATATAGGTTAGTATGGAGTGCTTAACTATCACATGTAATGCTCTGGGTTCTAACTCCAGTACCACAAAAAGAAGGAAGGGAGGAAGGGAGGGAGGGATGGGAGGGAGAGAGGGAAGGAGAGAAAAAAGGAAGGAAGTACATATTCATACAAAAACTTGCACATGAGTATCCATAGCATTATTTATAATAAAAAGGGAAAGGTATTTTGAATATGTACTTATGGATAAGCTTGATGAGCAAAAGATTAGTCTACAATAAAAGGGGGATGAAATACTAATTTGCTACACCATGAATAATGCCAAAGCATTTTACTGGACTGGGATACAGCTCAAAGATAGAACGCTTGCCTAGTACTTGTAAAGTTTTGGGTTCTATCCCTCCCCTCTCAGTATTGGAACGAAATTTAGACTAAATTTAATTAGACTAAATGAAAAAAATCGAACTTCAAATTATGATTCAATTCATAGGAATTATCTGGAATAGGAAAATTAATAGAGAGGGGTCATAGGTTAATGGTTGTAGAAGCTTGTGGAGGAGGGACTTGGCCAGCTTGAAGCTCTAGAGCCGGGGGGTGGGGGGGGTGTCTTCAAACTCTGTGCCTACATAGTTCCAGAAGAAGCAGCATAAATTGCTCTGTTTTTAAAAGATGATTTGTGTTTATTTTATGTGTATGAGTGTTCGTCTGCATGTGTATCTAGCCACCAGCGTGTGCCTGATACTCTCAGAGGGCAGAAGAAGGCATCAGATCTCCTGGAACTGGGATTACACATGGTTGTGAGTCACTATGGAGGTTCCGGGAACTGAACCTGGGTCCTCTGGAGGAACAGCCAGGGCTCTCAATGACTGAGCCATTGCTCCAGCCCCCACTATTGCCCCTGAACTTAGGAAAACACTCAGGTTCACTCCCAATAGGAGAAACGCAGAGCTAAGCCACCCTGGGATCACAGGCCTCGCCTATCAGATTGGCAAAAACTCAAAAAGCTGACAACACGCCCTGAGACCTGTGGGAAAGCAGAATGCTCATGCATAGCTTGTCCAGGTGCAAAATGGCACCACCCCACAAAGAAGAACTTGGCAGTGTGCAACAAAAATCAGAAAGCGTGCGCTCCGATCCAGTCATTCCACTTCTAAGAGTGTGAATAGCAGATATTCCTACATGTGGGCATAATGAAGTACTTGCCTTATGAAATTGAATTTTGAGTCCTTTTACTCAATTTAAGATAATTTTCTATATTACTATGTTTACTACGGCTTATTTATTATAAATACATTTATAGTACAATATACATATATATATGAAATTTATTTACTTTAAGATTATTTTTCATAGCAGAATCCTGGAATTTCATCGCTGTTACCCTTTTCGGGATGTTTCCGTTCCCTGTGGCGCCACCTTGTCAGATATCCCATGGCTCTGACATCTCTAACATCTTGGGATCTCCAATACAATCTAGGCTTCACTTTCACAGCTTTTAAACTGTGGTCTCTTAAGGTTACCCTGCAAGGACTGACTCCCCTGCTACATGCCTGCCCCTTTGGTTTTCTGTAACAGTGAAGGGCGATAACTCCGGAACCCATTTTCTCTAGTTCCTGGCTGGAAAGCTAGAGTCACGTGGACAATGTCACCACGTGCGGGTCGGGGATGGAGCCTGGACTGGTGAATCACATTTGCAGCAGCTTTCATTTTTTGTTTTGTTTTGTTTTGTTTTGTTTTGTTTTGTTTTGTTTTGTTTTTTCGAGACAGGGTTTCTCTGTATAGCCCTGGCTGTCCTGGAACTCTCTCTGTAGACCAGACTGGCCTCGAACTCAGAAATACACCTGCCTCTGCCTCCCAAGTGCTGGGATTAAAGGTGTGCTCCACCACGCCCGACTTTTCTTTTTCTTTTTTCTTTTTTTCTTATTAGGAGCATCACAAGTTGGAAGCTTAGCTGGACGGATCTTGCTCTAAAGGCACCCCTCCCCCCTCCTTTATTCCACTGGGATCAGACCTCTCCTTAATCTCCTTATCTCCTTCAGAATAAGTGTTGGCTCCAGCATTAAATATCCTGCTCTTTAGCCAGGCAGCACTCGGGAGACAGAGGCAGGTGGATCTCTGAGTTCCAGGCCAGCCAGAGCTACACAGGGAAATCCTGTTCAGAAAACAAAACAAGCGAACAAAGTATCCTGCTCTTTTGTTTTTCTGAAAGTGCACATTCCCTATTTCTTCTTGCCCAGTTTGCTCTTTGTCATTGTAGACCTGCATAAGAGTGACCATTAATAACCACTGTGACAGTCAGTATTAGGCTGTCTTCAGATTATCATTACCAAAGAAAGTAGACCAAAGTTCACCATTTTGAAATTTAGCCTCAGACAAATAAGACAAGGCCAAAAAGCCACATTCTTTGCCCAAATAACACAAGAGTGATTTCTAGCCCAGTTGTTAATGTTGTTTACCTCTAAAGTAATAAATTAATAAATTATTACCTCTTAATAAATTAATGAATATATTTCTATTAAGAATATATCTCTGCCAGGTAATGGTTGTGAAGGCCTTTTAATCCCAACACTCATGAGGCAGAGGCAGTAGGATCTCTGTGAGTTCAAGGCCAGCCTGGTCTACAGAGCAAGTTCCAGAACAGCCAGGGCTGTTACACAGAGAAACCCTGTCTTGAAAATTAAAAAAAAAAAAAAAAAAAATTCTTACCACAATGGCTGTTAAGAAAACAATTGATAGGGCTGGAGAGATTGCTTAACGGTTAAGAGCACTGATTGCTCTTCCAGAGGTCCTGAGTTCAAATCCCAGCAACCACATGGTGGCTCATAACCATCTGTAATTAGATCTGGTGTGTCTGAAGACAGCCTCAGTGTACTTACATATAATAAATCTTTTTTTAAAAAAAGAAAAAGAAAACAATTAGTAACAAATTCTGATGCAGTCACTGGAGCAAAGGAACCTTATACACGGTCAGTGAGAATATAAACTAGTACAGCTACTGAGGAAATCCCCCCAACCTAACCTAGAACTAACCTAAAACTAGAACTAACCCCAACCTAAAACTAGAACTGTCATGGACCCAGCTGTAACATTTCCAGGTATATTCTCAATCCATGCTCATGTTTATATCTGCACCACTCAATAGCCGAGATATTGTGATGCCTATTGACAGATGCATGGATAAAAAGCATGTGTTGTATATACACAATGGAGCTGTAGGACTGCTGTGGAGAACAAGAAATGATGTTGTTGACAGGGAAATAAGTGGTACTAGAGATAATTACACTAAATAAAAGAAGACAAAATCGGAAAGACAAATATTGCACATGTGGAATCCACTCTTAAAGTAAATGTACTTAAGATATAAATGTAGAAAGAGAAAGCTGTGTGGGGGGAGGGGAGGGGTGCAAAGGGCTATGGAAGGGCTGAGCAAGAGAAGACCAGGGGAGGGAGGGGGAGGGAAGGGGGGGGAGGAGGGAGGAAAGGGAACCAAATACTGAGTATTCTTTCTCACACAGAGAAATTCCTTTGTGTGTGTGTGTGTGTGTGTGTGTGTGTGCGCGCACGCTCTCCCATGTGCATGCATACATGTGTATGAATAACACAATACAAACAGAAATCCATACAGAAGAGAATAAATATGAAAGGGCAGCTTTCTTAATTAATAATAGCCTGTCTCCTCAATGCAGATTAGGCAGTGAATAAGCACTGATAATTATTCAGTCTTTCTTGAGCTGTTGTGGCTTAGAAAATGTTTCTCCCAAGTGCAGTCCTTGAGAGCACCCTCAGCAACAAAGTCTCTCTCTGACCTTCTGCTGTCTTCCTCTCTTTCATCCACTTTTTTCACCCTCCCCGAGGCTGGCCACGGAAACTAAAATACCTTTTCCTCAAGGCAGATCATAGAAATCAGAAGTTCTTTCTCCAAAGCCAACTGTGATACCTAAAAATATTATTTTAACTTCCCCTAACCTGTCTGCATTAAAGCTTGTCATAAAGAAATGGTCTGACCTACTTTGTTTGATAGTAGATCATAAGACACACACACATACACACAACACTCACTCCATTCCAGAGAGAACCTTGCTCCATATGCAGAAGAAAGAGCTACAAAGAGACCAGAAAGAATCTGAACAGACAGGCCTTGCGCCATTCCCACCCTTCCCCTATAGTCTATTACAATTAGGGTATGTCCTTGTTGGTTGATACTCAGTCATATTACCACTAAGCTATCCCTAAACTATCACGTTTATGAATAAAAGTGAATACCTCACCCTGGGTGTTTACAGTAAGCGCATAGGTAGATGTGTTTGTGTCTTTCCACGATGTTAGAATTTACTTAACTCACGAACATGGACAATGTCATTGGCTCTAAGTCACCAAGCACAACTGAGTTCACTTGCTGGCATGACCATTGGCAATCACAGTTTCTTTTATTCCATTCTTCATTACCAACATCAACTCCAGTTTTCACATTAATTGCCACACCATAATAGACACACACAATGGTGATGGAAGGGTTAAAGTGACTACAGGGTTCAAAGATGCTTTACTGAAAGCAAGAGCAGGAAATTGGAAAAGGAGTCCCGCCAGTAGGTCCAGTAGGTGGGGTCATGAGAGCCCATTCTCGGAACTGTTTTGAGACACAGAGCTTGTTCTGAATCAAACTTGCGAGTCTGGGTCTGGACGGAGGCAATTCCAGTGAGGAGGGGGATCCCAAGGTGTGTGAGTTTAGTGGGACAGAGTCAGGAGTTCATCACCTCACGGATCTCGTAACGTATGCGTGAATGGGCTGGAAAGGTTTGTAGGTGCTGCTGTGCCCTAGTCTCTGTGGTCTCATATGGTCCAGGTAAGAGGGCTGCATCAGTCCTTGGTCCAGGATATCTGATAAGTTCATAGGCTGGTTTTCTGATACAGTTTTGATACTACTGTGTGTTCATGTGTTCCTGAGTTAATTTGGTAAGTTTATAGGTCAGAACATTTTATTTGTGTGGATAAGTTAACCATCAGTTTGTGCCACGGTCTGTGCTGGGCAGATGATGTCTGGTCACGTTCACAGGTAAGATGTGAGGTCATTCTGTTTCATCCTTTGTGCTGAGAATGAGGTAAATTGCTCTTTTCCAAAGTCAAGTCACTCCGGGCAAGGCACAGCTTCTGTTCTATACAATATGGACGAACCAAGAGCCGGACATGGCTTAATTTCTACAGACCTCAAGCTGAAGGTTCATTAGTCACATAAAACCATAATTCATAAAACAAACAAACAAATTAAGCCTGTCCCTTGTTAACCCATCTGTTGCTGTAGGACTCTAAGCTGCCACCCTTTAAAAGGAGGAAACCAATACAAGCATGGTGATTCATCCCTGTAATCCTAGCACTAGAAAGACTAGGGCAGGAGGACTGCCATAAGTCTGAAGCCATCTAGTAAGTTCCAGGCCAGCCTGGGCTACACAGCAAGACCCTGCCTCAACTATCTAACAACTAAGTAACTAGCTAGTAACTAGCTAATAAGATGAGCAGGAGAAGGATCAGATCCCTTCTCCCGCCATACAGAACGACTAACAACACAAGAAGGGAAAAGAGCCTACAACTATATAGCGACGAGATCAACTTACATTGATACCAGAGCATCGCCCTCCAAGAGTGGCTGCCCTGGGATATAAGATTATAGGTGATTGTCTATTTTCCATTGTGTCCTTATATGTCCAATAATAAAAGGGAAGGATGAAAGGCAAGCATACACTTCTTGAGGTTGGTCCATTCATTCATATTTCTTACAGCCAGGTATCAGTTCTCGTTTTTATCAGGCAGCATGTTTTAGTGATTCTGAAATTTCTTCAAAATCCTCAGCTGGTCTGAAATGGTAAAATCTGTGTTTCTTCTTTGCTCGCCTTTTTTTTTCCTAAACATCCTCTCTTGGTATCTCAGAAATATTGGGCATCATCTTGTATGCTAATGAGTTTTCTCTGGCCCACAGACCCCAGATAATCTAGCTTCTGGGTGGAGATTAGTGACCAGTAACCAAAGCAGGATTAAAGGGCTGAGACTTCAAATTCTACCTTAAAATCTCCAGAAGGGCAGGGACTGAAGGTTAAGTTGATTGCCAATGACCAGCGATTTAACAAATCATGTCTGTCTAAGAAGCTATCATAGAAAATCTAAAGGATGACTTCAGAGAACTTGCAGGTGGGAGACTGTGCGGTGGTCCTTGGAGCGGGCTGTGCCTGGAGAGGGTTTATAAACTTCCCATCCTTACCTCACTCCAGTATCTCTTCATCTGTATCCTTTATAACGTCCTTTATGACTGATGGTCAGCATGCTTCCTTAAGTCCCATCAACTTCTCTAGCAAATTACTCAAACCCCAGGAATGGCTTGTGGGACTCCCAATTAACAGACAATACGGACAATAAGAAGTTCTGGAGGTTGGCCTTGTTTCTGCCATTTGAAGTTTGAGGACAGGCTTAGGGACTTGACTCTCAAGCTATGGCCGAACTGAACTGAAGGAAGGATAGATACCAGTTGGTGTCCATGGCAGACCTAATTTAAAAGATTTCAAACTTTATTGCTGGTGTGTGTGTGTGTGTGTGTGTGTGTGTGTGTGTGTGTGTGTGTGTGTGATGTGTTGGCACACATGCACAGTGTCCTCTGTGGAGTTGGCTCTTACCTCCCACCTTTACAGGGCCTGTGGGGATAGAATTCAGTTTGTTAAGCCTATGGTTCAAGCATCCTTACTAGCTGAGCCTTCTCACTTGCCCAGTGTCTTAGTTACTATTTCATTGCTCTGAAGAGACACCATTACCAAAGCATCATTTATAAGAGAAAGCATTTAATTGGGAGAGGGAACTGCTTACAGTTTCAGAGGGGCATCCAGGGGGAGGAGTAGTTGAGAGCTTTACATCCTGATTAGCAGACAGACAGCAGGCAGAAAGAGAAAGGGCAAGAGAAAGACAGAGAGAAACAGAGACAGAGAGAGGGAGAGACATGGTGAGAGAGAGACAGAGACAAACAGAGCAAGAGGGAGAGAGGGAGAGCTGGAGAGAGCGGGAGAGAGCGAGACTGAACATTGGAAACTTCAAAGCCCATTCAAATGTGCCTCTTCCTACAAGGCCACGCCTACCCACAAAGCCACACCTCCTTTCCAAACAGTTTATCAACTGAAGACTAAGCTTGCAAAAATATGAGCCTTTGAGGGCCACTATCTTCATTCAAACAACCACAGATATCTAGTTTATGTCGTGTGCGTGTGTGCATAAGTGCGTGTGTGTGTGTGTGTGTGTGTGTGTGTTGGCACGCATGCAGCGTCCTCTGTGGCATGGGATGTGACACTAGAAGGCACTACCTTTTCCAGTTGCACCGTCTCACTTGCCCCAGAACTGATTTCTTATCAGTTCTTATCAGGGGGAAGTCCTTCCGCCATTTGGTATTTGTCTTGTGAGAGGGTAACAGAAAGAGTTTTGTTTCTCTTATATTTTCAGAGATGAGATACAAGAAGGAGGGATTAAAAGCAGATGTCTTGGGGCGGGTGAGATGGCTCAGTGGTTAAGAGCTTGTATTAGTCCTTTGTAAGACCCAAGTCGAATTCTCAGCACCCCTGCCAGGTGGCTCCCAACCACCTTTAACTCCAGCTCCATGGCTGGACAGCATCTCTAGCCTCTGTAGACACCCGTACTTACTGGATGTGCTCACATAGATAGACATAACTTTCAAAAATAATAATACATTTTTAAAATTTTACGTGCATTGATCCTTTTCCTACACATATATCTGTGTGAAGATGTTGGGTACTCTGAAACTGGAGTTACAGACAGTTGTGAGCTGCCATGTAGGTGCTGGGAATTGAACTCGGATCCTCTGGAAGAGCCACTACTTCTCTCAACCACTGAGTCATCTCTCTCTAGCCCCATAAAACCGAATTTAAAAAAAAATCTTTAAAAGCAGATGACTCTGAGCTCAGATATCAACTAGTGGCGTTTCACATGTGCAGGGCCTGGGTGTGAACCCCAGTACTGAGAAAGAAATTGTACTTTCTAATCATTGGAGACTTGCACAAAATTACAAATTTTGAGTAGAAATTATTATTTATTGTAATAGTACTTCTTTTCTTTTTTTTTAAGATTTATTATTATTATATGCAAGTACACTATAGCTGTCTTTAGACACACCAGAAGAGGGAGTCAGCTCTTGTTAAGGATGGTTGTAAGCTACGATGTGGATGCTGGGATTTGAACTCAGGACCTTCGGATGAGCAGTCAGTGCTCTTACCCGCTGAGCCATCTCGCCAGCCCTAGTACTTCTTTTCTCATGCATTAATCAACCACTAGGACTAGAATGCAGCTCAGTGCTATAACATGCATCTCACGTGTGCTAGGCCCTGGGTGCAATCTCCATTACCACAAACTGTCCGTGTTTGACTTTCAAACTATGTCATGTGTGGTGGTGCATGCTTTTAACTGTACCACTTGAGAGGCACAGGCAGGTGGATCTCTATGATTTCTAGGCCAGCCAGAGCTAAACAGGAAGACCATGTCTCAAAGACATAACAAAACAAACAAAACCACGAATACGGTTTTTAATGGTTTTTTTTTTCCCCCTCCACTGCTGGAAATTAGACCCAGGATCTCATAGCATCTTTGTGAAATATACTGTTCTGGAAATTTCTTCTTTTTTCCCTTTTCATTTCCCTCTATAAGAAAGCAAAGATTTGAACAGAGAGTTAGAGCTAAGCTTTGCAGACTGTCTTCTCTGGGCCAAGCAGTTTTTATGAATTTTATGGTGGTAGTGGTGGTGGTGGTGGTGGTGGTGGTGTGTGTGTGTGTGTATGTGTGTTGTGTGTTATATAATCTGTTCAGAGTATCTTCTCTCCTCCTAGATAGATTGGCCTTCCACACCTCCCTAGAGGCTGAGTTTCTGAAACAGCCTCAGAACGCTCCCACTGTGACCTCCCCTTGAGTTTTGTCTGTGAGGGGTCTCAACAGGAGGTGACAGGTGGAAGATAGTGCATTCTCCCCAGCTCTCCCCACAGATCTCCCCAGCTCTCCCCACAGATCTCCCTCACCCAACTGCTGCGAGCACCACCAAAATGTTCTGCTTCCACGTGGTGGCTCCTCACACAGCCCTTCTGTCTCCAGGTTCTGAAAGTCACTCTTCTTCTTGGCTCCCCTGGGCCCAGGGGAGATGGCAGCCCTTTTGTCTTTAGTTCTGAGCCCCACAGTACTGCCTTCTCCCTGGTGGTTACTCGACACCTCCCCTTCACCTCTGTGAATAGTACCTTTAGTACACATTGCGCTCTCCTCAAATTACCCAATCGAGTGTGTCATCTGTTCTCTGCCAGGCCCCGGACAGATAGGATCCCTCGGGAGAGAGGGAGTAAACTCATCCACGCTTACGTGCTGGTAGGTGATATAAGCAGGCTTGGAAACAGGTCTGTCTGTATTTAAAACCCTCCCACCTTGTGTCAGGTCAGACTGCAGCATCTGCAAGAAGTCTCCCAAGGCAGCTAGCAGGTTCAGCATTTGGGAGCCATCCAGGCCTGGGTTTAGGAAATAAGCTCTTCTGTTCTATGCCCTGGACCATGCCATGCCTGGAGGCTGTTCTCATGCCTGGCGCTCCTGGAGTTGATGTGTGTCTTCCTCATTATGCATGCTCCAGAGATACGGTAGGCTAGACCCTTATAGCACTGGATCGAAGTGACTAAATCAAGTCACGTGACTTTTTGTTTTCCCACGGCACCTGAAAGTTTTGTTTATGTTTACTACAGTGCATTACTTGTGACCAACAACAACGGAAAAAGTGCCTTAATCACTTGACCTGTTAGAAAATGGCATCGCGGGGTTGCTCAATACACAGTTGCCACAATCTTCAATTTATAAATAACACATTATTTGCCAAATGTAATAAAACAAAGTTTGCCCATTTTCTGCTGCCACTGTGTTTGCAGAAGGCTTTGCTTGCATAGAACAAACAACCAAATCAATAGCACTATGATAGCTAAAACCAAAAACAAAACAAAATCCCAACAATCGCAAACAAAAGAATGAAATGTGCCCATAAGTTCTTGAAGACTCCTCAAACAAGGGGTAGAATTCAAGGGTGATATGGTGGGGTGAATTTATAATTCTAGCACTTGGGAGGCTGAGGCAGGAGGATTGCTTGTCCTAGCCAAGATTGGATTATATATACACTGACTCAAAACAAAACAAACAAAATGCAGTGGAGGGCTGGCAAGATGGCTCAGCAGGTAAGAACACTGACTGCTCTTCCAAAGGTCCTGAGTTCAAATCCCAGCAACCACACTGTGGGATTACACCTGGCTCACAACCACCTGTATGTAATGAGATCAGATGCCCTCTTCTGGTGTGTCTGAAAACAGCTACCAAGTAGTTACATATAATTAATAAATTTGATTTTTTTTTTTTTAAAGAAAAGACAGAGTAGGATTCAATTCCCTGCTTCTTGCCTGCAGGCTGTCTGTCCCTTGTAATTTGTCCTAACTGAACACAGAGGATTTCAGCAGCATGACTCCCAAGACTGGGCTGCAAAGCCAAAGCTGCTTCTGTCTGACTCTCCTCCTCTGGGGAAACTGATTCATGGAATCCAACTGTCATGGAATCTAACAGCCAAGGGGTGGCCACATGGGGTCAGCTGAATCTCTGCCTGTGGCTCCTTTGGTGGGGTTGACAATTGCCTGGGAGAGTCCAGCAAGAACTGTCAATCAGAGCTCAGTCATCTTCAGGAACAAAGAATAATGTGATTGCTCTTTGCATAAGTCACCAAGTCTTGCAGTGATGTCTGCACAGTATTAAAATTGAGTTCTCAGGGCTGGAGAGATGGCTCAGTGGTTAAGCGCACTGACTGCTCTTCCAGAGGTCCTGAGTTCAATTCCTAGCAACCACATGGTGGCTCACAATGGGGTCCTATGCCCTCTTCTGATGTGTCTGAAGACAGCTACTTATATACATAAAATAAATAAATCTTTTTTAAAAACTAAGTTCTCAACTTTTTTTTTTTTTTTCAAGACATGGTTTTTCTGTATAGCCCTGGCTGTCCTGGAACACACTCTGTAGACTAGGCTGGCCTCGAACTCAGAAATCCATCTGCCTCTGCCTCCCGAATGCTGGGATTAAAGGCGTGCACCACCACGTCAGGCTAGTTCTCAACTTTACAGGCCTGGTAGAGCCAACTCTTCTCTTTGGTGACTCCAGTGCTCTCTAGAAAACCTCTCTAATTCTCTCTTTTAAGAATCTCATTGCTGAATCTTCAATTGATTAATAGTCCTGCTGTGTGTGTGCAGGTAAGTAGGGTGTCTGTATGCAGGCATGCACATGTTTGTATGAGCATGTGGAAGGCAAAGGACAACCTTAAGTGTTGTTCCTCAGGTCTACCTAGTCTTTGTTTGTTTGTTGAGACAAGGTCTCTCTGGCATAGAACTTGCCAAGTAGACAGGCTGGCCAGCAAGACCCAAGTATCTGCCTTTCTCTGTCTCCCCGGCCTGGAATCAAAACTATACTTGCCTGGCTTTTTAAAGGGGAGGGAAGGGGGTTGTGATCAAACTTGGGACCTCATGCTTGCAAGGCAAACCCTTTACTATCGTACCTCCTATGTGTTATTTTTAAAAACAACTTCATAGTCATGGCCTCCAGGGCTTAAGGCTTTCTAAAACTGAATATGCCACCGGATAACATCAATGACTAGAGACCTAGTTCATTAATTTACGTATTTATCCTCTGACTCATTCATTCAAAGCATACACATATATACTTAGTGGTTGTTTTGAGAATATCAGGAATGTCTAGCCAGGCAGTGTTGGTGCACACCTTTAATCCCAGCACTCGGGAGGCAGAAGCAGGCAGATTTTTGAGTTTGGAGTCAACCTAGTCTACATAGTGAGTTACAGGACAGCCAGTGCTATACAAAGAAACCCTGTCTTGAAAAACAAAACAGAACAGAACAGAACAGAACAGAACAGAACATCTAAAGAACTATTTAGAACTTTTACAGGGCTTGAGAAATGGTTCAGTGATTAAAACATTTACTGTTCTTCCAGAAGGCCTAAGTTTGGTTCTCAGTACCCATGTCAGGCAGTTCATAGCTTCCTGTAACTGCACTTCCGGGGCCTAACACTCTCTCCTGGCTTCCATGGGCAACCACTTACATGTGGCATGGCACACACACACACACACACACACAAACAACAAAACCAAATTTTAAAAAGGAACTTTTTAGAAGTTGAAGCCTTGCAGAGCAGTTGTGATGCAGGCCTTTAATCCCAGCACACAGGAGGCATAGGCAGGCAGCTCTCTTGAGTTTGAGACCAGCCCAGTCTACAGAGTTCTAGGACAGTCAGGGCTACATAGTGAACCCCTATCTTGAAAGAACAAAACAAAACCAACCAACCAACCAACAAACAAATGAAAACAAAAAATAAACATGCAAAACAAAACTCCAAACCCTATTTTTGCTTACACTAATTTGAGCTAGTTTTAAATTTTGCAGCCAAGAACTTTGACTAGAGTAGCAGTTTATATGAAGCACTGTGGGAAAATTCTCTTCCCTGGGGAGGGTGGAGAGTAAAGTGGTAGGTAGCTTTCATGGTGGCTCTTAAGATCTCTGCTTCTTGGTCTTCAGACGTGTAACTGGCTGCTACTAACATGCTACTGAATAGGACAGAGGTGACAAAGTATCAAAAAAAAAGGAAAGAAAGGGAGGAAGGGAGAAAGGAAGGAAGGAAGGGAGGGAGGGAGGGAGGGGAAGGAGAAAGAAAAGGGAAGGGAGGGAGGGAGGGAGGGAGAGAGAGAGAGAGAGAGAGAGAGGGAGGGAGGGAGGGAGGGAGGGAGGGAAGGAAGGAAGGAAGGAAGGAAGGAAGGAAGGAAGGAAGAAAGAAAGAAGAAAAAGTATCCCTTCCAGATAAGGTTACAAAATACTGTGGCTTTCCTCTTCCCCTTCTGCTTTCTAGGTTTGCATAATCTTGTTCTTCTTTGCCCCCCACCCCTTTTGAGATGAAAATCTCATATATCTCAGGCTGGCCTTGAACCCCTGACTCTGCTGCCTCCACTTCCCAAGTGCTGAGATTATAGGCCTAAGCCAATACTCTTGCTGTTTGCACACTTTGATGAAACAAGGTGGAATATTGAAAAGTTTCAGCTGTGAAGGACTGAGAACAATTATTATTTTTTAATTGAAAATAGATTCTTTTCTCATATACTATATCCTAATTATAGTTTCCCCTCCCTTTATTCCTCCTACTTCCTTCCCCTTTCTCTCCCCTCCTTGTCCACTCCCTTTTGGTCTCTCACTGGAAAAGAATAAGTTTCTAAGAGATAACAGCCAAAGATGACAAGATAGAATATACTAAAGTGAAGCAAACATTTTCATACTGAAGTTGGACAATCCAAGAGGAAACAAAAGGCCCCAAGAGTAGGCACAAGAGTCAGAGACCCACTAGTTTTTAGTCAGGAGTTCCATAAAAATACTAAGCTAATATCTGTAATGTAAATGCAGAGGACATGGTGTAGACCTATGTGGGTTATGCGTTTGCTGCTTCTGTCTCTGTGAGCTCATATGTGCCTTGCTCTGTTGATTCAGAGGGTCCTGTTCTCCTGGTGCCCTCCATCCTCTTACAATCTTCTGGGGGAATCCCCTGAGGGGCTTTGATGGAGACCTCCAATGTAGACTTTCTCTGCATACTATCTGGTTATGGGGTGTACTGGCTAGTTTTGTGTCAACTTGACACAGCTGGAGTTATCACAGAGAAAGGAGCTTCAGTTGAGGAAATGCCTCCATGAGATGCAATTGTAAGGCATTTTCTCAATTAGTGATCAAGGGGGAAAGGCCCCTTGTGGGTGGGACCATCTCAGGGCTGGTAGTCTTGGTTCTATAAGAAAGCAGGCTGAGCAAGCCAGGTGAGGCAAGCCAGTAAAGAACATCCCTCCATGCCTCTGCATCAGCTCCTGCTCCCTGACCTGCTTGAGTTCCAGTCCTGACTTCCTTTGGTGATGAACAGCAGCATGGAAGTGTAAGCCGAATAAACCCTTTCCTCCCCAACTTGCTTCTTGGTCATGATGTTTGTGCAGGAATAGAAACCCTGACTAAGACAAATTGGTACCAGCAGAGTGGGGTATTCCTGTGACAACCTGACCATGTTTTGGGGAGGTCTGTGGAAGGACTTTGGAACTTTGGTCTTGAAGATCCATTTGTTGTTAAGAGCTCTGTGGGATGTTGTGTAGGAGCTTGGAAGATAATGTTGAGAACAGTGCAGAAGATGGAGGCCTGGCTTGTGAAATTTCAGAGGGAAAATTAAAGACTCTTTTCAGGGCCATTGCTGTTTTGATTGTGAAGATTCTGTAGTTCTGGTTAGCTGGGGCTGAAGAATCAGCTGTGATTAACAAGATACCAGAACTACTGAAGCAAAAGCTTTGCATTACTGGGACTATTGATGCTGGTTAGCTGGAGCTAAGAAATTAGCGGTGATTAAGAAGAGACCAGCATCATTGAGGTGACATCTTCTGGGAAGTGTTTTCTGAGAGCACAGTGGCTGTGTTCCAGATATAGCCAAAGTTGTACCTTGTGCTGTGGCTGGACTTGGTAATGTGTAAGAGTCACCCAGGTGGTACTGGTTTTGAAGGCATGAAGGAGTTGAGCAGAACAGCTGAGGCTTGGCACTGTGAGAGGCCATGGAAGGCCATTGGTGAAAGTCCAGCCTCATTTGCAATTGATGGCCCAGGACTGAAGGGGTCATGCAGTGTTTTGGAGATGCCAGTACCATGAGATGACCACCAAGAACAGCAGCAGCAGTGGAGTACAGGCATCTGGAGCCTAGAGGATGACGTGTGTGCTACAAAGGGCCTGGCTGGAGAAGTGACCCAAGCCCTTGGAGGAGCCCAGAAGATTGTGAGTTGGATCCCAGACATTGGACAGTTGGAGATTGACTTTTGCTTTTGATTGACTGTGCCCTGATATTTTCCCTCTTGAAGGAAGAAACTGTTTTAGTGGAGCCCACAGTTAAGAGACTTTTAATTGTAAAAAGACTTTGAATTTTAAAAGAGATGGATATTTTAAAGAGATTGAAAATTTAAGAATATGTAAAGACTGTGGGACTTTTAAAGTTATTTAGAATGGGGATGAATAAGATTGTAAGGGTTGAGGCTTACTAGTGATGTTTTTGTGTGTCAAGTTGACAAGGGGTCAATTGTACTGGCTAGTTTTGTGTCAACTTGACACAGCTGGAGTTATCACAGAGAAAGGAGCTTCAGTTGAGGAAATGCCTCCATGAGATGCAATTGTAAGGCATTTTCTCAATTAGTGATCAAGGGGGAAAGGCCCCTTGTGGGTGGGACCATCTCAGGGCTGGTAGTCTTGGTTCTATAAGAAAGCAGGCTGAGCAAGCCAGGTGAGGCAAGCCAGTAAAGAACATCCCTCCATGCCTCTGCATCAGCTCCTGCTCCCTGACCTGCTTGAGTTCCAGTCCTGACTTCCTTTGGTGATGAACAGCAGCATGGAAGTGTAAGCCGAATAAACCCTTTCCTCCCCAACTTGCTTCTTGGTCATGATGTTTGTGCAGGAATAGAAACCCTGACTAAGACATGGGGTCTCTACATCTGTTCGCATCTGCTTTCAGAGGAAGCCACTCTGATGCAACTGGATGGAGCACTCATCTATGAGTAGAGCAAAATATCATCTGGAATCAACATATTGTTTCTTTGTTTGTTTGTTTGTTTAGACTAGTTGTATTTAGTTTCACCCTAGGTCCTTGGGCTATCTAGTATCCAGTCTTCGCTACCAACCAGTGTTGGGTATGGGTTCCTTCTTGTGGAATGGGCCTTAAGTCATATCAAACATTGGCTGGTTACTCCCACAAGTTTTGTGCCACCTAGAACATTTTGCAGGCAAGACAGATTGTAGGTCAAAGGTTTTGTGGCTGGGTTGGTACCCACATTTCCCTTTCAGTAGCTTGCAGAGAGACTAGAATGTCAGGGTGAATGCTCCATGCACCTGTAGACACCAGCTTGACTTCTCCATGTTCAGACAGTTGTGTGGATGCTGTTCTTGATATTGGAGCCCTGTTGTCAGTTTGCAGAGTGATCCTTTGTCTTAGCATCAGCCTGCATCAACTTGATTGAATGCAACCCAGAGCCACCACTGGAGGCCTCAACTGTTTACAAGAAATGGCTCGTTGAGATTCCATATCCCCATCCCTAGGAGTCCTCATTAGGATAACTTCCATCGATTCCAGGAAGCATCCACTGCACTAGGCTTCCACGTCAATCCCAAATGTCCTGCCCCGCGTCCCGATTCCAGCCATCTCTTTCCTTCCATCCTGTCTCTCCCTACATCTGACCCCTCCTGCTCCTGTCCCCACCTACCCAGCCCACCTGTAAAATCTATCCTTTTTCCCCTTCCCAGGAAGAGCCATGGACCTCTCCAGATTCCCCCTCCTCATCTGACCTTTCTAGGTCTACTGACTGTAGCTTGGTTATCATTTACTCAATGGCTAATATCTACTTAGAGTACAGACCATATTTTTCTTTCTGGATCTGGGTTATCTCACTCAGAATGTTTTTTTTTTTCCCTAGTTTCACCTATTTACCTGCGAATTTCATGATGTCTTTTTTTTTTTTTTTTTTTTGAGACAGGGTTTCTCTATGCAGCCCTGGCTGTCCTGGAACTCACTCTGTAGACCAGGCTGGCCTCGAACTCAGAACTCCACCTGCCTCTGCCTACCAAGTGCTGGGATTAAAGACGTGAGCCACTACTCCCGGCTGATGTCATTTTTTAAATGGCCGAGTAATACCTAATCAAGTAAATGTACCACATTTTCTTTATCCATTCTTCTGTCAAGGAACATCTAGGCTGTTTCCAGTTTCTGGCTATTATGAATAAAGCCAAAATAAACATAGTTGAGCAAATGTCTTTAGGGGTAGGATGGAGTGTCCTTTGAGTATATGCCCAAGATTGGTATAGCTGGGTGTTTTGTTTTTTAGTTTCCTGAGACAAGTTTCTCTGTGTAGCCCTGGCTGTCCTGGAACAGGACTGTGTGTCCTGTTTGTCTACAGATTGGGCTGGTCTCAAACTCACAGAGATTCATCTGCTTCTGCCTCCTAAATGCTGGGATTAGGAGCCCCACCCCCACCTCCTGCCCCAGATAGGGGCACACATTTCCAATTTTCTTAGCAAGCACCATATTGATTTCCATAGTGGCTGTACAAGTTTGCATTCCCACCAGCAATGGAGCCATGTTCCCCTTGCTCCACATCCCTGATAGTGATTCAACACTTCATAAGGAGGTGAATTCTGTAACAAGCCCTGCTTGAATATGGCTCCTTCCCCAGTCAAGTGCTCAGATGAGATTACTGTCACAACTAATAAGTACCCTGACTGCCACCTTATAAAAGACCCTGGCATAGATAAATTGAGACAAACTGTCCTCAGATTTGTAACCTGTTCCTACTGTGATAGCAAGTATGTGTTCTTCCAAGTCCATAAGAGGTGGGAAATTTGTTATAGCCCCATTATATATGTGATGGTTTGTTTATGCTCAGCCCCAGGAGTGACACTATTAGGAGGTGTGGCCTTGTTGGAGTGGGTGTGGCCTTGTTGGAGTGGGTGTGTCACTGTGGGTGTGGGCTTTAAGACCCTCATCATAGATGCCTGGAAGTCAGTATTCTGCTAGCAGCCTTCAGATGAAGACGTAGAACTCTCAGCTCCTCCTGCACCATGGCTGCCTGGACATTGCCATGCCCCCACCTTGATGATAATAGACTGACCCTTTGAACCTGTAAGCCAGCCCCAATTAAATGTTGTCCTTATAAGAGTTGCCTTGATCATGGTATCTGTTCACGGCAGTAAAACCCTAACTAAGAAAATATAACTAATGTGGTCATCATGTTGGGATGGAAGCTTGCGAATCATAGCAGGGGGCAATGAGATAAGTAAGACTTTACCATTGCTTGCAACTAACTGCCTTTACTGAGGTAACCGAAGGGAAGTTCTGGGAGACTCAGCGACTGTCACAAGAAAACAACTTTTAGGGAAGGAGCAATCCAAGGATGACTTTGCTCTGAACTCTAGTGGACAATTAAAGGGAAGCGTTGGATAAGCATGAGGTCATACATCCCTTGCCCCCTCCCCCCACCCAGCTTTGCCACTTCTTCCTTCCCTGAAAAGTTCAATCTTGAAGGTGTTAAGTGGAGCAGAGAAAAGAAGGCCTGAGTGGCTGGAGGGAGGGCTCAGCGAGGTGCAGGGTGGAATGCTGAAGACCGGATGGGCTACGAGGGGCATTTAGGTTAGTAGGGCAGCCTGCCTCAGAGAGCCAAACGAGGACATCTACATAAGCCTGTGACCTAGTACAGGGCGAACGCAGCTGGGAAGAAGGGGATTGTCCAAAGAAGCAGGCAGCTCAGCCAGACTTAGTCTGCTCTGTGGTGCTGGAGCCGACCAAGGGATAGAACTTGGTTTCTCAGATTTCTGGATCCTAGAAAGGCCAAGATGAGGATGGTGGCTCTTGATGAGTTTCCCCTTGCTGCACCCCCATGTGGCGTGGAGGCAAGAAACCTGTGCCCCAAGTACTTTCTAAAATTTATTTTTATTGTTTTTGATTTATTGTTTTGAGTGTGAGTGTGTGTGTGTGTGTGTGTGTGTGTGTGTGTGTGTGTGTGCGCGCGCGCGCGCGCATGCGCGCGCGCCCGTGTCAGTGAAGGAGCCTGCAATGACCTGAGGTGCTGGTGATTAGGAGTCACCTGATGTGGGTGCTGGGACTTGAACTAATATCCTCTGAAAGAGTGGGACAGGCTCTTAGCTGCTGAGCCACCTCTCCAGCCCCATCCCTAAACGCTTTTTCCTAACTGCCTCAGTTCTCTCCTGAGAGTGGACAGCTACAACGTAACCACTTTCCAAGAGACTCCATTTCCCAACAGTGTGTCACTGGTCATTTGTCTACAGTATACTAATCTTTGGCAAACACTGAGATGGCAGGAACCTGTGTGAAAAAGTGCAAGTCTGCTCATTATGTTTCCTAAGACGTTGCCTGAAAATGTAATGGGGTCAAACAGCAACCCTTCAGTATCTCACCTGTTTGTGAATCAAATTTCAGAAAAGGGAACTACAGGGATGGCTCGTCAGATAAGAGTATGCATACATGCACATAACTAAAAGTAAAATAAATCTTTTTTTAATTATAAAATAAACGAGACAGGGCTTAACACAAATGGCTTGCTCTGTTCTACAACTCCCAGGCCTTGAGGGCTGGAGCTCTCTGAAGCTATGATGGAGGTCATAGACCAGCTTTCAAGCTGACTTTTCTTTTTCACTCATACCTGGGAATCTAGGGTCAAGTTTTCTTTGTTTCCCATGGGCCTTTCCATCCATGGTCTTCAAATGATAGCTGAGTGTTCTCACAGCTTGGAAGGGGTATCTCCTGGAGTGAGTGGTCCCTGAGGGTGAGCCAAGAAGTTACCTCCTTTGCAATCTAGCCACAAGTCCTGATAGCATCATTTCCATTATAATTAATTCATTGGAAGTGAGTCACTAAATCCAACCCACGGTGAATAGGGGTGGGGTGGGGTTAGATTGCACCTTTTGAAGAGAAAATGATCACTGAATTTGTGGACTATTTCAAGACCACTGCATAGTGCATCACATGGAGAGTTGGTTTAGTGTGGGCTTTCAGGGCCCAAAGGTAATGAGGAAGACACCCATGTGGGACAGGCAGACTGACATGGGATCTGGATCCCTGCTGTATTTGCTGAGGACATCTAAGCTCTCGCCAGCCAGGTTGACAGCAGTACACAGAAGACTGAACTCATGAAGTATTTGAACAATCACCTTGATGGAATAGCTGGTAATAGCTTAATTAGTGAAGTGTTTGCCTTGAAAGAATAAACCCATGCTTAAAAAAAAAAAAAAAAGCTAGACATGGTTTATAATGCTAGTCCTGAACAAATAGGAACAGGAATGTTTCTGGGCTTCAGACTAGTCAACTTGGCAAATAAGCTTCAGGCCAATGAGAGACCTATCTCAAAAAGAAGATGGTAGGTTCCTATGGGATAACACCTAAGGCTGTTCCCTGTTGTCTACATGCACATGTTCATACACAGACACAGGCACACATGCACAGGCATAGGCACAGGCACAGGCACACAGGCACAGGCACACAGACATAGGACATAGGCAGACAGGCACACAGGCACACATGCATAGGCACAGGCACATGCACACAGGCACAAGTATATGCACAAGCAGAGGCAGAGGCACACAGACACAGGCACACAGACACACAGGCACACAGACACACAGGCACACAGGCATAGGCACACAGGCACAGGCACACAGGCGCACAGGGGCACAGGCACACAGGCACACAGGCACACAGGCACACAGGCACACAGGCACAGAGGCACAGGTCACAGGCATAAAGGCACACAGGCACACAGGCACAGGCACTGTCTTAGTCAGGGTTTCTATTCCTGCACAAACATCATGACCAAGAAGCAAGTTGGGGAGGAAAGGGTTTATTCGGCTTACACTTCCATACTGCTGTTCATCACCAAGGAAGTCAGGACTGGAACTCAAGCAGGTCAGAAAGCAGGAGCCGATGCAGAGGCCATGGAGGGATGTTCCTTACTGGCTTGCCTCACCTGGCTTGCTCAGCCTGCTCTCTTATAAAACCCAAGACTACCAGCCCAGAGATGGTCCCACCCACAAGGGGCCTTTCCCCCTTGATCACTAATTGAGAAAACGCCTTACAGTTGGATCTCATAGAGGCATTTCCTCAACTGAAGCTCCTTTCTCTGTGATAACTCCAGCTGTGTCAAGTTGACACAAAACTAGCCAGTACAGGCACATAGGCACACAGGCACACAGGCACACAGGCACAGGCACACAGGCACTACCTCACCACAGATACATACAAACCAAACCAAAACAAAAAAATGAATACCTGGGGATTGGAGATGTGTCTGAGTGGTCGAATATGTGTTTAGTATGGTCAAGGCCTGGGGTTCAATCTCCAGAACATACCAAAAGATACACCAGAAGAAAAAGAAGAGGAACAGGAGAAGGGGAGGAGGAAGAAGAGACAGAAGAATTGAAGCCGTGTTTCTCACTATCAAAAGAGTGAGATGAATACACAAAAGGAGAAAATGAACATTCTCTGTGATAGAGGTGTAAACTCATTGTTTATAAGATATAAAAATATAAAAAGATACAGAGTCTGTGTGTGCATGTATTTCCCAACATACTCTGCGTATCGTAAGCTATTCGCTGTGACAGTTCACTAAGAGGACTTGAGAAGAGCAGAGTCCTAATAGAAATGGGTGCTTACACCTTGCTTGAGTATGCTTAGCACCTACAAATCCATTACCCTCCCTCCAAAGAAACAAAAGTTACTTAGAGAAATGGTGAGTTCCGGGCTTGAAGCTGGGGATATATAATATGAGCCCGGAATATCTTCTTGCAGTGGAAAGGCAAGGGCTTTCTCTAAGAACATGAAAGGCACATCCTAAGGACTTATGAGACAGATACAGAGGCATGCCTCTAGTCCCAGCTCCTGGGGACACTGCAGCTGGAGGACTGCTTCAGTGTGAGTGGAGGTGAGCATGCTGAGACTCCACTCACTGAGACAAAGGAAAAGAGGGCAGAATTAAAAGGCATCTGTGAGCCAGCTTGGAGCTACTTCTGTTTGTGAAGTCCAAGGCAACTGACCCAGCCAGAATAAATTGTAAAGGGCTGGGCACGAGGCTCAGTGGGTAGAGTGCATATAGAGCATAAAGTCCGGGGTTTGATCCCCAGCACCAAATAAGGCAGGGCTAGTGGGGCATCCCTGCAATTCTAGTTCTTAGGAGGCAGAGACAGGAGTGCCAGAGGTTCAAGAACATCCTCATCTATGTAGTGAGTTTGAGGCTAGCCTGGGCTATGTGAAACTCTAGTTCCAGGGGACACAATGCCCACTTATTGCCTCCATGAGTGAAAACCTGCACACACTTGGTGCACATAAACTCACACAAGGGACTCATACATAAAATAAGGAAGTAGAGATCGAGAGAGTGAGAAAGCAACAGGGAGAGAGAGGAAGCCCTACCTCAAACAAAGTGACAAATGGAACTGAACTCCAATGTTCTTCTCTAACCTCCATACACGCATGCATGTGTGTGCGCGAACACGCACGCACAGACACACACACAAATACACCATGAAAACTAAATGTAGTAGCTGCCCTGAATTGGATCCTGTTTCAATAAAAGACTTGTTGGACATTTGCCAGAAGTTGAATGGGGTTTGAGGATTAGACATTGACATCTATTTCCTGACTGTGGTGTGGGTAGATTCTTCATCGGAAACACAAACAAGCTTACGTTTCATAATAGAATTAAGCCCTAATAGTCTAAGACACTCATAGTAATAAAAATGAACTTCTTTCTCTGTGTAATGATGCTACTTATAGGACACTAGAATAATAATTGTTCGTTATTCTCTCCCCTGTCTCTGTCTGTGTCTGTGTCTCTCTGTCTATGTCTGTCTGTCTGTCTGTCTGTCTCTCTCTCTCTCTCTCTCTCTCTGAGACTTGCTATGTAATAGAGGCCATCCTTGTTGAACTCATATCCTCCTGTCTCATCTTCTGGGTGCTGGGATTTCAGGTTCATTCTACCATGTCCAGCTTATTTTATTTTTCTTCTTCTGTTATTTAAATGAAGAACACAAGTAAGTATCTGGGCTCCGTCAAGTTGCTACAAAACAATCTTTGGTGCATAGGCCTTTCCCAGATTAACGTGCACTGGAGGAAGAAGATAATTTTAGTTGGGATTGCTGGAAAGGAGTTCTAAGCAATAAATCTATTCACTGGGGATCCAGAACATTTCTTTGATCTACCAGTAGGAATTGGACAAGGTACTCAGACGATAAATGGTAGTTTAGCTTGATTCTGATGCACTGGGTCATGCCTACTCTAGTGACGTTCATCCAGGACGTAGGACGATATTCAGAAATGAGAAGGCCAACTGGGCTCTGCTGTGTTACCACCTTGGGAAGGGAGTGTATGCCCCTCCTCTGTGAGGTGATACTTGGGCCAATGCAGTGTATGAGTGATCCCTGTCATTTGGAGGCAGGAGTTTTAAGAGACAAAAAAGTTTGCCTTGCCTATTTTCCTAGCAACATCTAGATGAATCTGCTTAGTCAGCCTGAGTCCCTTCTCTAAAAGACCTGGAATCACTCAAGAAGGATATTCAAGAGAAAGAAACTCTGACTGTTACAAGCCACTGAAATCTGGGGTCATTTGTAGAACTCAGCCGAAACTGACTGATCCATAACCCAAATCTGTCCTGTAGTTCTCCCAGCTTTTGAAGAACTATTTTTAGCCATGGGCCAAATTCCCACAATAGCTTCTTGATCCATGGAATGAAGACATTCAAATAGAGCTGATTCCCTACCCCAAAGCTCAAAACAGAAACCAAGCCCTGTGTTCCACCACAGCGTTCCTCTTCAGCTCTTCACCACCAATTATTAAGATGTGTGTGTGTGTGTGTCATTTTCCTAATTGTTTCATCTTTTGTATTTATTCTGTATATACTTTGGAGCACCAATTATGTAACACATTTAAACATGTATTACATAAGACATAAAACATTTAAAAAAATAAACCCAGATTATCCTGATCTTGAATAAATTGGATTAGAACTAAGACTAGATATGGTCCAAACATGTGTTTTATATAGTAAGCTTCTTGAACAGTGTTTTAGACAGACAGACAGATCAGTGTTTCAAACAAGTCAGAATTTGTTGGCCTTGGGTCACATGAAAATCTAGATGAATTGTTCCTTTGAAGTATGGAAAGACATGGAAGTCCTGGGTCCTTTCTCCCTGTGGCTATAGTCAGCTGAGTAAGATCATCTGCTGTCTCTTTCAGTAAAATCAGAGTTTGCCCAGATACCCACAGGTTCCCTCCACCTCTCCACCACTGGAGGATGAGCCTAGCACAGCTCATGACCAGCTTCTATAGCCGCAAGTTCTATGGGAGACTTTGCCCTTCTTTTTCTTTTTCTTTTTCCTTTTCTTTCTTTCTTTTTTTTTTTTAAATAGTGATTCCAATAGCTGCTCAAAGCAAGCATTTATTTATTTTATTTATATGAGTACACCGTAGCTGTTTTCAGACACATCAGAAGAGGGCATTGGGAGACTATGCCGGGGCCTAGCAAACACAGAAGTGGATGATCACAGTCAGCTATTGGATGGGTCACACGGCCCCCAATGGAGGAGCTAGAGAAAGTATCCAAGGAGCTAAAGGGAACTGCAACCCTATCGGTGGAACAACAATATGAACTAACCAGTACCCCGGAGCTCTTGTCTCTAGCTGCATATGTATCAAAAGATGGCCTAGTCGGCCATCACTGCAAAGAGAGGCCCATTGGACTTGCAAACTTTATATGCCCCAGTACAGGGGAACGCCAGGGCCAAAAAGGGGGAGTGGGTGGGTAGGGGATTGTGGGGGTGGGTATGGGGGACTTTTGGGATAGCATTGGAAATGTAAACGAGGAAAATACCTAATTAAAAAAAGACCATAAAAAAATGGAAAAAAAAAATCCAAGATTGTAGAAAAAAAAAAAAATAAAAGAAGAGGGCATTGGATCCCATTACAGATGGTTGTGAGCCACCACGTGGTTGCTGGGAATTGAACTCAGGACTTCTGGAAGAGCAGTCAGTGCTCTCCAGCCCCCTCCCCCCATTTTTTTTTTCGAGACAGGGTTTCTCTATGTAGTCCTGGCTGTCCTGGAACTCACTCTGTAGACCAGGCTGGCCTCGAACTCAGAAATGCGCCTGACCCTGCCTCCCAAGTGCTGGGATTAAAGGCATGTGCCACCACTGCCTGGCTCCCTCTCCCTTTTTTTTTTATAAAAGAATTATTTATTATTTCATTTATATGAATTCATTGTAGCTGTCATCAGACACACACCAGAAGTGGGCATCAGATCCCATTACAGATGGTTGTGAGCTACCATGTGGTTGCTGAGAATTGAACTCAGGACCTTGGAAAGAACAGTTAGCGTTCTTAACCACTGAGCCATCTCTCCAGCCCAGGCTTTGGCCTTCTGTGGATTTTGAACACAGAGAAAACTTGAATGCCAGTCATCTAAAGGGAGGCTGTATTGCTAAGCAGTGGTAGCCCTCTCCTTAATCCCAACACTTGGGCTGAGGCAGATGAATTTCTGTAAGTTTGAGGCCAGCCTGGTCTGTAGAGTGAGTTCCAGAACAGCGAAGGCTACACAGAGAAACCCTATCTCGAAAAACAAAGACAAACAAATAAAGTGGAAATGTAAGGGTTCTTTGGAAAGTCGGTTGTATTGGATGGTGTTTTGCTGGGACAAACACGTGAAAGAGTGTTTTCCTGAAGTGGACACAGGTGAAAGGCTAAGGCAAACTTGGGAAGGAATATTTCCTGAAGCAGACATAAAGGAAAAGGATGTTCTTCTAAAGCAAGAACGTGAAAGGACACGTGATAAAGAATGCTTTGCTAATGACATGCATATGTTGGTCCACCTTACATTGCCCAGTTGAGCTGAATTTGTCAGAACTCCATAGAAACACACCAAAAAACTTTTGGTGTTCTGCAGTTTCTTGCCGCTTCTGTGGACTTGGGCTGATTGGCAGATTGATGTCACTTGAAACAGACGCACACGCTGAGGCAAGACCTGTGGAGGACACGTGACGTTTGGAGGGAGGATAAAGAGAACTCAATGGGGTGACAGAGGCTGACCTTGGCTTGCTTATGGAGCTAACTGTGCAATGTTTGTGGGTCTCAAGTCTTCAGTGACCTTCACTTTGCTGAGAGAGGCATAGCGGAGAACTTTGCCTGGCACTTCTCCTGGTCCCTCTTGCTGGCTCTTGCAGAGGCTGAGGCCTGGCTGTCTCTGCTAGGTTGTGCGACCACTGCTGAGTCGTGTTTGCTACCCCGACTCTACCAAACTGGACTGCTGGTGTGTCTGTGAAGTGTTTGCGAGTGGATCGAGCTGCTGCTGCTGACTTGTGAACTGAACTGAACTAAACTGAACTGAACTGCCAATTTCCAGACAACACAGACAGGAGTTGCTCCAAAGAACCTTTCTAAACAGGTCCACTTTCTCCCATCCCTTCCCCCCCCCCCCCCCCCCCCCGCTATCTCTGGTGGATGGTGGATAAGAGGGAGGTTAATGTGTTTAACAACCATCATTAAAAATAAGGTTTGACATCTAGAGACTGCCATATCCAGGGATCCATCCCATAATTAGCCTCCAAACGATGACACCATTGCATACATTAGCAAGCCTTTGTTGCAAGGACCTTGATATAGCTGTCTCTTGTGAGACTAGGTCGGGGCCTAGCAAACACAGAAGTGGATGCTCACAGTCAGCTATTGGATGGATCACAGGGCCCCCAATGGAGGAGCTAGAGAAAGTATCCAAGGAGCTAAAGAGATCTGCAACCCTATCGGTGGAACAACATTATGAACTAACCAGTACCCCGGAGCTCTTGACTCTAGCTGCATATGTATCAAAAGATGGCCTAGCCGGCCATCACTGGAAAGAGAGGCCCATTGGTTAAGCAAACTTTATATGCCCCAGTACAGGGGAACGCCAGGGCCAAAAAATGGGAATGGGTGGGTAGGGGAGTTGGTGGGGGGGAGGGTGTGGGGGACTTTTGGGATAACATTGGAAATGTAATTGAGGAAAATACGTAATAAAAAAAAATAGGGGGCTGGTGAGATGGCTCAGTGGGTAACAGCACCTGACTACTCTTCCAAAGGTCCAGAGTTCAAATCCCAGCAACCACATGGTGGCTCACAACCATCCGTAACGGGATCTGACGCCCTCTTCTGGTGTGTCTGAAAACAGCTACAGTGTACTTGCATATAATAAATAAATAAAATCTTTAAAAAAATAATAATAAGGTTTGAAAGCCGGGCATGGCTGCTCACGCCTTTAATCCCAGCACTCGGGAGGCAGAGGCAGGTGGATTTCTGAGTTCGAGGCCAGCCTGGTCTACAAAGTGAGTTCCAGGACAGCCAGGGCTATACAGAGAAACCCTGTCTCAAAAACACCAAATATATATATATATATGGTTTGAAAAAATTAAAGTTACAAACAAACAAAGAGAGGCTGAATGTCCCTCCCTAAGAACCTTTCTTGGGCAGCAACATTAAATTCAGCCACAGAGACGTGTGATGGCCAAGGTTTCAGGCTGTCACTCAGCCCATCTCCTTGCCATTTGCTAAAACACGTCATTTTAAAAAGATACTACTTTAAAGGGCATTTTTAGGTCTACAGAAAAACTGACAAGATAGTACAGATAATTCTCATAATCAGGACCGGTGAGGTGACACAGTGGGTGGATAAAGGTGCTTGCTACCAGGTGTGAGAGCCTCATGTTGATCCCCAGAACCTACAGAGTAGGAGAGCCTCATTTTGATCTTTGACTTCCATATATAAACTGTGGCATGTGATCACTCCAATAAATAGACAAGTAAGTAAATATATACATACATACACACACATACATACATACACACACATACATGCACACACATACATACATATCTACATATCTACATAAACACATACATATACACACATACATTCATACATACATAATATACATATACATACACATATACATACACATACATACATGTACACATACATACATATACCCACATACTTACATGCACATACATATACACATACATACATATATACACATACATTCATACATATATAATATATACTTAAACACACATAATACATATACACATACATACATATACACACATACATATACACACATGCATACATACATATACACACACATACATTCATACATACATATATCAGTGGCTCCAAGACTTTTCTCTGGGTTCTACTTCTTACGGTTTCAACTGCCTCTTCATAGTGTCAATACATGGGCCTTTGGGGGACATTCCATATCCAAATTATAGCTTACAGTACACATTTAATAATCAATGGACCAATATTAACACAGTGTCAGTATCTAGATCCACATTTTATTTAGAGTTCCTTAATTTTTACCTACTGTTTTTTCCAGTATGAAGGTCCCATCCAGGATATCATCTCCCCAACCCCTCTTCTTTTTTCTTTCGGTTTACTTTGGCCTTAATTTCATTAGGCAACCAAAGCTGACCTAAGCTCACTGTATGGCCCAGGCTGACCTCAAACTCAAACTTGGACTATCTCTACCTCTGAGTGTCTTACGTATTGAGATTACAGGTGTGTTCTCTGCTGCCCACCTCCAGGACAGCAGTTTACATTAATCATTACGCCTCCTCTGATAATTAATCTTCGCCATCAAATTGACTGAGTTGAAGACCTTGGACGACATACCTCTGGGTAGTGTCAGTAAGGGTGTTTCTGGAGGAGTGTAACAGAGTTAGGACACCCCAGATTGAATGTGAATGACACCAGTTTGTGGGTTGAGGTTCTGGAGTCAATGGAGAGGAAAAGGGGGGAATGTGAGCTGAGTGCCAGTATTCAATGTTGACTGCAAACATAATGGGACCAACTGTCTCATGTTGCTGCCTCCACCACGTGCCTTCTATGTCACAATGAGATATACCCTCAAACTGTAACCCAAAATAAACAAATTCTCTTAAGTTGTTTTAGTCAGATAGTCGGTCCCAGCTGTGAGAGAACGTATATCCCTTTAGGGTCCTGTGGTGGTTTGAATACGCTTGGCCCAGGTTCCATCATCACTGGGCCCTCATGTGACTTAGGGTTTCTCTGCTGTGTTTCCTCCCTTATCACTTGTAGTCTCAGAAGGATGTCACTCAGTCAAAAACATTATCTAGGCTAATATTGAAATTCTTCTGCATGAGAAATTTGTCTTTTTGTTTTTTTGTTTTTTGTTTTTCAAGACAGGGTTTCTCTGTATAGCCCTGGCTGTCCTGGAACTCACTTTGTAGACCAGGCTGGCCTCGAACTCAGAAATCCGCCTGCCTCTGCCTCCCGAGTGCTGGGATTAAAGGTGTGTGCCACCACACCCGGCAAGAAATTTGTCTTTAATTAATCCCCATTCATTTTTTTAAAAAAGTTAAATTAAAATGTATATATTTATTTACTTACTTATTCAACTTTATATCCCACTCATTGCCCCCCTCCTAGTGATCTTTCCCACAATCCTTCTACCATGCTCCCTCCCCTTCTCCTTTTAGTGGATGTGGCCCCCTGGGTGGCCCACCTTACCCTGTCATTTCAAGTCCCTGGAAGGTTAGGTGCATCCTCTCTCACTAAGGCCAGACAATGAAGCCCAGCTGGAAGAACATATTCCACATACAGGCAATAACTTTTGAGATAGCTCCTGCTCCAGTAGTTCGAGACCCACATGAAGACCAAGCTGCTTATCTGCTACATATGTGTGGGAAGGTCTAGATATAGCCTGTGTATGTTCTTTGGTTGGTAGTTTAGACTCTGAGAGCCCCAAGGGTCCAGGTTCATTGACTCTGTTGATCTTCCTATGGAGTTCCTATCTCCCCTTTGGGGCCTACAATTCTTCCTCCTATTCTTCCATAAGAGTCCCACTGTTTGGCTGTGGGTGTTTGTATCTGTCAGCTGCTGGGTGGAGCCTCTCAGAGGACAGTCATGCTAGTTAGTCTCCTTTCTGTAAGCATAACAGAGTATCATTAATAGTGTCAAAGATTGGTGCTTGCCCACGGGATGGGTTTCAAGTTGGGCTGGTTATTGGTTGGCCACTCCCCCACGCCTATATTTCTTGTAGGCAGGATAAATTTTGGGTTGAAAGTTTTGTGAGTGGGTTGGTGTCTCTACTGCTTCACTGGGGTTCCTGCCTGGCTTCTTCATATTCCATATCCCCATTGCTGAGAGTCACAGCTAATTAGGGTCACCCCCCCTACAACTCCCCTCCCTTGTCAGTTGCAGATTTCCATTCGTTCCCATGGTCATCTGGCAATCTCTCCTATCCCTCCCCACACCTGATCATGAATGCCCCCATCCACCTCCCTCTCAGTTCCCTCCTTCCATCTGCCACTTTTGACTATTTTATTCCCCCTTCTAAGGGAGATTCATGCATCATCATTTGTACTTTCTTTCTTGTTTAGCTTCTTTAGGTCTGTGGAGTGTAGCATGGGTATCCTGTACTTTATGGCTAATATCCACTTATAAGAGAGTACATACCATGCATGTCTCTTTTGGGGCTGAGTTACCTCACTCAGGATGATAGAGTTCCATCCACTTACCTGCAAATTTCATGATGGCCTTGTTTTTAATAGCTAAATAGTAGTCTATTGTGTAGATGTACCTCATTTTCTTTATCCATTGTTCAAAGTGGCTGGATACAAAATTGACAGCAACCAACTGATTGGGAAAGGATATTCACCAACACTACATTTGACAGAGAACTAATCTCCAAAACTTACAAAGAACTCAAGAAGTTAGACACCACAACACAAATAATCCAATGAGAAATGGTGTACAGCGCTAAACAGAGAATTCTCAATAGAGGAATCTCATATGGCTGAGAAGCACTTAAAGAACTTTTCAGAGTCCTTAGTCATCAGGGAAGTGCAAATCAAAACATTTCTTAGGTATCATCTTACATCAAAAACTCAAGAGATAGCACACGCTGGAGAAGACGTGGAGCACAGGAACCCTCCTCCGTTGTTTGTGGGAGTGCAAACTTGTACAACCGCTTTTGAAATCAATTTGGCAGTTTCTTAGAAAACTGGGAATAGTTCTACCTCAAGACCCTATACTACTCCTGGGCATACCAAAAGATGCTTCCCCATCTCACAGACCCTTGCTCAACTATGTTCATAGCATCTTTATTCGTAATAGCGAGAAACTGGAGTCCCTATTCATTTGTTCAGTCATTTCTTTACATCAGTATGGATCCATGGGTATTTACCTCTGTTGCGTGAAATATTAAAAAATGAACCTGCCAACTCTCAGCAGGGCCAGGACATGCTCCCTCACTCCTGCCGCTGCCACCAACCCTCTAGGGCTAGCCCCCCGCACCAGGTGATCTCACTCGCAGGTCTCTTGGCCCACAAGCTCTGTGGCCCTGCGAGGTAACAGGGGACAGGGGAGGGAGTGGGTAGCTGTGTTCCTCTCGCTTCCACGCGTTGCCCCACCAATTAGATTTATGTAGTAATAATATCCATTTCACAAGATGCCAATGCAAAAATTTTAGAGCTAGTTGATAATCATAAAACTTTAACCCAATTACTCTAACGTCTAGATAACACCACGTCCGTCTCCATTCTCATTCTTCTCCCTCCACCCTCATGGGACCTCTCTGTCTCCCTAACTCCTAGCTCCGCCTCACTTTTCCTGTCCAATCACAGGCCTGCCACTGCCCGAATGTGATTGGACAGAGAAAATCCTGCAGCATACTTCTACTTAATAGTATTTCACTGTTCTGCCATGGTATCCCATTGGGAGCTCTTCTACAGTGGTCCTTGGTGGGGTTTATTAAATTATTATTTATTTATTTTATGTGCATTGGTGTGTTGCCTGAAGGTGTATGCTTTTGTCAGGGTGTCAGATCCCCTGGAACTGGAGTTACAGACAGTTGTGAGCTATCATGTGGATGCTGGGAATTGAACCTGGATCCCCTGGAAAGCAGTGAGTGCTCTTGACTGCTGAGCTATCTCTCCAGCCTGCCTTGGTATCGTTTTTTTTTTTTTTTTTTTTTTTGACAAGTCTCCATTGTTGATGTTTCTCTTGTGTTTGTTTGTTTTGTCTTGTCTTGTCTTATTTAAGCAATGGCTTGTTGTAAGATGCTTGCGAATCAGCTTGTCTATTTCCTGGCCAGCTTGGGGACCAACCATTTCTCCTAAGGATGACAGTGAAAGACCCCCGAAGGGAGACCCTCACTCAGACACTCAAGTCCCGGGACAGCCGCGTACCCAAGAAGACACTGAGACCATACATAAAATGTAGAAGGTAAGATTTAATAAAGTAGCAACATGAAAGCACACAGACCAGAGCTCTGGGGTCGAAATAAAGCAGCAACATGAAAGCACACAGACCAGAGCTCTGGGGTCGAAACTCATACACCTTTGCACAGGGTAGAGGAGTCTCGACGGTCAGCCAGAATTTTTCACAGGCTTATATAGTAAAACTCAAAGGGGGAGAACTGGGCAGGGAAAGTACAAGTTTACATCACTAGGGAGTTCTGCCAAAGGAATCTACGTAACTAAGGAGTCATGTCCTATCAAGGAATCTACGTAACTAAGGAGTCATGTCCTATCATTTGGCAATGTACCCGGTTCATTTTGAGGTTGTTCTAGGAGGCCTTTATCTCAAAAATGTTTTTCAGATGGGAGGGGGTGGGCTCCGAGGTAAAAAGTTCATGTTCTCACAAGAGGCCAGTAATTTTTCATTCTTCAATAGCTTCTTTTACTGTATACTATGGCAGAAACTGAAACATACCAAAGACTCAGATTTTGGGTTTTTGTTTTGTTTTGTTTTTATAATTTAATAATTTTTATTTTATGTGCACTGGTGTTTGGGGGATATCAGATTTCCTGGAACTGCAGACGGTTGTGAGCTACCATGTGGGTGCTGAGAATTGAATCTCTGGAAGAGCAACCAGTGCTCTTAAACCTCTGAGTCACCTCTCCAGCCCCCAGCTCAAGCATTTTTAACAGCTAGTTCCAGGCTGGGTATCTGAATGGTGGAGATGGATTTCTGGGTGTGGATCTAAGAGGGTTATGATCCTCTGTTTCTAGTGTAGCTCCCTGCTTCCTGGTCCTGATACTATCCCAACCAATGAAACTGTTGGGGTTCAGACAAACAGCCAGATTGGTATTTGACATACCAAAGTGTTCTCCCAACACCCCTCCCCCCCAAGTCCTTAATTGCCATACCTGCCCTCTACCCTAAACTTTCCAACCTAGGCTTTACATCCACTAGAGGCTCTTCCCTATATAACCCAGACACGTTGGTCTCTTCTCTCTCTCTCTCTCTCTCTCTCTGCATTTTCCCTCTCCCTGTGTGAGCACGCTCTTCCTTCCTTCCTTCCTTCCTTCCTTCCTTCCTTCCTCTCTTTCCCCCCTCCCTACTCGGTGGCAACTTCCCTGTCCTCACTACTTGGATCAGTGAACCTGCCCAGAGCGGCTTTCCAATAAACCTGCCTTTATACACTATAACCTAGTTTGAATTGTCTCATTTTACTGGCGGAGAAACAATGTATCAGGAACGACTCTACCTGAGCTTCCCTGCCGATGGGATGGGCCTCTGAATCTTAGAGTAAGTCCTTCCTGCTTTAAATGGCCTTTATCAGGTGCTTTGTCACAGACAGGAGAAGAGTAATCTCTCATGTGGTATGAGAAGCAAGATGCCAGAGTTCCATTGAGCCTTCACCTTTTGCTACAGTAAATAAGTGGGAACTGGACATGCAGCTGCCATGGAAAGCCCTGGATTTCATGCCCAGCACCAGAAAAGAAACAATGAAGTGCCGGGCAGTGGTGACGCAGGCCTTTAATCCTAGCACTTGGGAGGCAGAGGCAGGCAGATTTCTGAGTTCAAGGTCAACTGGTCTACAGAGTGAGTTCCAGGACAGCCAGAGCTACACAGGGAAACCCTGTCTCGGAAACAAACAAACAAACAAACAAACAGTGAAGCAAACTGAAATTGGGTCATGGGGGTTCCGTTCATTCCTGTCATGCCTATTTTTTTGGCTCAGGAGGCTAAGCAGGAAGATTTCTGAGTTCAAGGCCAACCTGAGTTACATTGCAAGACTATTACCAAAACACTTGCCAAACCCTCCAGTCCTTTTCTTCCTGCTCTTTGAAGGTGGTCATACTGACTGTTGTGTTTTATAAAAAGATAGGAGAAGGCAGGAATATGTTTGGTGGAGGCATGCATGGTATGGTGTGATGGTGTGGGGGAAAGGGGTCCCTCTGTAGGCCCATGCTGAGGCATCCCTTACCCCTGAGGGACCAGCCATACAATGGTATAGAATAGAGTTTATTCAGGGCATGGGGAGGGGATTTGAGAGAAAGGCAAAGAGAGAAAGAGACAGAGAGACAGAGACAGAGAGAGAGAGGCCATGAGCAGGTGGAGGCAGAGAGGCTAATGTGGGGAGAGGGAGAGCAAGAGCGAGAGAGAGGAGGGGGCAAGCAGCCCCTTTCATAGTTAGGCATACCTGACCTTCCTTGGGTAGGTACCAGGTGGGTCAGGTAAGCACTGGTGAAAGAATGCATTAAATGCTCACACACACACACACACACACACACACACACAAATAAATAAACAAAACCAACCCAAAGGCACAAAGATCGTGTCAACTATGAAGACTGAGACAAACAGTGAGAAAACAAGAGACAGGATGTCAGAGGCTCAGGAGTTGCCTAGGAAGCTGTGGCTGCAAGCCGGGGAGGCTGAAGGGGAGGAAGTCGGTGGGGAAGACAAGAGTCAGGAATGCTCCCATGAGCAAGGTCCCTGCATCTGGTCGCAGCCTAGTACTGCTGTGGAATGGCAACAAGGCCAGCCTGACTGGAGCACAGAGTGGAGGACTGCATGGGCCTGGAGAGAGTTCACCGTGGAGTCTGAAACAGTGCAAGACTGGAATCCTAGACACAGACAGTTAATTTGTTTTACACATAGAGCATAGATGTTTTTCTGAAAGTTGGAGAAGGTCAGAACCACTGCGGTTTCTGGCAGCTCCAGATAATAAGAAGGCTGCCTGGGATCAGACCTTGTAGCTTATCAATTCGGCCCTAGGTCTCCAGGCCCTTAACTCGATTGTGCCTCTAAAGTCCTTGTGGAGAGATCTGTTAGAATAGTCCTTATGACCTAGCAAGATGCCTTTTTTTTTTTTAAGAAACAAAATGCAGACTGGTGAGGTGGTACACAGCCTAAGTTTGGGTGGGGCAAGGCCCTGAATGAAAATATTTATCTATTCAGCCTAAAATATCTTGGGCTTGGGGCCATCCGGGAGCACCGGATACTGCTCCTAAGAAAAGCCACAGTGTCACAACCGCGATTACCATAACTTTGCACTTCATTGTTTCTTTGAAACATGGAAGTGGGAAGAGGTGTAGTAGACTCCTTTGGCCCAAGGCATGGGTGGGTGGATAAGCTTCTTTGTGAGCCCAGGAAAGGTGCAGAGGCCACCGCTTGCCTCCTGGTTGACTGGATGCCCCTTTCCTCCGAGGTGGCTCGGCTCCTATCTCTGCGAAGCCCTTCTCCACTCAAAGGCTTCAGATAAGGCGATCAGAGAGCCCAGGTAGACAGCAGGCTAATCTTGCCACTGCTTGCTAGACCGGGCGCCTCCAGACCCCACTTGGTTGGCAGAGTGGGTGTACTGGACCAACGCGCCGCCCGACTTTCTCAGCTCTGGGCAAGGCAGGAACAGCCCAGCCAAGCAGCTAGGTCTCTCATCTGACTAGAAAGTGTCCTCTAAGTCATCGGCACTACAAAGGTGGCCCTTGCTGGCACCTTTTTCTTGTAAATTCTAGGTCGGGCTCCTTGTGCAAAGCAAATCCCCTGGGGAGAAGCGACCAAGCCGCGAGCTCCGATTCCACCCTCTCCGGCACCCAGGGGTGTATTCATTTGAAATGCTAACATTTTCAACCTTCTTTCTCGACTTCAACTAAGTACTACACCAAAGCACGCTAAAGCCTTGTGGAGATTAAAGAACTCAGCGACTTTGGCTGGGGCAGGAAGCGGCAAACATCTGTTGACTTAAAGGAGGGAGGCAGGTGTTTGTAGATAAATGACGGAAAATTACTGCAGATCCCATAGCCTAGGCTCCTCGCTTTAATGTCTCCTTTAAGCGCTGAATTCAGAGTGGAGGTTTTCCGAGTCCACTGACCCTTATTTGCACCGCACCCTGTCACCTTTTCGGCCGGGACAGTGGGCAGTTTGGTCTCCAGCCTCTGGGCAGCAGGAGGACGGAAAGCAGGTCGCAGGGTGGAGGAGGGGCGGGGATCGGGTGATCCAAATTCAAGTCCCGCCCAGGTCGCTGGCCTTTTCTGGGTGCAGATAGGCCGGGTCTCCTTGCTCGGTGAGGAGTTGGGTGGAAACCACGGCGTCCTGGAGAACAGAAAGGTGACACAGAGGCTGGCGGTCTCACATTCTCTGTTTCTCTCTGTGTGTGTTTCTGTGTCTGTCTGTGTATGCTTGCCGTCCCCCCCTCCCGCTCCTTCCCTTCCCCATCTCCAATTTTGGCTTGCGTTTCTTTGTTCGCATTCGATAGTTTTTCGAGTTTTGCCAAAATTATCAAGTCGTATTCCTTGTCCAGCGCAGCTGCCAGCGATGGTAACAGTACCCGCGAACACCTTGGGAGCGGCTGACACTCCGCCAGGGCCTGTCCCAAGCCTTTCAAAGAGATTAACTCTGCAGGAGGAGACGAAAGTCACGTCTCGCTGCTTTCCAGAAGCGCTCCAACACTTGTTCCTCATTGTCTCATGGGATGTGATAAATTGGGGCACACTTCCTGCTTGGCTATGGGTCGGAGTTTCGCAGATGGACCGCCTAAGGACTCAGAGTTTCTGGGTGCTGGAGAGGGCTGCCCAGGATATCAGTGGTTCTGGAACATTTCCAGGTTCCCCACAATTCTCCAACTTCGGTGTTCTTTAGCCAGTTTTCCAAGCAAGCACTCCTTTATCTTTCACAAGTTTTTTTTTTTTTTTTTTTTTTTTTTTTTTGCCTCAAGCTGGGAAAACTCAATAAAGGAATGATCAGTCTTCAGCTTGTGCAGTCAGTCCTCAAACACAATGAAATAAGTAGTAGAAAGGACAGAATTCTTTCCCACTCTCCTGGGAGAGGCTCGGGGAGTTCATGGACTTTGCAGGGTAGCTTGAGCTGGCGTGGGGGGGGGCGGGGGTAGGCTACTGGGGAGCTCCCCCCACAAAGGCTGGAGTTGTTCACTGATAGAAACCCAATCCTCTCTTTTCTCTATTTTTCTGGTAAGAGAACTGGAGAGAGTGGAAAGCCAGTGGCGGAAATTTGTTTGGGTGCTGTTGGAGGACCCAATAAGCAAGGTTGGCAGGGCAGTATTCACTTCTCAGCTAAGACCAGGGACTGTGGCCTCAAATTCAGAAACCTGGCTTTGGAAGTGGTGGTTCTCAAACTTCCTAATATTGTGACCTTTTAATACAGTTCTTCAGCCGGACAGTGGTGGTGCACGCCTTTAATCCCAGCACTTGGGAGGTAGAGGGAGGTGGGTTTCTGAGTTCGAGGCCAGCCTGATCTACAGAGTGAGTTTCAGGACAGGGACAGCCAGGGGTATACAGAGAAACCCTGCCTAGAGAACATACATACATACATACATACATACATACATACATACATACATCCAGTTCCCCATGTTATGTAAATACACTTTAGATGTCTTCAGACACTCCAGAAAAGGGAGTCAGATTTCGTTACAGATGGTTGTGAGCCACCATGTGGTTGCTGGGATTTGAACTCAGGACCTTTGGAAGAGCAGTCAGCATTCTTAACCACTGAGCCATCTCACCAGCCCCCAAATCTGTGTTTTCTAATGGTCTTAGGCAAACCCTGTGAAAGGGTCCTTTGACAACCCCAAAAGGTCATGACCCACAGGTTGAAAGCCACAGCAAGCTGACCTCCCAGCCAGATTGAACTTGACCTCATCAATCTTTATTGTGTTCATGGAGGTCAGAGGACAGCTTGTGCAGTTGTCAGGGAATGACCAGGCTCTGACCTTTTCCTTCAGACAAGCAGGGAAGTCTCAGCCCTAATCCTTGTTCCTCTGTGCAAACTCAAGCTTGCAGGTTGGAAGGGCAACAGGAGAAAGAGTTCCTTCTCCTGACTTAAACTCCTAGCAATCAAATAAATAAATATATTGATAGATAAAAGCTAGGCAGTGGTGATACATGTTTTTTGTTTGTTGAGGCAGGGTTTCTCTGTGTAGCCCTGGCTGTCCTGGAACTCATTCTGTAGACCAGGCTGGCCGCAAACTCACAGAGATCCACCTGTCTCTGATGGGATTAAAGACTTGTACCGCCAGGCAGAGGTGGCACAGGCCTTTAATCCCAGAGTTTGGGAGGCATGGGAGGCTCTATAGAACCAGTTCTAAGACAGCAAAGGCTACACAAAGAAAACCTGTCTCTAAAAAACAAAAGCAAAACAAAAGAATCTAAGGGCCTGGGACAACACAGGTTTCACTCTTCTGACCTCTGGAAACATACAGACCTGGTTTAAAATGCTGGCTCTGTCACCTAGTTGCCGACTTGCTGGGTGGTCTTGGGAAGGTCAGTTACCCGGTATAGTGTTCTGTAGGCCTCCCCTTAATGGAATTACGGTAGGATAATACTTTAAGCCCTAAGAAGGAGATGAGATGCTGGTGACAGTGTCAGTGACAACACAATGACCTCTGCATTGTGGGTGGCAAAGACAAGTCAATAAAGGTGTAGGGGGTATCTTCTCTCTTGATGAGAATAGCACAGGTGCATCTGGGAAATGGCTGCTCTTCTCACAAGCTCTCTGAAGTGCCACAGTGGCATGGGAGAAACAATAATATCGCTGCTCTGGCCAAAGGATCCGGTCCTGGCCTTCTAGCTTGGGTGGGCAGGAGGCAGGAGCAGATTGGCTTCTGGAACAGGTAGCACCCCTGGGATCTCTAGCTGGAGTCAGCTAATACATCCACACTGCTGGGATCTTGTCCCAAGCAAGGTCTTCTGCTGCTTCTGGCCTTGGGAAGCCCTTGGAGGTCATTCAGTTGCTTTGTGTTGCTTCTGATATCATTACCTCAACGTTATGAATCCTTCTTGTACAACATGTTCAAGATCTATCTATCTATCTATCTATCTATCTATCTATCTATCTATCTATCTATCTATCTATCTATCTATCGGTATATCTCATATCCATTTTCCATTTTCTTTCTAGAAAGAGCCATACCTGACTGTAATGCCATGTGCCTGGGTTTTCAATATAGACCATATGGGAATAAGACTCCAGGCTGATTGATTCACATTCGTTAGTAAGTGCGGTCTAGGAAAAGGCAACCTAAGTACAGAGGAAGAACACGCTCTGGGCAGAGGGGACTGTAGGGATCCAAGCAGGAAGTCTTCGTACCTGAGTACTATTACTGTCAGGAGTCGGGTGAAAGGAAAGGAAGGCATTTAAGGCAGCAAGCAACCACATGGAGTTATTCCTGGGCACAACCACAAGTCATTCAATTTTGGAAGCAGAGAGAAGGGATTTATCAAATGTATGACTTAAAAGTATCATTCTGAAAGCCAGGCATGGTGGCACACACCTATAATCCCAGCATTCGGGAGGCAGAGGCAGGCGGATTTCTGAGTTCGAGGCCAGCCTGGTCTACAGAGTGAGTTCCAGGACAGCCAGGGCTACACAGAGAAACCCTGTCTTGAAAAAAAAAAAAAGTATCATTCTGGGGGATAAGGGAAGGTAAATTCACTTAAAAAAAACATACACACACAAAAGAAAAAGGCTATATTTTGTCAGGCTGGTGCCACACACCTGTAATCGCAGTACCCAGCAGCAGAATCAGAAGGACTAGTGAAATTCTGAGGCCAGCCAGTGGAGGCTTAGATTTTCCAAAACCTACTTTATTTATGGTTCTTGATGCTTCAACCTCCCTTCTAGCCTACTGAGCAGAGGTAGGGGGAAAGATTAGTTGGAAAAGGGGGTTGTGGACCTGTTTAGTAGTTACTGGGGGGGGGGGGAATTCCACTCTTTGTTGTCAGGATACCAGCAGTCCAGTCCAATAGCAAACACTAAGGATGATCCAACAGAAACAGCAAGGCTCCTCAATATTAACATGAGTCAGCAGAAGTGTCCAGAATCAGCCGGAACACCATGAAAATCTTTGGTGCATTTCTCCCTACCAAGTGAGCACATGAAGCAAAGAAGCAAAGTGTTGCATGTTAGCCATGTGAGACCCATGTGTCCTCTCACTGTGGGGTTCTATTTATATTTTTTTTGTACATCATGAGTCCTGACAAAATGTCTGTTTTCAGCAAAACATCACAAGCCCTCTCACAATACAGCTTCCATAAAGACATCCCATGACATAACTGAGTTTTTAAAGAAACCAGAAATTTCCACTTTAAGCCAGGGCTATATAGCAGGACCCTGTTGGGGTTTAAAAAAAAAAAAAAAAAAAAAAGCTTTACTTTTAATTCCATTAAATTTCTTTCACTATTCTTTTCAGGTCAGTGAGTGATCTGATTGGCAGTCATATCATGAGAAGACGGAAAGATTATATATTCACAGATTTACTTTATTTTTAACATATAATGACAGAGTTACAGAGCACAGTGTGATAATTTAATACATGCATGAAATGTGTAATGATCAAAGGCAATTAACATTTCCAACTCTCCCCAAATAGTTAACATTCACTTGCATTGGGAAATTTCAATTTTTCCCTCTCTCTCTCTCTTTTTTTTTTTTTGGTTTTTCCTGGAACTCACTTTGTAGACCAGGCTGGCCTCGAACTCAGAAATCCACCTGCCTCTGCCTCCCGAGTGCTGGGATTAAAAGCGTGTGTCACCACACCCGGCTCATTTTTTTTTTAATGTAAAAAAAAAAAAATCACTGTCAACAATGGGCACATACTGTTCTTCACAGCACAAGGCTCATTTTATCTAACTGAAAGCATCAATTTACCATCCAATCTTCTCGAACCCTTGTGTCTGATGACCACTACTCCAGGAAATCAATAGCATTTCTTTCTTTCTTTCTTTCTTTTTTTTTTAATTTTTGTTTTTTTTGAGACAGGGTTTCTCTGTGTAGCCCTGGCTGTCCTGGAACTCACTTTGTAGACCAGGCTGGCCTCGAACTCAGAAATCTGCCTGCCTCTGCCTCCCAAGAATGGCATTTCAAAAAGGGTTTATGTTTATTGTTTTTAATTGTGTGCACACATGCTCACAGAGATCAAAGTCCTTGGATCCCCTGGAGCTGGAGTTACAAGTGGTTGTGGGCCACCCAATATGGGTGCTGGGAACGGAACTTGACAAGAACAATCTGTATCCTTGCTACTGAGCCAAGCCTCACTCTATGAGCTCATCTTCCTAGGCTTCCTCATGAAGGACATGAGACATTTGTCTTTCTGTGCCTCACTTGCTGCACTCATGATGTCCCCAGTTATAATGTTTTAGACTTAGAAACATTAAGCACATAGTATAGAGTTCCCACAACCTCCTAACCTCTCCTAACCCCACTCCAAATGTTGTTCTTAAAACACCAGTGTGGTATGCTGGCTTTAATGAAGCAATATTAACTACGTCAATAGTTACTCTGGGTCGAATAATCCTATGTTTTGGCACACAGACCCGTTATAGCACTTTAGAAAATGTCATCTTCCTCAATCTCCCATGTGATATGGCCTCCTCCTGCCTCTGCTCTCACACTCCCAGCCTTTAAATTCTCTTGTTTGTCCTTTCCATATGTCACACAGCTAGAATCAAAATATTTGGCCTTTCAGATTGGATTCTTGCACTTATCTGGTTGCATTTAAGGTTCTTTCTTTTGTTTTTTTTTTTTTTTTTGGAGGGGGGTTTCGAGACAGGGTTTCTCTGTATAGCCTTGGCTGTCCTGGAACTCAGAAACCCACCTGCCTCTGCCTCCCAAGTGTTGGGGTCAAAGGCGTGCGGCACCACTGCCTGGCACATTTAAGGCTCTACTATTTCCTTTATAGCTTTCCAATGTACCCACAGCTTTTCTATATAGCACAGGCTGACCACAGATTTATGACACCCCCCCCCCCCAAAGCTAAATGAATGAATGTGAAATTAACTTTAATAGCATTTCTCCCACTGCATCAAAATGTTAGCATTTAGACATTTAATCAGTGAGCAAATTTAAACAATTATGTATCTTTTTGTAGCAAGTTCTTGAAATCCAGCATCATCATTTTTAGTACACCTCAGGTTAGACGAAACATGTCCAACACTGGACAATGGGGGGGGGTGCAGTTTTGAGTTAGGTGCTAAGGACCTGGCATAGATCAAAATGGACAGGACTCTGTACTCGTATAGTGACAGTCTAGTGTGGGAGACGGAGAAGAAACAAGCAAATACTTTTGGAGAGCTTTATTAGGAAGAGAATACAAAAATATTGCCAAGAGATTGGAAGGCTGTTTTAGACTGCCCGAGGAACCCAGAAAACCCTGTGTATGCAGTGGCTTCAAATTAAATATGAGGAAAATCACTGCTGGGTCACACTTGTGCTAGATAACAAGCTGCTCCAACCTTCAGCTTAGTACAGTCAATATTGCTCATGAGAAGACTGCCCGCTCTTAGTCCCAGGTGGGCTCATCCATGTGCCAGGACAGCTGCCAGTCAGGTAGGTGGCTCTGTAGGTCAGCGTTGGGGCCTGCCGTGTGTGGACTGGAATAGCATGACTGCAGCTCTTTTTCATGTGGCTTCGCTTCTCATCACCTAACAAGCAAGCCTCAACCTGTCCTCTGGGCAGTAGCAGCAGATCCAAGAGACAGCAACAAAGCTTCAGGCTTAAGCCTCAAATGTACAATGTATCGCCTCTGCCTTTTCCTTTTGACTAAGGGAACTTATAGTCACACTGCAAAAAGTGTGACTACAGAAATGGTCAACGAATTCAGGCAATATTCATTACTGACTGCTTCAGCTATATCAGAAACTTTCAACTCCACTAGCTGTGAAAATCCTAAACCAGGGCTGGGCATGTCAGTTCAGTGGTGGTGTGCTTGCCTGGCATACCTAAAGTCCAGAGCTGGATCTCTGGTACCTAATATGTAAGAAAATTCTAAACGTCTATGTGCCCAGTAAGAAAACCTCAGAATACAAAAGTAAAAACAGAACAGCATGGTTTTAAAAACTTTAAGCCAAAAATTTCAATGTATCTTTTGCAACTATTAACTGGCCAAGCAGGCTAAAGATTAGTCAAGCTTTAGAAGCTGACAGAATCTAAAGTAATTCAATGCTAATGCGTGGCTAGCAAATATTTACAGCCTATTTTCTGTGTGTCTGGCACTATGTCTGTATGCCCGTTCCTTCACATGGCTTATGTTGTGATGGCAGAAAACATACTAAATGAATATGTCAGAAAACCACAGTGACAACTCTGGAGAAAAACAACAGGAAATACAGAACGCTGAGTGGAAGGTGAGGAAGAGCTGGGAGAGTTGGAGCAGCAGTCATATATGGTAAGCTGCAGTGGTTACAGTAAGCACAAAGGCCTGAAGCAAGAGCTGGCTTAACAGTACACAGAAGGTAGGCATGGCAAAGGGGGAAGGATGCTAGGTACTCGGGCCAAGCATGCAGGACCTTTGGGCCATGATAAGGATTTGGGACGTTTAGTTTTAGTAATGGGGAAGTATCTAGACTTTCTGATAAGGTATTGGGCACCTTTACTGGGGAGGACCCCAGGAAAAAGGCTGTTTGCTGAGACAAAAGTCAGGAATCAAGACCTCTCTGAGGTTGCTGAGTATCCAGTTTTGTTAGACAACAGTTCAAGCAATTTCCATTGCTGTGTCATTTAACTACCTAGACTGTAGTTTATTCCCCCAGGGATGTTACTACCTCCAGAGAACATATTCCAATTATCTTGGAAAACAAGGTAATTAGAATTATGATAAGTATTCACCATCTCAGTTCTCACAATGAAAAACCACAAGGACAAAAGTAACTCCAGATAGCTCAGCCCTCCTTGGCACTGGGGTGGGGGCTGACAGCGGATGGAGCCACTAAGTTATCTGAAACTACTGTTAGTGTCCAGTCGCTTTCCTTTCAAGGTACAACCCTACTGGAAAGGAGGGATTTAGTCCACAGCTATTTAATGAGTACCTACTATGTGTAGGCATTCTTCTATAGGGATAGAGCAGAAAACAAGATTTGATATGAGGGCAGATTCCTGTCCTTCCCAGAGCAGACAGGTATGCAAGATAAATATGTGAAACACCCTAGAAAAAAGTAAAGCTGGCAGTGGATATTTGGGATTGGAGGGACTATGGTAGTTTTAAATAGGCTACTTAGGGTCGGGGCCACAAGCTCATTGGAGGAGGAGCACTGCTTAGCATCTGTTGGACCTTGAGTGAGTCCCCCTAGCCCCTTTCAGATTCATTGGACATCTAATGGAAATGAATGGAAAGGCCTGGTATGAGACAAGCCACATGCGGGGGTGGGAGTAGGAGCTTCTGTGAATAGTGGGTGTGTGTGCAGAGTGGAAAGAGGAGGAGCTACGTGTCGACAGGTAAGGGCAGGGGCTAGCACACATCCTGGAGTCCTCTGCAATTCGAGCTCTACAAGATGCAAATGTGCACTTTATAATTTTTTCCCACATCCCAGAGCAAAGGAAAAAAAATGGTGCTCATGTGGTCACTTCTTTTTTTCAGTGTACTGAACTAGACTCTGGGGGGTGGGGGTGGGGTCTCGTCTTCCCTAGGCAGCACACAGAAGGGAAGCCTGTAGCATCAAAGGATACAAACTGGGCTGAGACCCAGGATTCTTGTTTGTTACTTAACTATGACCTTGGGGGGAAACCCCTAGATATCTGAGCTAGGAGAAGAGCATTAGATGAAGGAAATGCTTAGTCTTTTTGATCAGGTGAGCACCACATGTCATCTGGGTGAGGACTGCAGAGGAGAAAAGAGCTGTTTCTGAGTCAAACGTTATCAGAGTATGGCTGCACACACCTATAATTAAAGAATTTGGGAGTGGAGACAGAAGGGGCAAGAGTCCAAGGCTGTATTGAGCCCTGTGTGGTTCTGTCTCAAAACCAACCAACCCACTGACCAACTAACCAAAGAAATGGAGAAATATGTCAGGACTCAAGCAACACAATGAAAAGCTTCTGGCCTGTATGGCGTCCATTATCCCATTCTTGTGTGGCACTCAGGATCAGGGCAGGGGAGCATTGGCTTTCCATGGACTGAGGAGGCAAGAGGGTAAGGTTGTGGTACAGTCTTCTGGGTCACAAGAGTCTGAACTCTCCTCAAGATAAGCCCTAGAGTTGGCATAATCTGTCAGTCATGATACAAGGCCCCAGAAGGTAGAGAGCTCCAGCACAGCGCTGCTAGGTAGTCACGTGGCTAACTCACCATTTCACTTCATAAATCATGTACTTCTTTTCCCACTTCCTCACCATGAGGCTGGCTACGATCCTCCTTCTTCAGCTTCCTGACTGCAGGTGCTACAGTCCGTGTATCTATACCTGGTTTCATGTATAACTTCTGCTACATTTAAGAGTATCCATACATGCAGCCGGGCGTGGTGGCGCACACCTGTAATCTCAGCACTTGGGAGGCAGAGGTAGGCAGATTTCTGAGTTCGAGGCCAGCCTGGTCTACAGAGTGAGTACCAGGACAGCAGCCAGGGCTACACAGAGAAACCCTGTCTCCAAAAACCAAAAAAAAAAAAAAAAAAAAAAAAAAAAGAAAAGAAAAAAAAAAAGAATATCCATACCTATCAATAAAGTTGAGATTATTCCTTTGTTAGTTGCAGTGCCAGCCTTCCTATATACCCTTTCCTGCATAATGAGGAGGACAGTCTAGGGCACAAATGAATCCCCTAAAAGCCCTAGCTGCATACTTGATGCATATTAGGTTCTTGACTCTTGTGCTTGTTTATGACAGGCAAGTACTCTATCACCAAGTTATAGGCCAAGCCCAGTTTTCCCTTCCATATCTGAATCCAGACTGGCTTGGGATGCTTAAAGCTCCTACCTTAAACTCAGAAGGACTGGGATTGCTCTTCCCTTTCTCACCCATCCTCGGTGGATTACATGTTGTGGATCTACTATATAAACCAGTGCTTGTCAAACTCTGATGTGTGAACCCATTGCCTGGGGGACTCCCACTAATCTGCAGATGTCTGGGGTTGGGGCGAGGCTGGGAATTATCCCTTCCCAGCAAGGTCAAGGGTTATGCTTAGATACTGACATCGGGTCATTCTTTCAGTAGTAGGAATTTAGACACAACTAAGTTCTATCACTTAAGATAAGGACCCTATAAAGGGTGCCAAAGACTGTTTCTTTAATTAACCTTTCCACTTTTGCTTCACTCAGCTTCAAAACCCACTAAGTGCAGAATACTAGCAGGGCTAGGCCAGAGGATATTTCTCTTGGTTTTGGAACCTCCTCCAGGAAGATCTTGCAACTACCCCTCTCTACCTCTTTTGGCTTTTTGATCTTACCTTTTCCCTCTGATGATAATTACCCTCTAATTAGCACCCACCACCATGTCATCTAAATAATTAACCTAAGTGCAGACTGCACCTCTGCCTGCCATCTTCAAACAAATGATAAAACAATATCCTAAGCTGCTGATTAAAAAGACAAAATTGGCCCAAATAGGTCATATATGTATACCATATATAGTGCAAGACTGGTTCCTTAGCATAAGTTAAGAGGCGATGGCCTGCTGTGAAGTCAGTCAGGCTGATACTGGGGAAACTGCAAATGCAAGAATGTAAGTTATGAACTTAGGATCAAAAGGAAAACAATTCAAGTGTTGAAAATCCACCTTAAATTCCTATTGGGAAGTGCTCATGTTTTTTATTTTTAAGAGGGTGGCAGAAGGGAGTGCCAAGGGCATCTAACCAAGGGCATGCTGGAGAAAAACTCTACTATTAACTTATCCTCTCAGTCAGAAGTTTTTATTTTTCCTTTTTAGCTTTGTTGGAAAAATCCATTGACTACAGTGGAGGGAGCTTGAAATTTGAGGAGTCTTTAAAAGCAAATCTGGCAGAAGAGGTTGTCTTTTCACTAAAAGCAATTAGTAGTTTTCTAATTTCTCAGATGAGTCTCCATTAGCTGCAAGGCCAATGACTGACCACTCACTTCTCCTAAGGGAAACTGTTTTAGAAAGCTATTTTCTCATTGAAGGTTTAAAATAAAACCTCTCCAAGTTTCTCAACCAGGTGATTCACTGACATGAAAAAAAGTCTCTGCAGAAGAAAACTTAAAAATACTCCGTCCATCATTCACTACCTTCTTGTCCGGGACTAGTTAGTTGAAAACCCAAACCAAAACAAACAATCCGTCCCCCCCAAACCAAAACTTTATTATGAACAATTTGAGACATAAATACTGGTATGATAGCATATGTGTACATATCCCACAGCTCCAACATCGAAGGACATCCTCAGTTAATTTATTCCCTTCTTTCCCAGTTTCCAGAGGCTTAGTCTAAAACAAAATAAACGTATTGGATCATTTTACCTATCAACACTTTAGTGTGTGTGTGTGTGTGTGTGTGTGTTTTAAATTTAAAGCCACATTACCGTAAGCACGTTCGATAAGGATGACGATAATTCCTTAGTAACATAAAATACTCGGGGAGCGGGGGTGGGGTGGGGGTGTGGGGTGTCATTGCTAACAGGTAGGGGACAGAACTCCGTAGTGGGGACTGAACAAGAAAGGAGAGAGAGGATGAAGTGGCCGGCTGAAGCGGATCCCGGCTGCGAGGAGACCAGCACCCGACTGCTCCAGGTTTCGCTGCTCGTTTACCTGCGTTGGCTCTCTCGCACCGTCAGACCAGGTCAAAGGCGGCCCCAAGTTCCCCGCCTCCAAGGTCCGGGCGGTGGCCCAGCAGGCTCGGCGCAGCTGCACAAGTCTCTGTCCCTAGACACCGGAGGGTCCCTGGAGGGGAAACGATTGACACAGCTGCCTGCACTGTGCCGCGAGCCTTCCCGCGCTGCACCTGCGTCTCGTCGCGTGGCTAGGAACTGGGACTGGCTCCGGAGTCGGTGAAGTCCAGCAGGCCCTTAGCCAGAACCTATACCGTTCGCCAGCTCCGGAACCGGGCTTTAGACACCAGGACCTTGCGGAAGAGAGAACTACAACTCCCGTCGGGCCACGCGGTCCGACCAATGGTGGTAGCCGGCGCGTGCGGGGCGCGGCGCCTGCGCGGCGGTTTGAGTAAGAGGCCGTACGATTGGCTGCGGAGTCGGGCGGCCGCGCGGGGCCTGTGGGAAGCGGAGTGACGGAGCGAGCGGCTGTTGGAGGAAGGAGGTGGGGGGCCGGGAGCGCAAATGGCGTTGAGATGGTTCAGGGCCCTGTTCAAACTCCAGCGCTGACCATTCACCGGCGGAGGCGGCGGCGCAGAAGGCGGCGGCGGCCCAGCGGGGGCACGTAGCGGGCTCGGCACCGGCGGCGGCCGCCAGGGAGGCCTAGGCCCTGTCCGGCCGGCGCGCCTGAGGTGGGGAGGGAAGTTGCGGGGCCGCCGCTCACCCCCCACCCCCCCTGTCGCCCGAGCTTCCTATTTACCGAAGCGGAGCCGCGGACTGTGACGGCAGCAGAGCCCCTCGCCCCTCTCGGTGGCACCGGTCGGCACTGGTCTCTCGCGCGGGGCTCCCGCGCCCGCCCGCGGGCCGTTGGGAGCCGGAGAGGCGGAGGCGGCCCGAGGCCAAAGCACCCGCCAGGCGCCGAGGGTAAGTGAGGTCTCGGGCGGCTGCCTAGGCCCGGAGTGAGTTGGGGCGGGTGGAGGCGGCAGGGGCGGCGCGAGGCTCGTTGCTCACCTGGCTTCTAAGGAAGTTGGGCACCGGAGGATCGCAAGAAACTCTTTCCCTTCCCACCTCTTAATTTTGCCTTTTGAGTTCTTCTCCGGCTACTTGATTTGACTTCTCTTTTCCAAACCCGGTCCGGTTGATTTGAGTCCCGAATTCTTTTTCCCCGTCGTCTCCTCCGCCTCTAGCCGTCACCGAGAGGCCTTGCTTCGGGGACTCGGTAGCAGAAGCTTCCGGGGCGTCCGAAGCGACATCCCTTTCCTAGGCTGTGGGGGTTGGGAGGAGAAAAGTTGCGTGAGTGTCCAGCCCGAGGGGTGTCTCGGCTCCAGCCTCCGGGCGCACTCGCAGCCTCAGGTGAGGGTTTCTGTTTGCCCATTCCACTCTCCTCTCTTTATTGAAGCCCCCCTAATGCATTACCTTGGGTGTCTTTCCTGGAAGTGGCTAGGTTTCTTTACAGCTTCAGTGTAAGGAGGTTGGTTGGTTGTTTTGTATACCCTTTCCCTAATTTAAATCGCAGTGCACTTCCATCAAAAGTCAGCTGGGCTTTGGGATGAAGCGAAGGCCTCCCAAATCGAAAACAATCAGTTGTGAACCTTCTTTTCCTTTTTAGTTAGGACTGTTGGTGAAATTTGAAGCCAGAACAAGATAGTGTGTCTGAAATGTGCGTAAAACGTCATGCCAAATATATATGCTGAATTTGTACATATGTTAAGCTTAGATAATGCCATCGCAGTAGTCTGCTGACTTTTTAAAATGGACGTTATGGAAAACAGTAAAAGCAATCACGTAACTCTTGTACTCATATCTCCTGGATTCTGTACATAATAACTCAACCATATTTTCTAATCAGTACGCTCCCCATTCCTTAATATTAAAAAAATCACTGATATTTCATCAATATTTAATGATGTTAATACATCAGCGAATATTTCTGAGACGTGATCTTTTAAAAATACAGTTGTCTTATTACTTAGCTCAGTATCATATATTCATTTGCAGATCTTAATCTTGCACAGTGAATGCTTTACTGTTTTTTACGGTGAGTTTTTCAGATGTCATAAAGAAGATCAAGTCTAGATTTTTTTTTTTTTTTGGCTTTAGTCAGCATTTTTAGATGATTGCCATGTATGTGTGCCCAAAACATTCCAACTTTGTTGGAATGTATATATGTGTGTAGGTCTGCGTGTCTGTAGTCAGCTTAAAGAAATGACTTTTCTTGCCTTTGGCAGCTGCCCAATTACACTTGGTTTTGTTTAATAGGCTATACTTAACAAGAAAGACAATGAAGCTTGTTAGTGTTCAGAACTACAAAATGGAAACTCTCTGAGGAAAGCTAAAATTTCTTTTAGCACAGATGTGTACGATGACTAAATTATTATTTTATCTGATCAGAGTTGTTTTCCTTTCAAACATTAGGGTGGTGGTGAGTTGTCTTCTGAATATTTGCTGAACTAAATTGGATAGTGATTCGTTAAGTTATAAGAACTTAATAGAAATACTAAAAGTGTAGCTCAAAAATATTTGAAAATATAAGTTAAATATTATTCTTATTGTAAGTTTCCAAGTAATGAAGATTTTCCAAGCCCTTAAGTAATTGCTTACCTTCCCCCTAGAATTGATAAATTGATATTTAAACTGCAGAAGGCCAAAGTGTTAAGAAATGGATAATGATTGATTGTGCTATAAAAGCACTATACCTTATATTTTTTAAAGTGTTTGATTTTTTTTTTTGACTTTTCTTGTAAAATTTTTTCAGTATATTTTTGGGTAAATCAGGTAAATGAGTTTGTAAATTGAAGAGGAAAATCAAGGCTATATATTTCTATTTTATAATAATAAATCATGTACCTTTGTAAAATGGAGTTCTCCAACTTCAGAAAGATGTTACTCAGCAATGAGATACAGGAAGTAGAAGAATGGTTTCTTGAGTTTAGGGAGATGACCATTGAAGGAGCTTTTTAAAGTCAGTTAAAATCACTTTAGTCTAAGAATCAGAATCTTTAAGCTTGGGTAGAAGCTACAGATTGTACTCTATGAGAAAATAAGTTTTTCTAACCCTTTATGAGGAGCTGTAAAAATGTCAAAGAACTAAGTTTGGCCAACTGACATTGTTTAGATCCTGGAAAACTTAATATATTGTGACTAAAGATTTTGTTTTTGGGTGTTTACACTATTCTGATTAAGTTGTGTATGAAGATATGGAATTTGCATGTTTTAAGTTAGATTTGTAGGTATTGCATTGTGAGTTGGTTAGTAGTAAGCTTTTTTTTTTTAAACATTGTAAGTTTCATATGAATATGTCCTTATTGTAAAAACAAGCCAAAACACCACCAAACCTGATGTATGGAAGTAAAGGATGGAAAACGAACCTCTTCAGCTCACTTATTCAGACTAGTTTCAAAGTTTGTGTGCTGAATGTTGAAAACTATATAAGGAAGTCCTAGGGTCTTATTTTTATAGAGTGCTTAAAACTTGTTAAAAATTTGCTGATTATATTTTCTTAAATTTCTTTTCACAGGGAATATGAAACAGGTGTCAAAATGACATCCAGATTTGGAAAAACTTACAGTAGGAAAGGAGGAAATGGCAGTTCAAAATTTGATGAAGTTTTTTCCAACAAACGGACTACTCTTAGTACAAAATGGGGTGAGACCACATTTATGGCTAAATTAGGGCAGAAGAGGCCCAATTTCAAACCAGATATTCAAGAAATTCCGAAGAAACCTAAAGTAGAAGAAGAAGATACTGGAGATCCCTTTGGTTTTGATAGTGATGATGAGTCTCTACCTGTTTCTTCAAAAAATTTAGCCCAGGGTAAGGGTTCATCTTACTCAGAATCTAGTGAGGCTGCTCAGCTGGAAGAAGTCACTTCTGTATTTGAAGCTAATAGCAAATGTAGTCATGTGGTGGGTGAAGACAGTTTTGCTTCCGACAGATGCTTACTTGTGGAGGATACTTTAATTGGGAAAGAGAAGAGCATAAGTAGAATTCCAGAAGACAACGCAAACAAAAGTAGTTGCACTAAGTTGCTAACTTCAGGTAAGTTTTGATGTTCCTATAAGCCAAGAAGGCCTTTTTAAAGCTACTTTTGTGATAATGAAATTCTAATTTATTACTTGTGTGCATGGAGTGTTTGGAAAAAAAGGGCAACTTTGTATAGTTGTTTCTTTCCATGTTTTTGTGGGTTCTAGAGATAAATGCAGGTTGCTAGGCTTGCGTTGCAAGCACCCCAACTGAGCCATCTCATTAGCACCCTAAAAGAGCCAAGTGCTTGATGGGCATTGTAGTGCTTGCTTTTAATTCCAGCTCTTAGGGGGCAGAGGCAGGTGGATCTACTAGAGTTAGACACCATGTGTGTACTGGGAACTGAACCTGGGTCCTTTGGAAGAGAAGCCAGTGCTCTTAACTGCTATATTATTTCTACAGTCCCCTTGTAAAAGAGCTTAAAACTTTAAAGAGTTGGAGGCCAGCCTGGTCTGCAAAATGAGTCCTGGACAGCTAGGGCTGTTAACAATGAGAAGCCGGGTCTTAAACAGCCCCACCCCACTCCCTTCCCCCAAAAAGTGTGTGTGTGATTACCACTTGTTTTTTTTTTTTCCTCCCTGCATTTATGATTAGTAGAGGATATTGATAAGTTTGTTTAGTGTGTGTGTGTGTATGTATATATATATGTATATATATATATATATATATACATACATATATGTATATATGTATGTATATATATGTATGTTGCCTGCATACCAGTTTGTGTGCTGTGCATGCCTGGTGCCTTCAGAAGCTAGGAGCTACTAGAGTTAGACACCATGTGTGTACTGGGAACTGAACCCAGGTCCTTTGGAAGAGAAGCCAGTGCTCTTAACTGCTGAATTATTTCTACAGTCCTCTTGTAAAAGAGCTTAAAACTTTAAAAGAGCTCAATCATATTTAAATTTTAATTAAAACAACATCTTAGAAATTTAGTATATTTTGGGAACAGTCTTTTATACCTTATATTTATTGGATAGTGTTTTTATAATACTGTAAATTGGTTGGCTACCTAGGGGGAATTTGTTACAGTCTTAATGTAAGATAGATCAAATAATATAATGGAGTGTGACTTGCATAGCCTTGTTAAAAAAAAAAACGCTGAGCTTTTTTTTCTACTTTTCTCACCTTTGGGTGAGAGTGAGCTAGCTTTTGTTGTCATTCCCTTGATCCTCTGGGCTAGTACTCATTTGGTTGTTGCCTTGTTCATATTTCTCCTAAAGCATTGTTCTTAAGTTAAGCTTAGATTTTCATAGGAAAACAAGTCAAAAGAAGCCTAAAATTGTTTCCAAATGAGCTTCTAAAATTTATCATATAAGCCCGGTCTGGTTTTGCATGCCTTTAATCCCAGCACTCAGGAGGCAGAGGCAGGTGGATTTCTGAGTTCGAGGCCAGCCTGGTCTACAAAGTGAGTTCCAGGATATTCAGGGCTATACAGAGAAACCCTGTCTCGACCCCCTCCCCCCAAAAAAAGTTATCATACAGATAAAATTTCTGAGCTCAACTGAATTTTTACTCAACTCTCCTCACTTTGTAAAGTTTGCAGAGATTATGTGACTTTCTAAGATCAGCTAGTAGCAAAATTGGAATGAATTTTTAAAAATTACTTTTAGGTTTATTATTTTATACGAGTTCTGCGTGCATTTATGTATATATACCATATGCATGCTTGCTGACCACCAAGGCTAGAAGAGGGCATCTAATTCCCCTGGAACTGGAGTTATAGACAGTTGGGAACTACAATGTGGGTTCTGGGAACTGGACCAGGTCCTCTGCAAGAGCAACCAGTGCACTTAACCACTGAATGAGATTTATTGATTGCCAAGATGTTGAGCCTACTATTTGAATTGTGTAGTATTTAAATTGCTGGTTCTTACTGATTCCAGATAGTTGTTTTACATAGGAGGTAGGTGGCCTGTAGAAGAAGAGTGTAGGTGGCTAGTTGTTAAATTGTCCTGGAGGACCAAGGGATTATGGGGAATAATACTGCAGAATGAGTTTGTTTATTCATTTTCCCCTTTTCATTGACTTTCTGAAGATGGAACCTCTGGCAACTCCTATAGGGTAGGAAGCAAACTTGAAGTGTCTTTAATTTTAATTTTTGTAATGCTGTTAGCCTATTCTAAATGCGTACAAATCAGTTATTTTTATAAGCCATGTATAAGTTCATGTATTTATAAGTTGGTTCTGTAATAGAGAATGCTTTTGGGCTTTTTAGATTTTCTTTTCTTTTTTTTTTTTTTTTTTTCATTTTTTGAGACAGGGTTTCTCTGTATAGCCCTGGCTGTCCTGGAACTCACTTTATAGACCAGGCTGGCCTTGAACTCAGAAATCCACCTGCCTCTGCCTCCCAAGTGCTGGGATTAAAAGCGTGCGCTACCATGCCCGGCTAGATTTTCTTTTCGTTGCCTTTTCATCTAAACTTTTGGTTTTTTTTTGGTTTTTTTGAGACAGGGTTTCTCTGTGTAGCCCTGGCTGTCCTGGAACTCATTCTGTAGACCAGGTTGCCCTCGAACTCAGAAATCTGCCTCCCTCTGCCTCCAAGTGCTGGGATTAAAGGCGTTCGCCACCACTCCCAGTTTGGGATTTCTTGATTTTTGCATTTTTGTCATGTTGTCAGTGTCCTTAATTTTACTCTGAAAACTATTAAAAATTTTATCAACAACTTGTTCAAAGTATGTAGATGCACTTGTTCAACGTGTGCAGGTTTAAGTTGCATTGTAACTTTTCAGTGAGATATTTGTTCAATTACTGGTTTCTGCAGAGGAATTATTTCACACCAATGAGAAAAGCTTATCCAAGCTTAAGAGTTTTATCATTTTTTTCTAATAGTACATATTAAGTACATGTTTTCTTCTGTAAAGAATTATGTCATTTTTTTAAGATTTATTTATTTATCATATGTAAGTACACTGTTGCTGTCTTCAGACACACCAGAAGAGGGCGTCAGATCTCATTATAGATGGTTGTGAGCCACCATGTGGTTGCTGGGATTTGAATTCAGGACCTTTGGAGGAGCAGTCAGTGCTCTTACCCGCTGAGCCATCTCACCAGCCCCTTATGTCATTTTTTTGATTCCATCTCTGGGAACCACATAGTAGGAGAGAATGGACTCCTGCAGGTTGTCTTTGGACCTCTGTACATTCAATGTGTACAATGACTTGTGTGTCCCCACATGTGTGCTTACTCACATAGAAATAAATGAGTAAGTGTAATAATAAGTTTTAAAAACATCAGCAGTTGCCATTTTGTAAGTAGATGCTTAATAGATAAGGAAAAGAGTAGAAAGTACTACAAACTATGTCTAAGAACTCTAGGGAAAGGTTGAGTTATTAAAGTACTCAAAACAAGACCCCAAATTTTCCACTTTCTGAAAAATAGTGAAAGAACCTTGGGTATTCAGTAGTTGATATATGGCAGGACTTGTTGTCTCTCCTTGTGAATGTTGTGGGTTGTTCTGATGCTACTTGTATTCTGATGTTAATTCTACGTCCTCAGAAGAGGTTGCCCAGGAGCTGTGTGATCTCTCCTGAACCTTATTCCCATTTTAACTGGTCAATAAAAGCTAGAGCCTGTGATTGGGCAGTGGCAGGGAAGGAGGAGGACTGAAGAAGAGATGAGGAAGCCAAGATGGACCAGAACCACGTGGCCAGGAGAAAGCACAGGTAGCAAAGGGTCTTATAGCTGGGGAATAAGTTAGTATAGTGTTAGATCTGCCCAATCTAGGCTTATAGCTTATAATTGTAATAATTGGATTGTGGTGGTTTTTTTTTTTTTTTTTTCGAGACAGGGTTTCTCTGTGTCACCCTGGCTTTCCTGGAACTCACTCTGTAGACCAGGTTGGCCTCGAACTCAGAAATCCGCCTGCCTCTGCCTCCCAGGTGCTGGGATTCGGTTGGTTTTTTAAACTAGTCAATTCTTAGACAGGTGTGGCATTAAAATGACTGAACAGGAGCTAGAGTTCATCTTTTTGAGGTATCAGTATATTATGAATCATTTTACTTGACCTTTTATATTTTATTATGATTTTTAAAAGACACAGTCTCACTATATAGCCCTAGTTGTTCTGGTAATCACTGCGTAGACTAGGATTTGGCCTCTGCCTTCTGAATGTTGGGGTTAAAGGAAGCACATCCATGCCTGGCTTAAGATTTATCTTTAATTATGTTTATGTGTCTGTCTGTCTGTGTTGTTATGTGCACATGAGTGCAGGTGCCAGAGGCATTGGATCCTTTGGAGCTTGAGTTATAGGCAGTTGAGCTATCTGACACAGATACTGGGAACTGAACTCAAGTCCTCTGGGAGAGTAATAGTCACCTTTCCAGACTCCCCCCACTTTTTTTTTTTAAACATAAATATGTTTGTGTGTGCACATGAGCATTAGAATATGGAAGTTAGAGTACATTATTTTGGAGTCAGTTCCGTCTTTCAACCATGTATTCCAGCAAATGTATTCACTGTCAGGCTTGTATGACAAGCACTTCAACAAGCTAACTCGTCTTACCCACTGGAGTGAGGGGTTGTTTTGCTGAGACAGGCTTTGTATATCCTAGACTGGACTTGTGGACACTGTGAACAAGGATGGCCTTGGGCTTCTGATCTCCAGCCCCCACTTTTTGTAAATGTGAAGATTCAAGGCGCTCTCCACCATACCTGGGTTTTTTTTGGTGTTGGTTATTGAACCAGAGCCTTTTGTATGCTAGCAGGCACTATACTACCAATTCCTGCTAGTATTCAAGTTTGGAATCCGGGACTGTGCATTAAAACGTTATTTATTATTTATACTGGGTGGTGTGCACCTTTAATCTCAGCACTTGGGAGGCAGAGGCAGGTGGATTTTTGAGTTCAAGGCCAGGCTGGTCTGAATGAGCTCCAGGACAGCCCGGGCTATACAACGAAACCCTGTCTAGAAAAAGCCTATGTACCCTATGTGGGCAGTGTCTGTAGAGAGCAGAATAGGGTGTTGGATCCCCTGGGACTGGAGTTCTAGTCGATTGTGGGTGCTGGGGCTTCTGGAAGAGTAACCAGTACCTCTGAACCATTTGCTTACCCCAAAGATACTTTTAAAAAGGTTGCTTTTGCTTTTTATGTGGGGTTACTTCTGTTTCTCCTCTTTGTTAATCTGGACTCTTGAAAAAATTATGTAGAGACTTAAATTTCTGCTTGGCATACTTTCTATGCCAGCCAGCTGGAATTCAGTCTACATATCCTGCCAAATATTGAGATAACCATAGCATAGGCTCTTAATTTGCATGGTTGGTTTCATAGCCAATAAATTTTTTTCGTTTGCTTAAAGCTGTATTGAGTGTGTGAGCTTTCTGGGGGGTATTATCAGGACATTCTGAGATTTGATTTTAGAACCAAAGGTGTTTTTCAGGAAAGGGGAATGAATAGTTCTACTTTTGACAGTTTTAAAGTGGGCTGAAGAGGTGGCTCAGGGGTTAAGGATGCATATGGCTCTTGGAGAAGACCTGTGTAGCTTCCAGCACCTACCAGTGATTACAGTCCCAGGGGAACCAAACATCTCTGGCCTCTGTGAGCACCTGCACTCTTGTTTATTTACCCACACAGAAGGATATAATATGAACATATTTTTTTAAAGAAACATGAGCTACAAACTTATCTGAGGTGATAGTCTTAATAATATCAGGAAGTTAGTTATTTGCCTATAGGTAGTGAGTGTTTGTATAAAATGTACTTGTCATTTTTCAAGTTTTATGAAAAGTAGTTAAGAAATCTGTTTCTAGTTCCAGCTTTGTGCTAAGCCTTTTATATTTCATAGCCTTGTAAAGCTGGCTTAATTCATATTATATAAAGTGTAAAGCATCATTCAGAAGTTGGATAACTTGAATTAAATGGAATAGTTGTGAAACACCCAAATTGCTCTTTTCATATTATAGTCTGGTATTGTTATATTCTGGTAGGGATGAACTTAACAGGATTTTAGAATAAAACAGCTGTCATAAGATAGATTTTTAATTTAAAATTTATTTTTTATTTTTTATTTTTGGTTTTTCAAGACAGGGTTTCTGTGTGTAGCCCTGGGTGTCCTGGAACTCACTTTGTAGACGAGGCTGGCCTCAAATTCAGAAATTTGAGGCCAGCCTGTGCCTCCCAAGTGCTGGGATTAATGGCATGTGTCATCACTGCCCAGTTCATAAAATAGATTTTATCTTGATGTTGAAGTGAATTACAAGTTCTCATTTTTTTTCTATTTAAGTAATTTTTAAAAAAAGACTTATTTATTTTATTTGTGTGGGTAGTTTGCCTGGCATATACATGTGCACCGTGTGTTTGCCTGGTGCCATGGATTCCCTGGACTACAGTTAAAGACAGTTGTAAGCTACCATGTGAGTGCTGAGAATTGTGCCTGGGTCCTTTAGAGGAACATCCGGTGTTCCTAACCACTGAGCTATTTCTCCAGCTCCTATTTTTTTGGGGGAGGGGGCAAAATAAGGCCAGAGTTTTTAATACTTACCGAATAAAATGGATCTTATTTATGTAGTTAATAAATACCTTTTTTTGTGTGTGCTGTATACAAACAACAGTATGCAAATTTTGTGGTAGATTTTTACATGCTTTTGTTTGTTTTTGCAGTTGCTGGAGATTGTATTCAGGGTCCTCTACATCCAGCCACATCCCCAGTTGCCCTCATTTACTAAGTAGATTTTGATCTCTGTCTTATTTCTGTCTCGAGGCTAGTACAGGCTGTCCTCATATTGAAGACATACCTGAAAATGATCCTCCTGCCTCTGCCTCCCAAGTACAAAGGATTATAGCAGGTGCCATCATCCTTTTATTTCTTATCTCTGCCATCATTTCTCCCAGCCCTTCAAGGAAAGCCAAGGTTGTTCTCAAAGGTCAGACAGGAGTGCAGGAGGCCATTAGCAAGTTTTCCCTCACATCCAAGAGAATACCCGCTTTGTGGTAATTAATGAAATTGTAAACATAACTGTCCTCCTGTATGCTTTTTAGGAGGTGTACCATGGACTTGTGCTGGTCATGAATAACTACTTTTAGCACAATGAGATTTTTTATTATAGTACTTCACAGGACAATTGTGCCCCCCCCCCCCCATATATATATTCTAGTCCCTTAGACTTAGAGCCATGAACAACCACACCTGGTTTTTGAGAGGGAGATCAAGGATGGAGCTTAAATAAGCAGCATTGATTTGAAATAATACATGTGAGACTACGTATAAAAATATTTGAACATGAAGTCATTAAATATTTGAATTGAGCTGTGAAAAAAGTTCCTATACCTATAGGGTGGAGAAAAGAAACTAAAAAAGAAAGATAATATGAAACAGCCAGAGCTATTGAAGGCTCAACTTAGTTGAATTGGATTTGTTGATATAAAAGTTAAATAAATGAGGGTTTCACAGAATGGTTGTAGTGGCCTGAGGATTGAGAAAATTCACATATGTAAGTGTACATGTTTTAAACAGAGGAACTGGGACAGCTGGGAACAGATGGCATGCTCAAATTAGATAATATGAGAAGGGTTTATTTACAAAGGTATAGGAGGGATATAGGAAAATCATGGGAGATGAGGCCTCATCCTTGGTTCTTCAAAGTGAAGCTATTATTACCCTGACTCAAATGAATTAGGACTTGAAGAAGCCTGCTTTATAAGGAGCTGAATCTTTCTGTTGAGGACCTAATTATGTTGTCTCAGGGACAGCAGCTCCCTCCTGATAGAACCCTGTGTCAGCCTAAAGATAAGGGCTGTTTTGTTGATTGGAATGATAGGAAGTTGGTCTAATTTTAGCCATTCTGTATAGTAGGCCTGCTAGTGGTTGTGCTGGTAATGTGGTGGTGGTGGTGGTGGTGATTATAATAATGATAACAATAATGATATAATAAATTTTATATGTAATTCCAGCTCCTAAGTGCTGGATTATAGATAGGCTGTTTTGCTCAGTTTTTGAGAAGTATTATTGAAATGACTTTTGGTTTCTCTACCTAGAGCCTGTTGTTACGCATTGTACATTGAGTTACATCTCTAATCCTCATTTATTTACTATATTATCTTTAAAATGACATATAATCTTGTGTTTCACTAGAGTATTTCATATGCTAGTTAAAAGAAGATGCTTTACCTTTCAAATTTTGATGTAAAGTCGATTGAGGAAATTGGGAGGTTTTTAATTTTTTTGAAACAGTCTCTAACCAAGGCTGACTTCAGATTCCTCTATAGCAGAAAATGACCTTGAATTTCTTATCCTCCTATCCCCATCCGGAGCGCTAACATTAAACTCAGGTACCACTCTGCCTGTATTGATTCAGTGCTTGAACTTGAACCAAGGGCTTGATACGTGCTAGGCAAGCTATCAACTAAGTTATATCCCCAGCTCCTAGTTCACAAATAATAGTTCATTCTCTGTCTTTTTAGGTACTTATGGTTGATATATCCACATGTTCTTTCCACAGTGAAAAGTGTTTTCCTTCAGATTTCATGAATACTTTTTTTTTTAATTAGGTATTTTCTTCATTTACCAGATTTCATATATACTTTCTATTTCTTTTTTGGAACTTGAACCTAAGACCTTGCATTCTGTCATTGAACTATTCCCCTAACCTTAGCTTGTATACTGTGTATGACCCTAAAAACCTAAATATGTGCTGCCTGTAGTAGCATGATTATAATGCTAGCATTTAGGACAGCAAGGTGGGGGCAATCTCTAATTGGAAATTAGTCCAGGTTACATAGTTCCTCGGCAGTCTTGGTTACGCAGTGAGGTCTTGTTTCAAAAAATACACACAATGTGAGATATAAAATACTGCAATGTGGGGCTGGTGAGATGGCTCAGTGGGTAAGAGCACCCGACTGCTCTTCCAAAGGTCTGGAGTTCAAATCCCAGCAACCACATGGTGGCTCACAACCATCTGTAACGAGATCTGACTCCCTCTTCTGGAGTGTCTGAAGACAGCTACAGTGTACTTACATATAATAAATAAATAAATAAATAATAATAAAATACTGGAATGTATATGCATGTGTATGTGGATCATGCTTTTAGTACATTAAAGTACTACATTTTAGTACATTAAAGGATACTTTTAGGATGTGCATTGCTCAGTATTTGTAGATAGATACACTTTGTTCTTTTTAGCAGGCTCATAGTTTCCCATTGTGTAGGTGTACTTGAACTGCCCTGTGTTTTTGTTTTCTTGTTGCAAGTAAATGTTGCATTGAACATCTTTGTAAGTTTTTGAGTACCATGTCACCTGTGTTAGTATACTGGTAGGAATTATTTCTTAAAGTAATTTTGGAAGGGCATATATGTTTTATTAAAGTTTTATTTTTATTACTTTAAATTATATGTAGGTATATGTGTCTGCATTTGGGTTTGGGTATGTGCATATAAGTACAAGTGTCAAGGAGGCCAAAAGCATAGGACCCCTTGCAGTTGAAATTAGAGGTGGTTCTGAGTCACCTGATTTATGTTGGGGTTAGAATTTGGGTCCTTAGGAAGAGCAGCAAGGGCTCCTATGCTGGACCATCTCTCTAGCCCTGGATGTATACAGCTTAAATTTTAATTGATAATGCCACATTTCTTGCTAATAGTATGCATCCTCTTTCCCAAACTTGGTATCACCCTTCTCCTCTCAAACTTTGTACCTAGCTATGTAAAGGTAGAAAAATAGCTGCTACTTGTTTTTGTTGTTGTTGTTTTATGTTGGATTGTTTTCACTTTAGAATATATAGTATCTTTTACACATTTTTACTTGCCCTTGTTTTATAATAGTATTGGCTAGAATCTTCCTACTTAGCCCCTTTCTCAGCCAGCCACTACAGCTCTCCCTAGAATGACAGTATATTGTTAATTGTTGTAGCTTTTTATGTATATACTGTACAGTTATATTGTAAAGAATGGATTTGGTTCAATTTCTGAGCATAAAATTTAAGATCCTAGAATCTTATATAGTATTATCTTGTAATGAACTAAAGGCTGACTGTTGTTTGTTTTGTTTGTTTTTTGGGTTTTCAAGGCAGGGTTTCTCACTTTGTAGACCAGGCTGGCCTCGAACTCAGAAATCCGCCTGCCTCTGCCTCCCGAGTGCTGGGATTAAAGGCGTGCCCGGCTAAGGCTGACAGTTTTTAAGGAGCTTTAGGATACATAGTGTTTACTAGGTAGATGCAACCAGGATTAGAGGGTTGAGACTTTCAGAGATACTCCTACCTGAAACCTCTTAAAGAAGGGAAGAGGGAAGCCAGGAAGCAGAGGCCCGCGGATTTCTGAGTTCGAGGCCAGCCTGGTCTACAGAGTGAGTTCCAGGACAGCCAGGGCTATACAGAGAAACCCTGTCTCCAGAAAAACCAAAACCAAAACAACCCCCCCCCCCAAAAAAAAAAAAAACAACAAGGAAGAGAAGAGGGAACAAGGGCTAAGTTGATTACTTGTGGCAGAAGAGCCATCATGAAAACCATAAAGGACAGCTTTTTAGAGCGCTTCCAGATAACTGATCATGAGGTTTCCGGGAGGATGATACAGCCTTTCCCTTATGCCTTGTTCATTTTTCTTTCTGGCTCTATTTACTTGTTTACTTACTTAGGGTTTATGAGACAGGGTCCCATGTAGCCCAGAAGGCTCTGGAGTTTGTTATGTTGCCAAGGATAACTATAAACTTCCAATCATTCTGTCTTCACCTTTCAGGTGCCACTATACCCAGCAACTATTTTCTTCTCCTAATGGATGATTTGTTTAGAAACAGGACTTCCTGTATAAAATTAAGAATTTGTTAAGTAAAAGTGGTCATTTAATTTCTCTTAGAGAATGTGAGAGTTGAGACAGAGTCTATGTAACATGCTGGCTTTGAATTCATAATCCTGGTTCATTTGCCCAGCCTTGTGAGGGTTAGTGACTGGTTTTTTTTTTTTCGAGACAGGGTTTCTCTGTATAGCCCTGGCTGTCCTGGAACTCACTTTGTAGACCAGGCTGGCCTCGAACTCAGAAATCCGCCTGCCTCTGCCTCCCGAGTGCTGGGATTAAAGGCTTGCGCTACCACGCCCGGCTTTAGTGTCTGGTTTTATTGTATTGTGTTACATATGCCTTGTTCGGTTGATGACCCTGGGAGGAGGAGGTGGTGGGTTTGTGGGGTGGACCTGGAAGGAGATGTAGGATGAAGGGACTGAGAGAAAGGGAAGGAGGGGAAGTTGCAGTCAAGATGTATTGTATGAAAGAATAAAATAAAATAAAAAAAAAACCAAAAATATCTAGCCGTCATACTGCCCGCCCCAACCCCTTTGGTAAATGGATATTCTCTACAAATGGGTTTATCTGTTAGGAAACTGGGTTTTGATGTGGGAGGGCAGTTGAAAAGCAATTGTAAGCCGGGTGGGGTGGCGCACGACTTTAATCCCAGCACTCGGGAGGCAGAGGCAGGCGGATTTCTGAGTTCGAGGCCAGCCTGGTCTACAAAGTGAGTTCCAGGACAGCCAGGGCTATACAGAGAAACCCTGACTCTAAAAAAACAAAAAACAAACAAAAAAAGCAATTGTAATATGTAATTTTGGATAAGATGGTGATAACCTTTCAAAAGCAAGTTAAGATTTTTTTGCTGTTGGAAAGTTAAGTAATAGAGGATAGGACACAATAAAATGCTGTGGAGACAGCATTAAAATGTGTCCTTGGTCAGTTTTTCTTTTGTAGAACTCGGTTGATTAAATTCGCTTTTCTGTAAAACTATCTACTGTTTTAGAAGTTTAAAAAATGTACTTGAGTAATAATTCACTTTTGCTTTTGCTATATATAATTTGTGGATTGTTTGCTGTTACTGTATACTATTTCCTTACTGAATAATGCATACTGAAACTACTCCCTTACAGAACTCCTTATCACTCTTCCTTCTTACAAGTTTACAAAGATAGGCTACAGCAGCAGTTACTGCTTAAATCACCTGAAAGGTACTTCTAAAATGTATAACTACAACACACATAGGAGAAATGAGGGCAATAAACTTAAAATAGTAAACTATAATGAAGTTTAACTTTAGATCTGTTTTGTTGTTGTTGTTTTTGTTCTTTTTTTTTTTTTTTTCCTGATACGGTTTCTCTGTATAGCCCTGGCTGTCCAGGAACTCACTTTGTAGACCAGGCTGGCCTCGAACTCAGAAATCCACCTGCCTCTGCCTCCCGAGTGCTGGGATCAAAGGTGTGCCCCACCACGCCCGGCTAGATCTGTTTTTAAATTAGAATAATGTTTACACCTAAAACAGAAAGTCATTTTTGAGAAATTAAGATAGTAGAAGCCTGCTATTATGCACATGAAGCAGGAAGATTACTAGTTTGAGGCTATCTTGGGTTCAAAAGGGAACCCTGTTTAGGAAAACAAAAATAAGCTGTGTGTGTTAGCATGTCTTTAATTCCAGCAGAGGCAGGTGGATCTATATGATTTTAGGGCCAGCATGATTTATAGCAAGTTGTAGGCCAGTCAGTGCTACATAGTGAAAACCTTTCTCAAAATGAAAACATACTACAACCCCATTAACTACCCCCCTCCAAAGTCCCCTCAGTGGAAGGCTATACAGCTATAAAAATGAGTTGAAGATTGGAGAGGTGGTTCCCAGCATCATGGAACATGTGTACCCACGTATATACTAATAAATAAACATGAGGTGTAGTATAGCTTAGTACATCTTAGACATGTTAGGTAAGTGCTCTAACTAGAGTTAAATTAGTTCACTCCTCTCTTTTCTTTTTCTTTTAAATCAGTGCCTTAAGTTTCCCAGGATTGTAATTAACTTTGTATCTTCTTGCTGAGATTACAGGCCTGTGACACAGTTAAATTATATTTAAACTCATTGAGTAGCATCAAAAATTATATAGTGAATTTATCCATATAAAACATTGCTTTTGGCTGTATTTGCAAGTGTGTTCTTTAAGACTTGTAAATAAGGAGAGTGTTGTGGCATATGACTTTAATCTCAGCACTTGGAAGGTGCAGGCAGGCAGATCTCTTGTAAGTTTGAGGCCAGTCTGGTCTACATCATGAGTTCCAGGATAGAGTTACATAGTGAGACCCTATCTCAAAACAAAACAAAAGATTTATTTGTAAATTGTTTTTCTTAGATTTAGATGTATTTTTCTTGAGGCAATATTTTATTTGGCATAGAGTAAATATTTGCCAGTGCTTACCCATTAATTAATGTTCAGGGAATCCATGATATTAGTTTGAGTCATATTGCTGCCTTTTACTTGGAGGGTAAAAAAGTAATTACTTAACCGGGCAGTGGTAGCGCATGCCTTTAATCTCAGCACTTGGGAGGCAGAGGCAGGCCAACTTCTGAGTTCGAGGCCAACCTGGTCTACAGAGTGAGTTTCAGGACAGCCAGGGCTACACAGAGAAACCCTGTCTCGAAAAACCAAAAAAAAAAAAAAAAAAAAGTAATTACTTCTGATGTTAAAAAATTTAAGGCAACAAAAATGAAATTCTCACATATAAAGTAGTCATTTTAAGTTTGCAGTACTCGTTGATATTCATAAATAGGCACTATACACTACATAGGTACCAGATCCACTGTTAAGAAATTATGTGGCTTTTAGGATTATATGAAATATAGAAATAACTAGAAAAGCTTGTGGTAGGCAGGTTTCTAGACAAAATTAACATACTGTATAAACAGTCCTATTTCAGGTAAGTACAAATGCCCCTTAAAGGCATGTGACTCAATGTTAAATATGTTTGAGTTCTACTAAATTTAAGCATTGTTACTTGAAAGCATAAATGTCATTTAATGTTATCCTCAGTTGATTCAGTTTCTTAATTGTAAAATCTCTTCTGAGTTCAGCATAACAGTTTTAAGAGGCTTGGGTGTCCAGGGACAGGCTACTAGAAGACATGGCAGCTGTACCTACTGACAGTAGGAGAGTCTAATGTGTAAACTTTTTTGTTTTTTATTTCAAGATTATTTTATACTGGGGCTGGTGAGATGGCTCAGTTGGTAAGAGCACCCGACTGCTCTTCCGAAGGTCCGGAGTTCAAATCCCAGCAACCACATGGTGGCTCACAACCATCTGTAACAAGATCTGACGCCCTCTTCTGGAGTGTCTGAAGACAGCTACAGTGTACTTACATAGAGTAAATAATTAAATTAAAAAAAAAAAAAAAAAAAAGATTATTTTATACTACTGTTCAGATAGCCCTGCTATTTGTTAATTTGCATAGTGATGACATTTATGTTTTTAACCGGACATATTTTTCATTTTTGTAGATAAAGTGGAGAATTTTAGTGAAGAACATGAAAAAAATAGTCACCACTTTCACAAAAATGCTGAAGATAGTACTAAGAAACCCAATGCAGAAACCGCAGTGGCTTCTGAATATAAAGCTGATGAAACTAAAGAAACAAATGATACTTGGAACTCCCAGTCTGGAAAAAGAACAGAGTCTCCATCTGAAAGTTGTCCAGTCAAAGGATCTGTAAGAACTGGTTTATATGAATGGGATAATGATTTTGAAGATATCAGGTCAGAAGACTGTATTTTAAGTTTGGATAATGAGTCTCTTTTGGAGATGAAAGACGAGGATTTAAAAAATCGGATTGGAGGATTGGAAAATCTAAATGAAACCTTTGAAGAAGATATCATACAAAGTGTTCTTAGGCCAAGCAACTGTAGGACGTACTGTAGGGCCAATAAAGCGAGATCCTCACAGGGAGCATCAAATTTTGATAAGCTAATGGATGGCACCAGTCAGTCCTTAGCCAAAGCAAACAGTGAATCAAGTAAAGATGGCCTGAATCAGGCAAAGAAAGGTAGTGCAAGTTGTGGGACCAGTTTTCGAGGAACAGTTGGACGGACTAGAGATTACACTGTTTTACATCCATCTTGCTTGTCAGTGTGTAATGTTACCATCCAGGATACTATGGAACGGAGTATGGATGAGTTCACCGCATCCACTCCTGCAGATTTAGGAGAGGCTGGCCGGCTCAGAAAAAAGGCAGATATTGCAACCTCCAAGACCACTACTAGATTTCGACCTAGTAATACTAAATCCAAAAAGGATGTTAAACTTGAATTTTTTGGTTTTGAAGATCATGATGAGACAGGAGGTGATGAAGGGGGTTCTGGAAGTTCTAATTACAAAATTAAATATTTTGGCTTTGACGATCTCAGCGAAAGTGAAGATGATGATGATGACGACTGTCAAGTGGAAAGAAAGAAAGACAAAAAAAGAACTAAAACAGCTCCATCACCTTCCCAGCAGCCTCCTCCTGAAAGCAGCGACAATTCCCAGGATAGTCAGTCTAGTACTAATAATGCAGGTAAGAATTGTAAGATGTATATATAATAAAAAATAATATGTATTTAATATATAAAATTTTCTCAGGCTTTAATTAAAGGGTAGGCTCTTTCCTAAATATTCCATTTTAGTTTGAAATATATAAAATTTATTTTTAATTACATGTTGATGTGTGTGCCTGCATGTGGCTATATGCATGTGAGTTCAGGGTTCCAAACCCAATTCAAATTGCATGTAAGTAAGCTCTCCCACTGAAATATAACCCTAGGCTAGCATATGGTAATTTATGTGATAATTTTATACTATTGAGTCTTTGGGACAGAGATACCAAACATCTTGTTTTAGTTTTGAAAATCCAAATGTAATACAGACATAAGGATTGATTTTTTTAGGACATTTAGAACTGTACTGATAACAGATGGTTTTATGAGGGAAATACTCAAAAGAAATTAATTAAACCCTTTGGAAGTAGCACAAAACTTGAAAAAAATTGAAACATTCTCAAAGCCTCAAATTGTGGTCTCATAGGATTGGAAAGTACTAGTAGGTAAGGATTCTCTCAGTTCTCTCAATTCTCTCTCTCTTTGTCTCTCTCTTTCTCTCTCTTTTTTGTTTTCGAGGCAGGGTTTCTCTGTGTATCCCTGGCTGTCCTGGAACTCACTCTGTAGACCAGGCTGGCCTCAAACTCAGAAATCCGCCTGCCTCTGCCTCCTGAGTGCTGGGATTAAAGGTGTGCACCACCACTGCTCACAGTATTCTCTTTTAATAATAAAATTTGTCTCAAGATTGTAGGCTCAATGATAAGGTCCTCTTAGTGGTTGAGTCTCTAGTGAGAGCTAGGTCTATTTTTGTATCTTGGAGCAATAGAACTTAAATTCTGGAGTATGAAACGTTAAGACTCACTTTGAGAAATGAAGTTGATATTGAATAACATTTGAAAACTATAAGACTACTTGAATGAGAAACACCAAGTTACAGGTCAGTCTTGATATAACGTGTGAACCAGCAGTCATTTTTAGAAGATGAGGTTCTCTTCCTTCTAAATTAGAAGAAAATGTTTATAACCATTTGAGAAGTAATCTAATCCTTCAGTAGTTTTTATGTGAAGACTCACAGGTCATTGAACTACATTGTACTAGCCAAGGATAGCTATCTTGGTTGTTTCTTTGCCTCCTGACTCAGCCTCCCAAGTGCTAGGATTAGGACTGTGCACCACTCCCAAAGATTGTGCTTTTTAAAATTTTGTCCTCTTTGGAACTGGAGAGATGGCTCAGTGGTTACGTGTGTTTGTTGTTCTTAGTTCCCAGCACCCACATAGTGGTTCATAACTTCAGTTCCAGAGAATCTGATGCCTTACCATCTCTGCAGTCTCCCCAGGCAGGCTCATATACCTATACCGGACGGTTTTGTGCACTGTGTATTCAGATGCTGATTTCTATGCCTAGACATCTGCAGTCTGGACAATGGCATGGCCAAGCATCTCCGGTCTTAATGTTATGTAAAAGTTGTTTCCCATCACCTCTGATTGGGTAATAAAGAGCTGATCAGCTAGTTAGCTGCTCAGAAATAGGGCAGGACTTCCTATTCCAGTCCTGGAAAGAGACTAGAGAGGAGAGAGGGAGAAGATGTGGAGAGACCATGTGGATAAACCAGGAGGATTCTCCATTGAGGTCTCTTGAGAGAGCAGCCATGAGGACAAACATGGACTAGAGTGAGCCAAGGCAAGACTCAGATGTAGGTAAAGGACCACATAGCTGGGAAGTATACAGCATAACCAGGTTAGATAGAATAGCTCTGAACCTGCCCAGCTTAGTGCTTGAAGCTTGTTAATAAAAATACCAGGTCTCTCTGTCTTTTATTCAGGAGCTAAAATGGGCTAGAGTGGGCCCTGCAGTTATATGAGAACAAAAGGGGTGTAAGAACATCCCCCCAAAGAATTAGTTATGCAAAACACTCATATATAAATCTTTAAAAAACTTTTTAGAGTAGTTATCTTTGTTTAGAAGCCATCCAGTGAATTCCAGGCCAGCTAATTATAAGCACCCATTCTCAGTAAAAGAGAAAATGTTTGATTTTTTGCTGATAGTACAAAAATACAACTAGAAAAGATATGTAATAGGTTTTGAAGTAAGAGAATAGGGTTAGAGTACTTCATCAACCACTACTATTTTTAATCCTTTATTATTTTCTCCAACATTAATGTTTTTAAAAAACCTTGTGTTTTCTGATAACTTGAAACACTGGAAAGCTAGCTAGTTTTGATTACCATTTCAGAAAACTTGGATTTTACAGAGGACTTGCCTGGTGTGCCTGAGAGTGTGAAGAAGCCCATAAGTAAACAAGGAGATAAATCCAAGGAAAATACCAGAAAGATTTTTAGTGGCCCCAAACGGGTAAGTAAAGCATTAACACTGGTGTTTTTTTTTAATAAAAATGTGTGTGTGTGTGTGTGTGTGTGTGTGTGTGTGTGTGTGTGTGTATGTATACATATATTTATCATTAGAGGGCTCAACCCTTAACTTTTTATTGGGAAGTTACCAATGAGCCATTGTGACATTGTTTATCTCAGGATATCTGTAAATCTTTAAAAAAAACCATATATATATTTTTTTTACGATGATATATATACATATATATATATATCATTGTAAAAAATGTAATCATATGTCTAAATATGGCATTAAAAATAATTTTTCTGGGCTGGAGAGATGGCTCAGTGGTTAAGAGCACCGTCTGTTTTTCCAGAGGTCCTGAATTCAATTCCCAGCAACCAGGTAGTGGCTCACAACTGTTTATAATGTGATCTGATGCCCTCTTCTGGGGTGTCTGAAGACAGCGACAGTGTACTCACTTACATAAAATAAATAAATCTTTAAAAAAATAATTTTTCCATGCTCTAAAATACTGGTTGTTTAAACTGACATGAGGCTGGTTGGGAGCTGAGACTTTTTGCTTTTCTGTCTTGTAATAGTATTCTGCCACATGTCACTAGTCTAGAAAAAGACCAGAATTACAAAATACAGTTTCTACTAAATTCTAGTTGCTTTCATGTCATCCTCAGATTGAACATTTGTAAGTCAGGGATCTTCTGTGTATCTGTCTTTTTGACTTTTTCCAGTTCTTTTAGCTATATACCTACAGTCATACCATTTGTCAAGCTTGCTCAGTAACTGGGAACTGTTTTGCATTCCATTTTATATTCTCATCAGCAATATAGGCTCTATCAATTTCCCTCATGTCTTGGCCAACATTTACTACTAGACAAAAATTACTATAGGCTTGTTGTGATGGTTCATGCCTTTAATCCCAGGCAGAGGCTAGCAAGTCTTTGAATTTAGGACCAACCTTGTCTATATAGTGAATGAGTTGAAGGCCAGATACGTAGTGAGATCCTGTTGTAAAAAAAGAAAGTTCCCACAATAGTTATAGAGTAGTCATGCTTTGATCTTCATTTCTATAATGACCACTGAGTTAGAAACTTGTTGCACATGCTTTCTAGTCATTAGTGAGTCTACATGTTTGTGTATTCTGTGTGTGTGTATGTGTATGTGTATATATATATATGTATGTGTGTGTGTGTGTGTGTGTATATATATATATATATATATATGTTTGTTTGTTCTGCATGTGCCTGTGGATGTCTCAAGACCCTATGAGGCATCTTCCTCTATTGTTCCCTACCTTATTTTTTGAGACAGGATTTCACTCAGCCTGGAGTTCATAGATTCAGCTAGACTACTACTGGCCAGCAAAGCCCAGGGAATCTTCCTGTTTCTACTTTTCTAGAGTACAGGCATGTGTTACTGTGCCCAGTTTTTATAGAAGTGCTGGAATTGAACTGAGGTGGTCATGCCTGTATGGAAGTGCTTTACTGACTGAGCTGTCTCCCTAACCCTATTTGTCTGTATTTTGAGAAATTGCTAATTGAATCTTTTTGCCCTTTTTAAAATTAAGGGTTATTTTTTTATGTTTAGTTGTAGGAGTTCAGTAGATTTTTCAAAAAATTAAAAGAACTAACATATGAGCCTGCTGTCTCACTCCTGGGCATATACCCAGAGAACTCCATACCTGCTGTGGGGATATTTGTACTCTCAAGTTCATTGCTGCTTTTATTGTAGCAGAGAATTTGTAATGAGCATAGTTGTCCATCAAAATATGATTGAATATTTGGTGTGTGTATGTATGTAATAGAATACTATTCAGTTGTAAAGAAAACTATGATAAAAAATTTCAGGAAAATAGATGGACTTAGATTAAAATACATAATATTAGCCTAGGCTATCCACTCTCAGAAAGAAAAAAACCACATTCTCTAAAGTCTAGCCAATTGTGTGTGTGTGTTTGTAAACAATGTGGGCACATAGTATAACATGTAAGAAAGAAAAAGAATGCTAAATGTTAGGGGATGAGAAAAGACTGAGTTTCTATTCTATTTGTATAAAAGAGCACTTCCCTGAGTTGAATAATGTTTGGGGCTACTTTTTCTGTGTTTTATATTTTTTGTTAATTGGCAATGTTTTGTATAATGTAAAATTTAGTTAAAAAAGGAATTCCTTATTAGATACATAATTTGCAAATATTTTGTCTGCTTCTTAATGTTACACCTTCCTCTTTGCCAAGTTTAAAATTTTTAATTATTTTTTTCCCTTTTGTTGTCTCTGGTTTTGATGTCACAGCCAAGAATTCATTGCCAAATTTAATATAGGTTTTCAAAACTGTTTTTCACTCAGGGTTTTATAGTTTTATTCAGGATTTTGGTCTATTTGAGTAATGTTTGTTTGTAGATAGGGTTTTGGTTCTCTCTGTGTAACAGTCCTGGAACTTGCTTTGTAGACCTGGCTAGCACTGCACTGGCAAAGATCCTGACTCCCCAGTGCTGGGACTAAAAATAAGTGCCACCACTACCTAACTTGAGTGAATTGTGGTGTGTGCTATAACGTGGTGATTGTGGTCCACCTTCATTTTTATGCATTGCAGCATATAATACCTAGCACAGGCACAGAATGTTTCTTGCATTTAAAAAGTCTGCTGTGTTTTGTTCTTGAACTTGCAGCTAATAGTTTTGTACTTGCTAATTTTATGTAGCTAGAATGTAAACTCTTTTTATTGTCTTATATTTCTCTTCCTTTTATTTCTGTAAAAGCTCACTGGGTATCTTCAAAGTAATTCTAGCTGTTTAGATGCACTTTTAGTTCTTACATACAAAGTGGTTTTTGATATATGTTAGTTTTCAGAGCATTATTTATCAACAGGTGTGGGGGGGTCTCAATCACTACTTTTTTTTTTGTTTGTTTTTTTTGTTTTTTTGAGACAGGATTTCTCTGTGTAGACCAGGCTGACATCAACTCAGAAATCTGCCTGCCTCTGTCTCCCAAGTGCTGCCCTGCTCATGACTTCTTTACTTACTGATAAAGAAAATGACACACAAAATATGTATGTAAATTTAAATGTCTTGCTGGGTCCTTTAGATTTGCTCAAATGTATATGTGTTTAGGGTTGGTTAATTTACATTCTTTTTATTTTTTTACGATTTACTTATTTTATGTATGTGAGTACACTGTAGCTGTATAGATAGATGGTTGTGAGCCTTCATGTGGTTGTTGGGAATTGACTTTTTTGTGACCTCTGCTCCCTTCAGTCAACCCTACTCGCTCTGGTTGGTTCTGCTCGCTCTGGGTCAATTCCGTTCGATCCAGCCCAAAGATTTATTTATTATTATATATAAGTACACTGTAGCTGACTTCAAATGCATCAGAAGAGGGCGTCAGATCTCATTACGGGTGGTTGTGAACCACCATATGGTTGCTGGGATTTGAACTCAGGACCATTCAGAAGAGTAGTCAGTGCTCTTACCGGCTGAGCCATCTCACCAGTCCATACTTTACATTTTTAACACGTATTCAGAACCCCAAAGGACTTGTAATTACATGGTCACTATCAGTATGTATTGGGTTAGATAGAATCAAGTGGCATACATCTATGATCTCAGCAACTGGGAAACTGATACAGGAGCATTACAAGTTACACCTTGGGCTGGTGAGATGGCTCAGTGGGTAAGAGCACCCGATTGCTCTTCCGAAGGTCCGAAGTTCAAATCCCAGCAACCACATAGTGGCTCACAACCATCCGTAACGAGATCTGACTCCCTCTTCTGGAGTGTCTGAAGACAGCTCAGTGTACTTATATATACAATAAAAATAAATAAATCTTTAAAAAAAAAAAAAAAAAATTTAAAAAAAAAAAAAAACAAGTTACACCTTTATGATTTTGGGCCACATAACAAAACTCTGTCTTACATAAACGTGGTAAAAAAGAAAAACAACCAAACAACCAAAATACACTGAACAGATTAGAAATGAAAAACAAATTTGTATTGATTTACGATTTTCTTTTTTTTTTTTTTTTTTTTTTTTTCCATTTTTTATTAGGTATTTAGCTCATTTACATTTCCAATGCTATACCAAAAGTCCCCCTTACCCACCCACCCCCACTCCCCTACCCACCCACTCCCCCCCTTTGGCCCTGGCTTTCCCCTGATTTACGATTTTCTAAAATGATAAACTAATGATTTAACTATTTGTATGAAAAATTATTTTCAAACCAAAAAAGTAGAAGAATAACAATACTAAACCTTTATTTTTGTAAATCTCTGTAGAGGCAGGGTTTAAAAAAAAAAAAAAGACACTTGAAGGCTTGGTGTGGTAGCCATGCATTTAATCCCAGCACTGGGGATGCAGGGGTAGGTAAATCGCTGAGTTTGAGGCCAGCCAGGACTACCTGTGACTTGGGGGAGAACAATTGTATTTTTCTATCTTTGTATTCAGTATATTTATTGTGCTATATTGGTAGAAATATTTGAAGAAAATCTAACATAAATACGCTATATGGTTACATTTTTAGGTAAGCTTTTGAGATGTATTTTATATTTGGTTCAGTACACCAAAACTTAAATTTTAGTTTTTTAAAGATTAACCTATGTCTGTAAGCCTTTCAGACTGTTTACATTAGAATATTGGTTCTCCTTACATTTTGAATATACATTTTATCCATGCATGCTTTAAAACCATATATTTTATCCATTTGGAAAATACTAGCCACCCTGAGTTGTGCAAACTTTCTAAGGTGACACATTTTGTTAATGCTCAATCAAATATTCATGTTAATATCAAGCCAAAAAATTTTGTCAGTACTAGGAAGCAGTCAAGATTCACAGTAGTAGATGAAGGTTTCCAGAATTTTAGTTTTTGCTAGAGTTGATATTTTTTTCTCATTGGCATCAAATGCCTTAAAGGGATTAGCTGACAGTGATAGTCTCATTTTATTCCTTTACAGAAATATTTTTGCCAGATACCAAAGTCTTAATCAGGATGTTTGTCAGTCTTTGAAGAGTGATGTTTCTGATAAACGTAGATATATACAGCTCAAAAAGTTGTTGTATGCAAAAGTATTTAATGCACATTTGCCACACAGAACATTGAGATTTAATAAATTGATAATTCTTCTTAGGCTTTATATGGAGCTCATGGATATGGTTTGTGGCAGTGATGAGAAGTGGTATAATTTGTAGGTCATACAGATTCTTGCCAAGACAACATCAAACTGGCTTCAGCACCATCCACAGGAATTTCAACACTGACAAAGGCAAATAACATCATACTGTAATTATGAAAATAGTTTTGAATTTGTAGTCTCCTGAAAGAGTTTGATAAATCTTTAGTGTCCATGGCCTATACTTTGAGACCTGATGATTGATAGTATTACTTTATTCTGTTTTCAAAATTTTTATTGTGAAAACTTCAGATCCAAAAAGAAATATGAAACCCCTCTACTCTTGGCATGTATTTATTTTTAGCTAGTATTTTGCTATCATGTATTCTTCCTTTCTATATAACAAGTTTATTATACAGTAGTATCATTCATATATATATATATATATGTATATATATAGTGTAGTATTAAAATAATTTCATTGTTAGCATAAATATTTCTTTTATTCCTTTTTTTTTTTTTTTTTTTTTTGTAAGGCTTTCTTTGTGTAGCTCTGTCCTGGAACTTTCTCCAGAAATCAGGCTAGCTTAAAATTCAGAGATCCTCTGCTTCTCAGTGCTGGGATTAAAAGTGTGTGCCACCACTCCCAGTCTAAGCGCGTCTCTCTCTCTCTCTCTCTCTCTCTCTCTCTCTCTCTCTCTCTCTCTCTCTCTCTCTCTGTCTCAAATTTAGTGATTTATTTAATGTATGTTGAGTATACTGTCTTCAGACACACTCTAAGCATTCTTTTTTTTTTTTTTTTTTGGTTTTTCGAGACAGGGTTTCTCTGTATAGCCCTGGCTGTCCTGGAACTCACTTTGTAGACCAGGCTGGCCTCGAACTCAGAAATCCACCTGCTTTCTGCCTCCCGAGTGCTGGGATTAAAGGCGTGCGCCACCACACCTGGCCACCCTAAGCATTCTTAAGAAAAAAAATTTCAGGCTGGAGAGATGGCTCAGTAGTTAAGAGCACTGACTGCTCTTCCAGAGGTCCTGAGTTCAAATCCCAGCAACCACATGGTGGCTCACAACCATCTGTAATGGGATCTGATGCCCTCTTCTGGTGTGTCTGAAGACAGTGACACTGTACTCATGTACATGAGATAAAGAAATAAATCAATCTTAAAAAAAAGAAAAAAGAAAAAAAAACTTCCTGTTTACTGATAAGATTAAAACCTATAAGAAAATAAATGTATTAAAAATAATTCTTAATGCTGATCATATTGTTTTCATCTAAAGTCCTCAGAAGTCTTTAGTTCCCCACCCCTTTTAACTAAGACTCTTGTAGCAGTTTTGTATGTTTTGTTTTTATATAGACCGTTTCTTATTTACAAAGAATTCCCTTTCACACCCCCCCCCCCCTTTTTTTGTGGTTTTTGGTTTTTTCGAGACAGGGTTTCTCTGTGTAGCCCTGGCTGTCCTGGAACTCACTTTGTAGACCAGGCTGTCCTCGAACTCAGAAATCCGCCTGCCTCTGTCTCCCGAGTGCTGGGATTAAAGGCATGCGCCACCACGCCTGGTGTTTTTTGTGTTTTGCTTTGTGTGTGTGTGTGTGTGTGTGTGTGTGTGTGTTTTGTTTTGTTTTGTTTTTGTTTTCCTTTCACTTATTTTTATTAGGAAGCTGTGATACTTGTTTTTAGGGCTGTTCCACATGTAGAAGTTATCTAATTATTTTCTTGATATTATTTGACTTGCTCTTCACTATTGGCTTAGAAAGCTGTACATTAATAAATTCTGGATTAGATTTAAGTTAATTTTTTTTCCAGAGCCAGAGAGAGCTTCATTTTTGATAATTGCTCATGTTTCCTTATCCGTATGTGTAGCAAGTGCTTTTACCTGCTGAACCATTTTGTGAGCCCTGTCTGGTGTGACGTTTTTTGTATTTGGTTTATTGCTGTAGCCCATGCACACATAATGACCACATTGTAATGGATTAGTGATTGTTACTGGGAACCATAAATAGTGAGTGAGGTTTAAGCTATGTTTGCAGTTTTTTTTTTTTTTTTTTTTTTTTTTTTTTCCATTTTTTATTAGGTATTTAGCTCATTTACATTTCCAATGCTATACCAAAAGTCCCCCTTACCCACCCACCCCCACTCCCCTACCCACCCACTCCCCCCCTTTGGCCCTGGCGTTCCCCTGTACCGGGGCACACAAAGTCTGCGTGTCCAATGGGCCTCTCTTTCCAGTGATGGCCGACTAGGCCATCTTTTGATACATATGCAGCTAGAGTCAAGAGCTCAGGGGTACTGGTTAGTTCATAATGTTGTTCCACCTATAGGGTTGCAGATCCCTTTAGCTCCTTGGGTACTTTCTCTAGCTCCTCCATTGGGAGCCCTGTGATCCATCCATTAGCTGACTGTGAGCATCCACTTCTGTGTTTGCTAGGCCCCGGCATAGTCTCACAAGAGACAGCTACATCTGGGTCCTTTCGATAAAATCTTGCTAGTATATGCAATGGTGTCAGCGTTTGGATGCTGATTATGGGGTGGATCCCTGGATATGGCAGTCTCTACATGGTCCATCCTTTCATCTCAGCTCCAAACTTTGTTTCTGTAACTCCTTCCATGGGTGTTTTGTTCCCACTTCTAAGGAGGGGCATAGTGTCCACACTTCAGTCTTCATTTTTCTTGAGTTTCATGTGTTTAGGAAATTGTATCTTATATCGTGGGTATCCTAGGTTTTGGGCTAGTATCCACTTATCAGTGAGTACATATTGTGTGAGTTCCTTTGTGATTGTGTTACCTCACTCAGGATGATGCTCTCCAGGTCCATCCATTTGGCTAGGAATTTCATAAATTCATTCTTTTTAATAGCTGAGTAGTACTCCATTGTGTAGATGTACCACATTTTCTGTATCCATTCCTCTGTTGAGGGGCATCTGGGTTCTTTCCAGTTTCTGGCTATTATAAATAAGGCTGCTATGAACATAGTGGAGCATGTGTCCTTCTTACCAGTTGGGGCTTCTTCTGGATATATGCCCAGGAGAGGTATTGCTGGATCCTCCGGTAGTACTATGTCCAATTTTCTGAGGAACCGCCAGACTGATTTCCAGAGTGGTTGTACAAGCCTGCAATCCCACCAACAATGGAGGAGTGTTCCTCTTTCTCCACACCCTCGCCAGCATCTGCTGTCACCTGAATTTTTGATCTTAGCCATTCTCACTGGTGTGAGGTGGAATCTCAGGGTTGTTTTGATTTGCATTTCCCTGATGATTAAGGATGTTGAACATTTTTTCAGGTGCTTCTCTGCCATTCGGTATTCCTCAGGTGAGAATTCTTTGTTCAGTTCTGAGCCCCATTTTTTAAGGGGGTTATTTGATTTTCTGAGGTCCACCTTCTTGAGTTCTTTATATATGTTGGATATTAGTCCCCTATCTGATTTAGGATAGGTAAAGATCCTTTCCCAGTCTGTTGGTGGTCTTTTTGTCTTATAGACAGTGTCTTTTGCCTTGCAGAAACTTTGGAGTTTCATTAGGTCCCATTTGTCAATTCTCGATCTTACAGCACAAGCCATTGCTGTTCTGTTCAGGAATTTTTCCCCTGTGCCCATATCTTCAAGGCTTTTCCCCACTTTCTCCTCTATAAGTTTCAGTGTCTCTGGTTTTATGTGAAGTTCCTTGATCCACTTAGATTTGACCTTAGTACAAGGAGATAAGTATGGATCGATTCGCATTCTTCTACATGATAACAACCAGTTGTGCCAGCACCAATTGTTGAAAATGCTGTCTTTCTTCCACTGGATGGTTTTGGCTCCCTTGTCGAAGATCAAGTGACCATAGGTGTGTGGGTTCATTTCTGGGTCTTCAATTCTATTCCATTGGTCCACTTGTCTGTCTCTATACCAGTACCATGCAGTTTTTATCACAATTGCTCTGTAGTAAAGCTTTAGGTCAGGCATGGTGATTCCACCAGAGGTTCTTTTATCCTTGAGAAGAGTTTTTGCTATCCTCGGTTTTTTGTTATTCCAGATGAATTTGCAAATTGCTCCTTCTAATTCGTTGAAGAATTGAGTTGGAATTTTAATGGGGATTGCATTGAATCTGTAGATTGCTTTTGGCAAGATAGCCATTTTTACAATGTTGGTCCTGCCAATCCATGAGCATGGGAGATCTTTCCATCTTCTGAGATCTTCTTTAATTTCTTTCTTCAGGGACTTGAAGTTTTTATCATACAGATCTTTCACTTCCTTCGTTAGAGTCACGCCGAGATATTTTATATTATTTGTGGCTATTGAGAAGGGTGTTGTTTCCCTAATTTCTTTCTCAGCCTGTTTATTCTTTGTGTAGAGAAAGGCCATTGACTTGTTTGAGTTAATTTTATATCCAGCTACTTCACCGAAGCTGTTTATCAGGTTTAGGAGTTCTCTGTTGGAATTTTTAGGGTCACTTATATATACTATCATATCATCTGCAAAAAGTGATATTTTGACTTCCTCTTTTCCAATTTGTATCCCCTTGATCTCCTTTTGTTGTCGAATTGCTCTGGCTAATACTTCAAGTACTATGTTGAAAAGGTAGGGAGAAAGTGGGCAGCCTTGTCTAGTCCCTGATTTTAGTGGGATTGCTTCCAGCTTCTCTCCATTTACTTTGATGTTGGCTACTGGTTTGCTGTAGATTGCTTTTATCATGTTTAGGTATTGGCCTTGAATTCCTGATCTTTCCAGAACTTTTATCATGAATGGGTGTTGGATCTTGTCAAATGCTTTTTCTGCATCTAACGAGATGATCATGTGGTTTTTGTCTTTGAGTTTGTTTATATAATGGATTACATTGATGGATTTTCGTATATTAAACCATCCCTGCATCCCTGGAATAAAACCTACTTGGTCAGGATGGATGATTGCTTTAATGTGTTCTTGGATTCGGTTAGCGAGAATTTTATTAAGGATTTTTGCATCGATGTTCATAAGAGAAATTGGTCTGAAGTTCTCTATCTTTGTTGGATCTTTCTGTGGTTTAGGTATCAGAGTAATAGTGGCTTCATAAAATGAGTTGGGTAGAATACCTTCTACTTCTATCTTGTGAAAAAGTTTGTGCAGAACTGGAGTTAGATCTTCTTTGAAGGTCTGATAGAACTCTGCACTAAACCCGTCTGGTCCTGGGCTTTTTTTGGCTGGGAGACTATTAATAACTGCTTCTATTTCTTTAGGGGATATGGGACTGTTTAGAAGGTCAACTTGATCCTGATTCAACTTTGGTACCTGGTATCTGTCCAGAAATTTGTCCATTTCGTCCAGGTTTTCCAGTTTTGTTGAGTATAGCCTTTTGTAGAAGGATCTGATGGTGTTTTGGATTTCTTCAGGATCTGTTGTTATGTCTCCCTTTTCATTTCTGATTTTGTTAATTAGGATTTTGTCCCTGTGCCCTTTAGTGAGTCTAGCTAAGGGTTTATCTATCTTGTTGATTTTCTCAAAGAACCAACTCCTCGTTTGGTTAATTCTTTGAATAGTTCTTCTTGTTTCCACTTGGTTGATTTCACCCCTGAGTTTGATTATTTCCTGCCGTCTACTCCTCTTGGGTGAATTTGCTTCCTTTTTTTCTAGAGCTTTTAGATGTGTTGTCAAGCTGCTAGTATGTGCTCTCTCCCGTTTTTTCTTGAAGGCACTCATAGCTATGAGTTTCCCTCTTAGAAATGCTTTCATTGTGTCCCAAAGGTTTGGGTACGTTGTGGCTTCATTTTCATTAAACTCTAAAAAGTCTTTAATTTCTTTCTTTATTCCTTCCTTGACCAAGGTATCATTGAGAAGAGTGTTGTTCAGTTTCCATGTGAATGTTGGCTTTCTGTTATTTATTTTGTTATTGAAGATCAGCCTTAGTGCATGGTGATCTGATAGGATACATGGGACAATTTCAATATTTTTGAATCTGTTGAGGCCTGATTTGTGACCTATTATGTGGTCAATTTTGGAGAAGGTACCATGAGGTGCTGAGAAGAAGGTATATCCTTTTGTTTTAGGGTAAAATGTTCTGTAGATATCTGTCAGATCCATTTGTTTCATCACTTCTGTTAGTTTCAGTGTGTCCCTGTTTAGTTTCTGTTTCCATGATCTGTCCATTGGTGAAAGTGGTGTGTTGAAGTCTCCCACTATTATTGTGTGAGGCGCAATGTGTGCTTTGAGCTTTACTAAAGTTTCTTTAGTGAATGTGGCTGCTCTTGTATTTGGAGCATAGATATTCAGAATTGAGAGTTCCTCTTGGAGGATTTTACCTTTGATGAGAATGAAGTGTCCCTCCTTGTCTTTTTTGATGACTTTGGGTTGGAAGTCAATCTTATCAGATATTAGGATGGCTACTCCTGCTTGTTTCTTCATACCATTTGCTTGGAAAATTGTTTTCCAGCCTTTCATTCTGAGGTAGTGTCTATCTTTTTCTCTGAGATGAGTTTCCTGTAAGCAGCAAAATGTTGGGTCTTGTTTGTGTAGCCAGTTTGTTAGTCTATGTCTTTTTATTGGCGAGTTGAGACCATTGATGTTAAGAGATATTAAGGAAAAGTAATTGTTGCTTCCTGTTATTTTAGTTGTTAAAGGTGGCATTCTGTTCTTGTGGCTGTCTTCTTTTAGGTTTGTTGAGGGATTACCTTCTTGTTTTTTCTAGGGCGTTGTTCCCGTTCTTGTATTGGTTTTTTTCTGTTATTATCCTTTGAAGGGCTGGATTCGTGGAGAGATAATGCGTGAATTTGGTTTTGTCGTGGAATACTTTGGTTTCTCCCTCTATGATAATTGAGAGTTTGGCTGGGTATAGTAGCCTGGGCTGCAGTTTGTGTTCTCTTAGTGTCTGTATAACATCTGTCCAGGCTCTTCTGGCTTTCATAGTCTCTGGTGAAAAATCTGGTGTAATTCTGATAGGCTTGCCTTTATATGTTACTTGACCTTTTTCCCTTACTGCTTTTAGTATTCTATCTTTATTTAGTGCATTTGATGTTCTGATTATTATGTGTCGGGAGGAATTTCTTTTCTGGTCCAGTCTATTTGGAGTTCTGTAGGCTTCTTGTATGTTCATATGCATCTCATTCTTTAGATTTGGGAAGTTTTCTTCAATAATTTTGTTGAAGATGTTTGCTGGACCTTTGAGTTGAAAATCTTCACTCTCATCCACTCCTATTATCCGTACGTTTGGTCTTCTTATTGTGTCCTGGATTTCCTGGATATTTTGAGTTAGGATCTTTTTGCATTTTCCATTTTCTTTGATTGTTGTGCCGATGTTCTCTATGGAATCTTCTGCACCTGAGATTCTCTCTTCCATCTCTTGTATTCTGTTGCTGATGCTCAAATCTATGGTTCCAGATTTCTTTCCTAGGGTTTCTATCTCTAGTGTTGCCTCGCTTTGAGTTTTCTTTATTGTGTCTACTTCCCTTTTTAGGTCTAGTATGGTTTTGTTCATTTCCATCACCTGTTTGTATGTTTTTTCCTCTTTTTCTGTAAGGACTTCTACCTGTTTGATTGTGTTTTCCTGTTTTTCTTTAAGGACTTGTAACTCTTTAGCAGTGTTCTCCTGTATTTCTTTAAGTGATTTATTAAAGTCCTTCTTGATGCCCTCTACCATCATCATGAGATATGCTTTTAAATCTAGGTCTAGGTTCTCAGGTGTGTTGGGGTTCCCTGGACTGGGCGAAGTGGGTGTGCTGGGTTCTGGTGATGGTGAGTGGTCTTGGTTCCTGTTAGTAAGATTCCTCCGTTTACCTTTCGCCATCTGGTAATCTCTGGAGTTAGTAGTTATAGTTGACTCTGTTTAGAGATTGTTCTTCTGGTGATTCTGTTACCGTCTATCAGCAGACCTGGGAGACAGATTCTCTCCTCTGAGTTTCAGTGCTCAGAGCACTCTCTGCTGGCAAGCTCTCTTACAGGGAAGGTGCGCAGATATCTTGTATTTGGACCTCCTCCTGGCCGAAGAAGAAGGCCCAAAACAGGACCTTTCTCAGACACTGTGTTGCTTTGGCAGTTCCCAGGTGGTACAGACTCTCACCTAAGCAGACTAAATTCCTAAGTTCCTTGGAGTCCCGGGACCAAGATGGCGACCGCTGCTGCTGTGGCTTAGGCCGCCTCCCCTGCCGGGTGGGCACCTGTCCTCCGGTCCGGAAGGTGGCCGGCTGTCCCCGGCCCACACAGGGTGCTGCCTCAGCGCCTCTGTGCTTCCGCCTGTTCCAGAAGCTGTCAGGTTCTCTGGCGCACCCTCTCACCTGTTCAGACTAATTTCCTAAGTTCGGCGGGTCCCGGACCAAGATGGCGACCGCTGCTGCTGTGGCTTAGGTCGCCTCCCCAGCCGGGCGGGCACCTGTCCTCTGGTCCGGAAGGTGGCCGGCTGTCCCCGGCCCACACAGGGTGCTGCCTCAGCGCCTCTGTGCTTCTGCCTGTTCCAGAAGCTGTCAGGTTCTCTGGCGCACCCTCTCACCTGTTCAGACTAATTTCCTAAGTTCGGCGGGTCCCGGACCAAGATGGCGACCGCTGCTGCTGTGGCTTAGGTCGCCTCCCCAGCCGGGCGGGCACCTGTCCTCTGGTCCGGAAGGTGGCCGGCTGTCCCCGGCCCACACAGGGTGCTGCCTCAGCGCCTCTGTGCTTCTGCCTGTTCCAGAAGCTGTCAGGTTCTCTGGCGCACCCTCTCACCTGTTCAGACTAATTTCCTAAGTTCGGCGGGTCCCGGACCAAGATGGCGACCGCTGCTGCTGTGGCTTAGGCCGCCTCCCCAGCCGGGCGGGCACCTGTCCTCTGGTCCAGAAGGTGGCCGGCTGTCCCCGGCCCACACAGGGTGCTGCCTCAGCGCCTCTGTGCTTCCGCCTGTTCCAGAAGCTGTCAGGTTCTCTGGCGCACCCTCTCACCTGTTCAGACTAATTTCCTAAGTTCGGCGGGTCTCGGACCAAGATGGCGACCGCTGCTGCTGTGGCTTAGGCCGCCTCCCCAGCCGGGCGGGCACCTGTCCTCCGGTCCGGACGGTGGCTGGCTGTCCCCGGCCCACAAAGGGTGCTGCCTCAGCGCCTCTGTGCTTCCGCCTGTTCCAGAAGCTGTCAGGTTCTCTGGCGCACCCTCTCACCTGTTCAGACTAATTTCCTAAGTTCGGCGGGTCCCGGACCAAGATGGCGACCGCTGCTGCTGTGGCTTAGGTCGCCTCCCCAGCCGGGCGGGCACCTGTCCTCTGGTCCGGAAGGTGGCCGGCTGTCCCCGGCCCACACAGGGTGCTGCCTCAGCGCCTCTGTGCTTCTGCCTGTTCCAGAAGCTGTCAGGTTCTCTGGCGCACCCTCTCACCTGTTCAGACTAATTTCCTAAGTTCGGCGGGTCCCGGACCAAGATCTGTTTGCAGTTCTTTTGGCCCTTAAATTGTATCTTACTAAGGATGACTGGTCAGAAAGTGGGCAAGGTGGCACATGTATAATAATAACTAGCACTCAGGGGCTGAGACAGGAGACTTGGTGTGAGTTTGAAGTTAGATTGGGGTACATAGCAGAGACCCTGTCTGAAGTTTTTTTAAAAGCCAGGCATGGTGGCACAGACCTTTAATTCTAGCAGAGGAGCGTGGATCTCTATGAGGTCAAGGCCAGTTAGTCTGCAAAGCGAGTTAGGCCCATCTAAGTGAAACCCTACCTCAAAACAAAACAGTTCCTTGTTAATTTTATGGGTTTTTTTTTTTTTTTTTTTTTTTGCCTATATTACTTCAGTATGTCAATTAGTTGAGTTCATATTGTATGCTTATTTGTATTTAATTTTTTGGTAGTGTTTTGTTTTTACAGTCTTAGTGATCTAACCCAAGGCCTCATACATCCTAGGCAGGTACGTTACCACTGAGCTATACCAACAGCCCTGTGTTCAGTTTTTAAATTTAGTTTTAAACTTAATCTTGAGAGATTTTGCTTTGCTATTCAGAGAGCTTGTACTTGACCTGATTTTGAAATAATTTACCTGGCCTAAAGTAAATCAGGTCATGGAAAACAAGTTGGCAGCAGACCTATTTGCTGCTGTATTGATGGACACAATATTATAGTGTCAGGAAAATTAAGGAAATGACTGCTGATTTGTTTAAACTTAAAAAGCTACATATGGGATTGCACACACTTTAAGTATATGTTGTGAGCAAAACGTTCTTGTAATAGTAGCTGTCATCTTCTATTCCCTGAGGAGGCTTAGATGCTCCCTACTATCACATGAGGAGTTAGGATTCCCGAAAACTAAATTCTCCAAGGGATTTTTATGTAGATTATCTTCCACACACCCTAGGAGAGAAGTGGGTGTGAGTGGATGTAGAAAATCTTCTCAGCAGTTGTAGAGTGGTGTCAACTTATATTTGTCTAGTGCTTCCTCTAAATCAGTTTAGTTATGGTTTTGGTATGAACACTAGGGAAGATACTGTGCTCTCATTCCTTCAAGACCCTGTTTAAGTACAGAGAACTGTGACACGTTAAAAAACAAAGAAAAAATGCATAGACTTTTTTGTTGTTTTATTGTTAAAGACTAAAGACTTAAATAATGACGTTGTTCTTAGGGCCTCGTTCATGCTAGGCAATCCCTCTCTACTTCTATCCTATAGATCTCTATTCCATCATGGTGTGTTTTTACATATGATTTCCTACCTAATTTTATGGAACCTAGAATTCATATTGGTACTTTCTGATCCAACACCAGGTCTATTTTGCCCTTCATGCCTTTGTATTTTATTTCTCTTTAACTACAGTGAGAAATCTGGTGGTCATTATCTTCAATATGTTCAACCATTTAGTTAGTCCTAGTAATATTTGTCAATAAGTTTCTTGATCACACAGGTCATCTTCTTGCTTTAGTGATATAGACAGCCTAGCTAAGAGTTTCCTTTTCTTTTCTCTACTTCCTCATATTTACTTTCTTTAAAGTTTTAAAATATTTATGCATGAGTTTTTTACTTGCCAGTATGTATATACATCCACTTGTATGCCTAATTGCCTAAAGAGGTTAGAAGAGTTTGTCAGATTCCCTTGAATTGAGTTAAAGATGGCTCTAACCCACTCACCGTGTGGTTAGTGGGAATCAAACTAGGTCCTCTTGAAGTGCTTTCAGATGCTGGCCAGCCCCACATAACTTTTTTTTTTTTTTTTTTTTTTGGTTTTTTGAGACAGGGTTTCTCTGTATAGCTCTGGCTGTCTTGGAACTCACTTTGTAGACCAGGCTGGCCTCAAACTCAGAAATCCGCCTGCCTCTGCCTCCCAAGTTATTAAAGGCGTGCACTACTACGCCCGGCTCCCACATAACTTTTAATAAACATGTCTTCAATACAGTTTCTAAGCTCACCAGGAACATAGGCAGGAGTTGTTTATAGCAGGATTGAGAGCTGCCTGGGAGGCTATATGCTTCAGAAAATGAGCAGCGTGAAAAAAACAGTTTAAATAATGGCTTTAAAAAGTCATTTGCTGGACTCAGTGCTTAAAAGCATTATTGTTCTTCTAGAGGACCCAGGTTTGATTCCCAGCATCCACATGGGTTCTTAGTTCATTAATTCTAGCGATCTGATACCCTCTTTGACCTCTGCAGGCTCCAGGCATGCATGTGGTGCATATAAATACATGAATGCAAGATATTCAATATACATGTTTTTAAAAAAAAAAACAAAAAAAATAAAGACTTTTTAGAAAGTCATTTGCTAGTTAGGAAAATAAAGGGATTTTTAGGAATTAGACTTGAACATAACTGAATTTAAGTAACCTTGGTTAAGTTTTAAGAATTGATCATTTGAGCTGGGCAGTGGTGGAGCATGCCTCCCGCACTTGGGAGGCAGAGGCAGGCGGATTTCTGAGTTTGAGGCCAGCCTGGTCTACAGAGTGAGTTCCAGAACAGCCAGGGCTACACACAGAGAGAAACCGTGTCTCGAAAACAACAACAAAAAAAAACCAACCAAACAAACAAAAAAAAAAGGAATTGATATTTGGAAATTGTGGTGTAAATTCTGGTGAAATGACAACCTGTTTCTGATTTCTGGATACCAATTTCTCTGCTTCCCACTTTTTGCAGCTGTCGTGCCTGTGCTGAATCAGAGAGAACTGCTTGCTCTGCCTACTTTACACTCAACTCCTCCTTACCCCTGTCTGTTGCTAAGGCAGTGTTTTTATAATAATTAGCCAAACTTACCTTCAATGCTTGGAAGGTTGCATTTTTCTTGGAATGTTGGCTACCTTGATTTGCAATTAAGATTGCTTCTGGGTCTTTGAAGAAACTAATGTAAGATTAGTTGTGGTTTCAATTTTGAAATATTTCTACCACTACTTTTCAGTGTTCCTTTGTAGTTTAAAACTGGGCCCATCTGGCCCTATCTTTTGTCTGACTTTCTAAGGAACATTTTGGACTTAATTTTTTTCTTTCCTTCTGTCATTCAATATGACACTTCATAGTAGCTTCTAGGCAGTTGGATTAAAATAATGTTCTCTTTATAAGTCAAGAGTACATATGGCTTTCTAGTATAAGATTGTAATTGTATGAGCTTGTAATTTTAAAGTTGTATAGATTTATAAATTCTTTTTTGTTTTCTGAATTAGTTTATATAGGTTGTTAATTTAAAAACAGAATCTCGTAACTGAAGAGACTTTAAAGGACAAGTACTCCCACATCTCACCCAAGAACAAATGTTCTTCCACACAGTGCTTGTTTTAGCAGTTAGAATTCACTCTCCCAAAACAGCTTGTTTTTGTCCAGTGTATTTATTTAGTGAGTGTTGCTTTTCTATTTGAGGATTTACCTCCCATTTTTGGATCCAGACATCTAGGTGGTGGTGATTTCTAAAAACTAGACACCTGTGATGTTAATGCACGTGAAGCCTGAATAAAAGGAAGACCGGAACCGGCATGGTGATGAGGTTGAGGAGTGTAAAACTGCAAAGTCATGGCTGGCTGGCTGTATTTGATCCAGAGTAGTTTTATTAAGAGTTGGGGGATGGGTTCTACTCTGGCTATGGAAGAAAGTCAGTTCAGTTGGCTTTCTTCCTTTGTCTTTAGGTAATGTATGCTGCTCTGTGTGCAAGCTGATCAGGCATACCAGAAGAAATTTAAAAAAAAAGTCTTTAAAGCTCACTACAATGTTTCTCCAAACTGGAATTTTAAATAGTTTTAGCATTATCTTTCTCTTATAGGAATAATATTTGAACACTAAACTAGGCATTCTAAATTCCTGATGTGTGCAAGTAATGAGGTAAAATACTTAGGAAAGTTAAAATATTTTTTCTATATAATCCTTTTCTTCATTGTCTTATTTAAAATACTACTGAAGTATTACTACTTTTAGTTTTCATTAGTTCAGTGTTCTTTTGTCTTTGAGGTGTGTGAATGTTTTTGCATGCGTGTAAAGCCATTTTGTGCATGCTCGGTGCTCACAGAGGTTAGATTCTCTAGCACTGGAGGTACAGGTACCTGTGAGCCCTCGTGTGTGTGTGTGTGTGTGTGTGTGTGTGTGTGTGTGTGTGCTGGGAATGGAATACAAGTTCTCTGAAAGAGCATCCAGTGCTGTTAACTGCTGAAGTATCTCTCCAACCCCAGTTCAGGTGCTTTTAAAATTAAAAATAGGACCTGGAGTGATTGTTCAGCAATTGAGAGTACTGGCTGCTTTTTTGAGTACCTGGATTTGATTTTTAGTATCTACATGGAAGCTCCAGCCACTGGTAACTCCAATTCCATGGCTGCCTTCTGGTCTCTCTGGCAACAGGCATGTTTGGTCTTCATGACAGGACTCTCATTCTGGAGAAATTCCTCTCTTTCTGAATAACATAGGTTCATTTTATACTATCTGCTAAGGTCCATTTCTGGGAATTGGTTGGAGAGTCCTTAGGGATCAGGTTTTATGCACTAGGTATGCTTTCATTAATTTTGGCCCTTTTAACAGAGATAGGGAACATGCATATATAGTCACATATGAAATGCATACTCATGTAGATTCAAATACATGCACATGTCTTGATCATAGAGATATCTTCAGCTTCAACCCATTTCCACAATTTTTTCATCCTTTTTATTGACGGTGAGCATTAGTATACGTTTACTCAAACTTGTAATATTTCTAAAAAAGTATTTGCTTATTTCACTGTAGTAAAGTCATTAAAGTATTCAGGATTTGGGGCTGAGGAGATGGCTCAATGGGTAAGCACTTATTTCTCCCCTCCCCTCTTCTCCCCTCCCCTCCCCTCCCCTCCCCTCCCCTCCCCTCCCTCCTTTCCTTCCTTTCTTCTTTTCTTTTCTTTTTTTGTTTTTTGAGACAGGGTTTCTCTGTGTAGTCCTGGGTGTCCTGAAACTCACTCTGTAGATCAGGCTGGCCTGAAATCAGAAATCCTCCTGCCTCTGCCTCCCAAGTCCTGGGATTAAAGGCGTGCACCACCACTGCCCAGTAGGTAAGCACTTTCTGGGCAACTATAAGGATTAGACTTTGAATCCCCATCATCTGGGATGGGAGAGGCATGCATGGTAGTGCCTATAACCCCCTAGCACTGTGGAGTTAGAATTTGGGTACATCCCAGGAATTCAGTTGACAGCCAATCTAGTCAATTGTTGAGCTCCCGGTTCAGTAAAAGACCTTGTCTCCTGTAAGATGGAGCTATAGAGAACACATAACATTGATTTGTGGTCTCTATAAACATGCACACACAGGCACACACACTGCACATATACTCACGTTATTCACAATTTGTTTACAGACATACACTTGCCTTTTCCCCACTAAGATCAATGGTGTAAAGTCAAACTGTACACAAATTACTTGGGATTAGTTCTGTCTGTCTGCCTTTTGATCAGTTAGTCTGTCCTTGATTTATTTGGAATATAAGTAGGTTTCTTGGTTCTTCTTTGCTTTAAATTTTAATTTTTCCCTTTGTTTCCATTCTTAGTGAATGATATAAATAACATTAACATTTTTCCTAAAGTAAAAACTATAAAAAAGGTAAATTTAGTTAAAGATCAATTCATTTAAGACCTGTTCCACCCAATTTCCTACCACTTGTAGGGAACGCACACGCACATGCACACACGCACGCGCGCGCGCACACACACACACACTCTCTCTTGCTTTCTATTCTCTTCTTTCTTTCTTTCTTTCTTTTCTTTCTTTTCTTTCTTCCTTTCCTTTCTTACCTTTCCCTCCCTCCCTCCTTCCCTCCCTCCCTCCCTTCCTTCCTTCCTTCCTTCCTCTCTTGCTTTCTTCTCTTTTCTTTTCTCTTCTTTCTTTTCTTTCTTTTGCTCTTTCTTTCTTTCTTTCTTTCTTTCTTTCTTTCTTTCTTTCTTTCTTTCTTCCTCTTCTTTCTTTCTTTCTTTCTTTCTTTCTTCCTTTCTTTCTTTTCTTTTCTTTCCTTTCCCTCCCTCCCTCCCTCCTTCCTTCCTTCCCCTCTCTCCCTCTTTCTTGCTTTCTTCCTCCCCCCCCCTCTTTCTTTCTTTCTTTCTTTCTGTAAAATTTTAGCCAGGCATTGGTGGCCCACGCCTTTAATCCCAGCACTCGGGAGGCAGAGGCAGGCAGATTTCTGAGTTCGAGGACTGCCTGGTCTACAAAGTGAGTTCCAGGACAGCCAAGGCTATACAGAGAAACCCTGTCTCGGGAAAACAACAACAACAACAACAACAAACAAACAAACAAACAAAAAACAACAACAAAAAACCAACAACAACAAAAAGTAGTAAAATTTACTTTTTTTATTTTGTTGTGTAATTTTTGCTTTTCTTGTTCACTGGGTAGCCTAAGACTTGTAGAGCTCTTTCTGCCTTTGCCTTCCAAGTGCTGGGATTAAAGGTGATAGCCACTACTGCCTGGCTGTTTGAATTTGGCGCATATAATTCTTCAGAATGGTAATTGTGTAAGCATGTGACTGTAGAGTGTGCTTTTACTTTAGTAATTTATGTGTATGAGTATTTTGCCTGTATATATATATATATATTTGTGCACTGTATACATGTCTTGCTCCTGTTGAGGCCAAAAGAGAGCATAGGATCTCCTGGAACTAGAGTTGCAGACCTTATGTGAGCTGCTATATGGGTGCTAGTAATCAAATGTGGGTCTTTAGGAAGAGCAGCCAGTATAATCTTTACCTATGAGCTTTCTTTCCACACCCAGTTGTTGCTAAATAATTTATCTGTTCAGAGTGATCCTAACCTCAAAGGAATGTTATTTAAAATTATTATCTTGAGCTTTGATATGCCTGCTTTAAAGTAGATCATAATGTACATTTAAGTGGGTAGCATATTTTTCTTTGAGTTCCTAATTTTTGTTTATGTAGACATCCTCCGCAATGTTGGCTTCTTTTTCTCCCTTTCTTCCCCTTCTCTTTTTTTCTGTTGCTAGTAAGGCACTATACCTAGACACACACAGTTACTATGTATTGCAACTCTTTGAACATTATTCAGATGGACTTATGCTGGTAGAGTTACATTACTTTGTTCATGAAATCCTTGTAGATAAGACTGTGTGAAGTATAGCCAGTTCACTGTTTCTGTCATCACTGTAGTCTTGAGTTGATTTTGTAAAAACACAAAATCATACTATAAAAATGGTGGGAATCCTCCCCTCCCTCCCCCAACATGCATACTTTTAGAGGCCTACTCAGTGGAGAAGAGCACAATGGTCTTATTCTTTGCTATTCAGGAAGGAACTTTACTTAAGGGAAAAAAAAAAAAGATTTATTTTTATGTGAATTTGTGTTTGTTAGATCACCTGGACCTGGAATTACAGACAGTTGTGAGCTGCCAAGTGGGTGTTGGGAGTTGAACCCAGTTCCTCTAGAAGAGCAGCCAGTTTTCTTAATTGCTGAGCTGTCAGAACTCTATTTTCTTTCATTTATAATTGTAATTCAGTGAATTGGTCTGCTAAATCACACTCTTGAGATTGTCTTCATACAAAAACCTTGTATTTATGTTTTCATTGACAGTCACTCATGTATAATTGACCCACATAGATTGATCATGGGCTTATTTTTTATTTTTTGGTTTTTTTCGAGATAGGGTTTCTCTGTATAGCCCTGGCTGACCAGGAACTCACTCTGTAGACCAGGCTGGACTGGAACTCAGAAATCCCCCTGCCTCTGCCTCCCGAGTGCTGGGATTAATGATGTGCATCACCACTGTCTGGCAGGCTTGTTATTTTTTTTAACCGTAGTAAATTTCTGCATGTAAAATTTTTGTTTGTTGCATATATTCCTGGAGAAGTAAATAAGAATGAACATAGGATGTTGTAAGGTGGCTGTTTTGAAACATGCTTACTTGGTTCCAGCTCTTGAGAATGTTAGCATATTCATGTGAGCTGTCCACTCCTTGTTCTGCGTATTCTGTAGATTAGAGAGCAAACAGAAAGCAGAAATTGTCTAACAAGAAGTACATTAAGAAAAGTGACCAGGCAGTAGTGGCACATGCCTTTCATACCAGCACTTGGGAGGTAGAGGCAGAGGCAGAGGCAGGTGGACTTTTGAGTTTGAGGCTAGCCTGGTCTACAGAGTGAGTTCCAGGAAGCCAGGGCTACACAGAGAAACCCTGTCTCGAAAAGCCAAAATAAATAAATAAATAAATAAAAATAAATAGAAAGAAAAGAAAAGTGATTAATGTGCTATATATCTACTTTTTAAACTAAAAAAAGATGGAAGTCCTGGTAGTCCAGTATAAGTGATCTAATTAAGACTCATCTAGAGGGGGCTGGAGAGGTGGCTTAGCAGTTAAGAGCGCAGACTGCTCTTCCAAAGGTCCCAAGTTCAAATCCCAGCAACCACATGGTGGCTTGCAACCATCTGTAACAAAAAATCTGATGCCCTCTTCTGGAGTGTCTGAAAACAGCTACAGTGTGCTTACATATAATAAATAAATAAATATTAAAAAAAAAAAGACTCATCCAGATTTCTACATGGCATTTATGATCCTATTTTTCTTGAAAAGTTGACTGCTCTTTTTAAAACTATTTTTAGTTACTCTACAAAATCACTTGTACTGTGTAAAATTAGAAAGTGGCCTATCAGATGCTCTGGTGTTTACATACACAATTCATATTGGAGCAAGTCGAATTCTTGTACCATTATTAGGATGCTATTATGAGCTCAGGGGTCAGTTCACTGTTCTCTCCTTCTCTCCTTCCCTATCTAACACTCATATGTTATTTCTTTAGATGCATTTATCTTTAGTAGTTTTCCTACCTGATAATAAGCCCTGCAACTGGCCAGAGAGATAATGGCTCAGTAGTTTCATCGTGGCTCACAACCATTCATAACTCCAGTTCAGAGTATCTAGCACCGTTTTTTTGCCCTCCATGAGCACTAGGCATCCACATCATATGTACACATACATAAAGGCAAATACTAATACACATAAGTAAATCTAAAAATTTTAAAGCATTATGATTTTGTAAAATTTGGAAATAAAAGTCAAGAGAAAGTTCTAATTTTCTTTAACACTAGCATTAAAATGGCAAGCATCTAAAACTTTACAAGTCTAGGCTCATCAAGTTCATGCTAAAGATAGTGTACTAGTTGGTTTTCTCACTGTGACAGAATACCGTACAGCAAGAAGCAGTCCATGGAGGAAGGGTTTGTTTGGCTCCCACTTTGAAGGTACAGTTGTCCATCCTAGTGGACAAGTCCTAGCAGCAGGAGTTGAGGCAGCTTGCTAGACTGCATCCCCGTTCAGGAATCAGAAGGACACATGCTAGTGCTTAGCTTACTTTCTCCTTTTCATGCAGTCCTACACTCCAGTCCTTGGAATTGTGCTACTCATATTCAAGGTGGGTCTTTTCACTTGGAATTAGTGCCTCACTGCTATGTCTGGTGGCTTGTTTCTTAGATGATTCTAGATCCTGTCAAGTTGGTGGCATTAACCATCACACAGAATACAAAATTTTTTTGCTTTGGTTTTGAGAAAGTTCATTTAGCCCTGGCTCACCTTGAACTCTGTAGGTGAGACTAATTTTGAACTCTTTGCTCCTCTATCTCCTGAGTGTTAAGATTACAGACATGCTAACTTTAAAAAAAAAGTCCTTCTCCTGATTCTTATTATAAAACACTTTAGTGCCGGCATTCCCTTTGCTGGTCTGAGTCCCTGTATGATGGATTCTCTTTTTTACCTGAAGGTGATGGACTTGGGTAGACCAGTACTAAAATAGCTATAGTACTTAAAATAATAATTAGTGTTTTGCCTGATCTTACAGTGTTTTAGTTAAGAATCTTGTATTTCGGGCTGGTGAGATGGCTCAGTGGTTAAGAGCACCCGACTGCTCTTCCGAAGGTCCGGAGTTCAAATCCCAGCAACCACATGGTGGCTCACAACCATCTGTAACAAGATCTGACTCCACTCTTCTGGAGTGTCTGAAGACAGCTACAGTGTACTTACATATAATAAATAAATAAATAAATCTAAAAGAAAAAGAAAATTCTAGCTGGAATTAAAAAAAAAAAAAAGAATCTTGTATTTCCCTGTTGTTTTGGTCTGTGGAGAATTAGCCTTTTTCTTAACCCAAAGATTATTACCTAGAGTTAGTCCCAGCTCCTACATGGCAACTCACAACTGTCTGTAATTCACACATATGGTTCACATGTCTATAAGAAGGCTAAACACCAACTCATAAAAAATTAAAAATTAAAAAAGGTAAAAATCAGTAGAATTTTTGCACTTTGAAATACTTTTCTCTGTCTTTGACTTTATTTCAATGCTAGCAATGGAATCAGGGCCCTTGTTCATGCTAGGTAGGTGCACTACCAGCCATACTTACACACAGGACACAGATTTATACCAAAAGCATGGAATTGTGCCTTGGACTCTGAGTGTACATGAGGTGTTAGAAGTTGCTCAAATAAAGGGTTTAATGATGAACAAGGATAAAACTTGTATGGTGCTTTTCTGAGATAACACGAATAAAGAGGCTAGTTTTTAGAATTTGTTAAATCTATTGTGTGCACATGTGACCCAGAAAACCTGATCAAGTCATTGCATGAGTTCATAAATTATTTAGGTATAATAATGAATCATTAATTAATGTAAATCTAGTTTATAAGATTAATGGGAGGGGCTGGAGAGATGGCTCAGCTGTTAAGAGCACTGACTGCTCTTCTGAAGGTCCTGAGTTCAAATCCCACCAACCAAATGGTAGTTCAAAACCACCCATAATGAGATCAGACACCCTCTTCTGGAGTGTCTGAAGACAGCTACAGTGTATTTACATATAATAAATAAATCTTTAAAGAGTAAATGGGAACAGGAGTAATTTGGCCATTCTTGAAGTAGGTTTTTGTGCAAGTACTTATTTTGTATGTGTAGCATAAAAAGGAGGAAGATTACCATCATAAACAGAAGCATTAGTCAGATCAGAGACTTGAGGGTTAGAGTGAGGACAGTTAGTGTCACATCTTCTTTGAAGAATAGAAATGGTGTTTCTCTTGTCATTCTTTTTTGAAATCAGTTTCCTTTTGAAAATAAAGTTTCATTTTTTTTCTTTATACAAATGTAGTCCTATGCATTTGAATTGGCAGGTTTTACTATTCTGGTTCTGAAATTCAGAATGTTAAAACTGAGAGACTTTTTCATAATTTTAAGTAAATTGGTTTGCTAGTACAATAGCCTGTATTAAAAATTCAAGACAGTTTATGATCTATGCACATTCGATATGAATGCTTTTATATAATTTTGGTATGGAATTCACAAATGTTAGTACACTGAGTTTCTTTAGACTATTGTGTCTTGTGAGGGTAGTTCATGTCTACTTTTATAAAATTTGAACAACTTTCAGTGTTACAGTGTATAATTGGTTCCAATTGGTTCACTCACATGAGTTTGGAACTTCTTTCTGCCTGTCATAAACTGCCTGATCCCTATTGTTGGAAAGTTACGAAGCATGAATGACTAGTGCCAGGAGTAAAGTTTTGGTAATGAATATGCTGAATTAAATATATTAAATCCTAGATTTTCTTCCTTTTCTTTTTCTTTCCTATTTTTTCTTTTTCTTTTTTTGGGTTTTCATTTTGGTTTTTCAAGACGGTTTCTGTGTGTAGCCCTGACTATATGGAACTTGCTTAGTAGACTGGCCTCAAACTCAGAGATCTTCCTGTCTGTCTCCTGAGTGGGATTAAAGGTGTGTACCACCACATCCATTCTATATTAGGCTTTCAAAACATTTACTTATCTTGTGTGGGGGCGTGTGTGTGTGTGTGTGTGTGTGTGTGTGTGTGTGTGTGTGTGTAAATGTGGGCACATACATGAAGGGGCAAATGTGGAGGTCAGAGGGTCTCTTGTTGTTACGGCTGTACCATTTACTCAAGGTTTGCTTATTATAAGCTTCTGGGCAGTTTTTGTTGTTGTTTTAAAGAATCATTTATTTACCTTTTGTGAGTACACTGTCACTGTCTTCAGACACACCAGAAGAGGCCATCAAATCCATTACAGATGGTTGTGAGCCACCATGTAATTGCTGGGAATTGAACTCAAGACCTGGAAGAGCAGTCAGTGCTCTTAACCACTGAGCCATCTCTCCAGCCCTGGGCAGTTCTTCTATAGAAATAAATAGTAGGGCTCCAGATGCAGTTTTTTATGTGGGTTAAGTCTGAGACTTAACTCCATTTGTCAGGCTGGTACTACTAGAACTTGTATTCAATGAGATATTTCTTTATCCCCAAGGAAGTACTTTATAACAAACAAAAAAAAGGTTCACAGTGCTGAAATTTGTTACCATTACTTTAGGAAGTTAGACTCCCATTAAGTGATGATTTGTTATTAGTCTAAATAATTTATGAATTTATGCAATGACCTTATTAGGTTTTCTGGGTAATGTGTATAGTGTAGATGAAACATAAACTCTCTGTTTTTATGTTCCTCTTAGAAAACTGTTGTATATAGTCTGTGTGTGTTGGCAATTTTAAGTCTTTTTTTTCTTCTGGTTAATTGGTTTCACAGAAGAGTAGTTACTGGTTCTGTGCTAAAAACCAAAGTGATTATGTCCAGCATAGGCATGGTAATAGCACTCACTGTTTTTGGTCTAAGAATGTGTGTTTATGCATTTCAGTTATTTTATATAAATGAGACCTTTTTGTAAGGGATACAAAGTGAAATGGAAGCAGTTGATTTTTTTTTTCTTTGTCATTTCACTAGTCACCTACAAAAGCTGTATATAATGCCAGGCATTGGAACCATCCAGACTCGGAAGAATTGCCTGGACCACCAATAGCAAAACCTCAGCGTGTCACAGTAAGTAAATATTTTTTCTTTCTCTTAAAATAAATTAGAAATTAATCTAGATAGCTATTATCTTAATTTTTGTTCTTACAAGATTATAATGGAAAGCTTTACAAATTAAAACTTTGTAGTAGCTCAAGGCCAATGTAGGTTTTATACTGAGACCCAATCTCAGAAACTAAACAACAAAAAAACCAAACCAGAGCTTTTAATCATGACTCATGTTTTATAGAATTTATAGTATTTAGGGCTTAAGAAAAATTATTCCTTATATGAAGTGTTAGTACTGATATGTGTGTGTGGTATTATGTATGTTTTTGTTTTGTTTTGGTTTTTGTTTGGTTTTTTCGAGACAGGGTTTCTCTGTGTAGCCCTGGCTGTCCTGGAACTCACTTTGTAGACCAGGCTGGCTTCGAACTCAGAAATCCGCCTGCCACTGCCTCCCAAGTGCTGGGATTAAAGGCGTGTGCCACCACACCCGGCTTTATGTGTGTATTTTTGTGAGTGTGTGTACAGGTGTGTATGTACTCAGTAGAGGATAACTTTTATGAGTAATTTCTTCTAGCATGTGGGTTCTGTCAATCAAACTCAGCAGGCATCCTTACCTGCTAAGCAGTCTCATTGGCCTTGGCCTTCAAGGTCAAGGTCATTAAATTTGGCTTATTTAGCTAGATTGGTGAGCTCCAAGTATCCACCAGTCTTTATACCATAAACTGCTGTGGTGCTGTCTGTCTGCCTGCCTGCCTTTCTTTCTTTCTTTCTTTCTTTCTTTCTTTCTTTCTTTCTTTCTTTCTTTCTTTCTTTCTTTCTTTCTTTCTTTCTTTCTTTCTTTCTTTCGTTCTTCTCCTCCCCCCCTTTTTTTTTTTGGTTTAAGAGTATAGATACCAAGTATCCAAACCCTCATATCCTTATGCTTGCATGGCAGACACTTTACTTACTCTCAGCTTATTGATCCTGAGAATTTATAATAAATCTAGGCATGATGGCCAATACCTGTAATTGTAGTACTTGGAAGGCTGAAGTAGGTATCACCACCTTGTCACTAACAAGTGCTGCATAGCACGACCTCACTCTTTCTCCCAAAGCTATATATAGACTATATTCTACAACTTGTGGACCTTTTTTTTTTTTAAAGTTTGGGGCCTCTGCCTTTTTAAGAATTATTTTGTTTTTATTTTATATGTAAGAGTGTTTTGCCTGAATATTTATTATTGTATAGCTCCTTTTTTGTTTGGTTGGTTTTGGTTGTTTTTGTTTTTGTTTTTTTTGGAGACAGGATTTCTCTGTGGTATCTTTGGCTGTCCTGGAACTTATTCTGTAGACCAGGCTGGTCTTGAACTTAAAGAGCATTCTAAGTGCTGGGATTAAAGGTGTTCTTCACTTCTGCCTGGTGACTATATCTGTATATCTTAAAGTGACTTTCATTCCTTAATTTGATTTACATAGAGCTAAAATTACATTCAATTAATACTTTCCAAACCTTTTGTAAAATATTCTTGCTAGGTATGCTACCCACAATCTAGGCAACTAGGAGATGAAGCCCTTGGTCATCTTGAAGTACCACAGGAATGAGTTCTTAGAACAGTAACAAAAATGTGAGGCTCGAGGGTCATGTGTTTGTGTTGCTAATGACTGAACCCAGGCCCTGTGCACAGACCTAATGTTCATCCTCAGCTCTAAGAATGGAGGAGCTCTTTTGGTTTTTTGACAAGGTTTCTCTGTGTAGCCCTGGCTGTCCTGGAACTCACTCTGTAGACCAGGCTGGCCTCGAACTCAGAAATCCGCCTGCCTCTGCCTCCCAAGTATCAGGATTAAAGGCGTGCACCACCACTGCCCTGCTAGAATAGAATTCTTAATAAACACTATAATGTTTTTTCTTAAGTTGATTATGAAGTCACCATCATATATACTAGTAATTATTTGTGATTCTGACACACGCTTTGTTCTTTTTACAACTTACTATTTTTGTTCTGTGTTGCTTTAGTTTCCTATGCTTCTGTGATTCCTTTGTCGTCGTTTTTTGAAGCCCTGTCTTAACTGCTTATCAATGCTACTTATGCATGCAGTTGTGGTTCTTTATTCTGTTAACTGTCCTGGAAGCAAAGAAATGATAGGAAATGTGAAGTTTTTAAAAAACCAAAAGTATTTCTCAAGTGGTTCTTTTGGGTATAAATCAAAATTTAAGTCTTAGTAGTGCATGGAATTTAAATTATTTCTTAGGAACTTTCAGCAGCCTCCCTCTTCCCCCTTTAAAAAATTTTCATTTACTTTTTTAAAGCTAAATTTGTCACATAGACAAGATGTTACCTTTTAAAATATATTTGCTTAGAACAACTAATTTAATACCTTTATTAATAGGTGAGGCTGTCTTCAAAGGAACCAAATCAAAAAGATGATGGAGTTTTTAAGGCTCCTGCACCACCACTCAAAGTGATAAAAACTGTGACAATACCTACTCAGCCCTACCAAGAAATAGTTACTGCACTGAAATGCAGAAAAGAAGACAAAGAAGTAAGCAGCCATATACTGTTTCACTGCACGTGGATAGATTTCTATGTGTAACAATTAGCCTTTTGTCTTAAACAAATATCACTACATTGCTAGCCACATTTTGAACCACAAACGTACCTTATTCTACTTGTCCAATACTAGTGATTCAAAAACATTTTTTTTGTTGCCATCGAATGAGTGATTTTATAGGCATTTTATTAAATATAATGAGCCTATAGATTTAAATATGCTAAAGTTACCAAGAGGCGGGCTTATGTTTTTCTTGGCAGTTATATACTGTTGTTCAGCACGTGAAACACTTCAATGATGTGGTGGAATTTGGTGAAAATCAAGAGTTCACTGATGACATTGAATACTTGTTAAGTGGCTTAAAGAGTACTCAGCCTCTAAACACACGTTGCCTTAGGTAAGATCTTAATTGTACTTTCTATAATGTTGTGCATGCTATGTCATTAAGTTTTTCAACTGGATGGGTTTAAATTTGTTAATAAAGCTAGGCATGTAAAAAATCTTGGTGTTGATAATTAGCCATATGCTTTTCAGTTTCCAGATGCTACAAGATTAAATAATATATACTAAGTAATCTGAGATGGGTTTTTTGTTTTTAATCTCAGAATTTAAGCCACTGACTGATAGATTGATTTGAGTAGTGACGTGGGTCATCTTTTATATATGGTGATAGATTGAATATTGTATACTTTTTGAGTTGGTTGTATTATCTATGATCAGTTGAAATATATCCAATAAAATATAACTACTTCTAGTTTTAAAATAATAGCAGTATTATGACTATGAAAAGGAACTAGAATTGGTGATTGGAGAAATACACTACAGAAACTGTGCTAATCATTTTTATAAATTTATGCCCATTCATAATCTAAGCCTTGGTACATGTTTTAAAATTTTGGTTTGCCCGTGGTTTTTATATTTTGTGTTGTCAATATTTTAAGCCTTCTACTTCTTTCTTGTTTGGAATTATGGAAACTACAGCTAATGTCTTAGCAGTTTTTAGCTGCCTTAACATAGTCTGTTTCCTTCTAGTGTTATCAGCTTAGCTACTAAATGTGCCATGCCCAGTTTTCGGATGCATCTGAGGGCACATGGGATGGTTGCAATGGTCTTTAAAACTTTGGATGATTCCCAGCATCATCAGGTAGGTATTTTTTAAGTTTCTGGGGTTGAGAAGTATTATTAAAAAAATTACAGTTTTTGTCTATATCAGAAAATACTTTCACTAGACATTCATATAAGTGAATTAAAGGTTGAGTTTATTTTATTTGCTTGATAAGTAGAGATGATAGCCATACATTTTTGCTTTATATATCTCATTTTCTTGAAGACGTTTTTCTTAAGAAAAGTTTGTTTATATTAAAATACTATTCATTTGTCAGTTAGCATATTATACTGAATATTTTATACTATAAAATGATTTCCTTTATTCAGAAGTTTTAAAATATTGTTTGATAGTAATTGCATAGAAAAGGGTTTTGAATTACAGCCATGGGGCTGGAGAGATGGCTCAGTGGTTAAGAGTACTGACTGCTCTTCCAGAGGTCCTGAGTTCAATTCCCAGCAACCACCTGGTGGCTCACAACCATCTGTAATGGGATCGGTTGCTCTCTGCTAGTATTCGGGTGTACATGCAGATAGAACACTCATATACATTAAATAAATATAAATCAATCTCTTTAAAAAAATATAGCCATAACTTTAAAGTACTTAGCTCATTGTTGGATCCGGAAAAAAGCTGCATTCTCAAAAGTAATAAATGGTAAAGATTAACGAACCAAAGTTAATTCTTAATGTCACCATAAGTTAGAAAAAAATAGTCATTACCAAACCTGACAGTGATATATTGAGGTGGCCTTCTATGAAAGGAAATTACTTTCTAAATACAAATTGAGTGGCACAAAATTAATCTAATACCAATTCTTCTGAAACTAAAAGTTATGAAATTAAAGTGAGCGAACATTCCTCTGTACCCAGGTTGTACTTGACACAGAATAATGAGGACAATAAGGCACAAGGAATGTGTTACTTGCTTTATTGACTAGTTAGGTATAGTCTTAAGATAAAACTTTTTCTTAGTGACTTCTTAAGGTCTTAACTGTGACATTCTAATTTCCAGAAATACACTTTATAAACGTTTAATCAGGGGGACTGAAAAGATAATTAAGCAATAAAGATCCTGATTTGGTTTTTACCCATGTAAGGGAGCTCACAACCACCTGTGACTCTAGCTCCAAGTTTCTGGTCTTTTTGAGCAATTACACCTATATGGTGTGTGTGCATATTTCTCTCTCTCTCTCTCTCTCTCTCTCTCTCTCTCTCTCTCTCTCTCTCTCTCTCCCTCCCTCCCTCCCTCCCTCCCTCCCTCCCTCCCTCTCTCTCTCTCTCTCTCCCTCCCTCTCTCTCTCTCTCTCTCTCTCTCTCTCTCTCTCTCTCTCTCTCTCACACACACACACACACACCCTAAGTTTTAAGAGAAAAACAAAAAACATTGTTTAGAGAGTCTGTATTTTGGACAATTCAAAGTCAAAATCAGGTGGTTAATTATATACATTATATTGATGAACATAATAATACAGACTTACCTCAAATGCTCACATATCCCAAATGCACAGTATTACACAGCCATCCCTTGATATCAGTGGGAGACTGGTTCTAGGACAATATGACTAAATATTTATGCATTTCTATATCGCCTCCCTTACAATGTAATTTCTGGATTATCTTTAATAAAATTTAAATGTTATGTTAGTAGTTTTTATAGTATTTAAAAAATATCAGGAAGAGGTTTGTATATATTAAATACAAGTATAATCTCTATGGTTGGATGAATTTTTTGGATATAGAGTGCATTCTTAGGATATTTGTCTATCAAAGACTGATTGTGTTAACATTAATCTAAGACATACCATCTTGAGTATTTTAAGCACATTTTGTTAATGTTTTATTAAAAACAGTTACTAGGTTCTAGGAATGTTGCTTAGTTTATGTGCTTGCTTAATGAACGTGAAGCCCTGGGTCTGACCCCTAGCATGACATAAAACCCGGTATTATGCAGGCCTGTAATGCTAGCATTTAGGAAAAGAGACCAGAGTACCAAAACTTCAAGGTTATCCTCAACTACTACATAATGAGTTCAGGGCCAGCCTGAGTTATATGAGATCTTGTCAAAAAAAAAAAAAAAAAAAAAATGAAATAAGCCTGGAGTAGTATGTCTTTAATCCCAGGACATGAGAGGCAGAGACAGGCATAACTGTACAGGTTCCAGGCTACCCTGACCTACATGGTTTACACAATGAGTTCCAATGCTACATAGTGAAACTGTGTCTCAAGAACTCCAACTACACACCTAACAAAGATGTGTCAGGTTTGGTGGCACATAAGCAAGTAGATCTCCATGCTGATTTGGTCTCCATAGCGAGTTCCAGGCCATCCGGACTATGTTGTGAGACCCTGTCTTTAAAAAAATGTCGTTGAATTAAAACATTTTTTAAAAATCCAGCCTTTAAGTCCAGCACTGAGGAGGGAGGCAGGGATAGGTTGACCTCTGTGAGTTCGAGGCCAGCTTTGCCTAAATAGTGGACAGGACCACCAGAGCTCTGTCTTGAAAACCTTAAAAAAAAAAAAAGGGTATGCTTGTTTCTTTTTAAAAGTTAGTTTATGAGTGTTTTGCTTGCTTGTGTGTCTGGTGCTTGCAAGAGGCCAATAGAGTTAGAAATAGTTGTCAGTGAGCCACCCTGTGGGTGCTTGGAATAGAACTGGGGTCCCCTGGAAGAACAACTAATGCCCACTCTTTCTGCTGAGTCATCTCCTCAGCCTCCTAGTTAAATTTATTTCAGTCCCCTGTATTCTGATGGAAGGCTCAAATTGTCTATATTTTATGGAGGGAAAATTGTGTTTTGATACAAAGTATAAACATATTTGTTACTTTTTTTTTTTAAAGAAAACAAAACTTGACATACCTTTATGCACAAAGAACATTAAAGGTATATTGCAAAAGGAAATATTTATAAATTACATAATTCATAAAAATGTTCCATATGTACCTCATTTAACAAAACTGTTCAAAGAAATGGGTAGCGAAGGATGATAGAGAGGAAAGCACAACTTTAAATCAGAGTTTTATTTATCAAATAGCTATGTTTCCCTAGGCTATTTTGAAAGAGCAGTAAATCAAGGATTATCAGGGTCTCTATCAAAACCATCTATAGGAATATTAGACAATTTAGCTTATAAGTGTCAGTAATGTCCTTGTTTCTGAAGTTGTTAGTAATTGCTTTCATGAATATTTCTCTTTTGGGGTCTGTTGAAGAATCTGTCCCTCTGTACAGCTGCTCTCATGTACATATTGAGTAGAGACCGTTTGAACATGGATCTTGATAGGGCCAGCCTAGATCTCATGATTCGGCTTTTGGAGTTGGAACAAGATGCCTCTTCAGCTAAGCTACTGAATGAAAAAGACATGAACAAGATCAAAGAAAAGATCCGAAGACTCTGTGAAACTGTGCACAACAAGCATCTTGATCTAGAAAACATAACGGTGGGTTGTAAACCTTTTATTTTTAAGTAATATATATTCTGTTTCAAATATACATGACAAGGTGGAAACTTCTCTCTTGAAGTGTTTAAGTTTGGGTTGGGTTTGGGGGACAGATAAAAACTTCCTTTAAGTCTTTGCTAATTATTCTTCCTAGATTGCAAGGGATTAGCAGGCTGAAGGATAACTAACTAAATCACTGCCTTCAGCCCTGCTGATTATTTCTTCTATTAGGGCTAAACTTCCTTTATTATATCAAGAATTAGATTACTCTCTGTTGAGAAGTGGCTTTAGGCTTTTTTCTCCACTTCTCTGCTCATTTTTTACTTTCGTAAAGTTGGCTCTTTTTTAATCATACTTTGCCTTAAACTTTATACTATAGTGTGGCTCACTGATAAGTATGTGGGAAAATTTTCATGTTTACTATGTTCTGAAACTATAAATCCAGATGGTTAGCACTCTAACTTCAGGCTGTTGAAACTAATGACCGTTGAGTTTGAACATTTAGGGCCACTGACGTTCCCATACTTTCCTCCTTGAAGTTTATCTTACTACATTCTTTTTGATAGGTCAATCCAATATATTGATTTATAGAAAAGAAAGTCGGGTGTGGTGGTTGCAAGCCTTTTAATCTGAGCACTTGGGAGGCAGAGGCAGGCAGGTTTCTGTGAGTTTAAGGTCAGCCTGGTCTACAAAGTGAGTCCAAGACAGCCAGGGCTGAGCCTCTGTATTGCCATTATATATTATATGAAACTAACAAAAAGTAGATTACTTTTAAATGAATTTTTTTCATGAAAGCAAGCTGTATAGTTAAATCACCGTTTCTTTAGTGTACACTGATTAAAATTAGTTTATTCACCTATAAAAGCACATACTGTTCTATTTTTGACTTACTGAATCTTAATAAAGAAAAATAAATCCTAAAATTAATGCATCAGAATTATTCTAACCTTGTGGTGGCGCACACCTTTAATCCCAGCATTCTGGAGAGAGAGGCAGGCGGATCTCTGAGTTTGAGGTAAGCCTGGTCTACAGAGTGAGTTCCAGGACTGTCAGGGATACACAGAGAATCCTGTCTCGAAAAAATCAGAAAAAAAAATTATTTTACACCTCAGTATTCATTAATGGTATTTCTGAATTTTAGACTGGTCATTTAGCTATGGAGACATTGCTGTCCCTCACTTCCAAACGAGCAGGAGATTGGTTTAAAGAAGAGCTCCGACTTCTGGGTGGTCTGGATCATATTGTAGATAAAGGTCTGTATACATACATGCATACATACTGTAGATAAAGGTCTGTGTATGTACATGCACACACAGAGTGTTATATAACTTGAGTCCCAGTACTTAGGAGACAGGCAGGTGGATCTTTTGAGTTTGAGGCCAGCCTAGTCTACAAAACCAGTTCTAGGACAGCCAGGGCTACATAGAAGAGAAATACTGTCTTGTAAGCACAAAATTGGAGACACTGTGATCAAGGCAATTTATAGAAAAAGTTTATTGTGAGCTCACAGTTTCAGAGGATGAGTCTAGAATGAGCATGGCAGTAAGCAGGCAAGTGCTGGAGCAGTAGCTAAGAGTTCAGATCTTGCCGGGCGTGGTGGCACACACCTTTAATCCCAGCACTCGGGAGGCAGAGGCAAGGGGATTTCTGAGTTTGAGGCCAGCCGGGTGAAACAAAGTGAGTTCCAGGACAGCTAGGGCTTATACAGAGAAACCCTGTCTCAAAAAACAAAACAAAACAAAACAAAACAAAACAAAACAAAACAAAAAATATATAAGCACCGAGGAGGGAGATGACTGGGAATGTCCTGAGTGCTTTGAAACCTTAGAGCCCATCCATATTACAGGCCTCCTCTGACAAGCAAATATCTCCTAATCCTTCCTAAACAGTCACACAGCTATTGACCAAGCCTCCAGATACATGATCCTGTGGGGTCCATTTTCATTCAAACCATTGTACTTAACTAGCATCAGGCATAAAATTATGTTCCCATTCCAGCATATACGTATTCATAGCATGTATGTAGGTAACGTTTGGTGTTAGCTAAGAAATAATTATTGAACTTTCATATACTAACTTTTGTCTATTTGTTCTTGCCTAGTAAAAGAGTGTGTGGATCATTTAAGTAGAGATGATGAGGACGAAGAGAAACTAGTAGCCTCATTATGGGGAGCAGAGAGATGTTTACGAGTTTTAGAGAGTGTAAGTATGGGCAGCTGGACGGGGAGTTATCTCTACTTGAGATTGTATGACCACTTGATGTTTTAAATATCCCGGGGGTTTTTTACCTTTGCTTATCTGAATTAAAGTTGTAAGGATTCTTTTCAAAACCAACTGTCAGTAAATGGGCATTTTATCATTTTAAGAATGTATTGTTTTGCTGTATATGCTGATAAATACTTGTGATCCTAAAGTTGGAAAGGAAGATTGTGAGTTCAAGGCCAGCATGGGCCACATAAATAAGACCCTGTCTCAAACCAAAAGCTTTTATTTGTATATTATTGCTTTAAATCAAAGGTGCATACAAGTTTTTTTTTTTTTACATGTATGTGACTATAGTTTTCTTAATACAGAAATCTGTTTTTGTTAAAACACGAACTTGTTTATCAAACAAACACAGTCATGTCATGGCTTTGTTTTAGTTAGTACGCTTTTGTTTGTTTAGTTTTTAAGTCAGATTATAAGCACAGCTAAAAATGTTTATTTGACTTTGGAAAATAACACTGTTGGGTGACAGTACGTATGTTTTGGTCTTTGATTTTAAATGACTTAACCTAGTTCAGCACAGGCTACAATTTTACTAACAGTGAATTTTAGAATTTATAATTGCTGATTAAGTAGATTGGTTAGGTACTTTTAAAAACATGGAAGAGCTCTTGGCATATATAAATAAAATTGCTCCTTGTAGGGTGCTGTTTACTAGGTTATACATTATTTCTTTATTTAAAATACTTAAATGACTGGCTAAATTGGCACACATCTTTATTCTCAACACTTGGAAGGCGGGTGAGTTTCTGTGAGTTAAAGATCAGCCTGAACTTCATAGTAAATTCCAGGATAGCCAGGGCTATGTAGAGAGATCATATCTCAAATAAATAAACAGACATTAAAAAGTAAAATATTTCAAATATATTTATGAATTTTAAAGTATCAAATCTGTATATTGGAGGTTTTCTGCATTTCAAAGTACTTGACAGTTATGTGTAAGTTATTATGAGAGTGGTGTCTTTATTGTATGATAAATTAGTAGTTTTTAGTTGGGATCGCACTGTGTAACTTTAGCTCACGTGTAGTTCACTATGTATACCAAGATGTTTTTGAACTCACAGATGAGCCTGCCTCATGAGTGTTGAAATTAAAGATGTGTGCTACATTCTGGTTAGTAGTTCTCTTATTTTAAATATTGAAGCTATAGGTTGTACAGGTATTTCTCTGCATCAGGGCTTCATAAACTTTGCCATCTATAGCCCATTTTTGCCCAGTAAATTTTAATGTGACCCCCAATATATTGGCAATACTAAATAGGTACATAATACAAAAAGTTTTAAAATTAAACCCAAGACAGAATCAATAAATAGCAATTTGGTTTTAGTTTTGGTTGGTTGGTTTGTTAGTTTGTTTTTTGAGACAGAGTCTTTATATATAGTCCTAACTGCCCTAGTACTTGCTATGTAGACCAACCTTGTCTCAGACTCAGGGATGCACCTATCTCTGCCTCCTGAGTGCTAGGATTAAAGCTCGTACTACCATGCCCAGCTATTAAACAGTAATTTTTAAAGTCAGTCATTTTGACACAGTATATAACCCATGGGTATACCAGTTTGATACATACTGAGGAAACCATTAAGTCTTTGTTATATTTAATCAAGTGACTCATTTTATAAGACCAGATAATTTTGTGTATATTATAATATATAGCATAAAACAGACGTGTTTCTTAGCTGTTTGAGCAGTGTTTGTTGGTGTGTGACATGACAACACACATGATGCAAAATGTTCATGTTGTGTCGTAGAACTAAGTGAATTCATTAAATGAGCCATGGGTGATAAGCATTTCTAACAACATTTTAGGATTCATTATGCATTTGATTTTTAATGAATTTGGTTCATTAAAAATGAGAAATTTTCTATACTGCCTGCTTTTTCAGTCCTCGCATTTAATTACACCTCTGTAGGTCAGAACTGGAGTTTAAGAAATTGTGCCCTTAGATGACAAGATCTGTTTCATCTTTTTATATTTTAAGTTATCAGGTAAAGTGTGGTATTATTTATATAAATGAAAATTATGGATTGTTAGAGTCATTTTATATCCATCCCTTCTAGGTAACAGTGCATAATCCAGAGAATCAAAGCTACTTGATAGCCTATAAAGATTCACAACTCATTATTTCATCAGCTAAGTAAGTTTTATAAACTCTCATTTATTTAAAACTCAGGAAATAAAGATGTATTCTATTTTTTCTTAAAATGTTTTGTCTGTTGAGTTTTGTGAATATGTACATTATAGGTAAAAAGTTAAGAGTGAAGATTCTTGAAGTAAAATGGTTTGGTGAGAATTGTACATCCTTTATGTTAGCTATAATCCAGGACAAATGACTTGTTACAAGGTGTTTGTGGGCAGGGCAAGAAGCCTGGGTACTAGGATGGTTTTCATCACTAAACAAGTAGATATATCTTAGCATATACTACCATATATACATTTTTTACAGTGTATATATAATACATGCAAAGATGATGTTTGTTAATACATTTTAAGTGATTTTAAGGTGTATGTACAATATATATAAAAGAATCAAATTCTTTAAGCCTACTAGAACATTGCTTAGTATATTGTCAATGGTAAATATTTTAGGCCTTTTGTTTGAAGTGGATTGTAACTCCATTTCTGCCACGTATTTATATCTCATTTTCCAGATCTTTGTCTATCTCCCTGACTAGCCTTCACAATTAGGCTAGTGCTGCCACCTCAGTGCTCTGTGTCTCTAGTCCTGGTTCTGTCTGATTACAACAGCTGCTTCTTGCTATCACTGTCCTAGATTTTGCTAGCTCTGTCCTAGTTCTCTGGCCTTTATCTTAGCCATTATGCCACCGGGATTTAACTTTCTCTGGATCTCTGCTTTGAAAAACTAATCTTAAATTGCAATTCTATATGACCCTTGGCTGTCTTTGTAAATTTCCTTATAGAAGAACAACTATTTTAGTGTGAATGGTCCGGTTTATTTGTGTATTAACCTTTTATTTGGAGAGTTTCAAATTAAGAGACATATAGACTGAATAATGTGATAAACTCTTATACTTAGCTTGAATAATACATGGGTGAACCTTGTTTCTGTCTATAACCTCATCTTTTGTGTTATTTTGAAGCAAGCTATATCATCTCCATTTCCTGTTTTAATGTAATTTTGTTAATTTTATAGCACATTATTATCCTTAACATAAGCAATTCTTCCTTATCAAGGAACTTCCTTGAAGATTAAATATGTTTTGCATTGTATTTTATTTGGCGGGTGGTGGTTGGGGTTGGTTGATTGATTTGTTTGTTTTTTAGTAGCAGTAGAAATGGAACCTATGCTTATACCAGCCAAGTGGTCTGTCAGTTAGTCCTACTCCCTGGTTTTTTGTTTGTTTGTTTGTTTTTTCATTTAAAAATATTATTCGTGATTTTAAAGTTGTTTTCTTATGCTTCTTAGTCTCTGAGAATTGCCTTAGTAAAGAAGTATTTAATGTGACATATTTCATCTCTTGCATGGGGTTTTCTTGTGAAATGTTTGTAGAAGTGGTGATAAAAGTCAGAATTGGGTTTTGGGAAATAGCATTCACCTATAGCTTTCAAGAAAACACTTATAGATACTTAGTAATATTTAGCACAGACAGTTTAGTTACTAATAGCAACAGGGAAATGTTGTCAACATCCTCAAACATTAAAGAAGCAAATTTTTTAGGTTTGACAGTAAAAGAACATCTTTCTAACCAAGAACTGTAAAATATTAGGAACCTTACAGGATTTCCTCATTGCATATTAAAAATAAGCTAGGAATAGATTAAATATGTAGAATTTTTCTTTACGGGTTTGATGTGGTATGCAATTCATGAAAAATAAACTGACAACGCCAGTTTACTTGATCTGTGTTAGACTTGAAAAAAAAATAGTGGATTTGATGGTCGAAAGATGCCTTGGCAGCTGGAGCGATGACTCAGCAGGTAAAGAAACTTGTAGTATAGACTTGACCAGAAACCATGCAAAGCTTTAAGACGTGCATCTACTCTACAAAGTTGTCTTCTGACCTCCATATGGGTGATATGGAATCTTTGCTTACACACATATCATACACACTTATTAAAAATAATCAGAATTTACAGATAGACTTGTGTTAGCATTCTACTTCCTTGTTAGTGTGTGTCAGACTTGGGAATCATTGGATGTAGCTGCCAGAAGACCTGTTAATGTTCCTCAATTAAAAATAATGATTTGTCTTAACATATGTCAGGCATTTATTTGATAGTCATCTTTATCGAGTAACTTTTTTTTTTTAAAGATTTATTTATTTATTATATGTAAGTACACTGTAGCTATCTTCAGACACTCCAGAAGAGGGAGTCAGATCTCATTACAGATGGTTGTGAGCCACCATGTGGTTGCTGGGATTTGAACTCCAGACCTTCGGAAGAGCAGTCGGGTGCTCTTACCCACTGAGCCATCTCACCAGCCCCTCGAGTGACTTTTATATATGATACTCTACCTGCTAAGAAAGCATTCTCTTATTTGCTAAATAACAACTAACTGGAACCGAGAACTGGCATTATTTCTTCAGGGTTTATGGGCGGGAGCATCATGGTGATATATTTTGTATTTGAGGTATCTGTAAAATGTGACAGCTCCTGTGAGTAACACGTTTGTTTTGTGAGCCCCCCCCCCCCATTGTTGTGGTGCTAATTGTTGGTGTGAGACAGGATGTTATTCTTTTGTCCCAGCTAGTAAAAGTAAACTCCTAGGCTAAAACAACCCTTTGCCTTAGCCGCCTCTATAGTGGGGACTGTAAACATGATGCACAAACATGGAATGAACTTACAACCTTAACTGTCTTTAGAGAGAAATTGTAATGATCAAGTATACTAAAATTTTGCAGTTAGCAAAATTATTAGCATGTGTGGTACATTAACATTGTAACTTTAAAAACAGGAAAACAAAACAAACTTAGTATTTTTTTAGGCCCCAGTTAATAAATTATACCATAATTATTTACATTTTATTTTCTCTTAAGAGCATTACAGCATTGTGAAGACCTGATTCAGCAGTACAACCGTGCTGAGAACAGCATCTGTGTAGCAGACAGTAACCCTCTGCCTTACCAGAATGTAACTAACCATGTGGGCAAAGCAGTGGAGGACTGCATGAGGGCTATAATTGGAGTATTGCTCAATTTAACTAATGATAATGGTAAGTAATAATTTCTTATGTTGCATTTGCAGATAAGCTATTCTGTTTTTCATGTACTGATTTACAATATTCCTTAATATAATTAACTTGCTCCTATAGTCATAAGCTACTTTTAGAACTGCCTAGTAAATTAGTCTTTGAATATCAAAACTCTGTATTTCATTAAAGAAATAGTTATTTTAAAATAAAAATTTTAGATGAATACTTCGTAGCCGAGTATAGTGTTTACACCTATAATCCTAACTTGGGGCAAGGCAAGGGAGGCTCAGTGCATGAGGTTAAAGTCAGTCTGAACTACGAAGTGAGTCAAGCAGGATTAGAGTAAAACTAGGACTAAGAAAAGAAAGGAAGGGAAAACAAAACAAAAAAATCATTTTAATGTGATTATTAGTGTTATCAGGAAGGTTTTTGTTTGCATTCTTCAGAGTGGGGCAGCACAAAGACAGGAGAACAAGAAGGACTCATAGGCACAGCGATGAACTGTGTTCTTCAGGTTCCAAAGTACCTACCTCAGGAGCAGAGATTTGATATTCGAGTGCTGGTAAGTTCAAGTGTGGTCACTTTGTAATTGTACTTATCATGTCTTTAGATGATGAAACTTTGTTTTAATTTGGATTTAAGAATCTGTCATTTATTATAATCTGTTTTGTTTTGGTGGATTCTTATGAACATCTTCATATTTTTCTGTTCTTAAAACATTTTTCATAGACATAGAAGTATAAATGAAATGGTGGTTGATAACTCAGGGAGCTAAGTGGCTTGTGCCTGTCCTCCTAGCACTGTAAAGAGTAGAGTAGGAGGATGGCCGTGAGTCAAGGCCAGGCCAGACTGTGCCAACAATAAGACAGGTCTGCGGTTCATGGAAGCCAGCTAAAAGAAAGAACAGTGTCTGTCTTACATAGTGGTTGCAAATGGAAAAATGCTGCTTGACATTTTATTTACACAAAGTTATATATATTACATTCATTAAGTTCTTGTGTGTGATGATTATATTTTTAAATGTTTTATAGGGATTGGGTCTACTCATAAACCTGGTGGAGTATAGTGCCCGGAATCGACACTGCCTTGTCAACATGCAAACATCCTGTTCCTTTGATTCCTCCTTCTCTAGTGGAGAAGGCGATCATAGTTTAAGGCTAGCCGGACAAGTTCATGCTGTTCAAGCTTTAGTGCAGGTGAGCAGCAGTGACATAATTGCATATCGTATGGATTCTATAAGGTCCACTGTGCACTTGAAGTCAGCTGAGCTCCTCAGCCTGACGGTCCAGATTCCCTGACAGGGTCCCTAGGATCTTCAGAGGGTTCTTGGACCAGTTTTGAGAAATGTTCTTTTGTTTTGTCAAAGTTACTATGCTGTACATACTGTCTTCAAAGTCTGTAGATTTAGCACACCTTTTAATGTCTGCATTTGATACTTGGATAATTCTCATTAGTAACTTGGTACTTTTCCCAAATAGTGTGATTGGGTATATTAGGTGCTTTTTGTGTTGAACATCATAGCAACGAAAAGAAAAAGTCATTGAAGAGAAGGGATTTGGTATGTCCGCTTGTTTGTATGGATACCTGATAGATAGTGGACTATGAATAGTCTTCCTTACACACTTCCTCCAGCGATAAGAATGCTAAGGATGTAAAGACCTAGTTCTAGAGCTTCTATATTTATTGTTTATATTTTAGCTTTTTATTGGTCTTCCGGTTAATTCATCCAGTATGTGTAGGTTTGTCTATTTCTTTGGTTTTTAATTTTAGAAATGGGTAGGGATTTTTAAATTTGCTTTTGTTTTGTTTTTGTTTCCCCTTTAATTTCCTTGGAAATGTTACCTGGATTAAAGATAATTAATGGAGACTTTTAATCTTGGAATTACAATATAAATCATTACTAGATTACTTAAAAACAGTATTTGTGCCAGGCGTGGTGGCGCACGCCTTTAATCCCAGCACTCGGGAGGCAGAGGCAGGCGGATTTCTGAGTTCGAGGCCAGCCTGGTCTACAAAGTGAGTTCCAGGACAGCCAAGACTACACAGAGAAACCCTGTCTTGAAAAACCAAAACAAACAAACAGACAAAAAAAAACCCAGCATTTGTACTTCAGTTTTGGTTTTCAGTAAATGTAGGACAAAAGCTTTTTAAAATCAGATAATTCTTATTTCAAACACTATCACACTATGTACATGTTAGTACTTGATGTCTACTTTTTTTTTTTTTATAATATCTTTCTAGGGACTCCTGTGTCCCTCTCACTTCTTTAATTATAATTGTTGTACATGTGTTTCTTTAATTACAATTGTAAGTTTATAGTGTTGTTCATGTGTGTTTAGTGCTAACCTCAGGATTGACTAACCTCGTAGTATCTTTTTAATGATTTTCAAAAATAATTTTTATCAGCTATTTCTCGAACGAGAGAGAGCAGCACAATTGGCAGAAAGTAAAACAGATGAATTGATTAAAGATGCTCCTACCACTCAGCATGATAAGAGTGGAGAGTGGCAAGAAACAAGTGGAGAAATACAGTGGGTATCAACTGAAAAGACTGATGGTGCAGAGGAGAAGCAGAAGAAGGAGGAGGAGGATGAAGAACTTGACCTCAATAAAGGCATGTTAACCTGAAGTAGTAATAGAGTCACAGTGAGAATAATGGTTTTTGAGTTCTTTTTTAGCATTTGATTCGCATATTGTTATAATTTAGTTAATGCCTTTATAGTTTGTCTAGGTAAGCTTTGGAATTACAGTAGTTCTTCTGTCTTTGAGCATGGTGTGTCAGTGAGAGATCACTTTTCTTGTTTGGTGCTTCTCCTTTACTCTGTACAGAGCAGCAGCTAAGTTGGGCATGAGAGTGCACAGCTTAATTCTAGCATGAGGTAGGCTGAGGCAGAGGAATGCCACTTGGAGGTCAGCCTGGGTTTTTTCAATGAGACTATGTTTCTAAAGCAGAAGGGTATGAATGTCTGAGGTTCTTTTATCTGCCTCACCTTAAACTGAGGCGTTCCATCAAAATTTACAGGAGTAGTTCTCAGAGCTTACTAGGCAAAGAGTAATAACATCCTAGCTAGAGGCAATAAATATCCTTACTAGTGAATTTATTGACTACCTACTGTTTTTACGAATTATATTTGCTGTATATATGTACATTCTGCATAATAACTTTTTGTAACTAAACCTCTGAGATTTTGGGGGTTTCTTGTTTGATTTATTGAGACAAAAATCTCTATATAGCTCTGGCTGTCTTAGAACTTGTTCTGTAGACCTGTCTGGCTTGTAATGTCCAAGAACTCCCTCATTAGTATTGGGATTAAGGCCTGTGCTACCACTGCCCCATAAGGCTTTGAAATTTAATATATTCAACACTTTCCACTTAGATTGATGCTGAGCCTGTTTTCTTTCTGTTCGGCTATTCCTTCCCTAAGTTCTGATACTCGGTCTCTTACTTGAAGACCTGTGGTTCAATCTATCTTATCAACTTATTTCAGTTGGATGCATTTTATGGCATTTGTTAGAACTATGTTTCTTGTTTTTATAGTCACATGTATGTATGTGTATATATATATATGCATATGACTGCATATAGGCACTTCATAGTCATTTTGTTTATCTGTTTGTGCATTGATGAATCCCTTTGGGTTGTTTTAATACTTTTTCACTAGTACAGTGATATTAATTGTTTTCCAGTGTGGTAGCACCAGCCCATCAACAATATGTGAGGGTTCCAGTTTATTCACACCTTCAGGACTACCTTGAAGGATATTTTTCTTAGTCATTTTATTTGATGAAGAACTTTTTGTTTCATTTACAGCTCTCTAAAAACTGATTGTTTGTAACATCTTTGTTTTTTGGTCTTTTTGTGTATTTGAAGAAATGTCTATTTGGGTCTCATGCCTACTTTTTAATCTGGTTATTGGTCTTTTATTATGAAATTGAAAGAATTCTTTATAAATTCTAAACATCTTACCAGATTAATGTTTATGTACTTCCACGTTGTGAACTGTCTTCCACTTTGTTATTGGTGACCTTCTAAAAACCAATCTTTTAAGTATGTTGCACTTTCGTTTTTATATTTGGGTCACTTATTCTTTTTTTTTTTTTTTTTTTAATTTGAGATACTGAATTGTACATGCATCATTTTTAGTAGCTTTTAAGGTGATAACAGTATAATTGATGTTATGGGGTCTATATCAGCTTTGCACTGTAATAACTACTTATTTAACTGTTTTCAGCCCTTCAGCATGCTGGCAAACACATGGAGGATTGCATCGTAGCCTCCTACACAGCCCTGCTTCTTGGGTGTCTCTGCCAGGAAAGTCCAGTAAGTAGATAATAGTTCAGAAGTGCCTCTTGTATCTTTGAAGATTTTTTGCAACAGCTTCATGCCATTAATTAACCTGATGCACTTAGTTTAAAACTTTCCCTGTTCATACATGCTTTTTATTTCAGAAGAGCGGCTGACTGTTTAGACAGTTTTATTTATTTCCCTGTAGAAGAAAATGTCAAGAATATTTCAATAACTTCCTAGTGGTTTCCTTTAAACTTTTTAAAAATAGAATGTGAACATCTTTATTTCCTTTGCATTACAGGCTTTTATAGAAAGATCGGAGATGTAGTGGCTTGTTTGTTGGTCTTTATGATTTTTTAGAACTGATATATCTGTCATACTCAAAACTGTTTAAGATGTTAAAAAGCAAGCTGGGGGAGGGGGCCTCAGGATGTAACTCAATTACTAATGTGCTTGATTAGTGTGCCTGAAGCCCTGGGTTTAGACCCTTCTGCCACGTAAACTGGTTATGACAGTTATGCCTACAACCCAGCATTTGAGAGATGAAGGTAGTTGGATCAGAAAAATTATTCTTGGCCCACCTGAGCCTAGAGACCTGGTCTCACAAAAACTTAATTAGATACTTTTAATGTCATACCAAAGGATTTACATACAAGAAATTAAAATAGTTTGGGATGTTAAAGACTTTAAAATATTTCTTGACCTTTTTAAGGATACATTCTAAAGAAAGAATGATTTTTGTTATAACAGGGAAGTTCTTGGTATGGATGATTAAGTCCCTGCTGTTACCTGTAGTTGATGTAAAAGAAGGGAGGGTTTAAAACCTATGCTCAGCTGGCCAAGTCAAATTTGGCTCATTTTAGTGGCGCAGTGGAGTAACTTGTCCTGCACAGGTTTTATTGTCCTTTTTCTTGGTTAAAAGCACTCAGCATGGGCTGGAGATTCGGGCGCAGCTCTTAAAAGCACTTGATGCTTTTCAGAGGATTGGGAGTTCGGTTCCTAGCACTCATGTCAAGTGGCTTATAACCATTTATGAGATCAGCTCCAAGGTATCCAGTGCCTCTGGCCTCTAACAACACCTGCACTGTATGCACAAACCCACATGCGCACATATATACACGCATATACACATATATACACATAGTTAAAAACCGTCAAAATAAAATATTTTTATGTCTATAAAAGCACTTGTCATGGTCATAAGTGATCATACTTAAGGTCCAATCTAGTCAAATAATGTCCCACAGGACCTCCTCCTCATTTTCTTTTTAAGACATCATCCTTGGACTTCATAACCATCTATCTGGCTAAGCATTGGGCCACATGCTTCAGGCTAGGAATATGTTGGTAGCTTATGTTCATCAGGAATTATCCCTGAGAAATATGTGTCTATTTAACTCTGTAGTCACACAGAAGGGGAGGTTATAGGTATTGGGACAGTCTGTTGCCATTGGAAAAAACAAATTTGAACATCAAATCCACAATGTGAACAGGATCTTGGAAGCACTGTTAGTGTTCCCTTTGGAATATGTGCCACAGGTAGTAGTAGGTAAGTGAAAGGTCAGTAGTAGTTGCCTTTATTTCTAATTGTTGTGATTAATACATTGGGACAGTCATGTTTAAGTGTATTGATAATAGATCTTGAAGTTGTATTAGTCTGATGTGTGATCATTATGGATAATCTGTAGCTTTTGTGTCCCTAAAAAGGGGTTTCTGAATTTGTTGACAGTATTGTGGAGTTGTTACAGCCACAGATATGGTATATTATGGCATATTAGTTGTTTTGTCAATCCTTATAATTAGAAAACTAGATATTACCACAAGTACAAAGTGAATTGGCTTTCCCATTGTGGAAGTGGAAGAGATAAAGCACACATATAATTACGGGCAGTAAGCTGTCCCTGTTCTGTGGCCCCATGCTTAGGAAGTGTAAGAACGTCTGATACCATTTTCTGTTTACCTACCTTGACTACCAATTTGCACTCACTACCAATTTGCACTCACTACCAATTTGCACTCCCTGCTGTTGTTGGTTCTTGCCTCTCTGTATTCTTTGACTCTAGCACAGTTTCACAAGATCTAGCTTTCTTAATTTATCTCTGTCTTGTCAACGGCAATGGAATGGTGGATTGACTTGTCACTTTAAGAACATACAGTTACGCCTGCTTCTCTTGTTTACCAATGCCAGCATGCCTTTTGGATAGCTGTTATGCTTTTCAAATAGTCCATGCTATATTTTTCCTCTTTGAACCTCCTGTACTATGAATGTTGTAATGTCCTTTCCATGGCCACTATAAATGTCTAGTTCTATATCCAAGTAAAGAGGAATTTGAACTAATGAAGTGCTTTCATTCACATCATGGGAGCTATTTATTATTGTAGAGACATACTTTTTTACTGAGCAGTCATTCAGAGTTACCTCAACCATTCTTTTCTCCACCATTATGGATGTTTACATGTGATGATGATTGGACTACTTTTGTAGATCATGGTTATTTTAGCAGGCCTTTAAATTTAAACTTCTTTGGATGGATGTTTTGTCTGTATAATAGTTTTCTTTTTATTGCTGTAAAAAGATCATGACCAAAAGGACTTGGAGAGGAAAAGGTTTATTTCATCTTACAGTTTATAGTCCACTATGATGGGAAGTTGCCAGAAACTCCTAGGAATCCTGCTTACTGGCTTGCTCAACTTTTTCTACAATCTAAGACCACCTGCCTAGAGGTGGTTGTCTGCCCCATCAGTTATCAATGAAGAAAACACCCCATAGACTTGTGTATAGGTCAATCTGATGGAAGCAATTCAATTGGTGTTCTTTTTCTCAAGGTGACTCTAGTTTGTGGCAAGTTGACAGAAAACTAGCCAGCATATTCTACATGTAAGTCTGTACATGGAGTGTCTTGTGCCTGGAGGCCAGAAGGGTATTAGATCCAATGGAACTGGAGTTAAAGACAATTATGAGCCATTATATATATGTAGATGCTGGGAATCAAACCCAGATTCTCTGGTAAAACAGCTAGTGTTCTTAACTGCTGAGCCATCTTTGTAGCCCCTATTTTAGGAGTTTATTATATTTTTTTTCATACATAAACACACACACACACACATTTTTTATATATATATATATATATATATGTGTGTGTGTGTGTGTGTGTGTGTGTGTGTGTGTGTGTGTGTGTGTGTGTGTGTGGAGGGGCGCTGGTTTTGCTAATAATCAAATAAAAAAAGTCACCTTTCCTGGAATTTGCCCCATAATTTATCACAAATGATAAGTTTTAAAGATTTAGTTAATTTTTGTCTTCTAATTTACCTTTGTAGCATGGAGAATTTTCTTTCATCTTTCTGTTTTATAAGCACCTCTGTGTGTAGAGTCTGTCTATATATTTAATTAACTGTGCAGTTTATTTCAAACCTTTCTCTGCATTTTCAAAACTAAATATTCACAGATGTTTCTTTGTACCTTTGGCTTTGGCTAGCTTTGTTGTTTCCCCTTTGTTTCTGTGGGTAGGGTGGTATGGAGTGGGGAATTGACCCGAATGTTTCTGCACAATAGGTAAGTGAATGTGGACTGGAAATGACGTATGAATTTTGGGGTCCTTTGTAGATGACTACGGGATATGTAGCAGAGCCAACAGCATCAAGTGAGTTACAGTATCATTTTTTACCAGCTTGACTGTTTTTAATCTGTTTCTTCAGATCAATGTAACTACAGTAAGGGAATATCTTCCAGAAGGAGATTTCTCCATAATGACAGAGATGCTTAAAAAGTTCTTAAGCTTCATGAATCTTACGGTAAGTAACTTTTATTGTATATTGCAGTTTATATGAGTTTTTGATTATTTTCCAGACAAAGTCTTAACACTGTAGCCCAGGCTGGCAATCCACATGTTTCAGCCATTGGACCAGTGGGACCTGGCTAGTTTATGTGTTTTTCAATTTAAATGTAATACATCGAAGGTGAAAATAATAATCCCATAGTGTTGTTCTTCCCTGTGGCAAAATAGTTAACATAAGCAGCTTACAGAAGGTACATTTTGGTTTATAGTTCTAAATTTTTGTGTGTGTGTTTTTTTTTCTGTTTGTTTTTGTTTTTTTGAGACAGGGTTTCTCTGTGTAGCCCTGGCTGTCCTGGAACTCACCCTGTAGACCAGGCTGGCCTCGAACTCAGAAATCCGCCTGCTTCTGCCTCTCAAGTGCTAGGATCAAAGGCGTGCGCCACCACCACCAGGCTAGTTCTAAAATTTTTAGTCATGTGTGGCAAGAGCAGCGTGGAAGAGCAGAGTGGCCAGCTAATAGAGAATGCCTGTGTATCTGCTTTCTCCTTTTATTCCAGCTGTGCTTCTAGGCTGTGGGATGATGCCACCCACAAACAGAAAACTATTGTGGCAGAATGTTATATTACTAAGGCAATGATTTAATTTCAGTGTACTCTTTACTACGTAGACTTTGATACTTTTTTTTGTTTACCATTTTGTTAAGTATTAACTCTAATTTCTCTCCTTCCCCTCTTAGTGTGCTGTTGGAACAACAGGCCAGAAGTCTATCTCTAGAGTGATTGAATATTTGGAACATTGCTAGCTGCTTTACCTTTGCTTCAGGTGCTTGGTAATGCTGAAGCTATCCTTAGACAAAGAAAAGACATGAAAGAAGTCCTTGAAGATATACCAAGAACATTCATCAGTATCATTCATTCGTGTTTGGATTTTTATGATCACCCGATTTCTTCATCATGCATTCTGCGTTTGCTAAATGACAGTTACTACATCAATCTGCAGCTATCAAAAATGAGGGAAAAGGTTCAGGCTGTTAACAATCCCATGCAGTATTTAAATACACTTACTTGGCAGAGTCTATACCTGCCCCTGTTTCCTTGCTGTATTTCAGGCAAGGTTTAAAGAGGGCAATTTGTGCTGCTGTTAGTGCAACTGCTGTGTATGTTGAGCCACTGTTGTCATGCCAGTCAGGTGCAAAGGCAGCTTAGCTACTGAGGTATTGAATGTTCTGAGGACATTCTAGACAACAGCTTAGATCCTTTTTCAGGCTCATTTGCTTTTGCTTTTTGTTGAATGATTCCAATCGTAAATAAAGCTTTTAATAATTTTGTGAATTTTTTGGTTGTTGTTCCCTGAACTACTGTCTATATTTAAAATGAGATGGAATCCAAAGACACAAGGGATTAATAGTATATTTTTTTATTCTTGATTAGGTTTGGGTGTTGAACTATTTTTCACTTCTGAGACCATGACCATATTCAATGTCATACCATTATGTGTCATAGCTATAGGCACAAGAAAACAAATAGCAGTTTGAGGGAATATTATGTTATATAAGATAATGTGCCCTGTTAAAGGATTAAGCAAAAATAGACAAACCCAGGGTAGTTTACACTTAATGCTGGGGAGGCTCTTGAAACATTGTTACGTTTTGAGGGACGTTCTCTAGATATATTTTCTAATGTTCAGTTCAGTAAATATAATAAGGAAGCTAAAACACCAATGTGGAATCCGTTTTTCCAGATAGCGTGTATATTCTTCTATAGAGTGACAGGATCAATTGCATAAGCGCAAAGCCTTAAAATTGCTGGTGTAGAGAAGACCCTTTTTTATTCAGATTCTATGTTCATAGAGCAATTGTTTAGAAAATGGTTGTGGAACACACAGAACATGGTTTATAGGGTAAATTTCATAGATTGTTTTTTCTTTTTTTTTTTTTCTTTTTTTTTTTTGTATTGTTCAGACCACTGGTTATACATTTTCTCCTTTTTTTATTAATTGGCCTGAGGACAGGCTTTCCAGAGATGTTTCATTAATACTTTTAATTACCTTTCAGATAGTTACATCATGTTTCTTCATTGGATTTGTAAAACTTAAAGCCATAAAAATATTAGTTTGGTGTGTATTGGGGAAAATAGCTAAAAGTCTAACTTTGACTCATTTTAGACTTTGTTATTTCCTTGTATAAAGTAACAAACCGGGGCTCTTGTATCCGTGCCAGCTGTAATGTTTTTAAATGCAGTGGCTGCCTTCTATTGTCTTCCTATTTTTGATAATGCAGATTGTTGGGAAATCTATAAGGAAGTAACTGACTCTAGGCAAATTGTTTTCTTCCTCCTACCCGCCCAACCCCCTACCCGTCCGTCACCTTTTAGGAACACAGTATGCCAGTGTAATGTGGGAACCATTGAGACTGTATTTGCCCTGAGTACCAAACTAATTTAGTGAATTTTTTTTTAAACATACTGGTAAATGATGTCCACAAATTTCCTTAGATATATTTTAATTAATTGTCTTAAAATACATTGATATTTATTAATCATTGGATTTGGGGACAGATTTTTGACTGTGGCAGATGGTAGGGAACAGAACAGTAAACAGTTGGATGAGATCAATCAGGGCGAATTACATTTTTCTGTTACACTGGTGATCATTTGAGAATTGATTTACCTCAGTGTTTAACAGTTTTTGTTTTGTTTTTAAAATACTAACTAATTGTCAAGCACTGATGAGATGCAGGTTTGGTGGGGTGGGCTGTGAGGAAGACCTCACCTTACCAACTGCAGTGCGTCTCTGTGTTTTAGCCTCAGAGAACTCTCATTCTAGGGTACTTGAGGCTGACTTGCAAAGTGACTAAAGTTTTAAGGTAACCTTTTTTCCATTGTAAATACTTCTGTAAATACTACCAGTTGGATATTAGAACAGTAGGATACTTTTCTGAATCCAATCCTATTTTTATTTTATACAGTATTTCTCAGCTGTGATCTTTGGAGCAAAAGCCAACGGCAGGAAAAAATAGTTTGTACCAGTTTCATGAAGTATGTCTTTGGGTTTTTGTAAATAATTTTAACTCAAATAAAATTGATACTTTAAATACACACGTTGTCTTTAACATAAGTCTATTGACCTGTTTTGGAGGAAGAAGTCTCAGAACTTGTTAAGGCCAGCACACCGTGTCATTTGAGCATAAGTGTCCAATTTTTCTTAAATATTTTATATACTTGTAAGTACTGGTCTGAATGGATGTAGCCGCTTAGCACTTTGGGCTGGTTAGGGATGGTGGTTTTCTGAGTGTATAGTTAAATCCTTAGAATGCCCTCTATGTTACTTGAAAACTTTTGGCTTTCTGAATATGACGGTAAATTTCTTTGCTTTTGAGGTTTGATAGCCATTTTTTAAGCTTTTAACTTTTTTTTTTCTTGTTAGCCTTAAAGATTTTTAAGATTTACAAGTATAGTCTCAACCTTGCCTTACTTGATTTAGTCGCAAGAGTAGATTACAGGATTTTCCCCTGAATTTTGCAGTTCCTCTCCCCATTTATACACATACACAAGTGTAAAGCCACCTGTGAGAGTGGACAAATGGTGCAGGTGCTAGACTTGGAAAGACCTAAATCACACACGTGGAGTTTGATTCCCAGCTCTGGTAGTTGCTGTTAAGTTGGAGCAAATTCTTTTTTTTTTTAAAGATTTATTTTCTGTGTGTGAGTACAATGTTGCTGTCCTCAGTCACACCAGAAGAGGGCTTTGGATCCCATTACAGATGGTTGTGAGCCACCATGTGGTTGCTGGGAATTGAACTCAGGATCTCTGGAAGAGCAGTCAGTGTTCCTAACCAATGACACATCTCTCCAGCCCTGAAGCAAATTCTTAAAACTATAATTTACCCAGTTTCCTTCATTGAAAAATGGGAGACAGTACAGACCTACCTGATGGTTGTATAGATTAAATATGTGTGAAACATTATTATAATGCTCCAAATTTAATGTTTATTAGTAAGTGCTAGTTTTTACAGTTTTTTTTTTTTCCTTTTACTATTTCTCTGTAAAAAGGTAAAAATGCTCTGGAAATGAAATAGAGTGCTTGTGACTATTAAGGGCATTATATGTAACACTGGTGCCTCACATCACTGCAGTTGATGGTTTGTGCTTTTGACACCAGATTCTCCAAATTACTATTTCCAAACTTGGCCTTGTTAATCTCTTCATGATGAATCATAAAGCAGAGGGAAATTGAGCAAACTTTAATGCTTTCTAAAATGTTTCAGGTCTTTTTTTTTTTTTTTTTCTCCCCCTTAGAATGATCAAAAAGAGGTTTGGACAACTCTGTTGATGGCTTCCAGATGGAGATATAATTAAGTACCCTATGTAGAATGTCTTTGAACAAACTCTTGAGTGTTTTGGTCAAACCTCTTTCTCTCTCTGACTTCTGTATATGTGTAGTTTGAATTCCCCAAGTGCCATGTGCTGCTTTAAGGAATGTTTTCATTCTACCTAGGTTGTACATCTCTAAGAATTTGCTGGCTAAAATCATACTACAGAGAGTACATATGCCAAACATGACCAGAATGTCTATTGATAATGACTGTTATAGTGAATGTAGACACTGAACATTCCATTGTTAAGGCAGAGATTTTGAGATTGATTCAGGAGATACTAAATGAAACTACACGGTTACAGGATTTGTTGATTTAGTAGTTTGTGGTGAAGGTGGGTATCATCATGCTCAGAGCAAACAGCACAGAAACTGTAGATAGAGCTTGAGTTGCTAGAGTAGTCAAAGCAGAACACTAGACAGAAGGAGAAACAGTAACAAAAACTAGCAAGAAATAGCAAAATGGGCTTGTGTGAGTTTTCCTCTGGCTCTCACAAAAGTAAAACATATCAGAACAGGAAAAGTAATTCTGTCTCTGCAAGAGAAATAGCCAAAGATGTCCCCTAAATGTCGTGGTGACTAATTGTATTAACTCAAAACTAGTTAAAAGGTGAGACTGCGAAACAACCTAGAGTTGCTGAATTTAAATGACACATTAAGCCGGGCAGTGGTGGTGCACACCTTTAATCCAGATACTTGGGAGTTCGAGGCCAGCCTGGTGTAGAGTGAGTTCCAGGAGAGCCAGGGCTACACAGAGAAACCCTGTCTCAAAAATAAACAAATAAAAGACACATTAAAGTGGAAAAAAAGGAAAAAGTAAAAATACACAATGCAAGTGCTAATGAAGTATTGATGTAAGACATAATTTAGGGCTGAGTAATGTATTTCTCCAAGAGCATTTTGTAATCACGAGGTGTGGGGTGTATACAGAACACAACATCCTAATACCACAGAAGTGTTTATAAGTATGTGATAATAACAATCATATCAGTAGGTAAATTCACAACCATAGTTTCAGATTTTAATACAACTTCAGCAAGTAATAGTATCTCACAGTTGTGAACAGAAACCATGACCAAGGCAACTCTTACAAGGACAGCATTTAATTGGAGCTGGGTTACAGGTCCAGTCCATTATCATTAATGCCAAAGCATGGCACATCCAGGCAGACATGGAACAGGAGCTGAGAGTTCTGCATCTTCACCTGAAGGCTGCTAGGAGAATACTGGCCCCTACGTGGTTAGAAGGAGACAGAGGCACACTTCCAACAAGGCTACACTTAAGAGTGCCAATGAGCCAGGCATATTCAAACCACCACATTCTACACATGAGTCTAAGGGGGCTATACCTAGTCATAACATAAAAAATATATTCAGTCCAGCTTTCAAAGTCCCCACAAGTCTATAACAGTCTCAACAATCTTAAACGTTCAAAGTCTCTTCTGAGATTCATCCACTTAACTAATCCCCAATGCAAGACCGGAAAGCAGCTGGGCAAACTCCACACTCTGCATCTCCATGGCTGATGTCAATTTGGTCTTCACATTTCCAACTCTTTTCATTTTTGTTGACAAACTTTCTTGGTCTGGTTCCACTACCTGTTAACAGCTTTCTTCAGCAGGTATCACATGACTCTGGCATCTAACATCTTGGGGTCAACTTTACAACTTCTTGTTTCAACATCTGGGAACTACGCATGATCTGACCTCTCCATCTCTACCCTCTGTAGCACTCTGGTTGACTCCAATCCACTGCTGCTGCTGTGCTTGGTGGTCATTCCATGGCCCTGGCATCTTGAATATGCTGGGCTCTTCTGCTGCAACTAGTCTTCACCAATAACCTCTCATAGGCTCTCTTCATGGTCCTCAACTTCTTTCCATCACCCCTTCAGTCCTGTGCCATCAACTGCAACTGAGACTCCACTTTTACCAATGGCCTTCCATGGCCTCTCATAGTGCCAAGCCTCAGCTGTTCTTCACGTCACCTTCATACCTTCAAAACAAATACCACCTGGGTGACTCTTACATGTTTACAAGTCCAGCTGCAGCAGAAGGTACAACCTTGGCTATCTCTGGAACACAGCTTTGTTATGGTCTCAGAACACACTTCCTAGAAGATTTCATCTCAGTGATACTAGTCTCTTCTTCATCTCTGCTAATTTCTTAGCTCCAGCTAACCAGCTTCAAATTATCTCAGAAGTCACTTTTGTTTTTGATTAACAACCAGAGCCACATGGCCAAAGCTGTCAAGTTCTGCTGCTTGCTGGAGCTAGAACATCCTCCCCCCCCCCCCCCCGTTCTGTTACATTATCACCAGCTTTCTGCTTTCCAACTACTTCACTGCCTAAGCTTGGCTATCCTGGAACTTGCTCTGTAGTTTGACCATGAACACGGAGATGTGCATGGCTGTGTCTCCTGAATGCTGGAATGAAAGGTGTGTACCACCACTCCTGGATTTTTTTCTCTACTTGGAACTTGCTCTATACCAGGCTAACCTTAAACTCAGAGATCTGCTTGCCTCTGTCTCCTGGGATTAAAGGTATACCACCATGTTTGGACCTAGGCTTAGCTGAGTGGGATCTTGTCCCAAGATGACCACTCCCTTAATATGTTTATCTTCTTGAACATAGGATTCATCACCATTTTACTTTTTGGTGCCCCTTTTTTACTTGAACCATACATTTTACATCTTACCTTTCTCAGCTTGCTCCTTTTCATTAAAAAACACTCTTCACCAGACTAAACCAGAGAACAAAGCCTCTGCTGGACTCTTGTGACTTCCTTTAATGGAATTAATATAAATACACCTCTTAACCTTAGCCTTGAGAGAAGGCAAAAAGCAGTCACATTCCTCAACAAAATACCACAAAAACAGTCTTCAGGCCACATACTGAAATTCTTCACTTGAAGCCACTTGGGTCAGGTCTGCACAATTCAACTCTCTCTCAGCAAGGGAGTCTTCAATATGCCTACTAGGTTAGCCCTACTTAAAGCATTCCTCTGCTTTCCAAATCCGAAGTCTCCAAATTCACATTCTTCCAAAGAAAAGAATGATCAGGCCTATGGCAGTAATACCCAAGTCCCTGGTACCAACTTCTGTCTTACAGTTTTCATTGCTATGAAGAGACACCATAGCCAAGACAACTTTTATAAGGCCAACATTTACTTGGGGCTGGCTTACAGGTTCAGAGGTTCAATTCATTATCAGTGCAGGAACATGCATGGCAGGGTCCAGGCAGGCGTGGTACAGGAGATGCTGAGAGTTCTGCATCTTCATCTGAAGATTGCTAGGAGAAGACTGGCTCCCACGTGATTAGGAGGAGGGTCTCATTGCCCACCTCTACAGTGGCACACTTCCCTTTATTTAGCAAAGCCACACCTACTCCACCAAGGCCATATCGCCTAAGAGTGCCACTCGCTGGGCCAAGCATATTTAAACCACTATAAATAGCTTAGTTTTGTTATTTTTTAAATATAAGCTGGTTGCTGTAGCACATACCTATAATTCTAGCTACTCAGGAGGCTATGTCAGGCCAATTACGTAAGTTTAGGAGTTAAAAGGCCTGTTTGGACAATAACATGTCTCAATAAGTATGTAATTAAATGTGAAGTTACAGAAAAGTTGAGTGGATGAGTTGCCTTAATCTAATATTCAGAAAAATTACATTGAACATAGATTTTTGTATTGCATATGCAAATTTCACCAAGATAATCTGAGAGCTCATAAAGCAGACTTCTATGCATTTCAGATGACTGAAGGCTACAGAGAATATACCTGTGAATCAGCAATCAAAAATCAGAACAGGCCTGGAGAGATGGCTCAGCAGTTAAGAACACTGATTGTTCTTCCAAAGGTCCTGAGTTCAAATCTCAGCAACCACATGGTGGCTCACAACCATCCGTAATGAAAGCTGATGCCCTCTGCTGGTGTGTGAAAAAACAGCTATGATGTACTTACATGTAATAAATAAATCTTCAAAAAAAGTCAAAACAAGCAACAATTGCAAACCATATTCAGATATTAAGCAGCATGGGTCAGTGAGTAAGTAAAAGCAAGAAAAGATCGTGCCAATTAAAATACAATACATTGGAGGGTTTGTTTTTTTTTTTTACTTTGTTTATTGCCACATTAAAAGCAGTACTTAAAATTAAAGCTATCATTGTGAACCTGAAATGAAAAGCATGAAGTAATTTAAAACCCAGTGTAAGTTTGAAGAAAGAAAAATTAGATTAGAAATCAGCATAATAAACTTGAAAACAAACTGAAAATGCTTAAAAAAAAAAGTTGAGCCCTTAAAACCAAAAACTGCCAGTGTTGGGAATGAAAGATGAAATAATACAGAGCCTATGGATATTCAAAAGAAATAAGATGTTACAAATAAGCCAAAAATCTTTACAACTAAAATTTTAGAATTAATTGAGAAACTTTGAAAAATGACAAGGTCAGGCCACATTCTGTGGTATGTATGTGTAAGCAGTATTTGGGAGGTGGATGCAAAAGAATCAAGTTTCAAAGGCTGTGTTTAGGGAGATAGCTACTTGAGACACTGTCACACAAAAATTGTGTGTGTGTGTGTGTATGTATGTATAAAGTAAAAAAGGAACATTAAAAACCAAGGCAACATGTCCCCAAAGGTACTAGTTCCACAGAAAAGGTTTCCAGTGACAGATGAAATCGTAGACAAAGAATTAAAAGGATAATTATAAATACATCCAATGAAGTCAAAAGAAGGCACAAGTCTAAGAATACAGTCAGCTGACTGAAATGAAGTTGATAGGAGTTATTAATGCAGAAGTCAATGTCGAGCTAGAAAGATTGAAGAATTGCTAGAAATAGACAGTAAATTAAAAGGTTTTAGGGAGTCACAGATAGAATGGATCAAAGATTGGTTCAGTGTTGGGGATAGAAGGCAAGGTAGATGAAATGTTCAGACAAAGATAAAGTACAAAATAAGATCTATGGGGCACTATCTAAAGACCAAACCTATAAATTCTGGACCTGGGAAAATGAGAATTTCATGCCGGAGGAATGGAAAACATTATTTTCAAGAACACAATTGTGATTGAAGTTTCCTTAAACCTAAAGAGATGCCCGATCAAGTACAGAAAGCATAACACCAAATAGATAAGAACAGAAGAAACCTTCCTGTATCATAGCTAAAACACTAAAATACACAAAATAAAGCATTGAGAGCTTAGAGAAAGGCACCAAGTCAAATATAAAGGCACAACCCTTAGAGTAGCACCGTACCGCTCTCAATAGAAAGGTTGGAGGGCTTGAGACGACGTATTCCAGGCTCTAGAGCACAACTGTCAACCCAGACTACTATACCTAGCAGAACTATCATAACTGAAGAAGAAAAGAGCTTTCTGTGATAAAAGCAGACTAAAGGAATTCATGATTACAAAGCAACTCTACAAAAGGTCCTTGAAGTCCTCTAGACTGAAGAGAAAGATAAACACATCATGGAAGCTACAAGAAAAACCAAACAAAACAGCAAATGAGGCAAATGGTTAGAAAGTAATATTAAGAGATAGATTGTGTGGCGCACGCCTTTAATTCCAGCACTCGGGAGGCAGAGGCAGGCGGATTTCTGAGTTTGAGGCCAGCTTGGTCTACAAAGTGAGTTTCAGGTCAGTCAGAGCTACACAGAGAAACCCTGTCTCGAAAAATTAAAAAAAAAAAAAAAAGATTGGTATATTTGGTTCAACAGGCAACAGGATCCATCTATTTTTTATCTCCAAGAAATGTACCTCACCATCAGATGCAACTTTAGTATAAAACAAAAGAAAAAGATATTCTAAGCAAATGCTCTAATAGGTAACAAAAATTGACTTCAAAATTAGAACCTAACTGAGGTCACTTTAGTGTCTCCCCAATTGTTTGGGGGCACTGTGTACTTTGAGCTAGCCTGGAACTCCTGTTTCCCCTTCCCGTCTCACGGGAGTGCTGGGATTGCAGATGTGTGTCACTGCATCTGACTTTTTGACATGGGTTCTGGGGAGCAACCTTCAGTTGTAAGGCTTGAACATCAAGCATCTTTACTCCTTGAGCCATCTGGTTGGCTATCAAGACATGTTAAAAAAAATATTGATGGAAACATCAGGTAGGTGGGATACAGCAAAATGGGGAAGCCTTTGCTATAGCTCTCAGATTGTTAGGACAGTCTTATAATTTGAGGTGATGGAAGCCAGGGGTCTGTCTGTACATTACACATGAATTTACCTAATGGTCACAGGATATGTGGTCACACACAGAGATTGGCTTTAAATAGCTATTTTTAGGAAATAAGGTCTCTCAGAATAATTTGGCTCCAACCTGTAACATTCCAACTCCCCACAATCATGGACATTCTAAATAGTCAATCAGATGTGTAGAATGTTTAACACAGATACAGTGTTCTCTTCCGTTCCTGAGAACTTCAGTTCACAAATCTCATATGAGAAGAAAGAAGCTAAAGTGCTGGCAGAAGAAACTTTCCTCTGAGAGGACAGGGTTAGCCAGGGCCAGAATCCATGGCAGGCTGCAAACTGTCAGTTTGGGAGACTAGGCCTAAGTTTCTGTTTTCCAGAATGGAAAAAGTCCAAAGCAAATCGATTCTAGGAAAACCCACCCCTCACGGCCAGCCAATCAGGAAGTTACTCCACCACTTAGCCTGAGTCAACCTCATGGACAGCCAATCAGGAGCTGTAGAAGCTACCCCACCACCAAGTATAATTAGCAAAAGTCCCCCAAATCCTCCAGAGCTGTAACCAATCACAAAGGCACCTACCTATACCCCTCAAGATAGAACCAACCAATCAAGAGAAAGAAAGGTAAAAGTCCCCCGCCCCTACCCTAACAGGCTTTAAATTGACACTGCAAGGTCCACACCTCTGTCTTTCATCCTGAAGGGTGGACCCCGGCATGCAGGTTCCCTGCTGGATGAATGCTGTTGCATACTATTTGAGTCTGGGTTATCATTCTTCGCAAATCACAGATCCTTACACCTCCTAGGAAGAGACTTCACAACAATTCTGACAGCTTAGTATGTGTATAGCCCCAGGCCTTTGCCTCATCCCGTTATCCTGCTCAGAAGAGGATGAGCAACCAGTTTATGTCTCCTCACTTTTGCCATACTGGGGAGGGGCGGCCATCCACTTTTCTCTATCAGTTTGTTTTCTAGTTTCTTATAAGATGCAGTGAGGTTATGAATCTTAATGTCCCAGATAATAAATACTCGACTCGACCCCAACTGTCGGATTTGGAGGATCATGAAGTGTCTGACCATGTATGTTTACCATGTATGTTCCTGGCACTCTCATATAATAAACACTGGGAAAGATGAACAGTGTACGTTGCTCGAGGTTGCTAGTTGCCAGCAGGACCTCTGAGTTGAGCACTGGTGCTGAGGGAAGAATGCTAACATCATCTTAGGGTGTTCCTTCATCTTAGTTTTGGTATGGTGGTGAAGCTGATCCCTGGGAGCAGGAACTGGGTAGATCTCACCCTGACTGACAGTTGGATTGTCATAGAACTTCAGTGATCTGCTCTGACTTGGGTTTTACGTGCCATAATTTTAAACGTGTACACTGTAAGGTGTACATCGAGGATTTCCCTTGACTGGTTGTTTCAAAAACAGATTGTTCACTGGGCTTATAGCATAGTGTACTGGCTAGTTTTGTGTCAACTTGACACAGCTGGAGAAATCACAGAGAAAGGAGCTTCAGTTGAGGAAATGCCTCCATGAGATCCAACTGTAAGGCATTTTCTCAATTAGTGATCAAGGGGGAAAGGCCCCTTGTGGGTGGTGCCATCTCTGGGCTGGTAGTCTTGGATTCTATAAGAGAGCAGGCTGAGCAAGCCAGAGGAGGCAAGCCAGTAAAGAACATCCCTCCATGGCCTCTGCATCAGCTCCTGCTCCCTGACTTGTTTGAGTTCCAGTCCTGACTTCCTTTGGTGATGAACAGCAGCATGGAAGTGTAAGCCGAATAAACCCTTTCCTCCCCAACTTGTTTCTTAGTCATGATGTTTGTGCAGGAATAGAAACCCTGACTAAGACACATAGCCTTCTCATGTCATCTACAAAGACCAAAAATTACAGACAGAGAGTGGCAGGATGTTGGCCTACCAGGAGGAAAAGAACCTGTTCTTCCAAGGGGAGTTTCCTGGGGACACTGGTACCTTATAGTTCCTACCACGCTATGTCAAATCAGGTGTTTCTGACTAGCCAGGGTTCTATCTGTTGACTTTATTGCAGTCTTGGTTCTGAATACACAACATGCATGCACAGGCCATGCTTCATGCATGTAATGCCACCAAAACAAACAAACAAAACAACAACAAAACAGAAAACAAAAAAATAGGAGAAAGAAACTGCTTGAAACACTTTGGTTCACATTAGAGTCTACTGTAAGATATGATTTGCAGTGCTTGTATTTTATAAATAAAGCTTTCTGCTCTTATAGAAACAATACTTATACAAAACAAAACCTTTTACCATTTTACAGTACAACATTCTGAAGTTAGTATATCTTTGGATTGTAATATGCTAGAATCTTTGATTTTAAAAATTGTGGGTTGGGCTGGTGAAATGGCTCAGCGGTTAAGAGCACTGACTGCTCTTCAAGAGGTCCTGAGTTCAATTCCCAGCAACCACATGGTGGCTCACAACCATCTGTAATGAGATCTGACAGCCCTCTTCTGGAGTATCTAAAGACAGCTACAGTGTACTCACATATAATTAAAAAAAAAAAAAAGAATGGCCTGGGTCCAATTCCCAGTGCCACATAGAACTGGACATGGTGTTACACACCTGTAATCATAGCTAGCACCTGGGAGGCAGAGGTCAGATGAACAGAAGTTCCAGGTTATTGTTGGCCTGGGTTTTAGGATATTCTGTCTCAGGACAATGACAATGACAAGAACAACAGCAACAGCAACACCACCAACAGCACCAATAACACCTCCCTGCTGCTGGAGTTGCCGATTCTGAGTTTATTAAAATGGAGACCATCAAGATGGTTAGTTTGACAACTTGAATTTGATTTTTGAAACCCAAGGAAGGTGGAAGCTGAGAGCTGACTGGCACACCCATAATCTCCTCACTACCTCCAACACACACACACACACACACACACACACACACACACGCACACGCGCGTGCGCACACACACACGCACACACACATACGTTGCTCAGTGAAGTTTGTTCTGTGATTAGGACAGAATTTCCAATAAATCACTGTGACACAATCTGTCATTTTATACTATGTCTTTATGCAAACTGATACTATCAGCACAGAGAATCATAAAATAAAACGTTGGCAGTGTTACATACTCAGCCAACATTTAATTCTTTATGCAAAAATAAATAAGCACATCTACCTCATTAGAATACAGGTTTTCTTTTGTCTTTACGAAGTAGTAAAATTATCCATGAATCATGGACTTAAAAAGAAACTTTATGAGCTACTGCCAGCAAATGATTTGTATACCTACTTTATATCAGTGTGTCTCCAAGGTCAAATAGAAACTGAGTCTCAAGTGGTGCCAAGCTCAAACACCTGGATTCCATCCCTGTCCCATAAGGCAGAAGGAGAGAACTGATACCCTCAAGTTGTCATCTCACCTCCACGTGCAAGCCACGCTGTGTGCATACTCATGTGCACATACACAATCAATCAATCAATCAATCAATCAAGGTAATAAAAATAATTTCACATGTATATATAAAAAATATCTTATGTCTGTATGGTTGTACACTTGACAAAATAAATCTGATAGCCTATGGCTTAGGCACAAAATAGGTAGGACATTCGGGAGGCAGAAAGGATTCTGGGAGCCAGGAGCAGGAGATTTGCCTGGGAAGATGTAACAAGACAGACACATGGTATCTGAGCACGGGTGACTAGTCACATGGCAGAATATAGATTAAAATAAACGGGTAATCATAAATTATGACCTACTCAGATAAGAACCTAGTTATATGGCCAAGATATTTATAAATATATTTTGAGCCTGAGTCTTAATTCCTGGGAGCATGGGGCTGGGAGGTAGAAAGAACCAGGACAAAACTTCTACACAGGTGTAAAGAGGTCACGGGTGGAGAATGTTTCAGAAGCCCTCCCTCAGCAAGTGAGATCATTGTAATTCCATTATCATCTGAGTGTTGCACCCTACGCTGGTCCTGCACACCATCGGTCTCAGAATATGCTGACTTGGAAACGAGCCTTATGTGATCTTCAGCTGCTGCAGGTAAGGCTCCCTTCTTGTTGCTCTCACCAGCTTCACATTCATGGTGGGGAGAGCCTATCATGCCCAGTTAGACTCACACAGAGGCAGAAAGGACCAGGATTAAATCCATATCTATTCGATGCCCAAGCCGGTTCCGGCACCCCGATCCCTCCTCCTCTGGTGGTATTACTTCTTGTTGGTTCCCGAGTCACCCCATCCAGAGTTTGTTGATGTCAGGAAACTGGTTTTGTTCATGTTTCAATACACAACATGTTAGGAGTGTAGCTTAGAATAACTTTATCTTGACCAGTTGCTAAAAATAAATTCCAATTTGTCTTAGCAAGGAAAATCCCATTTAAGGATCTAGAGAGCTGTGTTCAATGATGCAGGCTCAGAATCTCAGCACTTGGGAGACTGATTCTGCAGGATTGTGGTTCAAAGCAGACTGGGCAAATCAGGGAAACACTGGCATACACACATAAAAGAAAATGAAGTCCCAAAGAAGCGGTAATTTGAAGCATTAACACTCTAGGAAGATTTTAGTTAAGAAAAACAAGATTAATCTGAGAGGCTACCTCCAGGTTGAGTGACTGATAATGCAATTTGTGTGTCGGACAGACTTCCCTGACTAGTCAGAAAACTAAGCAAATTATTAACTTAGAGGTAGCAAAACTACAGGAGAAAGTCAATGTGACTTATTGGGTAATATTTATACAGCTGAAAGAGTGAACATTGGACAAAGGTGACCTTAAAATAATCTTCTAAGGGGGACAGTCAATGGAGAAACCTAGAAAACCTGGGGTAAGCATCATGTTTAGAAGAAATAGTTCAAGGACCTGGGTGGACACTGCTTAGGACCTCACTGAAAATCTCTCTCTCTCTCTCTCTCTCTCTCTCTCTCTCTCTCTCTCTCTCTCTGTGTGTGTGTGTGTGTGTGTGTCTCTCTTACTCCCTGCCACCCTCTTTCCCTCCCTCTCTTTCTCTGTCTGTCTCTGTCTCTCTGTCTCTCTCCCTTTTTCTCCTCCCTCTCTCTCTTTGTCTCTCTCTTCCTCCCCCTCTCTTCCTCTCTTTCTATCCTTCCCCCTCTGTCTCTCTGTCTCTGTCTCTGTCTGTCTCTCCCTCTAAACCTCTCCTCCTCTCCCCCACCTTCTCCTTCCCCTCTCCTTCCCCTCCGTTCCCCATTCCTCTCTCTTTATCTCCTTGACAGAGGGTTTCAGCCCTGCTGGCCTCAAATTTGCTGTACAGTAGAGACTGACCTTGCATTTCCGATTCCCCTCCCTCTACTCTCCAAATGCTGTGATTACAAGTGTGTGGCACTACACCTGTCCTTTCACTGTTAAAGCTTTTGGCATTTGAACCTAAACACTTGTTTGTTGAGATGGAATCTTATAGTCCAGTCTGGTCTAAAGCTCTTGATCTTCCCACCTTAGCCTCCTGGTGCTGGGATTTGTTATAGATTTGTGCCACCCCTGACCCCTGACAACACACATAAAACTGATCTTTATAGCCATGCCTGCTGACATACAACTGCAATGCCAGTTACCCAGGAGGTGTGAAAGGGTAGATGGGACAATAGATCAGTGGTAGGAAGTTTGCCTAATATGCATTGAGGCCCTGGGGTTCATCCCAGGACTGTAGCACTGTATTACCACCACCTAAACAAACAAACAAACAAACATACATACATACAAACAAACACTTCTCTGGAACTTAGGTTTAGACATTTAGTATCGTCAGTATGTCTGGGCCTGGCTTTGGGGTGGAACCCACATCCTGAGTTGAACCCGTAGACCATGAACAGGTTTCTAAACTACTTGAGCATGTATTTTTGCATGACTGGCCATGTGAGCCTTCAGATGGCATTTGGTGACTGAATTGAGATAGTAGAGGACAAATTTGGGAGGTTACAGTTGTCAGCATTTTAGATAGTTGCATGGCATCCCGTGGAAAATGCAACAGCAAGAACCAAATACCACAGGCATGTGCACCACTTCTCCAGCCTCTTCTACTTCACACTTCTGTCATCTGGGATGAAAACTTAAGCACAGTTCTTATAAAAATAGCTCTCTTGTCCCAATCTCCTGCTATATATACACTAGACTTGGTCAAACCACATCCTGTACGCAGCCTTTGGCTCACTGAACAGCGCTCGTATGCCATGCATGAGCTACTGCGTGTCCAGATGGAAATAGCACACCCGGACTCATAGTAAAGACATTTATTTTTAGGTGTTATGAGTGATATATTAGAATCACACAGAAGGAAAGCTAGACTGGAGGAGAGCAAAGTGCACAACTGAGATCCCAGCCATTTTCTATCTACACTACTACACGTGCTGCCTCTCATCCTTGGACCACAGTTCAAGGGATGCTTTCAGGTGGCTTGCTAATGTTAGTTACATTAGCTCTTGTAATGTTCCTGCTACAGCCTCCACTTTTTTCTTTCTCTTCCTTCCTCCCTCCCTCCCTTCCTTCCTTTCTTCCTTCCTTTCTTTTTTAACACAGGGTCTCTCTCTCTAGCCTAGGTTGGCCTTGAAGTCATTATGGAGACCAGACCGTCTAAGAAGTCATGATCCTCCAGCCTGAATATCCCAAGCGTTAGGATTATAGATATGCACCACTGAGCCTGGTTCAGGGTTTGGCTGTTACATGCTTCCAGAAGAGCTTAGGTATCAGTTTAGGTAGGGATCCATGTCCGTGCTTGGCGGTTCCTAAAGTGTGAACAAGCTACCTCTTACCTCTTATCCCTCAGGGCTATTGTGGGATATTTGCCAGAGAAGACTGCTCAGGCATGGGTTTAAGCCAATAGAAAGTCTTCATTGGCCAGCCAGCGACTACACTGGGTGTTTGGGATCCCTTTGTAGCATTAAGTCTTTCTCAGGGTGAGCTTTTAAAGCACCAAAACAAACAAACAAGCAAACAAACAAACCTATGTTCTGACATATTTTAGTTAACAGGAACAATTAGCCAGAGCAAAACTACAGAAGCCATAAAGCAAGGTTAGTACAGTTTGAGACTTTCCCAGAACTGTGGTCTTTGATGGGTTAGGTCTTTGTTGTAGTTTTGGCAGGTGTTGTCATCTACGGGCTGAGTTTTGTAGCCTGAACAGCACTTCCACAATGGAGTCAGTTGTGTGGGTTCCTGTAACCAGGCAACATGGAGTTAAAGCACACAGAGGTTTCCTGTGGACCTGTTGTGGAGGTTAGAACTCTTTGTAATGTAGCACATTGGACTTTAAGGCACAGTAGATTAATATGATATCATCTACGCACATGCTATTTGTGCCCCTGGCCTGGTGTAATTGGCTTGAAGTGAGTCACAGATGTGCAGAATCTCTCCGAGGGCAGCTCCAGCAGAGGACAGTCCAGCCAGGCGTGGTTCCAGCTGATGAAGAGGAAATGGGACTGCCTGTCTGTAGGGCCGTGCTGCTCCCTCCTGTCCAGAGCTTGAAAGCGTGTCCCTTTCCTACAGCTGTGGGAGCTGAAGCCTGGAGAGGTCAAGGGTCACAGCTAGAAGACAATGCTAATTTACTCCCATCCCCAGTTCTCCAAGCCTGGGCTGTAACCTCGCTGCTTCTCGTGTCTGTCAGCTGCCAGTTCTAAGGCGCGGCGAATTGCTCCCTCTAAACATTTTGGGTGTTCTCAAAAATAACCTGCCAGCAGCGCAGAGACTGGTGTGTGCTGCCTGTACAGATGTTGACCTTCATTTCTGTCTGGCTTCACCTTGGTTGGCATGGAAGTCTTAGATTGGTGAAGATTAAACAGAAAATCCAGGAAGAAGCTCATGTCAAGGAGAGCACCTGATTTATTCGCCCTTTCTGGCTTTTCCCAGGTGAGGCTCTCCTCCCCTCTCCTTACCTTCCCTCCCCAACTGCACCCCCTTACCTCTCTTGCCCTGACCTTTGTCTCCTCTTCTGCCCTCCCCTCCTTCCATTTCTGAGCTACCCTGCTAGCCTTCTTGGTTACTAGAAAGAAAACAAACTGGTTTTAGATCAACTTCAGTTTCCCCGACCAAAGAATGGACAAAACACACAAGCATTTCCTTAGGCATGTCTTTTTACAGGCCTAGAAGACCTGGATGCTGGTGCAAAGCTTTGCATATTAGCAGGTGAGTCTCTTGAAGGGCCCAGGCGGTCAATAGCTAAAAGCCCTATAACACACAATGAAAAAAAAAAAGGGGGGGGGAGGGTGAGGGTGAGGGGGATGTCCTAAACCTAAGGACCCGGCAGTGTTCAAATGAGGGCCAAGGCTGCAGATGTAATTCAGCCCTAGAGCATGTGTTTGGCATGTTCAAACTCTGGGTTTTATCCCCAGTGCAAACACACACACACACACACACACACACAGACACACACTCATGTGTGCATGTGCACGCAGGCAGGTGCACACAAGCATACCAGGTTGGAATCAACTTTCCTGTTTTACCTGAAAGTCAAGGTGTGGTTGGTAGACAACAGGCAGCGCAGGACTCACATAGGGAGAGGCCTGTTCGAGCCAGCAGGCCTTATTGAGCCAACCTAGACGATCTCACATAGAGGACAATCCATGCCCCCTTAGCCTCCCCCAGCCCCCCGAGAGTGCTAACCCACATAATCACAAGTGACAAAAGGACTGTTGTTTTAAGCCACCAAGTTTTGATGTGCTTTGCTACACAGCTGTAACTAGGCTAGACAGATGCCAGGTTGGAAAGATTTACAGACAGACGTGATTAATCGACTCCAAGTGTTCGCTTACATTTCCCAGTCAGAAGAGGTCCACAGAGGAGGGGAGGAGGGGCTGAGGCAAATGCCGTAGACAACTGAGTCAGTATGAAGAAGAAAGCCAGGTTTGTGGCTAAGGGTCACTGGCATATGGTGCTTATTCAAAAAAGCATTTGTCACATAAACAAGTGAACTCAGGAGGCAGCCAGCTTTCCTGATTTTCTTATCTCCAGCCTATCTGAAAAAAAAAATACATTCTTCCCAACTCTGTCAGCTGCTCTCTTGTTTATTGTGTGAGTCACTTCAAGCTGTGTTTGTTCACTGAGTTTAAAGAGTGTTTCCCTGGCGAATGTGAAGGTGGGCTAGACAAAGCTTGTGTATATGTGTGTTTGTGTGTGTGTGTGTGAAGGGCACCTTCGTGTTGAGCACTCTTAAAGCATCCTTAAAGACTCTGCATGTCGTTGGTAGATTCTCCGTGTTTAGACTTTACACATTCCCGATGTTTATTTTCTTGTAATTAAGCAAAGACACTGGAGGATGTGTTAATTTAACTACCCAACTGGCAGCTGCTGGACTTCTCTTGCTACCTTGGCTGTCCCTGGACAAAACAACTGTCAAGCAGTCCACTGAGTTACCCTGAAGCTGATGCTCATGCTGTTCTCCATAGATCTCTTGAGAAAAAACTACAATTGCAGCTGGTTGCTTTGGCTCCCGGAAGTGACACTTCGGGACTTCAGGCCTGGTTCACTTTATACCAACTTTTTTTTTTTTTTTTCAATGACAAGCCTCAGTGAGCTCTAGATGGCCCTGCAGCCGTCCCCACCCAGGTGAGAGGCGAAGCACCTTCCGGGGTAGACCAACTGAAGCACTGATGAGACTGGAACTCAAGGAAGGGCTGTGCTGATTGGTACAAATGTAACCTTCATTTGCATGGGAAGTTCCTTGTGATTGGTGGAAACCACTTCTTCTCTGGCTCTAGAAACAGGCGGTTGAGTACACTTGAATCAGGCGGGAGATTCCCCACCCCCACCCAATACTGTCTTTCCCGATGTTAGAAAAAAACGTGCCTAAAAAAGGGCTTCTCTCGGATGGTCCTTTCTTGTCCAGTTGTAGAAGTGTGGGCTGAGCCCGGAACAGGATAAAAATTAGCAGAGAGCAGAGTGACCGTGATGCAGAGACGGCAACAAAGCAGCAGAAGCAGAAATGGTTGAACAACCTCTTGGCAGGCCAAGCTGTGAAGAGCAGCAAGGCGGCCCACTGCTTGACTGCTTTAGAACAGCGGCTGAGCAGTTTAAGAGAATGACTTGGGCTGGAGCAAAGGGGATGGCGGAGGCAGAGAGAGGATTCAGAACTGAAGAAGGAAGACCATTAAGAGTCAGCAAAGAGAAACTGCAGGTTCTGGTCTCCGGAGGAGTTTCAGAGAGTTCTCAAACCTTTAGGGCAAAGGGCTTCAGACTCTCCAAACCCAGGAACTGTGACAGTGGCCAGTCAAAAGGAATCGTGCAATGCCTGCTTCTGCCAAGTGCCGAGGAGGTCCATTCTCGTCTTGCACAAATAGCTGTAACATGGAAGTTGGGCTCTCCCTATGGGAGCCCTGCTGGACTGTTCTAGAGGACACTGCCTGCTGCGGCATCCTACCCCTGGTGCTGGCTCCCTACTGTCAAACCCACAGGGATGTGACAAATGTCGAAGACCAGCACTTGAAGAGTTTCTTGCCTATGCACAATCTTGGTAGAGGAAAGTTTGGCATCCCACTAAGCTGATAGGTAATGAGGGCCTTTAAAATTCTTCTTCAGGGCATCTTATGATGGGAAACCTGGTTGAAATAGAATATTAAAGCTTCTCAATAAAATTTTCGGTGTGTGTGTGTGTGTGTGTGTGTGTGTGTGTGTGTGTAAAACGCATGCAAGGACCCTGGAGTCCTGATGGAGGAGTTGGATTTCCTGGACCCACCTGACGGATGCTGAAAACTGAACTCTGGTCTTCTGGAAAAGCGCTATGCTATCTTAACTTCTGAGCTATCCCTTCATCCCCAGCTCTTTATTTATTTATTTATTTTTTTAAAGAAGATAAACCTGAGGCTGGAGAGATGGTCTGGCAGCTGAAAGCATTTGTTTACTCTTGTAGAGGACTAGGGTTCAGCTCTCAGTACCCACATACACACAGCACACTCACAGAGCTGAACTCTTCCGGCCTCCGTGGGAACCAGGCATGCACATGATGCCCATCCATGCATGTAAACGCTCAGCTGCAGCATTACCTGTGCAGAACATCTTAAGTGTAACAGAACATAGATTTTTAAGTGTACCATTCAAATCTTCCTCTGCGGATTCACAAACTAACCAACCTCTACTCAAATCAAATTCTAGAACATTTATATCACCCTCAAAGGCTTGCCCTGCTCCTTCACGGGGATCAATGTATTAACTTGCTCTTGGCCATCACATATGTGGAATCTTTTTTTTTTTTTTCTTCAAGACAGGGTTTCTCTGTGTAGCCTTGGCTGTCCTGGAACTCACACTGTAGACCAGGCTGGCCTTGAACTCAGAAATCCACCTGCCTCTGTCTCCCTAGTGCTGGGATTAAAGGCATGCGCCACCACGCCTGGCTGTGGAATCTTAATAAATCTGTGTCTGACTTCTCCTGAACATGCTGGAGATGTATCTGATTGTATCAGGAGTCTGTTCCTTATAATTGTGCTATTACGTCACAATTTATTTACCTGGTTGGTGACATTTCGGTAGATTCCAGCTTGAGTTTACTAAGTGTTTCACCGACACCTCTCTACTTCTCTCACGAGCATATGCACTCATTTCTCCTGGGTAAACAGGAATGCAACCGTAGTTCAGAGAGTTGAGCCTAGACTCAAATATATGCTTTCTTTCTTTCTTTTTTTTTTTAAAAAGAATTATTTACTTTATGTGTATGAGTACCAGTCTTCAGACACAGCAGAAGAGGGCATTAGACCCATTACAGATGGTTGTGAGCGACCATGGGATGCTGAGAATTGAACTCAGGACCTTTGGAAGAACATTCAGTGCTCTTAACCCAAGAGCTGTCTTTCCACCCCTCAAATACATGTTTTTCTTTTTGTTTTTCTTTTTTTGAGACAGGGTTTCTCTGTATAGCCCTGACTGTCCTGGAACTCACTTTGTAGACCAGGCTGGCTTCAAACTCAGAAATCCACCTGCCTCTGCCTCCCAAGTGCTGGGATTAAAGGCGTGTGCCACCACGCCAGGCTAAATATATGTTTTCTTGAATAGATAAACTCACTCTCTCTCTCTGGCAATTTATGATGATATTTGGGTGCTCCATAGCACTGTCAGAACTTAATATTTAATATATTTATGTTATTTTATAATATGTAAATATTTATATTGTTAATATTTTCATATTTTATATTTTAGTTGTTCTTTCTGGAATGCAGAGGCATTTTGCTGATTGTTTTTAGATTTTTAAATTTTATTTTATGTGTATGAATGTTTGTTGGTTTGTGCTTCTGACACTTCCAAGTTCACCCCCACTGACACTCTTCCATCAATAATGTCACAACTAGCCAGGCGGTGGTGGCACACGCCTTTAGTCCCAGCACTTGGGAGGCAGAGGCATACATCCTAATCTTTTCTTAAAAAATAATTAATTTTTATTTCATACGCATAGGCAGTTTTGCATGCACTCCTGTCTGTGTGAGGGTATCAGATTGGGAGTTACAGATAGTTGTGAGCTGCCATGTAGGTGCTGGCAATTAAACCCTGGTCCTCTGAAAAAGCAGCCAGTGCTCTTAAACATCGAGCCATCTCTTTAGCCCTCAATGGGGGCCGTTTTCATTCAAACTCCCACAACATGTTTGCCCACGAGTGAAGATGCTCTGGCTGGAAAGGCTGTATACTCTGACAGGTGCTTACACTTCTCAGTTGTTCCCCTCCAGGATCCTTTTCCTACCTCTTTCAGTTTGCGTGCTGATATACATACATACATACATACATACATACATACATACATACATACAATTCACTTTCTCTTGCTGGTGTTGGGATGAGCCCAGGACCTTGCACGTGTTAAGTATTCTACCCTCCCCAGCCTTACAACATTTCTGATTTTTTTTTCATACGTGTGCGCAGTGAATTTTGGTCTTATTCATCCTCAGGACCCTCTCATGTCCCCTCTCGTCCCTGGTTCTCCTCCTCTTCCCAACCAGCTCCCCTTCTGCTTTCAGGACTTCCTCCTGTTTTTGTTTACTCAGTCAGTTTAATTTTGTTTACATGAACGTGGGCGGGGGCATGGGTACCTTACTAGTGGTTTCACTACATGTCTCCCTCCCTCCAGGAACCCTTAACTGCCTAGAACTCCTCAGAGAGGCCGAAGGCTTCATGAGCCCCGCCCACCGACCTGTGATGGGCAGTGACCAGACCCAATCTGGTGCAAGTTTTTATTCACCGGGGTTCTTTCCAGCTTCTGAGAGTGCACCAGCGCATTGACCCTGTCGTATTGACGAGACTGTGTCCCATGATAGTGATGGGTACCTTCGACTGCCATCTCTGGTACACTTCCTTAGTGTCTTTTGCCTTATGATCACAGAAAGGAAGTTTGATCAACTTTTGGTTTGATTTTGTGACAGGGTACCGAACTTAGCCTCCTGAGTGTTAGGGTTGTGTACCCCAACACTTCTGCTCTTACAAAATGTTTCTTGTTTCATGCTACTCCTACCATATGATTTATGTCTGCTTATTTTGGAATACTTTTTCATTCAAAATATTATTTTCATTGTGAAGATATGATCACGATATTCAAGGTAAGAAAGAGTAAACAAGGAAAAAAGCCTTTATTTCTCTCCTGCGATTGAGGCTTCAGGGTTATGTCACCTTGCCTGTCCCACACACGTATTCAAGAGCTCGTGTCAAAAGCTAGTTCCAGCTCGGACCTTAAGTTGGAGGCAGGAGGCGCGGCCTCCAGCAGCGCGCCCACAGCGCCCTCTTGAGGCTCTGGAAGGTATCATAGAACAGAAGGATGCAGGAGGGGACCGAGGTTCTAAGGAAGGGATATTGGGGAAGGGGCGTTGGAGCAGGCGAGCTGCAGATCTCTTGAGGCTCCGAGGTCACCCGAATGCTGTGTCCACAGGACTCCGGGTCCTGGGCGTCGTCAACAGCGGCTGGGTTGACGGGACCCACGCGGATCCAGCTCACATGGCGCAAGACTCTCAACGCCTCCTCCCTCCCCTCTGCGTTCGCGCGACGAGTTCCGCATCTTTATCACCGCTCCCCCTGGGCTATGTGTGGCGGCCTAGACCTCCGGGTGTCCCCAGATGGAGCAGGTGCTTGGATGCCGCGCCGGGTTGGGGCAGGATGTTCGGATGAGCCCTATGACTTTGGCGGCCTCAGTTTCCCCAGGATGACTGCCCTCGTGCGTGGTCAGCCAAGAGGAGCGGGTCAGAGTATCCACCACGCACCGTGAGCGCCCAGAGGAGTGCATCCGCCCAAGTCCCACCTCCTAAGACTCCAGACTGTCCCTACCTCTCAGCACGTCTCCGCTCTGATCTTGATTTTCCTGGAGGTCGACCCAGGTTAAACCCCACAAGCCTTGTAGCCCCGAGCCTGTCGGGTGCGGGCTTGGCCGAGGCTTTCTCGACTGTAGCGGGCACTGTGCTGGGAGGACATGCGCAGTCGGCCAGCCAGAAGCCGGAGGCAGCCTTCTCCTGGGTGACTGGCCCCTGGGTCATCTCGCTTCAGCCTGCTTTGGTTCTAGGAGTTGGAAATGCTTAGCTTGAAGTCAATGTCCCCAGTGTAAGTGTCTGCGAGACGGCTCGCCGGGTGTAGGCGCTTGCCACCAAGCCTGACCACCTGAGTTTTCTGTGGAAGGAGAGAAGCAACACGGAAGTTATGCTCTGATCTTCACATGCGCTGTGGTGCGCACGCGCACACATCCCCCTCGTCCTGTATTTTTTTTTTTTAATTTTAAAATAAATTTAAATCTCCAATATACCGAAAACCACATGTATAAAACGTACCGAATAACAAACCACCCCACACCTCACACCTTTCTGCTTCTTAAAGGTTCCATCCTTGTCCAGGGTGTGGCTGCCTAGCCACCACTCACCCTGACTATGGTAGAGATGTTCGTTGAGGTTAGTGTTTATATTGACTTATTTGTTGGTGTTTGTTGGAGGTAGGATGGCTAACGATGTGATTGCCTTCCTGTCTGCCAGTAAACTTCAGACAGCAATACTTTTCCCCCAGAGCAAAGGCAGGGCACATGCCTGTTTCTGGGCACGTATCCATCTTCAAGAAAGTCAGTTGCTACCCTGTTGTCCTTCAAAGACATCGAGTCCTGGGATGGAGAGATGGTGTCTTGGTTAGGGTTTTACTGCTGTGAACAGACACTATGACCAAATAAAAACAACATTTAACTGGGGCTGGCTTACAGGTTCAGAGGTTCAGTCCATTATCAACAAGGCGGGAGCATGGCAGAATCCGGGCGGGCATTATACAGGACACACCTACTTCAACAAGGCCACACCTCCTAATAGTGCCATTTCCTGATCCAAGCCTATACAAACCATCACAGATGGCTTGTGGTTAAGAGCGCCCGCTGCTCTTGTAGAGGACCTGGATTTAGTCTCCAGCACTGACATGGTGGCTCATAACCATGCATAACTCCAGTTCCAAGGGATTCCTTTTCTGACTTCTGCAGGGATTAAAGGCATGTGCCACCACTGCCCGGCTGATTAGAAAGCTTAAAAAGAAAGAAAAAAAAAGAATCAGAGAACTTTCACTGTTTAGGCTCTGGAGGGAGGGGAGACTTTGGGATCAAAATTTAAGTTATAAAACAGCTGAGATGAGTATACATTTTGCTAAGACGGGCTTCCTGAAGCAGCTCACAGATGCAAAACTCATGTACTGCTGTCACTAGAGTGGACAGAGTCCCACTGACAATGCTCCATGCAAGGGACAGTGCAGACTCTCACAAAGCTGTGGCATCTTCCTGGCTTATATGGAGGGATAAGATTACTCCTCTCTAGCCTCAAAATCTCCTAAAACCAACAACACACAGAGTCTGCTTTTGACTAAATGAGGAAGGCGGTAAAGCTGTGATCTGCATTAAATAAATAAATAAATAAATAAATAAATAAATCTTTTAAAAAATAACTACTTCCACCTGGAAGCGTAGGTAGACTCCTTACTAGAGGTTGTTCTTCAGAATAGAAGCAGTTTGGACCTCTTCTTCATGAAACAATGACATTAGGAGAAACTTCATTGTTTCTATGACAACCAGTCACGGATCATTAAAAAATAATTAGCCAAAAATAAGCTTAAAAGGGGAGGGGTGGTGGTGTAAATGTCTGATAACTGGTGCCAATCTTGTTCTGGTCCCCTTGGCTACTCTACTCTACTTATAGACATTACTGGGCTATTTATTAATTTTTTTGTTCCTGGTCTCACTACAGGGTGCTGCTTGCTCAATTGCCTACTTAACTATGTAAAACAAAAATAAATTTTGTTAAATTATTAGTGCTGAGGAGATGATAAACCCCCTGCCCCAAGATGAGCTTATGACTCATGCTTATTAAGCCAGTGGGGAATGTAACAGGCCTGAGACTGTAGCACAACTGACGCTGGGTTAGAGGCATCATTCTGACTTTAGGTCACAAAACATAGGCCCCAGCACCAATGAAAGGGGAATTGTAGTCTCCCCTCCCCCAGCCTGAAACCTGCTTGCTCAGGGGTGGAGCTTCCTGCTCATTCGTTCTGCCACGCCCACTGCTGGAACCCGCGGAGCCACACACGTGCACCTTTCTACTGGACCAGAGATTATTCGGCGGGAATCGGGTCCCCTCCCCTTTCCTTCATAACTAGTGTCGCAACAATAAAATTTGAGCCTTGATCAGAGTAACTGTCTTGGCTACATTCTTTTCTCTCGCCACCTAGCCCCTCTTCTCTTCCAGGTTTCCAAAATGCCTTTCCAGGCTAGAACCCAGGTTGTGGTCTGCTGGCCGGACACAACAGGGAATAAAGACCTAATCCGTCAAAGCCCTAGTCCATAGCTCTGGGATCTGGGACAGTCCCTAAATCCACCAACCTTGCTTTTTGGCTTCTCTAGGTTTGCTTCTCACTAACTGTTCTTGCGGACTGAAGTGTGTCAACCAGGATGTGGCTTTTGTGCATAAAAGACAGAAAATAGTGAGGCTCGGGGCTGCATGATTTAGACAAACTCCCCATACAGCCACTGGCTTTAAGAGTGTTCGTGTGTTCTCTGGGGGAATTAACCAGCAACAGCACCAGAGAAACCCAATCCAGTGGCAGATGCCTGTAATCGTAGCACCCAGGAGGGGGTGGCAGGTAGATTAGGAAGGAGTCCAAGGTCGTTTTGGTTATATAGCAAGTTTGAGGCCAGCTCTGGATGTCTGAGACTCTCTTAAAAGCAAAATTTAGAAAATAAACCAAAATAATAAAACTACTGAAACTAAAATATCATGTCACTGAAATTAGAACTTCAACGTTGCATATTGCGATGAATAGTACATTAATTTAGTTTTTCTAAAGCCAGGCGTGGTGGCACAAGCCTGTAATCCCAGCACCCAGGAGGCAGATCTTTGTGAGTTTCAGGCCAATTAAAATGACAGAGTGAGACCCTGTCTCAAGGTGGACTCTGTCCTCTCCAAAAGAAAGAATAGTTGTGAGTTAGATTCTGTAGAGTAGTGGTTCTCAGCCTGTGGGTCATGACCCCTTTGAAAAACCTCTATTTCCAAAGATATTTCCATTGTTATTCATAACAGTAGTAAAATTACAGTTATGAAGCCTCAACGAAAGTAATTTTATGCCTGGGGGTCACCACAACATGAGGAACTGTACTGAAGGATTGCAGCATCAGAAAGGCTGAGAACCACTTCTATAGAGAGCGATGGAAGATAAGAATTGGATGAATACAACAAGAAGCTTGGGGGATAGAAAAATATTCTATTATGTATTGAAATGATATGTATTATGTATTATGATGAGAAAATGGAAGTACCTGTCATGAGGCGATCTTGGCTCACAGGACCACTGACAGACGTGGATATTCAGCAGCACAGGATTATAAAGATAAAATCAGATCTTGACGTGGTCCATTTTGAGTAACTATAGCAAAATACCCAAAGCTGAGTAATATCTCAAGAGAAGGGATTGACTTAGTTCACTGTTCCAGAGGCTCAAGAGGTTGGTGCTGCATTCTGCTTGGTTCTGGTGAAGGCCTCATGGCAGATAGTGTCACAGTAATGGCAGGGTAATGGCAGGGCATGAAGAAGAAGTCCTGGGTGAGACCAGAAGCAAGGCAATCCTAACAGCTGATCTTGCTTTCTGATCACTTACCGTCTCTGGGGCACTACGTCCTTGTGACCACAGTGGTCTCTTACGATACTATCTCTGTGGTTACACAGCCTTGCACAGACCCTGCATCTCAAAGGCTCTGCCACCTCAACACCAGTGGGCAGGCTAGGCTCCTACATGCAGATCTTTGGTGGACACACCAAACAATATGTGAACCTTGGCACTGGGCATGCAAATGCACTTCAGAATGTTAAAGACAAAGGGAAATCTCTCTGGAGCAGAGGGCAGGAAGCCATACACAGAAGAACTCGATTCAAGCAAACAGAAGACTATATTCCAAGAAAATGGTATGCGTCTGTCACCCTACTACCTGAGCTGAGGCAGGGCAATCACTGACTGGGTGTGGTGAATCACACCCGTGATCCTAGCACCTGGAAAGAGTTGGAAGATAAAGAGTCCAAGGTCAGGGAGTTTGAGGTTGCCCTGGTTACTCAAGGTTCTACCTCAAACAAGTAAACAGATAAAAGAAGGGTCAGAGGTCACCTGGGGTTATAGAGTGTGGAGACAGAGAAGAGCAGGCATTAGGGGGACAGGGGGAACAGTGTCTGCAGAGTGCCTAGGTTTAATCCATGAAATGACCCAGATTAAATTCACCCTAAACCGCTGCTCAGGGATAAGGGTGAACTGTAAATATGTTCAATAGGGAATGGTGTCAGAGTTTATTCCTCCAAGGGTCTTCCTGGGAACAGGGTAGGGTAGACTTAAGAAAGAAGGTAGATAAATCCAGAAAGGAAGAAATGTTTAGTTAGAGTTTCAATTGCTCTGAAGAGATACCATAACCACGGCAACCCTTATAAAGAAAAACATTTTATTTGGGGCTGGCTTACAGTTCAGAGATTTAGCCCATTATCGCCATGGCAGGAGGCACGGCAGCATGCAGTCTGATGTGGTGCAGGAGAACTAGCTGAGAGCTCTGTTTCTTGATCTGAAGGCAGCCGGAAGAGATCGCCAGGCCACACCTACTCCAACAAGACCACACCCCTTAATACTGCTGCTTCCTATGATTGGTTCTGTGGGGGCCATTTTTATTCCAGCTAACTCAGGTAGTGAGTTGGAAGAAAAGGAGAAGGGAAGAAATAAGTAAGGATGCCGTGAAGTCCAAAGGAGCATTTTGCTAAACAGTAAGAGTGGTGATATGAACGTCATCGATGGATTGGGAGGGGTAAAAAGAAGTGAACACGCTAGCCTGTAAATATGGGAGATCACTAAAGGGACGGAAGTTTAAGCTCTTAAATCTTACTACTGGAAGGAATCCTGATTAAAATTAAATTATGCTAAGTGAGTGTATACAAAATTCAAGGATGATTCACAAAATAGAAATATAATCTATTACTCTCGTGAAACACAAAGCTTCATCTCATACTAGTCAAACAAGGCTCAACAAATCCCGCCCAAAGAGTTGGGAGCATGGCTCCTTGTAATTGTTAACAAAAGTTAAAAAGCATATTTCAAATTAGCATAGGCATCAGAAAAGAAACTACGGCGGGTATCAGAAAGTATATAAAAGGAAACGAGGGTACTGCTGTATATCAAAGCCTTTAGCATGTGACCCTTTAGCATGTGACCCTTTGAGGACATTTTCAGGAGGATGAAAGAGTAGTTTCCAGACAGGGAGCAAAGCTGTAAAATATTTAATAGGAAAATATCAGGAACTATGTAGAAATGCTTTTTTTGGGGGGGAAATGCCTCTTGTAACCTGCCTTTACAAACTGAACTTTTACCTGACCTTGTAACCAAGTTAATTATATGCTTTGAGATCATGTAAAACAATGTATTCATCTGTTCACACAATGTGTGCTCAGCTTGTTTAAATTTAACTTGCCTTTAAGAAAACAATGTAATCAATCTTACTATGCCTTAAATTCCCCATGTAGGCAGCTTTTTACAAGCTAAGAGGAATTACAGTTCTGGTGTTAAATAGCTTTCCTGTTTCTCCCTCGTGGCCGGCCATGACCCTAATCCAGACTAATGTGCCCGTGAGGTGTGTGCGAATGTGGTGTGTGGATGGATGTGGATGTGGTATGTATGTATGCGTGCATGTGTTGTATGTGTGTGTGTGTGTGTGCATATGGCCTGTATATGCGTGTGCATGTGGGTGTGGCTCTAATATTACTAAAGTTAGCTCTAATATTACATGTTATTAATATGACCAAACCAGCTGAGTTGAAAGCAACTTATCGCCTATGACAAATGTTGAATGGATCATGTGGGTATAGGATGGTGTCTTAGGGTTTTATTTCTGTGAAGAGACACCATGATCAAAGCAACCCTTATAAAAGAAACATTTCACTGGGGCTGGCTTACAGTTTCAGAGGCTCAGTCCATTATCATCATGGCAGGAAGCCTGGCAGCCTGGCAGGTAGCCATGGTGCTGGAGAAGGAACTGAGTCAGAAGGAGCCCAGCTTCTTCAGGCGCCCAGGAGGGGATCTGAATCCCTCACTGGGCAGAGCTTGAGCATAGGAGACCTCAAAGCCCAACCCCTCAATGACACACTTCATCCAACAAAGTCACACATACTCCAATAAGACTACACCTCCTAATAGTACCACTCCCTGTGGGCTAAGCATTCAGAGAGATGAAACCTATTCAAACTACCACACTTCTGTCTTAGTTAGAATTTCATTTCTGTGATGGGACACCATGACCAAGGCAGCTCTTATAAAGGAAAACATTGAATTGGGGCTGGCTTACAGTTTCAAAAGTTCAGTCTATTATCAACATGGTGGAAACTTGCCAGCAGAGAGTGCTCTCGATCCCCAGGAAGCAAGTAGGAGATTCCCGGTCCACACTGGGTGGAGCCTGAGCACTAGGAGACCTCGAAACCCACCCCACAGTGACACACTTCTGCCAACAAGGCTACACCTCTAAGTAGCGCCATTTTCCAGGGCCAAGCATATTCAAACCGCCTCTGGTGGTAACGGCTGGTTATGGATGTATGTGCTATTCCGGGTTACTAGAGATCATTAGCAACTCTTCTCTTGCTAAACTCTGGGAAAGATTCTTTATTTTCCTTTTATGTGTATTTTTGTTGTTGTTGTTGTTGTTGTTGTTGTTGTTGTTGTTTTGTTTTGTTTTGAGACAGGGTTTCTCTGTGTAGCCCTGGTTGTCCTGGAACTCACTCTGTAGACCAGGCTAGCTTTGAACTCAGAAATCCGCCTGCCTCTGCCTCCCAAGTGCTGAGATTAAAGGCGTGCGCCACCACTGTCCGGTTTATGAATATTTTTATTGTATGGGTGTTTTGCCTTCATCTATGGTGTGTACCATGTTCAAGCAGTGCCCACAGAGTCCAGAAGAGGGCGTCAGATTCCTTGGAACTGGAGCTATAGACTGCTATGGGCTGCGACCTGAGTGCTAGGAATTGAATCTGGGTCCTCTGGAAGAGCAGGCGAGTGCTTTTAACCACAAAGCCACCTCTCCAGCCCCAGGTAAAGATGCTTTAAGACAAAGTTCCTCATTCTTTTCTCATCCCAGGTTTGATATGCTGTTCTTCTGTTGGGGAGAGTAGAGAGATCAGATCCGGGTCATTCACGCTTTCCTGATTCACGGGCCTGGGTCTGGTCCCCCTCTGCACCGCTCTGTAAGCCATTTCCTCTGCTCCCAACCTGGACCCACAGACAGTGGAGTTTGTCCTGTTGATGCCTTTATTTTTCCTCTCCCAGGTGATGCCTATCTTCCAGGCCCTGACTCCTGCACTCCACCCTTTGGTATGAGGAAGGCACAAGGCCATCGGGAGCCTCTTGCTGCTCAAGGCATCTTCTGGTCCACAGAGACCTGATTCCCAGCCTCTACTTTTCCTTTTCTCGAAGCTTGGATACCCAGAATACCAGCTTGCCCATGAAGCTCAGACTCCCAAAGAGGACGAATTGAACTTCTCTGGACTCTACGTTCCCTCACCCCTACGTACCCCCTACGTCCTCCATCCCCTTCCCTGTGCCCTGCTGAACCTAAATCACCTGTTTTCTACACTCACCTCCTAAGCTCGCTGGGCTCCTCTACAGTATAGCTTTGGCATACTTCTCTGCCGGGCGTCCAGTGTACTGAGGCCAGCAGGGACCCGAATTGGCACCCCAGGCCCTGACTTGGCCATTCTACCGGAACTTCCTTCTTGCGATGCCCTGGGCCCCCGCTTAACACTTGGCTCCAATAGCAGGACGCTGGGTTTCCGTGCCTCTTCCTCAGCTAGGCCTCTTAAAACTGCATCTCCATCCTTCTCCCCAATTTAGCTCTTGCCTTTCTCCTGATTTCCCAGGTCCAGAAAGTCTAAACGTTTGTAGCCAGAAAAGACCAGAGAAGCTGGAAATGCGGATGCAGAGGCTCAGTTGGGTCCTGCGCCCGGGGATGGAGGTCGGGGGGAGGTGCCCAGGCCCAATGGTAGGTTCTCAAAGCTCTGGAGGACTTTAGTGGACTTTAGGACTTAGTGAGAGCTAAGCAGGACCTCAAAGCTGTGACTTCACATCTCAGCAAAGAGCACGCATCTCCCTCGCTCAAGGATGTGTCTCTGTTGCCAGTGCGACAGCTCCACCTCGTGTAAGAAAAGGGAATTGCTTTAAAAGAGAATGGCGCCCTTAAGGGTAGGATGCTTGGGTTAACAAAGTGGTCTCAAAAAACCCAGGGCTGGGTTTGTATCTCAACGGTAGAGCACTTGCCTAGCATTCCCAAGCTTCAGTGCCCAGCACCTAAAAATGTAAGGAGCATAAACAAAAACTAGTTCATTAAATAAACTACAACTGCTGATGGCTTGCAGTTTTTTTTTTTTTTTTTTTTTTACTTTTTATTGGTTCTCTGTGAATTTCACATCATGCACCCCAGTTCCACTCATCTCCTCTCCCCCTCGTACCTGCCCTCCACCCTTGCAACCTCCCCCCATAGAGGAAAAAAAAATCTCGTGGACGCTGTAGTGTGTCGCAGTGTGTCCCACAGTATATAGCTTTTGTCCACACTTCTTTGCTTGCGAATGTTCAGTGCAATGACTTGGTTTGGTATGAGGCCCCTCGCTTCTGCTACTCAATACTGGCACCTCACTGGGACTCCTCTTGGATATCCTGTTGTTGCCCTGTGTCATAGAGATCCTATAGTTTTGGATCTGTAGGACCGACCTTTCATGTACCCCAACAGTTCATTGATAGGGTAGATGTTGGGGTGGGCCAATTCAAAGCCCTGGATCTGGGCCTGAGAGGTGTCTGAGCTGGTCCGTCTGCAGCTCTCCTGCTCTCAGGACCTCGGGGCTGGCCCACCAGAAACCGTTTGCAACCAGAGCCAGCTCTACCCTGCTGCCCAGGTGAAGTGCAGGGCCCGCTCTCCTGAGTGCTGAGGCCAATGAGAAATATGGCCGGTTTTCTCACTTTTATGATCCCTCAGGGCCAGCTCTTCCACTTGCCATAGATGGTGAGGGACAAAGGTGGAGAGGAGAATGTCTCGCTCTTGTCTGCCCCACTGCTCAGCAAACAAGAGGCAGAGCAGGCTCTCCTGTGCTCACACCCTTGGGACTGGCTCACATGCAACACCCACACCCAGGGTCAGCTCTACTATGGTGCCCAGGCGAGGCCTGTCTCCCGAGTGCTTGCAGCTTTTCCTAATCAGATACTGAGCCGAAGATGGGAAAGGGCCCTCTTAAAAGCCTGTGGCATCTGATCTATAGCAGCATTCCCATTTTATAGATGAGGAAGTATCTGTAAAGTTACCATGCTGAGATTCAGAGGTGGAACTGAGGGTACAAACCGAAACCAATCTGGGTGGACTTTGGGACTCCAGAGCAATGGCAGCTGCTGAGAGGCCTGCTGCCTGCATAGGGGACAGAAGCAGGCTGGAGTGTCTCCTATGAATTCGTATACATGCGACAAATAGGGGCGGGAGGCAGACACATTTGGCAATTTCATTTGCAACTGAGACAGGGCCTCACTGTGCATCCCTGGCTGGCCTGGAACTCATTATGTAGACCAGACTGACCTCAAACTCAGAGAGGTGTGTCTGCCTCTGCTTCTCCAGGGCTGTGTGCTTAAAGGCCTGTGCCACCACACACAACTTCAGCTGCCTTTAAGAGCTGCCCTCAGAATGGAGCCTGGCAGGGACATTTTATCCAGGCCCATCACCAGCAGAGAGGGTCAGTTGTCACCCATTGGAGCAAGATCTGCTATTCCAATAGCAGATAGGTGGTTTCCCCAGCGACTTAAGTACGAAATCCTATGAGGCTAGATCGCCCCTCATGTGTGTCTAAGAACGGGCCAGCCCATCTTTCCAGGCAACAGCCCGTCCATGGGCTCTGCAATGAATCAATGCCCCATCTTAACTAGTCTTTAACTCCTAAAAATACTAATCTCTATCCTTACATATTCTAGAACCCACAACCTTGGGCTGTCCCATATTCAAGCTCTTTGCTTAAGAAGGAGTTGTTTATAAGACGAATAGGATATTGATGCTTTGCTGACAAGCAAAACTGTCAGCACTTCGGAGAAAGGTCCACATCTTCAGTTCAGTTCCCCACGTGGCAGTCAGGAATCTTTGCAGTGTTGCTTAGATGATGACACGCGATCAAATAACCAAAGTTCCTCCACCCCGAGGCTGCAGGTCCACCTGGGCCCAGAGTTGTGCTGTTTCCTGTGGGTGTGGCCTCAGGGGCCCTTACATTACCTAGTGGAGAGAGAGTCTAGGGCTGGGGAAGACTTCCGGTATCCCAGCCCTTGGCTCCTAGAATCGGTCTGAAGCTCTGTTGTCTCCTGCTGCAGCAGTCGAGGCAACCATAGCTTCTGGTTCTACCAGAGGATCTGTGGAAGAGAAGAGGCATCGCTAAATTCCCGGGCTTCTCCATGTTCCCTAACCCTTCCCATGGCTGGCTATGGTTACAGTGCTGCCTGTAGGGGAAGTCAGAGGAGACTAAATTCTGGTTAGAGGAGGTTTATAGTAGTCTAAGGTAAGAACATAGGAGGTGGGTGTATCTGCGTAGTAGAGTGCTTTCCTAGCTTGTGTGAAGCCTTGGGTTCCAAGGAAACAGGAAGGATCATGGGAGGCTCTACAGTAAGCTCCTCTGGACTCAGGGGACAAGGGTGGAACAATGAACGAGTTGGGAGTTATTAAAAGCAGGACAGAGGTGAGGAGTGAGGAGTGAGGATGGACAGGGCCCCGGGCCTGCGCTGAATCTAGAGATGGGGATTTTCTGTTGGGTTGGATGTGGTATTTGAAGGAAGAAAGGCTCAGGATGTCTCTTAGCTTCTTTTGTAAGGAGGCAGGATGTCAGTCCCACAGTCCCACAGTCCCTCAGTCCTTCAGTCCCACAGTCCCACAGTCCAACAGTCCCACAGTCATCCCACAGCTGTCCCACAGCCCCACAGTCGTCCCACAGCCATCCCACAGCCGTCCCACAGCCGCCCCACAGTCCCTCAGTCCCACAGTCCCACAGTCCCACAGCTCCAAAGTCCCTCAGTCCCTCAGTCCCACAGTCCCACAGTCCCACAGTTCCACAGTCCCACAGTCCCACAGTCCCACAGTCCGACAGTCCCTCAGTCCCACAGACCCACAGTCCCACAGTCCCACAGTCCCACAGTCCCACAGTCCCACAGTCCCTCAGTCCCTCAGTCCCACAGTCCCACAGTCCGACAGTCCCACAGTCCCTCAGTCCCTCAGTCCCTCAGTCCCACAGTCCCACAGTCCCACAGTCCCACAGTCCCACAGTCCCACAGTCCCACAGTCCGACAGTCCCACAGTCCCTCAGTCCCACAGACCCACAGTCCCACAGTCCCACAGTCCCACAGTCCCACAGTCCCTCAGTCCCTCAGTCCCACAGTCCCACAGTCCCACAGTCCCACAGTCCCTCAGTCCCACAGTCCCACAGTCCCACAGTCCCACAGTCCCTCAGTCCCACAGTCCCACAGTCCCACAGTCCCACAGTCCCACAGTCCCTCAGTCCCTCAGTCCCACAGTCCCTCAGTCCCTCAGTCCCACAACCCCACAGGACTACAGTCACAGAGGGTAGCCTGAAATCTAGCAGGCCGCCTGCACTCCCAGGCACCATCCCCCTTAAACCTACCAGGTTTCTAAGACAAGCATGACCACCAGGCAGTGCGACTCACAAGTGTCTGACACCTCAGGAAGATTGGAATGGCCTGGGCTGGGAAAGGCAGAGGAGTGCGTTTGGAAGTGTCTGAGCTCCACATTGGTGACCCTGAGTAGCCACTGCCTGGATAGAGAGACCAGAGTTTGCTGAGGGCCAGGCTGGAAATCAGGATTGGAGGGAGATGGGGGTGCAGATTCTGTTGATGGAGGGGCTGAGAACTTCAGGACGAGCATCCAGTCGGGGAGATCTAGCCTTTCCAGGAGCAAGTGTATGCTGCCCATGGAGACGGGAGGCCAAGGCAGGCCATGGGCACGCAGGTGCATTGAACTAGGAGCTAAGAGAACTGCTTCCTTTTAAAAAGCCCGTTGAACTGTCACGCATTTGTCAAACAGCATGGGAAACACACACACAAGTTTGTGAATGGATACAACAGGTAATTAATTATTCAGTCACTAGCCAGGTTCCTCCCTAAATAGGACGCTAACAACACAGCAAGAGTCTCCTTAGCACGCCCTCCAGTCTCTGTCAGTGCCAATGACAGGGAACCAAGTATTCAAAGACACAAGGCTGTAGGAAGCATTTCTTATCCAAGCCACTACACGGTGGCAATTCCCAGACATGTCCACCTGACCTCAAACATTAATATCGTAACGTTCTACCCATGCTCCTCAAGGCCTATGGTCACCTTAGACTAATATAGCCTCCTCCAGTGCACATTCCCAAGCCCTTACACACTGCTCTCTGTTCTCTCTCGTTGTAAGGATGGGTGAGTACATCAAGCAACAACCACACCACAACCTGAACGTTACTCTGCCTTGAAATTGTCTCCGCTAAACAAGCCAAACCGTTGCTTTAAAATTCAGGCATGGAAAGACGGTTTTACAGCTAAGAGTGTGCACTGTGCTTGCAGGCGATCTATATCCGGTGGCTAATTTCAGTTCCAAGAGGTCCAATGTTTCTGGTCTCTGTAGGAGACCCACACATTAAAAAATTTAAAAGGCCTGGGCAGTGCTTGCGGACCAACTTGGGTGCCATCTTGGCCCAGATCCAGTGCTGTGAATTGGTCCACCCAACATCTGATCAGTGCATGAACAGCTGGCGGGGCACTTGGAGGAGCTGATGGTGCAGAAGCTGATGCTGTTACTGAATAGGGCGGGTCAGAGGCCATCTGGTCGACCCCCAGCACGGAGCTGCTGGTGCTGCAGCCCACATGGCTTGCCCTGCTGGGAGACAGAGCACACAGGGTTCTGAGCACACCTGTAGGCCACAAGTGTAAAGGTTGAGCTCACTGAGCCTGACATTGAGGGTTGGGAGGTGTGTGGTGGCCTGGAGCTTGCACAGAACCTGCCTAGCCACAAGATCATCTTGATTCTGGGCAACAGCAGGGTGTCCGTGATAAGTACTGACAATAATCTAGTATTTATGGTGTGTCAGAAACCAGAACTCTTGAAGCAGACCAACCACTTGTTGTAATGAATATTTGCATGTAAACCTGCTTGGGATGTGTGTGTGTGTATGTATGTGTGTGTGTGTGTGTGTATACATGTATGTATGTATGTATGTATGTGTATATATATATATACACACATGTGTGTATATATATATGTATATATATGTGCGTATATACATGTGTATGTGTGTATATGTGTGTGTATATATGTGTGTGTATGTGTGTATATATATATGTGTGTGTGTGTGTGTGTGTGTGTGTATGTGTATATGTGTGTATACAGTGTGTAACACACTGTAGTTTCTAATGCCACTATGATGAATGAATATGAGATGGAGAGGTGGGAAAGATGGAGGAATGGAGTGGTGTGTACACAGTGGTGACAGGTGAGAGAAAGCTGCAGTTGACAGGGAACATGTCCTTGCTGAGTAGGTTGGCTTGGTGGTATGCAGCCGGGAGCTTTTGAAGACTCAACCACCCCCAACCCATTGCCCAGCTGCACAATCTCCCTGAGCTTTTGAAGACTCAACCACCCCCAACCCATTGCCCAGCTGCACAATCTCCCTGGCTCTGAGAAATGTCCAAAATGAAAAATGGATCATTTTCTCAATTGGATCCTCTTAAAAGACCTTGGTGGTCCATGATGCCCGCAGAGGCCCTGTTGATGTCTGTGGTCTCCTGTCTCAGACTGTGTTGAAGTCTGTGCTGCTGCTGCTGCTGGCCATGTTGGGGTTCGTGATTCTGCTGTCTCCAGGGACCTTGTTGATGTCTGTGACCCATGTTATCACTGTAGGCCATTTGGATGTGGTGGTCTGTGTTGCTGCCTGAAGCCATTTTGATGTCTATGAGCCATGGTGCCACCAGGGGCTATATTGATGTGAGTGTCCTGTGCAGCCACCCAAGGCCATGTTGATATTCATGGTCTGTGTTGATGCCAAAGGGCATGTCTGAGTCCATGGTCCTACAGAAGCTGGAGGCTGTGTTGATTTCCAAGGCCCATGTTACCACCAAAGACCGTGTGGATGTCTGTGTGTGGTCTGTGCTGTTGTCTAAATCTGCGTTAATGTCAATTGGCCAGGTTGCTGCAGGGGCCATGTTGATGTCCTGGTCTGTGCAACTACAGAGGTCTATGATGTGTTCATGGCCCACGCTGCAGCAGAGGGCCATGTTTATGTCCTTGGTCTGTACTGCCACTGGAGACTATGCTGAGGTTCGTGGCATGTGCTGAGGTCCGAGACCATGTGGATGTCTGTGGCCCATGCTGTCACCAGCAACCATGTGGGAGTCCACCATTGATGCTCCTACTGGCTGTAAAGGGCGAGAAAGCTACTTTTGCAGTGCTATCAATGACTGTAGACTCACAGTTGAAAAAGGGACATGGCAAGCTTCTGTGGTAACCCCTACCTCCATCTCACCCCACCCCAATAACAGCCTAGGCAGACGGCCGTCAAAGAAAACACTTAGAAATTGTGATAAGGATGCTGAAGTGTAGCTCTCCACAACTGATGGCGTCTGGTCAGGGCGTGGATGGGGAAGAACTCAGTTTTCCTTAAGGGGCTGGTGCTGGGACTTTGACCATGAGTATATGGTGAGTATATGGGCAACACAAATTGGATATTTTTTTTAAAAATTCTTTAATTTTTTTGGTGGGGGGGAGTGTAACAAGAGCAGAGGACCGGGAAGTGAGGGTGACTAGGGTGCATGATGTAATATTACCAAATGATCAATAAAAATGTCCAGCCTCACTTAGGTCCTCAGAACATGAGCAGAGTACAGCCAGGTTAACATGACTGGGCCCTAGTCCGTTCCAATAAAGTCATGATCCCATAAAGCCTTGTTCCAGTAAACCTGCATTCTGGTCTTCTATGCTCACACCACATAGTCTGTTCAGCTTGTGGAATCTTAAGGATTTCTTTCTAACCTGAAGCCTCCAATTCTTCTGATATGAGTCACCTTTACAGGCCATGAGCTGCTATTGTGATTAAAAACTTGACAAGAAGCACCAGATTGGAGATGACATCTATTGTTTGAGTTTGAGGGAATTATACTCCCTCCTGGTGGCAGAGGCATGGCAGCTGGGGTCTGAGGTGGCCTGCAGTCAGGAAGCAGAGGGACCTCTTGTTCCCTTCCCCTCCATCTTTATCTTAATAGAGGCTTGGCTTTTATTAGCAACATGAAGTTGGGTAAAAAAAAATCATATTCACAATCACTTGTCATTTGACTAAGACATTTATTTCTCTGCCATTTCATATGTTTACATATTGTTCATGTGTTGGTGCTTTAAACCAATTTATTGATTTTAAATATTCATTTATTTTATGTGTGTATGCACATGAGTGTGTGTGTGTGTGTGTGTGTGTGTGTGTGTGTGTGTGCAGGAGCATGTGGAGGTCAGAAGAGGCCAGCAGATATCCTGGAACTATAGGCAGTTGTGAGTCTTCCTGTGAGTTCTGGGACCTGAACATAGGTCCTCTGTAAGGGCAGTAAACATTTTAAACTGCTGAGTCGTCTCTCCAGCTCTAATCATTCACTGGTGCTTTAAAAAAAACCAAAAAACAAAAACCAAAAAACTATGTTTGGCGCCCTGTTCCAACAGAGGCCTTGCCAACACACACTCATGGGCCACCAACACTCCCACAGCAATTGCCCAGCCTACCCCTACAGTTCTTCCTCTCCTTGTCAACCAAACTTGGCCCATATGTCCACTGAAAGCCCTCTCCTCTGCCAGAGGCTATGACAGCACCCAGAACTGTAAGTTCCCTGTCTGTGGACCTCCAACCCCTCTCAGAACCCTCCCAGCCTACCCCTCAATGGACCCTCCTCTCCTTGTCACACTATCTCTGCCCACATGACAGACAGAAGCCCCCTGCTCCACCAGAGGCCACACTGGCACCCAGAACTCTCAGAGGACCTTCAGATAGACTGGAGCCATGCCAGCTGCCAGAACTCTAGTCTCCAATTTGGGTAGAACCTCCCTGCTTGACCAGATGCCACCCCAGCCATCGGAAGGCCATTCACCAACTCTGGTAGGGACCTTCTACTCAACCATAGGTCACTCTGGCCAGAAGACCAGAGAGAAAACATAAACCAAGGAACAAAAACTCAAGAAAATAAAGACAAACCCAGAATTCAGCACCTAGACCTACAATCACCCCAAACCCAGATGCCTAGACACCAGTGTAAGAACACAGCAGCCAGGGCAGTATGTCACCATCAGAGCTCAGTCATCCTACTACAGCAAACCATGCATAATCCAACACAGCTGAAGTACAAGTAAACAATCTTAAAATCAACTTTATGAAGTCTATAGAGGTCCTTAAAGAGGAAATAAATAAATCCCTTAAAGAAAAAAAAAACCAACAAGAAAAAAAGGGTGTGTGTGGGATGAATAAATCCCTTAAAGAAAGCTAAGAAAACAAATCAATTAAACAAACAAACCAAAACCAAACAGTTGAAGGAACTAATAAATCTGTTCAAGACCTGAAAACGGAAATAGAAGCAATAAAGAAAACACAAACAGGAAATCCTGGGAATGGAAAACCTAGGTAAATGAACAGAAACTACAAACAGAATACTAGTGTTGAAAGAGAGAATCTCAGGTGTTGAAGATATGATAGAGGAAATAATCTAAAAAATTCCTGACACAAAACATCCAGGAAACCTTGGATAACATGAAAAGGACAAACTTAAAAATAATAGGACTATAAGAAGGGGAAGAGGCCAGGCAGTGATGGTGCACACTTCTCCCAGAACTTGAGAGGCAGAGATAGGTGGATCTCTGTGAGTTCAAGGCCAGCCTGGTCCACAGAGCAAGTTCCAGGACAGTCAAGCCTACACAAAGATACCTTATCTAAAACAAACAAACAAACAAACAAACAAACAAACAAACAAACAAACAATCCCAAACAAACCAAAGCCCCAGACAAACAGAAAAAAAAAGAATCCCAACTCAAAGAATGAAAACAAGAAGCAGCAGAAGGAGGAGGAAGAGGAGGAGGAGAAGAAGCAGGAAGCAGCAGCAGCAGCAGCAGCAGCAGCAGCAGCAGCAGCAGAAGAAGAAGAAGAAGAAGAAGAAGAAGAAGAAGAAGAAGAAGAAGAAGAAGAAGAAGAAGAAGAAGAAGAAGTAGAAGAAGCAGAAGAAGCAGAAGCGGACGCAGAAGCAGAAGCATCTCAGCTTAAAGGTCCAGCAGTAAGGCAAGAGAAGGGATACAAATGGGAAAATATTAAGTCACATTATTTTCAATTGAAGATTATATTATCTTATATCTAGTGTTTCCAAAATTTGACTAGAAAAATTATAGAAATTACTAATAATTTCAGCAAAGTGTTATGATACATAATTGACTTAAAAAAATTTACCAGTCTTAATACATATGAGTAACAAGCATGCTGAGAAAGAGGTCATGGACACGCTCCTCTTCCCAATTTCTCAAATAAAATATTTAGAATATACATAACAAAAGAGGTAAAAAAAACCTCTACAATGAAAACTTTAAATGTATGAAGAAAGAGATTAAGAAACATACAGAAAAATACTATAATTTGAAGACCTCCCAAGCTTACAGCTTGTTAGAATTAACATTGTGAAAAAAGACCTTTCTACCAAAACAATTTACTGATTCAATGAAATCACAATCAACATCCTCATCTCCTTCTTCACATAAATAGAAAATCCTCAATTTGATATGGAGCAACAAAATAACCAGAATAGCCAATTAGTCCCAGATAAGTGTTTGTTTCTATGCATTCTGCTTGTTTTAAGTGCTAAGTGTATCTGTCTATGACCCCAACTTTTATACATCTGTTTCTATTGAGTCAATTTTGTTCTATATTAGATTGGCTACTCCAGCTTGTTTCTTGGGACCATTTGCTTGGAAAATTGTTTTTCAACCTTTTACTCTGAGGTGGTGTCTGTTTTGGTCACTGAGGTGCATTTTCTGTATGCAGCAAAATGCTGGGTCCTGATTATGTATCCAGCCTGTTAGTCTATGCCTTTTTATTGGGGGAATTGAGTCCATTGTTGTTAAGAGATATTAAGGAATAGTGATGGTCACTCCCTGTTATTTTTGTTGTTAGAGGTGGAATTATGTTTGTGTGGCTATCTTCTTTTGGTTTTGTTGAAAGATTACTTTCTTGCTTTTCCTAGGGTGTAGTTTCCCTCCTTGTGTTGGTGTTTTCCATCTATTATCCTTTGTAGGGCTGGATTTGTGGAAAGATATTGTGTAAATTTGGTTTTGTCATGGAATATCTTGGTTTCTCCATCTATGGTAATTGAGAGTTTTGCTGGGTATAGTAGCCTGGGCTGGCATTTGTGTTCTCTTAGGGTCTGTATGACATCTGCCCAGGATCCTCTAGCTTTCATAGTCTCTGGTGAGAAGTCTGGTGTAATTCTGATAGGTCTGCCTTTATATGTTACTTGACCTTTTTCCCTTACTGCTTTTAATATTTTTCTTTGTTTTGTGCATTTGGTGTTTTGATTATTATGTAATAGAAGGAATCTCTTTTCTGGTCCAGTCTATTTGGAGTTCTATAGGCTTCTTGTATGTTCATGGGCATCTCTTTCTTTAGGTTAGGGAAGTTTTCTTCTATAATTTTGTTGGAAGATATTTACTGGCCCTTTAAGTTGGGAATCTTAACTCTCTTCTATATCTATTATCTTTAGGTTTGGTCTTCTCATTGTGTCTTAGATTTCCTGGATGTTTTGGGTTAGGAATTTTTTGCACTTTTCATTTTCTTTGACTTTTGTGTCAATGTTTTTCTATGGTATCTTCTGCACCTGAGATTCTCTCTTCTATCTCTTGTATTCTGTTGGTGATGCTTGCATCTATGACTCCTGATCTCTTTCCTAGGTTTTCTAACTCCAGAGTTGTCTCCCTTTGTGATTTCTTTATTGTTTCTATTTCAATTTTTAGATCCTGGATGCTGGATGGTTTTGTTCAGTTTCTTTGCCTGTTTGGTTGTGTTTTCCTGTAATTCTTTAAGAGATTTTTGTGTTTCCTTTTTTTTTTTAAAGGCATGCACCACCACACCAGGCTCAAAAATATATTTAAAAATTTTTATTAGATAAAAAATTTCTCATTTACATTTCAAATGCTATCCCCAAAGCTCCCTATACCCCCCCATCCCCCACCCTGCTCCCCGTGTTTCCTCTTTAAGGGCTTCTAGCTCTTTACCTGTGTTCTCTTGTATTTCTTTACAGAAGTTATTTATGTCCTTCTTAAAGTTCTTTATCACCATCATGAGATGTGATTTTAAATCAGAGTCTTGCTTTTCTGGTGTGTTGGGGTAACCAGGGCTAGCTGTGGTGGGAGAACTGGGCTCTGATGATGCCAAGTAGCCTTGATTTCTGTTTCTTATTTTCTTGCCTTTGCCTTTCACCATCTGGTTATCTTTGGTGTTAGCTTGTCTTGCTGTCTCTGACTGTGGCCTGTCCCTCCTGCAAGCCTCTGTGTAAGTACTCCTGGGAGACCAGTTCTCTTTGGGAGGAATTTAGGTATGGAGAGCTGGTACAGGGTCAGCTCTGGGGTGCAGACAGAAACCAGCAGGATCCTGTCCCCAGCTGTTCCTTGGTTCCTGTGTCCTGATGGCTCTGGGAGGGTCCCTCCTGGACCAGAAATTTGAAGAGAAAGTCTTACCTGTGCTCTCAGGTGTGTTGGCTCTCCTAGGAGATCAGCTCTCTCCTGGTGTTATTTGGGTATGGAGTCCTGTGGCACAGGATCAGCTCTGGGTGCTCCTCGGTTCCTGTGTCCTGAGGGTTCCAGGAGGGTCCCTCTGAGTAGCAGTGCTGGTTTTACTTGTGCTCACAGGCTCGTCTACACTCCTGGGATGCAAGCTCTCTTTCAGCACTATTTAGGCATGGAGTCCTGTGGCACAGGATTAGCTCTGGGCACCCAAGAAAATATTATAACAAAATCATAGAATAAAAATTTTCTAACCCAAAGAAGGACATACCTATAAAAGAACAAGAAGTTTACAGAACACCAAAATAGATTGGACCAGAAAAGAGAGTCCCCTCATCACAAAATAACTAAAATACTAAATATACAAAACAAAGAAAGAATATTAAAATCTTCAAAGAATAAAGGCTAAAACATATAAAGGAAGACCTATAAGAATTATAACAGAGCTGGGCGTGGTGGCGCACACCTTTAATCCCAGCACTTGGTAGGCAGAGGCAGGTGGGTTTCTGAGTTCGAGGCCAGCCTCGTCTACAAAGTGAGTTCCAGGATATCCAGAGCTATACAGAGAAACCCTGTCTTGAAAAACAAAAACAAAACAAAACAAACAAACAAACAAACAAAGAATTATAGCAGTATTCTTAATGTAGACTCTAAACTCAGAAGGGCCTGGACAGATGTGCTGCAGACTCTAAAAGACCACAGATGACAGCTGAGATTACTATACTCAACAAAACTTCCAATCACCATATATGGAGAATACAAGATATTCCATGATAAAGTCAAATTTAAATAATACCTACCCACAAATCCAGCTCAACAGATGACAGTTATAGAAGGAAAAAAACCCAAAAGTGAACTACACTCATGAAAATACAGGCAATAAATAATCTCATATCAGCAAAACCCAAAGAAGGGAAACACATTCATATGTGCACACATGCACGCGCGCGCGTGCGCACACACACACACACACACACACACACACACACACTACCACCACCATCACCACCACCAAAATAACAAGAATTGACAACCATTGTTAATATCTCTCAATATTAATGGACTCAATTCTCCAATTAAAAAGGCAAAGGCTAACAGAATTGATGTGAAAACAGGATCCATCCATACAAGAAACACACCTCAACATCAAAGATGGACATAATCTCAGAGTAAAGGGTTGGAAAAAGATTTTCTGAGCAAATGGACAGATATAAGAAACAAGCTGTTATAGCCAATATGGTATCTAACAAAATAGACTTCAAATGTAAGTTCATAAAAGAGATAGGGAAGGACACTTCATACTCATCAAAGAAAAAATTAACCAAGATGATTTGTAAAAAATTCTTAACATCTATATCCCAAACAAAAAGGGAGCAAAGCTAAAGCTTAAATCACACATGGACCTCACACAATGATAATGGGAGACTTCAATACCGAACTCTTACTAATGGTCAGGTCATCCAGAGAAAAAAATAAACAGGGAAATACTGTAGCTAACAGATGTTATGAACCAAATGGAACTAATGTTATCAACAGAACATTTCATTCAAACACAAAAGAATACACTTTATTCTCAGCACCTCATGGAACTTTCTCCAAAATTGTCCATATACTCAGTCACCAAGCAAGCCTCAACAGGTACAAGAAAATTGAAATAACTTCCTGCACCCTATCAGACCACCATAGATTAAAGCTGGATTTCAACAATAGCAGAAACAACAGAAAGCCTACAAACTCATGGAAACTGAACATCTCTTACTGAGTCAAGGCAGACATAAAGAAAGAAATTAAAGACTTTGTGAAACAAATGCACAACACACCAAACTTATGGGACACAATGAAAGCAGTGCTAAGAGGAACATTCATAGCACTAACTGATGTAGTAAAGAAACTGAAGAGATCTAATACTAGTGACTTAAAAGTACACCTAGAACAAAAAAGAAGCATCGTACCTGAAAGGATTAAATAGTAGGGGGACAAAAAAGAAATAAAGTCAATCAACTAGGAATGAAGAGAACATTACAAAGGCTCAATGGTACAAAAAGTAGGGTCTTTGAAAAAAAATCAACAAGATATACAAACTCTTAGACAAACTAAGTAAAAGGCAGATAGAATATTCAAATTAACAAAACCAGAAACAAAAAGGAGGGATATAGCAACAGACACTGAGAAAATCCCAAAGAATTATTAGGTCTGACTTCAACAATCTATATTCCAAAAAAAAAAAAAAAAAAATTGAAAAAAAAATTGAAAAAAAAATTGAAAAATCTAAAAGAAATGAGGAATTTTCTTGATAGGACCATTTACCAAAGTTAAATCATGGTGAGATAAACAATTTAATTAGACCTATAACCCCTAAGGAAATAGAAGGAGTCATTCAAAGTCTCCTAACCAAAAAATAGCTCAGGGCCAAATTATTTTAGCACAGAATTACACCAGACTTCCAAAGAAGAAATGATATTAACACTCTTCAATTATTCCACAAAATAGAAACAGAAGAAATACTGCAAAATTCATTTTATGAGGCCACAGTCACTCTGATTCTCAAACCACACAAAGATTCAACAAAGAAAGAAAATTTCAGACCAATTTTCCTCATGAACACTAATGCAAAGACACTCAATAATGTACTTGAAAACTGAATCCAAGAACTTATAAGAAAGATCATCCACCATGTTAAAGTAGGCTTTATCCCAGAGATGCAGGGATGGTTCAACATATGAAACTCTGTCAATGCAATTCACCATATAAACAAACTGAAAGAAAAAACCCGCACAATCATCTCATTAGATGTTGAAAAAGCCTTTGACAAAGTCCAACACCCTGTCATGATAAAAGTCTTGGAGAGATTGGGGATACAAGGGATATACCTAAACATAATAAAGACAATTTACAGAAAGCTTAAAGCCAACATCAAATTAAATGGAGCGAAAGTTAAAGCAATTCCATGAAAATCAGGAACAAGACAAGGCTGTCCACTCTCTCCATATCTATTTAATATAGTTTTTAAAGTTCTAGCTAGAGGAATAAACAACTAAAAGAGATCAAGGGGATACAAATTGGAAAAGAGGAAGTTAAAATATCACTATTCTCATATGATACAATTGTACACATAAGCCACCCCAAAAATTCTATCACAGAACTCCTACAGCTGATAAACACCTTCAGCAAAGTGGCTGGATACAAGATTAACTCAAAAAATTGATAGCTCTCTTATATACAAATGAAAAAGAGGCTGAGAAAGAAATCAGGGAAACAACATCCTTCACAATAACCACAAATACTACAAAATATCTCAGACTAATTCTAACCAAGCAAGGGAAAGAAAGACCTGTATGATAAGAATGTCAAGTATCTGAAGAAAGAAACTGAGGAGGATATCAGAAGAGAAAAGGTCTTCCATGGACCAGTAAGATCTATTATATACTATTATTATATATCTATTATCTATCTATTATCTATTATGTATTATATTATTATATATAATATATATCTATTATATCTAAATATATCTATTATATATCTATCTTATCTAATGTATATATACAATATATAATATATCTATGATATATATCTAATATATGTATATATGATATATAAGTAAAAATGGCCATCTTACCAAATCAACACAATCCCCATCAAAATTCCAACACATTTTTCCCTTTTCTTGAATTTCACATCACACACCCTAATTACATTCATCTCCTGTCTCTCTGTATCTTCTTTCTGCCCTTGCAACTTCCCCCCAACAGAAAACATCAAACAAAGAAAACACCCCATTGTGGATCTCATCTGCAGTGTATAACGGTTTGTCCCACAGTATACCCTTTTGTCCAGACAACTTTACTTGCACATGTTTATTGCCATGAGTCATTGGTCTGGTATGAGGCCTCTGGCTTCTGCTACACCATCAGTACTGGATCCTCACTGGGTCTTCTCTCAGATATCCTGGCTTTGCCCTGTATCATGGAGATCCTGTAGCTTGTATCTGCAGAACTGGCCCCTTCACAGGCTCCAGCAGTTCATAGGTAGGGTGGATGTTGGGGTGGGCCAATCAAAGCCCTGGTGGCAGCTGAGTTGTTCAGCCTGCCAGTTCTCCTGTGCCTGTGCCCAGGCAAGAGCTTTGCCCAGGCAAAGGCTTGGGCCAGCTCTGTGGCAGCTGGCAAGGGCCAGGATTGGCTTTCCTATGTTTCCACCATCAGGGCCAGTTTTGCTCCACTTTTGGACATCAACATGGTCCCATGTGGTAGCTCAGACCAAGGATGCTTATATGGGCTTTGGTGGTAACATGGGCCACAGACATCAATACAGACTCCCTACTGCTTCAGGGCTATGGACCCAGATACACATCAGCTGATCCTCACCACCCTCATGTCTCCAGGTCCACCTCTCTTCATAGTGCACAGACCATTCTGCATTGCTTTTTCTCCCATCTCTTCTTTACACACTTGCTCATTGTAGTGAGGCCTGTCTGCTTGTGTGTCTTGTGACATTGGGTGGGCCTCTGGTGTCTTCCACCTGCCTGTGTCTCTCTCCAACACAATTTTTCTAGGCCCTGAAAAAAAATACTCAACTTTATATGGAAAAACAACAACAACAAAAATCCAGGATAGCTAAACCTATCCTATACAACAAAACAACTTCTGGAGGTACCAGCATTTCTGATTTCAAAACAACATGGTATTGGCACAGAAACAGATAGGTTGATTAATGGACTCAAGTTGAAGAACCAGGAGTAAATCTACAGACCTACAGACACCAGATTTTTGATAAAGAAGCCAGAAATGTACAAGAGAAAAAGGAAGCATTTTCAACAAACGGTGCTGGTCAAGCTGGATGTTGGCATGGAGAAGAATATAAATAAATCCCTACCTATTACCCTGCACAAAACTCAAGTCCAAGTGGATCAAAGATCTCAACATAAAGCCAGATTCACTGAGCCCAATAGAAGGGAAAGTAGGAAATAGCCTTGAATGCTTTGGCACAGGAGACAACTTCATGAACACCAATAGCACAGGTTCTAAGATCAACAATTAATACATGGGATTGCATGAAACTGATCAGCTTCTGTAAGGCAAAGGACACCAATCATAGGACAAACATTAAAACTACAGAGTGGGAAAAGATCTTCACCAACTCCACATCTGACAGAGGGTTCCAAATATGTCAACAAACCAAATAATCCAATTAAAAGTGAGGTACAGATTTTAAACAAAGAATTGTCAGCAGAAATCTCGAATGGAAAAGAAGAAGAAGAAGAACAAAGAAAGAAATTAAAACAAAACAAAAAAGAAGAAAACTCCAAACCAAACCAAACCAAACCAAACCAAACCAAACCAAACCAAACCAAACCAAACCAAACCAAACCAAAAAGCACTTAAAGAAATGTTCAACATCTTTAGCCATCAGGGAAAAGCAGAGCAAAATGACTCTGAGATTCCACCTTACACCTGTCAGAGTGGCTAACATAAAAAGCTCACGCTGTTGATGATGTGGAGCAAGGGGGACATTCCTTTATTGCTGGTGGGACTGCAAACTTGTACAGCCACTTTGGAAATCAATATGGTGATTTCTCAGAAAATTGGGAATCAATCTACCCCGAGACCCAACTGAACCACTCCTGGACATATATCCGAAGGACACTCTTGTGCGCACTGGACTCAACCAGCAAGAACGACGCTGCAACAGGATCCTTCTGCACACGTTTATTGGGAGAGCTTGATTGCAGAGGCGAAAAGACTTCGAGCCCAGAACTGGTGCTGCTTTTATAGGCCTAGGAGAGGCGTGTCTCATACCCGGATTGGTTATGCACTAAGCCTCATTTGCATGTTCCTCATCTGATTGGCTACTCTCTCTCAGTACCTCACAGAGCCTCATTATCATACCTCATTTGCATGTCTCACATCCGATTGGTTACTCTCTTAGTACCTTACAGAACCTCATTATCATGCCTGGGCCAGGCAGTGTTTTTGCAAAAAACTTTACTGCATATGTACACATTGGTTGTTTGTCCAATCTTATGCCTGGTGGCCAGCAGTAGTCAGTGCCACTCTGCAACGGCACATGTGGCTTCCCACATCTCCCCCTGTTTGTTTTAATAAAATGAGGCTGGACTAGGCCTGTGCAATTATGCCCATCCGCCGTGGCTCCTGTTTTAGGTCGTTCCTCTAATGTCACAGCCTTACCCGTGATAGGGTAACCCTATCGCCACCGGGCCCCATGTCTTAGGTTGGACTGTGCACGAGGAAAGTTGCCCGTCTCTGGATACCGCAGTGCTGTGTGACAATAACTGCTAAATGACCTAGGGCGAACTCTGCAAAAGAGGCCAGCCAAAAAAAAATGAATTAGTGGTGAAATCATGATCACTCTATCGCTTGCAATGAGGAAACCTCAGTGATGTGCAAGGGCTGATCAATGATCGTTGAGTCTCTCTCATCTCAGTGCCGTGGAGTGCAAGAGTAGAGAACTCAGATGCCAACTAATTCTTGAGCATGGATAACCAAATTTCAGGGGAGGAGCCGTTTTCAATAGCTAAAAGTGCCTGAGTTATAATCACCTTGTCACGTTTTTGTTGGGTTCTGAATTTGCATACCAACCAGAGCATGAACACCAGTCCACAGCATATGGCAGCACCAAACAAAATCACTCCCACCCATTCCTTAAAGTAAGAAAAAGCAGAGGTAAACCAAGAGGTAAAGTCTCCGAGGGTCACTGGTTCCACTCTGGTCCCATTAAGGTTCAGGATCTGCATCTGCAGTCTCGTGTGCAACCTCTCCAGCTCCTGCGACCAGTTCCCCTTCAGGTAATTCGATAGATCTGTACTTTTAATAAAAGAATTATTAATATACCTATTGGGAGTAATGCACACATGCGATGTGGATGCCACACAACTCATTTGTATGACATCCATCATCCGTTCCATATTATGTTGTAAAATATCCACTCTCTGATTCACTAACATTAACCCTGAGGCGATATGAGAATCCACCTTTTGCAGGGTAAGCAATGCTTCAGAGGATTTTTCTGCTATCTGACTTATGGTGTCAGCAGTATTAATTTGATGGGCCATAGCAGTTCCTGCGGTAACTGCTGATGCCGCGGACACCACAATGGCTGTAACAATGGCAGCTGTGATTCCAAAACCTCTCTTTTGCCGAATAAGACTCGTTATTGGGAACTTCTCTGGATCTGCCTCAACAGGCACAGGGACAAAGATTGGTAGATGAATCACTAAGGCTAAGAATTTGGTTCCATTCCAGCATTGCATCAAAAAACAAGTGACATTTGTACAATCTAACCATTTTGTATTATTTTGAAATTCAGCCAATATAAAGAAAAATGGAGGATTGACACAAACTTCTACTGGAGAAGTAGTCATATTTCTGATAATTCTATTAGTTGTCACATTATCTAAATGAGTAGAGGTATTGGAAAGAGTGGCAGAAACATTCAATATCTCATGAAAGGTTCCAGTCAGCAATGCAAAGGCTGACAGACTGGTACTAGCACCTGCCTCATTGCTTAAAATCCATTGGTAATATGGCCAAATATTTTCTTTCCCTGTAGCATCTCCTTTATCGTTCATTATAGCAAAATCTAGTGGGGGTGACAAAACAAAACCCTTTGCTATTTCTTTCCGAGGAAAAATTTTTGATTGACAAGGTGAAAAAACTATAGGAAATGCGAGGTCCGGATGACACCAAGGCATGCTGCGTATAGCAGTAGCATTGCCAACAGGCCATCGTGATCTTTTGGGAATGGTCACCTTTCCCTTTATCATAATAGTGGTGATGTTTATAGGTGAAGTTATATTATTTTCAACATCACCTGAGCCTGATTGCACTCCTTGAGCAACTTGCGTTAAAGCATTAAACAACACTCCAGAGCTCACCTTATTTTGGCTAATGGGATCTGCCCAATTAGAGATAATCTTTTTCTTTAAAAATATACAGGGTGTAAAAGGTTTAACCACATTATGCACAAAGCATAGTGTATAATTCAAATGAAAACTAGTACTATTATACACCCGTGGCTCTTGAGGAGTTTGTCGTGCACAAGGCGCATCCAAATAACATTCCGTTGCAAAAAATAAAGGCAAGGTAGAAGAATTGGAATGTACCGGTAAAGGTACTGGCCATGATCTTACTATGGCCCACAAAGGTATACTTATCCCGGTCTCAATCATCAGGAGCAGGAGAATCATCTTGGGGTTCATCTTGCTCTTTCACGGTCCTTGTCAGTCGCGTCGGGACCCAAAGTGGATTTTCTTCACTCTGTGGAAAAACACAAATAGCTCTCAGGGATCTGATTAAGATAGGATCCGGGCCATACCATTTATTATCAAGGACATTTTTCCATTTGACCATTTCATTGGGCGATTGAGGCCATTGTCCGTGCCTTTCAGCTGGTGATCTTCCAGCATCATCCAATTTTAAAAAATTAAGAGTAAATATTGTAAGGGATAGAGCCATCTTTGGCATCATAGCCTCTATTCCCCCTTTCTGTTTTTGCAAATATTGTTTCAGAGTGCGATGGGCTCTCTCAATTATGCCTTGGCCCTGTGGATTATAGGGCAATCCAGTAATATGTTTTACTTGCATTTGTTTGCAATATTGGCTAAATTTAGAAGAAGTATATGCAGGACCATTATCTGTTTTTAACACTAGGGGCTTGCCCCATGCAGCCCAAGCCTCTAAGCAGTGAGATATGACATGAACTGCTTTTTCCCCTGTCAAGGGAGAGGCATGTAGGACACCAGAACTGGTATCGATGGATACATGTACATATTGTAATTTCCCAAAAGATGGGATATGCGTGATGTCCATTTGCCAAACATCTAGGGGTCGCAATCCACGAGGATTAACACCCACAGAAGGTGCATTAACAAATTCTACACATTTACCACACTGTAGGACAATATCTCGGGCTTCTTTTCGTGTGAGCTTAAACTTTTGTCGTAATGTAGAAGCAGGGACATGATAAAGTTGATGAAATTTTTTTGCACTTTCTATAGAACTTTGTAATAGAAAAACCATGTCTCTGGTGGCTGAGTCAGCAATTGCATTTCCCTTAACCATAGGTCCAGGTAATGATATATGTGCTCTAATATGTTGAATATAAAAGGGATGCTCACGCATCAAAATACAATTTTGTATTTTTTTTTCCCATTTTTATTAGGTATTTAGCTCATTTACATTTCCAATGCTATACCAAAAGTCCTCCATAGCCACCCACCCCCACCCCCTACCCACCCACTCCCCTTTTTTGGCCCTGGCGTTCCCCTGTACTGGGGCATATAAAGTTTGCGTGTCCAATGGGCCTCTCTTTCCAGTGATGGCCGCCTAGGCCATCTTTTGATACATATGCAGCTAGAGTCAAGAGCTCCGGGGTACTGGTTAGTTCATAATGTTGTTCCACCGATAGGGTTGCAGATCCCTTTAGCTTCTTGGGTACTTTCTCTAGCTCCTTCATTGGGGGCCACGTGATCCATCCAATAGCCGACTGTGAGCATCCACTTCTATGTTTGCTAGGCCCAGGCATACTCTGACAAGAGACAGCTATATCAGGGTCCTTTCAGCATAATCTTGCTAGTGTATGCAATGGTGTCACCATTTGGAAGCTGATTATGGGATGGATCCCTGGATATGGCAGTCTCTACATGGTCCATTTTTTTTATCTCAGCTCCAAACTTTGTCTCTGTACCTCCTTCCAAGGGTGTTTTTTTCCCACTTCTAAGGAGGGGCATAGTGTCCACACTTCAGTCTTCATTTTTCTTGAGTTTCATGTGTTTAGGAAATTGTATCTTATATCTTGGATATCCTAGGTTTTGGGCTAATATCCACTTATCAGTGAGTACATATTGTGTGAGTTCCTTTGTGAATGTGTTACCTCACTCAGGATGATGCCCTCCAGGCCCATCCATTTGGCTAGGAATTTCATAAATTCATTCTTTTTAATAGCTGAGTAGTACTCCATTGTGTAGATGTACCACATTTTCTGTATCCATTCCTCTGTTGAGGGGCATCTGGGTTCCTTCCAGCTTCTGGCTATTATAAATAAGGCTGCTATGAACATAGTGGAGCATGTGTCCTTCTTACCAGTTGGGGCATCTTCTGGATATATGCCCAGGAGAGGTATTGCTGGATCCTCCGGTAGTACTATGTCCAATTTTCTGAGGAACCACCAGAATGATTTCCAGAGTGGTTGTACAAGCTTGCAATCCCACCAACAATGGAGGAGTGTTCCTCTTTCTCCACATCCACGCCAGCATCTGCTGTCACCTGAATTTTTGATCTTAGCCATTCTGACTAGTATGAGGTGGAATCTCAGGGTTGTTTTGATTTGCATTTCCCTGATGATTAAGGATGTTGAACATTTTTTCAGGTGCTTCTCTGCCATTCGGTATTCCTCAGGTGAGAATTCTTTGTTCAGTTCTGAGCCCCATTTTTTAATGGGGTTATTTGATTTTCTGAAATCCACCTTCTTGAGTTCTTTATATGTGTTGGATATTAGTCCCCTATCTGATTTAGGATAGGTAAAGATCCTTTCCCAATCTGTTGGTGGTCTTTTTGTCTTATTGACGGTGTCTTTTGCCTTGCAGAAACTTTGGAGTTTCATTAGGTCCCATTTGTCAATTCTCGATCTTACAGCACAAGCCATTGCTGTTCTGTTCAGGAATTTTTCCCCTGTGCCCATATCTTCAAGGCTTTTCCCCACTTTCTCCTCTATAAGTTTCAGTGTCTCTGGTTTTATGTGAAGTTCCTTGATCCACTTAGATTTGACCTTAGTACAAGGAGATAAGTATGGATCAATTCGCATTCTTCTACACGATAACAACCAGTTGTGCCAGCACCAATTGTTGAAAATGCTGTCTTTCTTCCACTGGATGGTTTTAGCTCCCTTGTCGAAGATCAAGTGACCATAGGTGTGTGGGTTCATTTCTGGGTCTTCAATTCTATTCCATTGGTCTACTTGTCTGTCTCTATACCAGTACCATGCAGTTTTTATCACAATTGCTCTGTAGTAAAGCTTTAGGTCAGGCATGGTGATTCCACCAGAGGTTCTTTTATCCTTGAGAAGAGTTTTTGCTATCCTAGGTTTTTTGTTATTCCAGATGAATTTGCAAATTGCTCCTTCTAATTCGTTGAAGAATTGAGTTGGAATTTTGATGGGGATTGCATTGAATCTGTAGATTGCTTTTGGCAAGATAGCCATTTTTACAATGTTGATCCTGCCAATCCATGAGCATGGGAGATCTTTCCATCTTCTGAGATCTTCTTTAATTTCTTTCTTCAGAGACTTGAAGTTTTTATCATACAGATCTTTCACTTCCTTAGTTAGAGTCACGCCGAGATATTTTATATTATTTGTGACTATTGAAAAGGGTGTTGTTTCCCTAATTTCTTTCTCAGCCTGTTTATTCTTTGTGTAGAGAAAGGCCATTGACTTGTTTGAGTTAATTTTATATCCAGCTACTTCACCGAAGCTGTTTATCAGGTTTAGGAGTTCTCTGGTGGAATTTTTAGGGTCACTTATATATACTATCATATCATCTGCAAAAAGTGATATTTTGAGTTCCTCTTTTCCAATTTGTATCCTCTTGATCTCCTTTTGTTGTCGAATTGCTCTGGCTAATACTTCAAGTACTATGTTGAAAAGGTAGGGTGAAAGTGGGCAGCCTTGTCTAGTCCCTGATTTTAGTGGGATTGCTTCCAGCTTCTCTCCATTTACTTTGATGTTGGCTACTGGTTTGCTGTAGATTGCTTTTATTATGTTTAGGTATGGGCCTTGAATTCCTGATCTTTCCAAAACTTTTATCATGAATGGGTGTTGGATCTTGTCAAATGCTTTTTCTGCATCTAACGAGATGATCATGTGGTTTTTGTCTTTGAGTTTGTTTATATAATGGATTACATTGATGGATTTTCGTATATTAAACCATCCCTGCATCCCTGGAATAAAACCTACTTGGTCAGGATGGATGATTGCTTTAATGTGTTCTTGGATTCGGTTAGCGAGAATTTTATTAAGGATTTTTGCATCGATATTCATAAGAGAAATTGGTCTGAAGTTCTCTATCTTTGTTGGATCTTTCTGTGGTTTAGGTATCAGAGTAATAGTGGCTTCATAAAATGAGTTGGGTAGAGTACCTTCTACTTCTATCTTGTGAAATAGTTTGTGCAGAACTGGAATTAGATCTTCTTTGAAGGTCTGATAGAACTCTGCACTAAACCCGTCTGGTCCTGGGCTTTTTTTGGCTGGGAGACTATTAATAACTGCTTCTATTTCTTTAGGGGATATGGGACTGTTTAGAAGGTCAACTTGATCCTGATTCAACTTTGGTACCTGGTATCTTTCCAGAAATTTGTCCATTTCGTCCAGGTTTTCCAGTTTTGTTGAGTATAGCCTTTTGTAGAAGGATCTGATGGTGTTTTGGATTTCTTCAGGATCTGTTGTTATGTCTCCCTTTTCATTTCTGATTTTGTTGATTAGGATTTTGTCCCTTTGCCCTTTAGTGAGTCTAGCTAAGGGCTTATCTATCTTGTTGATTTTCTCAAAGAACCAACTCCTCGTTTGGTTAATTCTTTGAATAGTTCTTCTTGTTTCCACTTGGTTAATTTCACCCCTGCAATTTTGTATTTTCATCAAAATTTCAGATACAGGACTGGACCGTTTAAAATTTCCGGCAGTCTCTAATGCTAGAACCGCATTAACTACATAAACAGAATCAGATAATATTTATGGGCATAGGAAATCTTTTAAAGACTTCTAAAACCACCAAACATTCTACCAATTGAGGGGCTCCTGGTATAAATTGCAACCTTACAGCCTTTTCATTGATTACATAACTTCCAACTCCTGTTTTGGATCCATCTGTATAAATATCAATGGCTCCCTTTATAGGGGTATTAGCCGTTACCTTTGGAAATATTACTGGATGTAATAACATAAAATGTAATAACGGATGTTTAGGATAATGATTATCAATTAAACCAGAATAACTGCATCTAAGAATGGCCCATTCATCTATAGTAGCACACAATATTTGCATTTGTGCGACAGTATAAGGGACAATTATGCTATCAGGCATTTTTCCAAAGTGAGTGATTGAAGTTTTTATCCCTTTGTGGGCCATATTTGCTACCATGGTGGGATAATGCTCTATAGTCTTATTAGGGGATATATGTGGATGTATCCATACTAAAGGACCATTTTGCCATAACACAGCAGTTGGCAGATTGATGGTGCGTAATATACATAGGCACAAAGGTTCTTGCTCATTTATACGAGTTAACTGTGCTGTTTGGATCGCCTTTTCTACTTTCCTAAGAACATCAGAAGCCTCAGGTGTTAATTGTCTCAATGAGGTAATATGTGAGTCTCCTTCTAAAATTTGAAATAAAGGTTTTAATTCTGAAGTAGGGATCCTTAAATAAGGTCTAATCCAATTTATATCTCCTAATAATTTTTGAAAATCATTTAGTGTCTTTAGATGATCTTTTCTAATACTAATCTTTTGTGGGGTGACACATCGTTAAGTAATAGTGGCTCCTAGAAAATGACTAACATTAGACTGCTGTACCTTTTCTGGTGCAATACTCAAACCATTATTTTTTTAAAGTTTCATTAAGCAAGCCATAAGCTTGCTGCATACTTTCTTCTTCAGGTCCACAAATTACAATGTCGTCCATATAGTGACAAATTTTTAAGGAGGGGAAACCATCCCTAACCGGTTGTTTAGCTTTTCCTACATATAACTGACATATGGTAGGGCTATTTGCCATTCCTTGGGGTAATACCCGCCATTGGTACCTTTTATCAGGTTCCATATGATTAATAGTATCTTTCTTATTTAATGGAATTGAAAAGAAACAATCCTTAATATCTACTACTATAATTCTCCAATCCTTAGGTAGAGCTGAGAGTAGGGGGAGTCCTTTTTGTACAGGACCCATAACTTGCATTTGTGCATTAATGGCTCTTAGGTCATGTAACAATCTCCATTTACCTGACTTTTTCTTTACAACAAAAATGGGGGTATTCCAGGGTGATTGAGTGGGTTCCACATGTTCCAGGTCTAATTGTTCTTGTACTAATTCTTTAGCTGCTTTTAACTTCTCAGAGGGTAAAGGCCACTGAGGCACCCACACCGCGTCCTCCGTATGCCACGGAATGGGCAAAGGCTCTTCAGTGGCCCCTAGAAAACACCCAGCCCTTTCTTGTCTGCCTTTTCTGTGGCTTTAACTGGTGAAATTCTACCTTGCAAATTTTTTCCAAGACCTAGTCCAGGTATATATTCCATTCCTTTCATCATTTCCTTGCTTTTCTGAGAGTAATCATTAGTCAATATAAAGTTCATAGCTGATAACACATCTCTCCCCCATAAGTTTACAGGTAAAGGGAGTACATAAGGTTGAAAAAGCCGTGTCCTTCCTTCTTTATCTTTCCATTGTAAGGATTTTGCACTTATAGTTGGGGTAGCCTCATATCCTAATCCTTGTAAGCTATGTGACGATTGATTAACAGGCCAAGAAGCAGGCCACCACTTACTAGATATAATGCTTTTATCTGCTCCTGTATCCATTATACCTTGAAAGGTTTTTCCTTCTATTTGTAATTGTAAAGTGGGACGATTATCCAAATCTAAAGATATGTAGGCCACATTAGTTCCTGTAGAACCGAGTCCCTTATCTCCTCGCGAGTCCTGGCCACTAGGGAACATGTTATGCAAACTAGGAAGAATCAGCAATTGAGCAATGCGATCTCCAGGAGAAATGGCTACAATACCTCGGGGTGCAGAACACATAATCCTAACTTGTCCCTCATAATCTGAGTCTATAACTCCGGGATGTATTACCAATCCTTTCAAAGCAGAAGAGGACCTACCCAACAGTAGGCCCACTGTATCCTTTGGTAAGGGACCTCTAAAATCTGATGAAATAGGCTGGCACCCCATTTGAGGTGTAAGAATTACTCTGGAGGTGGCACAGATGTCCAATCCTGCTGAACCCGGAGTGGCTCTCCTCGGTCTCTGGGTGGCCTCATGGACACTGTGGTCTGGAATGCCCCATACATTTGGGGGCCCTAGGGACGGGGGCCCCTCACTCCGTTTTTTGGCTGTTGCACTTTAAACTGAGGTATTGGCCTTCCTTTTATATCTCTGACTGATCTACATTCATTTGCCCAATGTCTTCCTTTCCCACATTTTGGGCAAATACCTGGTACTGTCTTTTCAAACCTACTCTTTCTACCCTTTGTACACTGCTTTTGCAAGTGACCTGTTTGTCCACAATTATAGCAGGTTATTTCTTTTGTTTGCGCCATCAAGACTGCGGCAGCCAGCCCTGCATTTGAAAGAGGTCCTCCTATTTCTCTACAGGCTTTCATCCATGCTTGTATTCCTTTCCCTTTCCATGGTGTGATAGCATTTCTGCATTCTTTGGTACATTGCTCGTAAACTAATTGTTCAATTAATGGCATTGCGGCCTCAGAATCACCAAATATACATCCTGCCGCTTCCATCATGCGAGCTACAAATTCAGAGAACGGCTCATTAATTCCCTGAATAATTTTTGTCAAGTTACCAGATACCTCTCCTCGATTAGGCAATGCTTTCCAAGCTTTCACTGCTGCCTGATTAATTTGATCATAGACCTGCACTGGGTATCCTAATTGATTGTTTGTCCATATACCCTGACCTGTAAGCATTTCAAAGCTCCATGCTTGTTGCCCTGCAGTAGCATTAGCACGGGCCTGACTCAAACACAGATCATGCCATATAGACTTCCAATCTAGATACTGTCCCATCGTAAGACATGCCCTTACCACACTCATCCAGTCAAAAGGAGTCATGGCATTGTGAGCCAGTCTATCAATTTGGGACTGAGTAAAAGATGCATTAACTCCATAGGTCCTTACTGACTCTGCTAGCTCTTTCACTTGTTTATGCGATATTGGCTCATAATATCGCTGTTGAGCATGATCCTGAAAAACAGGAAAAGCCTGACATATTTTTTGCAGCCCTTTAGGAGTGCAAAAGGAGTGGCCATAGCCAATTGTTTTCTTATCTGTATAAGGCGGAGGTGGTGGGGGAGCACTGATACTCCTTCCTATTGGACCAGATCTTTCTGCCTTACACTTTGCAGCAGCCTCCTCCAAATTTTTCTCCTCCCCTTCTGATAGTTCCGAATCCTCTGAGCTAGACAATTCTAACAACTCAAAGTCCTCGAGAGGAGGGTAAATTGACTTAATTTTCTGTTCTTTATTTTTTATGCTATCTTTTGTATCTTTACATTTTGGTTTCTTTTCCTTTTCTCCTTTTATTTCTCTCCCTTTACTTATCTTTCTGCGCGCGCTTTCTTTTTCATATCTCTCTGTTTCTGACATACTTTCCTGTTGCTCCTGTAAAAGTCGCTGTCCTTCTTTAACAGCTAGCTCACATTTCTTGTCCTGGATACAAGCCTTAATTAATTTCCATAACAGCCTTGTCCCTGCTTTCACTTTCCCATCTGCTTCCTCTCTTGCTATATCTTTTCCCAGCTTTTCCCAACTAGGTAGCGTCAGCGACCCAGTGGGGGCAAACCAAGGAGCAAGTCTGTCTATTTCTCTCAAAAAACCGCTCACTGTGCTTTCCGAAATTTTTAAACCCCTTTCTTTAAGCAAGGCTTGCACCGACCCTACTAAGGGCGTAGACTGGCCATTACCCATGATGGTCCTGGACTAAAGCGTTATCTACATGAAATTATTCCCAGCAGATACACTCGTGCCCAGGGCGATGACAATTAAGGCAATAGCATAAAATTAAGGCAAGAAAGCAAGCAAGCAGCACAATCCCAGAGACAATTAACGGATCTACTTCGTAGGAGAGCATGCCTCTCAGAGATTTACATTAATTTCTTTACACTTACCGGTACCGCCGTTCCTCAGCTGAAGAGTTCTGAATCCATGCAGTTGAATCCTTCTCAGCAGTCTGTTTTGCAGGAACCTTTATTAACACCGCTCCCCAGCTGAAGAGTACTGAATCCATAACGGATCCTTCTCAGCAGTCTGTTTTACGGGAACCTTTATTAACCGCTCCTTCCCCGCGATGCAGTTCTGAATCCTCCCTGTAGCAGGGGGTCTTCGCTCGTGCCTGAAGATGTTTCTTGTCCTGGGTTTTCGGCACCACTTCTTGCGCGCACCGGACTCGACCAGCAAGAACGACGCTGCAACAGGATCCTTCTGCACACGTTTATTGGGAGAGCTTGATTGCAGAGGCGAAAAGACTTCAAGCCCAGAACTGGTGCTGCTTTTATAGGCCTAGGAGAGGCGTGTCTCATACCCGGATTGGTTATGCACTAAGCCTCATTTGCATGTTCCTCATCTGATTGGCTACTCTCTCTCAGTACCTCACAGAGCCTCATTATCATACCTCATTTGCATGTCTCACATCCGATTGGTTACTCTCTTAGTACCCTACAGAACCTCATTATCATGCCTGGGCCAGGCAGTGTTTTTGCAAAAAACTTTACTGCATATGTACACATTGGTTGTTTGTCCAATCTTATGCCTGGTGGCCAGCAGTAGTCAGTGCCACTCTGCAACGGCACATGTGGCTTCCCACAGGACTCCATCCTATCAGAAGACATTTGCTCAGTTACATAGCACTTTTAAAGGAATCGTCCTTAATATAAGTATAAACAGTGAATTAATCAGGTGGCTGCATTTCTTTACCTTTGCTATTCCCCAGTAGCCACACAGAAAAAATAAGATTTATTCAAAACTGCACCTCAATAGCTGAACAGTTAGATGATCTAACCTATGCTAATCTGGCTCATCCCATGATACTTGCATATTATTATTGATCTGGCTCTTTGGATCCCTTCTTCATGGCTCCAATTCCTCCATCCTGTCACTGATCTGACCCGCCCCCTTTCCTCTGCCTGGTGGATGTCCCACCCTATTCTGCATTCTACCTCACCATTGGGTGACTAGCATTTGTTGACAGGGCAAAAAATAAATAGTAAGAAACGTTTACACAAACTTGAGACAGGAAACTCTTGGTATAGGCACCCCAATGCCGCATCTGGATTGAAAGAGAGAAATCAGCATTTGAACAACACCAGGGAAAACTACACAGCGTACAAAAACATTATGCCTACAATTTATAACAGTCAGAAACTGGAAACAATCTAGTTGTCCCTCAACCGAAGAATGGGTAAAATATGGTATATTTACACAATGGAGTACTACTCAGTGGTTTAAAAAATAACACCGCCGGGCGGTGGTGGCACACGTCTTTAATCCCAACATTTGGAAGGCAGAGGCAGGTAGATTTCTGAATTCAAGGCCAGCCTGGTCTACAAAGTGAGTTCCAGAGCTATACAGGGAAACCCTGTCTCGAAAAAAACCAAAAACCCAAAACCCAAACCCAAAAAACCCCAAAAGACAAAAACAAAAAAAACCCAACCACCACGGATTTTGCAGGCAAATGGTTGGAATCAGAAAAAAAAACAAAACAAAACAAAACAAAACAAAACAAAAAAAATCAGTGGGATAATCCAGACCCAGAAAGATAAACATGGTATGTACTCACTTATAAGTGGACATTAGCTGATAAATAAAGGACAACCATGGGACAATCCACAGACCCAGAGAGGCTAAGAAACAAGGAGGGCTCAAGGGGAGATGCATGACTCTTCCCGGGAAGGGGAAATAGAATAGATTCGAATAGATTTTGTGGGTGGACTGGGGATGGGGTGAGGGATGGGAACAGGAGTGATCAGGTTAGGAAGGATGGAGAGGGGGGAGGGAAGGAGGAGGGGGAGGGGGAGGGGGAGGGGGAGAGGGAGAGAAAAGGGAGAACTGGAGCTGGGGGACATTTTGTGGGCGAGGTAGAAACCTAGGGCAATGGAAACTCCCAGCAATCATGAGGGTGGCCCTAGCAAAGACTCCTAGTGGGAGATACAGAGTCTGAACTGGCCACATAGGAGTGGAAGGAGAAGAAACTGCTGTAATATATCAGAGAATAAAATTTAAAAAATAACATTTTTGTTTGTGCATTTGCCCGTCTTGCCTATGTTTCTTTTTGTCTCAATTCCTTGGGTTTAACTCTATACTATTTTATCATGCAGTCTCTCTCAGAAATTATTCTGCCACTCTGTATCTGTCTCTATTTTCCCTCAAAGTTAACATCTGTATACTAGCCAGACATGGTGGTGTGTACCGTAATCAGCAGATAGAGATAGGATGACCTCAAGTTTCAGGCCAGTCTGGGCTATATAGCAAGACCCTGTTTTAACCCCTAACAAACCTCTGCATGGCCAGTTCCCCACGCTCTGCAGTTAATCAGTAGTCTCTCCGTTTTCCCGGCCCAAGGTAGCTATTACCTCGTTTTTCAATTCTGAGCCTTTCTCTCTCCACAGACGTTACTACTGTTGCGCATCGGTCCCCTCACCTGGGATCCCATTCTTTCTGCTTGAAATACTTCCTCTAGCATTTCCTTTAGTGAATATTTATTTCTAAATGAACTCTCTAAGCTTGTGTTTACCTGAAAAAATTCTTTATTTCTTCTTCATTCTTGGAAGATATTTTCTCCTCCATCTGGAGTTTTTTGGTTCACTGAAACTGACATCCCACTGTTTCCTGCCTCCCTCTCTCCTTCTCCCTCCCTCCCTCCCTCCCTCCCTCCCTCCCTCCCTCCCTCCCTCCCTCCCTCCCTCTCTCCCTCTCCCTCCCTCCCTCCCTCCCTCCCTCCCTCCCTCCCTCCCTCCCTCCCTCCCTCCCTCCCTCCCTCTGTCTTCCTCCCTCCCTCTCCCTCTCCTTCTCTCCCCCCTCTCTGTCTGTCTCTGTCTCTCTCCTGTTTGTGCCTGTGTTGTAGAATTGTAAGGTCTGCACCCTTTCTTCTCCATCTGCGTTTCTGCTCTTTCTTCAGGTCTCTGGTCTTCTTCCGTTTCACTACGGTGTGTTCGGTTATGAATTTCCCACTGACCGGAAATTCCAAGGGCACAGTTAACGCATCTCTGGAGACAGGTTGGATTAGGGGGATGCAAAGTTATGAAGGCCTTTGAGCACATGCTGAGGAGTCCAGCTTGGCCAAGTGCAACGTGGTTTTCAGTTGTGGACTGTCCTTGAACTCATGATCCCTCAGCCTCCTGAGCACACGGTGGGCAGGTTACAGGCATGTGCCAATGTGCCTGGTTCATGTGAGGTGATTGATAGTGACAGGTGGTACTGTAGCCATGCAAATAGCGTCTGGAAATGCCATCCTCACATGTTCTCTGCATTTGGACCAGTTGTTGATCTCTGTCCAGGTCTCCATCTGCTACAAAAAGAAACTCTGAGGAGGAGCAAGGGCTACACTATCTGTCGGTCTAAGGATAAATACTTAGATACAGTTACAAGCCATGTTTAGGGAAGTGGCAGCAGTAGATTTTCCTCTAAGGCCTATGATGTCTCCACCCATAGATACTTTGTTATGTTCACAATACCAGGCATGAGGTACTTCCTACTGAGTGGACCTTAAGTTTAATTACACACTTAATGGTGACTCCCAAGATATGTGTCACTGTTTTACCAGTGGGGATGTTGTGGCTGCCTATTACTGTTGCGGCTTTCAGGCCTCACAGCCTAGTGGTGTCTTCTCTCCCTCCTTCCTTCCCTTCCTCCTTCCCTCCTTCATTTCCTTCTTTCCTTCATTTCCTTCTTTCCTTCTTTCCTTCTTTCCTTCCTTCCTTTCTTCCTTCCTTCCTTCCTTCCTTCCTCCCTCCCTCCCTCCCTCCCTCCCTCTCCTTCCTTCCTTCCTTCCTTCCTTCCTTCCTTCCTTCCTTCCTTCCTTCCTTCCTTTTCTCTCTCTCTCTCTCTCCCTTCCCTCTCCCTCTCATCCTCCTTCCTTCCCTCCTTCCCCATCTCTTGTTTTTCCATCATATATTACATATTGACTGCAGTTTCCTCTTCTTCCTCTCCTCCAAGTCTGTCACTCCTCTCTCCCCACGACACGCACCGCCCCCCCCCCCCCCATCCACTCCTCCTCCGTTTCTCTTCAGAAACAGCGGGCCTCAGAGTTATCAACCAAACATGACACATCAAGTTTCAACAATACTAGGCGTCTCCCTCAATTTTAAGGCTGGGCGAGGCAATCTAGTTTGAAGTCACTTGCTTTCATTAAGACCAAGACTCAAGCTTTGCCAGATGAGTCTCTTCCTTAAGCGCCTCGAAGTGCTATATTTCCAGCAATGGCCAGCAGAGAGCAGCATTGCACCACGGCTGCTCTGGGCGGGCTAGCTGGTTCAGCTTGACAACTGCGGCTGCGCTGGTGGGTTCCCTGAATTGTCCTGGTTGCAGGAGTTGGGGTAGGGGGTGGTGTGTTTGAGAGCCGGAGATCACAGTCTCCATTCTGCTTGGGGCTTTTCTGTGCCTGGTGCTCCTTCACGGGTTAACCGAGTTCCGGTTGTCCTCTGAGGATGCTTATTTCCATTTGAGGGCTTGCAGTCCTAAGAACAGCTCACCTCAGAGGGGCGCGTCTTATGCTTTATAAACTTACGCTTTATGTCTTTTCTCCTGGAAGTCTCTCCTGATCTTTTTGTTCATCCCTGCTGGGGCATCCCTGCTATCAGTTTCCTTCCACCCTGTTTCCAGAGGAAGGTCTTGTTTCCCTTGCACCTATCCAAGGTCACTGCCGCCCCTAAGCTCTGGATCTAAGATCAGCATGTCTGTCTGTCCCACCCAGTATGCCTCTTAACAGGTGACCAGCTTCATTGAAGGATGTCATCATTAGTGGTTAGGGTCCTAAGATCTTCAGGAATCCAGGCTTCTTGTCTTAGGCAGCCTCGTTCCCATGCTTCGTTCCTCCCGTCCCTCTTCCTGAGGGGATTGAACACTGACCAAAGGACGTCATCAACACCACATGTGGTACCTACAACAAAAGAATAGGTGCCAGGAACTTTTGGAAGGGGACCAGCCAAAGACCCCAGACTGGCAGAGTCCTCAGTGTTCCTAGGGAGTCGGGAATGTGCTTCGCCGCAGTTTTGAGAAATACATGCTCACTTATCAGGATGGAGGAAAAAAAAAAAAGCAAGAAAGAAATGAATAACGCCTGTGTTTGGGACGGGGTAGAGACGATATTTTCATTAATTGTGTGCGGGAGTGTAAATTGGCTTAAAAAACAGCTTTGGAGTGTACAGCTTTGGGAATTATACGTTAAAAGGCTTAAATATTTTATAGCCTTTCACCTAATAACTCCAATTCTGGGCATTTATCCTAAGAAAACAATTGTATAAGAGCAGAAAATATATACACAAAGATCTTACAGTAGTATTGTATGACCAGTTATATCAAGTATGCTCTATTCTGTGGGACAAAACCTGATCAGCTACTAAAAACCGTGTTTTCAGGAAATTTTTATTGAGATGCTAACTGATTGATTTAACACACCAGCATCTCCTGGGTATGACAGCTACTGTTCTGGGTACTAGAAATAAGGCGTAAGTAAAACTCCTTCCTCTGTGGAGTTTCCGGTCGGCTGTGGTGCTGGCTCTAGTGTGTGGTAGGCAGGTGCTCTGCCACTGGAAGTCAAGCAATAAGAAAATTACACAATTTCTGTCCTTGAATAGAAAAAAGGACAGGTCACTCAGCCTGGTGGGATAATCTCATAAGCCCAGTGCTTGGGAGGCTGAGACAGGAGGAGCCTGAGTTTGAAGCCAACTTGGGCTACAAAGTAAGACTCAAAACAAAACAAAACAAAACAAAACAAAACTCCTCAATAAAACAATAACAACATCAGCAGCAGCAGCAGCAGCAACAACAACAACAATAATAACAATAACAACAACATCAAGATGGATGAATCATGAAATCACTGGTTGGTGGTATCAGCGAAGGCCGGTAGTCTCTTGGCATGGAAATGCCTGCATGGTAGCTAATGTGTGTGGAGGTACAGCTGGCTCTGGAACTGGGGCTCATGAGCAGCAAGCTTGTGGGCTAGCTCAGGGTCATCCATGTGTGGCTTCTTAAGGTCCTGACATGACCAATGGCTTCTAAGACCCTGTATGTTTTCCAGGTAGGCAGAAGAGAAAACGCAGGGGGCACGGCCATTTATTGAGCGGCCATATTTTATTCTTCATGGGCAGAGCTTTGGCCAACGTGTCATAGCCCTGAAAGACCCCCAGAGCCACGCCTGGTTGAAGGAAGGTCATGGCTATGGTGTTTTGAATTGTGGGATGTTCTTTTCCACATGTTCTAGACCAAAGGAGACATCGAAACAAGCTTTTTTTTTTTTTTTTTTTGAATAGAAACAAAAAAGGGCTTTCTGTCTTGAAAGAAATAAGGTGGGATGGCTTGCTATTAGAAAGTAGGGCAGATTGTCTGCAGTGTGTCTCAGATATACCTGTCACCTGGTGGCTGTGTCCAGCAGTCTCTCCTGCTGACCCCTGCCTCCCATGGCCTTGTGCCCCACACAGGCTAAGGGGAAGTGGTGGAAAAGGTCCAATGGCGGTTTCTCACTAAGAGATGTTCCTTGCCTTTCAGCCTATTTTCTGGCCTCCATATGAGGGCACACATGGCTGATGCTTGGGGTATCTGCAACCTGGACTCATGTGGGGTTGAGCTTCCAGGGAGCTGGAGTGTGTCCCCAGGCTTGGACTAAGCTGCTCCAGGTTTGGGCTGCTTCTTTTTGTTAATTTGCTTTGTTGTTACATCACTGAACTTGAGACAACATCTTTTCCTTTTCTCTGTTGGTTGGGAAGCTGGGTAAAGTCAGCCCGGTCCCTCTTATCCCCATCTGCTGCCCTCTTGTGGCCCCCAAGCACACTTGCAACCACATAGTATATACACATTAAATTAAAAATATGTTTTGTTTTTGTTTTTGTTTTTGTTTTTTTCTTCTATGAGTCCTAACAGGAGGAAAAGGCCTTTGGCCACCTGGCTACCAGGAAACATGGGAAATTTCCCACCCTGACTCTGTACAGGATGCTCTCTGACACTCACACGTTCTCTGCTGTCCCCAGAGATGAGCAGCAGGTATCCCTTCATGAGGTAGGAGCTTGGGGATCAGACGACCTTGGTCCAGCCTGTTCCTTGTCTACAATGGTGCTCCTGAAAGCACCATTGGGAATATTACATCCTGATTTGGAAAAAAAAAAACATTTGCAGGTTTAAGTAAGTTTCTGGGCATAAGGAGATTGTCCTGAATTGTCAAAATGTCCCCTACACCCAATCGTGAATGTCTCCTTAAGGCTAAGGGAGGCTACACAGATGGTGTCACTGTGTAGCCTGTGTTGCTACAGAGGCAGGGACAGGCTAGTTTAGCTAGTTGTGAGCCATGGAACAGAACTTGGAGAACAGTGAGTATTCTTGCCACTGAGCCATCTTTAGACCTTTAGTGGCTCCTTGACTTCCCTGGGATGCCCACCGAAGATACCATGGTTGACAAGTCTTTGCTGCAAAATATGGCCACCCAGGATGCCTGCTCTGTTGATATGGATCTAGAAAGGTGTGTGTCTGGCTTCTGCATCGCCAACAAGAACTATTCTGGCAACTTCCATCATAGTACCTTCCAATTTATACTTTGCTTTCCATGGGCTTTTCTTCCCATCCCTTCCTGTATAGGAAACACATTGACATTCTAAACTCCAGTCATCGTCTCAGCTTAGGATTTGCCGATCCTTCAGGCAGCTGCAAGAGGAGCCCTGGGCAGCAGAGAGAAGGGCTGAGCTCTGGGCATTCTCTGTCTAGGGTTGGCTGGGCCATGCCTGATGAGGGTGTTGGGGCCTGACTTTGTCTCTGAAGTAGACAGACAGGCTAGGGTTCAGGTCCCAGCCACTTAGTCCTGTTAACCACATAGTGATGGGACAGCGGTCCCCAAGGTTTAAAAGGGCAGGGATGCAGATGCAAGACTGGTAGAATAGAGTGGAGAAGCTGTGCTAGCCATCATGGCTGGGAAGCTGGGGAGTCAGCAAGTAACGGGGATAGGGCAGGGCCAGACCTTGTGCTTAGGTGTGGCCTCAAAAGTCTGAGTGGCAGCAGGAGACCCGTATTCATTGTTGGGCTTAGGTGTCCCAGGAGCATGGACCTGTCCTGAAGATTCCCCATGCTTGTAGATTGCAGAGCCTCCGATTGGAAGGATGCAAACACTGCTCCTCCAGAGGCTGGCATGACAGCTCAGAAGGGTGTGTCTGGGTGTGCCCACACCTTACTTCCCTTTGACTGTCCCTTTCAACTCAAGACATCATTGTGCAAACTTCACTTTTCTTCTTCTTTCAGAAAGCCTGAAGGAAGGGGTGGATCTTCCAGGGACCCAAGGGATTAGGAGGTTCCAGAGCATTTTTGTGGGAGCCTCAGATGGCTCTAGTTGTGGTTTGACCCCGCCGTCTTCCTGCCCAAAGCACCCTTCTGGATCCAGCACTCTAGCCTGCTTTTTCTCCCCCCATAGGTAGCTTCTTGGGGTGGTTGATTCTAATCACACTGCGTCTTGTTCTGTATAAGGGAATAGATGAAGGAAGGCCTTTTCCTTACAAAGATGAGGTGCTCCTGTTGGGGTGTGATCACACAAGACATGATCTTTTTTTTTTCTCCTCATTGGCATGTGGCTCCTGGGCTGCCAGCCATGGTGATGCCTGCATTATCGACAGTGCCCTCAGCTGTGCGGGTCCTGCCCTGATGCCGACTCAGCATCCTGCTCTTGGGAGGAGGCTATCCCCAGCTGCACTTTCTCCAGCCACACTGTCCTCCATAAAACTGAAGACTAAATCAATGAAGCTTCGAATCATGGGATAAGTGAGACTAGAGATTGCTGGCCTGGGAAATTTGAAAGTAAAAACTCAAGAGAATGACCAAGAGGGAAAGCAAACTAAAACAAAAACAAAACAAAACAAAACAAAACAAAACAAAACACAGTCATATAAAGGATGATCAAATAAATATAAGTACTAAAAACGAGATGAGAGAGGTTGGCAAAAGAGACAAAGCAGAGCTGGGTCATTATCATTCAACAGATGTGTCAGATGGCTGCTGAGGGAATGGAGGAAACAAGCAATAAGGGAGTGTGTTAAAGGAGGAAGAGGAGGAAGAGGAGGAGGGGGAGGAGAAGGAGGAGGGAGAGGTGGAGGAAGAGGAGGAGGGGGAAGAAGAGGAAGAGGAGATGAGGAAGAAGAGGGAAAGGAGGAGGAAGAAAAAGGAGGAGGAGGAAGAAGAGGAAGAGGAGGAAGAAGAAGAGAAAGAGGAGGAGAAAGAAGAAGAGGAAGAGGAGAAGGAAGAAGAAGAGGAAGAGGAGGAGAACGAAGAGGAAAAGGAGGAGGAAGGAGGAAGAGTAGCAGCAGCAGCAGCAATAACAGTAGTAGTCATCTCGGGCATACCCCAGCAGCCTGCACACGCCTACAATTCCATTTTGGGGGCTGAAACAGGAGGATCTCAAATTCGTGGGTGGTCTAAGATGCACGGTAAGACCTTGCCTCAGCAAACAAAATAAAGCAAGGCAAAGCAGCAATGGGAAGCTGGGTAGGGAGGCAGTGGCTCTCCTCAGGTCCTACCAGTGAGTAGGTTCCTTGGAGCCTGTGGGTAGTGAGCGCTCTTTCCTAGATGCCGGCTGAGCCCTCTACAGCTAGGCTTGGGTCTGCCTAGCCTCTTCCATGTGCACACAAGGGAGCTAAGCTTCCATAGCCAAAGCTGTAGACTTCCTTGTGGTCTGTCTGCCAGCTGCACCCTTCCTGCAATTGCAGCTGGACCGCCAGCTGTGCTTTGCAGGAGGAAGATGCTGGTCTCAGGTACCCTGGACAGCTCCCTAGGCGGTGTACATCCTTAGGATGCATCTGTTCTGGGGCTGGTCAGGTGGTGGCTCTACTTGGGTAGGAGACTCCCCAGACCTGCCAGGATCACAGGTCACAAGGAGGGCCAGGATTCCAGGTGTCCTTTTCTTGACCCAGTTATTGTCTGGAATGAGAATGGTGATGGAGACTGGTGAGATTTGTGTTTCTAGAGTGCCAGTCACAACGGTTGTGTCTTCCAAGTGGGCCCCTGTGGCCTCTCTCTTTGTCTGGACATTTGACCTGCATTGTTGGTTGCAAACTGCTGGCTCCCAGCAGTACTTTAGTGGAAAGGCCTGATGACTACAACCTTCTTCAGTGTCCATGTGTGTAAAAGCCTACCCCCTGGGAAGGAAAGGGAGGGCTGAGCATAGGTTTTCATGCTAAATAAATGTCCTTAAAATCATCTTAACCGAAGAGATCTTTCAAAAAGGCAATCCTGGTGTTGGCTGAAGTACAACTAAAGGATTGGACAGATTGACTCACTCTTGGTTTCCATAAATACACCTTTGTGTAGTGAGGGATAACCCAAGAAGACTGAGTTCTGATTCTCCCAACAACTCCTCCCATGTTGTGGGCAAATCCTATCTTTCTGTGTGCGTTAGTCTTTCCCTCTGAGCAATGGGTATACATCTCGAGGCCTAGACACTGATAGCTTGCCTTCGATATCTAGGTTATTACAGAATGGTGAACTTGTGCTGTGTTTCCTGAGTTTAACAAACCTGATTTTGCCAGGCATAGTGGCGCATGCCTTTAACCCTAGCACCCAGGAGGCAGAGGTAGGCAGATCTCTGTGTGAAGTTAGCCTGGTCTACAAAGCATACTCCAGGACAGCCAAAGCTACATGAATTGGAGACTCTAAGTGGCCACATCACACTTACCATCATTTCACTATGGAGTCAGTCTGCACAAAAACCAAATGTTGTTCTGTCTCAAAAGCAAAACAACAGTAAAAAAATTCAAAAGTAAAATAAATAGGAGAGAGAGAGAGAGAGAGAGAGAGAGAGAGAGAGAGAGAGAGAGAGAGAGAAAGAAAGAAAGAAAGGAAAGAAAATGACACCCGATTTTGAGGAAAGAGTTTTACAGTCTCAGAGATGGTCAGGACTTGTCAAGGCTGAACTCAGCTAGAAACAAAGGTTGGGTGAGCATGGCCCCCAGCCCTGCTCTCTGGGAGCTGCTGCCAATCCTAACATCATGCAGCAGAGATAAGACCACAATCCTCCTGCCTAGAGATGGGTCTGCTTTGGTCTCTTGTGGTCTCTGGACTTCTCTAGAAGTAAGAGTTGTGCAGAATTGCCCTAATGGCCAGGGATGGAGTGTGCAGGACCTTCTAGTTTGGGCTTCTAGTGTGGCGTGTTCTGTAGATCAGATTCACAGGCCCCAGCTTCTCTGGATTACCCGGGGATGGCAAATGACTCCGTAGCACCCCGGGGTTTGAAGACAAGGGGTGCTCAGCTCAGGAGGGGAGGTTTCTCCAGGCTACACATTTTCAGGGGCTCCAACTTGAGATGTGACCTGCAGGTCTCAAACTATAGTGACTCCATCATCCAGGATTGAACCGTGTGCCTGTGTTCACACTTCCTTACTGTCTTCCCACCATGGAGTCAGTCCCCACAGGAGGAGCTACATTGTTAAATCCTGAAGCTGATGAGACTTTAGTTCCCACTTCCCTACAACTTTTCAGCTAGGGAATGCTGCAACTTCGCAGGGCTGAAAAACTGGAGAGGCGGGGATTTTGGATCAGCTGGATAGGCACTTCCCCCCTCCTACCGCAGGGTCCTGTGGTGGTACCTTTCTTGAAAAGGTAAGTTGTGTAGGGCCGCACTTAGTCCTGCAGCCCAGCCTCCCTCCCACCCACGGGAGGGAGGCTTTTTCTCTCTTCCGCGCTCACCATGTCCCCTCATCATAGAACAGTGCTCTTTGATGTCGCATAGCCCCATTACCCCTCTGGTCAGCTGAGACACTGCCTAACAACAGCTTCCAGGACCCTTCTGGCCTCTCTGCACAGACTCCTCGCCAACCCTTTAAAAGCTGAATTTGCCAGTGACAACTCAGTGGCTGGCAGCTTCACACACACACAAATGCACGTTCCCCACACAGTTCTTTCTTCTCTTCCTGTTTTGGCTCACTAGCAGCACCAAATGCCTGCAAGCTTCTCCTCCCTAAGTAGCCTTTGGAAACTATCTTCTTCTTTCAGAATCCATAGCTGCCTTTCTCCCTTAGGCTGGGCCAGAGCCCAGGCCCAAAGCTCCTCAACTGTCCTCTCCACATTTTTTAATGACCTGTATGGCCGTCTACCTTTCCTACGGTGCTGGGAGCTCTAGGCAAAGCTGAGCCTATCTTGGTTCTTTGAACCCAGTGCTCATCCTGGCGCCCAGTTCTGCCAGACTCAGCTGGACCCGGTTTCCGAAGGAATCAGAATCCTGGAGGGCTCAACTGTTTCCCTGAAATCTTAGGTGTGTTAAGTGGAGCCTCGTCCAACTAGGACCTGGGTGAGAGAATTGAGACCGGATTGCGACCTCGCCCCCCCCCCCCCATCTCTCAGCAGCTTCACGGGGGTGGTCAGCCAGAGTCAGGGAACCCGGAGGCGGCGGGAGCCCCGCTCTGCTTCCGCGGCTGGGAGCGAGCTTTCCTCCCGGGCTCGCTCTAGAAGGCTTCGTACAGGTCGCTGTCTGAGAGCGCCGGCCGCTTGGAAGGCTCCTCACGTCCAGGCGCCGCGGTCACGGCTGCGCCGGTTTCCGGCCATGAATTGGGCTTCAGAGTCTGAGCCTCCTGCCCGACTCCGGGCTCAGTGCACCGCCCCGGGGGCGGGGGATGGACGCCCGCCGAAATCTACCCGGACAGCCAGGGTTCGAGCCCGCCGCCCGCCCGCTAAGCATCCCGATGCCTCCTGGCTCGGTGCCCCGGTCTGTAGTCTCTTTGCAGGCTGCATGAGTCGGGGGTCGGGTTCCGAGACCCCCTGATCCGTTCTGGTCAGGGACAGGACTGCAAAATCTCGGCTGAAGTCCCCCAGCGCCAGCGAGTTCCGAGTTCCCCCTCCCCGAGGGTAGTCGATGGCTGTGCCTACTCCGTTTCTCCAGCGAACCCAGAGGCCGGGCCCACACGGCCAAGCCTAGGCTCGCCGCAGACAGACCAAGTCCCCACCGTGGTGCCGTCCTCGTAGCATCCCCCGGCCGGGAGCGCGGAGCACCGGGCGCCCCCTCCGAGCGGGCGAGCGGCGCGCGGCTAGGCTAAGGCTCCGCAGTCACGTGGTGGAGAGGAGGGCGGAGGGGAGGGAGGCGGGCGGGAGGGGAGGGGGAGCGCCGCCGAGGGGGAGGGGGAGGGGAGGGGGCGTCCTCCGCAGTTCGCTCCTCGCCTGGGCTCAGACACATAGCCAGCCCGGAGCCGCCGCGCGGGCCGGGCCGCCGCCGCCTCTGCCTCTGCCGCCCCCAGAGCCGCTCGAGCCGCTGGAAGCGCCGCCGCCACAGCCGCGGGCCGCCCCCGCCGCGCCGGCCTGGGCTCGGGCTGCGAGCGCCGCCGCAACCGCAACCAGAGCCGGCGCGGGAGCCCGAGAGCGCTGGGCTGGGCTGGGCTGGGTTGGGGCGGGCGCAGGGCGCAGGGGCGGGAGCGCGGGGGAAGACGCACGGGCGGGCTCGGCTCTCCCGGGGAGCGGCCCGGGACTGCACCGGGACCGGCGCCTCCCCGCTCCGCGCTGCCCTCGGCCTCGCCCCGGGCCCGGGCGGATGAGCCGCGCGCCGGGGGGACATGGAAGCGTTGACGCTGTGGCTTCTTCCCTGGATATGCCAGTGCGTTACGGTGCGGGCCGACTCCATCATCCACATCGGTGAGCTGGGAGAGCAGACGGACCGAGGCTGGGCGGGGGCCACCTAATAGAGCCGATGATGCGCGGAGTCCAAACTTAGCGGCTCCCCGGGCCGAGGGGCTCGGCAGTCGGTGTTCCCCCGAAGGCCCGCGCCGCCCCGCGGAGGAGCTGTGCTCTGGCCGCTCGGCGCTCCTGCGGGCACCTCGCTACTCCCCGGGGCTCCTGTCAGTGCGCGGGGCCCCGCGGCCTCTGCCGACACTTAGGGCCGCGGCTGCGGGGAACCTGGGATAGACCCTTGTCGAGATGCGTGCCCCTGGCGGGGCTGTCCGCGGGCTGGACCCCTCGTCACAGCTTGAACATTGGGGCCAGGGTCGGATAGGGCTCGGGGCTAGCTAAGTTGGCAGGGCAAGATCAAAGAGGCCAAAGCGGAACCATGTGTGTCTGTGGATGGGTGCTGTCAGCGTGCCAGTGTGTATGCACCTGGCACGGGGTTGGTGTCACTGTGAGAGGGCGTTGGGGTGTGTGGGGCCATCTGAGCTTCTCAGTGCGACTGTCGCGTTCTGTCAGCCTGTTAGAGTGGACACAGTGCTTGCCCGTTTCTCGGTGTGTGTCTGTGTAGCTCTCGGTGTGTGTGTGTGTGTGTGTGTGTGTGTATCTGGTTGTGGCAACTGCAGCCCAATCCTGGACAGTCCTAGAGTTTCTGCCTGATATAAGTCTTGGGGCCAGCGTACAGTGTGGATGGTAGGGGTGAACGGAAGGAGCATGGATAGTGGGGTGGGGGGCGCTGGATGGAGAGGAAGAAGAGGAAAAGCAGAGGAAGGGGAGACCGGAGGAGGGGTAGTGATCAGGAGTTTGGAGCAGAATGGCTGGGATCTCGAGAAGTTGGGCCCGGTTGGGGGACTAACAGCGGTCGCTTATGGGGGAGCCCCTCTGCAGTCGCCTTTCCGGAAGTTGGGAAAGACCAGCTAACACGGATAAACTGGGGGTTGGGAGGTGTGAGGAAACGTGGCTGATGTTACCCGCGGAGCAGAAGGTGGAGGGGATGACAGGGACAGAGTCTCTACTCCAAGGGCTGCGGCCTCCCCTCTGGTGCCGGTGCCGGGCCAAGATCCAAACGTGCTTCCCGCCCAGGAGCCAGAGTGGGTCTCGCGGTCAGCATTGCGGCTCCAGTATAGTGAGGAATTCGGGAGCCGAGTCCTTTTCCTACCCAGCTCTCGGCTCCAGGGCAATTAGAAGGCCAAGCAATAGGACCTTGGCAATGACCCTCGGCGCCTGGTAAAGGGGCTGTGGGGGGTCAGTGAGGACCCCAGAGCAGCAGTCCAACTGATCTCCGCTATAGGGGCAGGGTCAGGGAAGCTGTGTGCCTAGTGAAAGCGTCAGGTCTGCCAGAGCTCCGGATGAGCTGTTCCTGCTTCTAGAAGGGCCATTCAAGAGTGGTTTCTTCTGGGACTCTCCAGTCTTGCTAGATCAGAATGTCTAGGGGTTTAGGATATAGCCCCACCCCTTTCATACATACAGGAAGAGGAAGTGAGAAACGAAGAGCAGAGGCACCAGGCCTGGTAGCATCTTGACCATACAAGATTCTGGTTATCAATGCCTTCTGCTTAAAGAAAAAAAAGTCTTTGGTGCAGGAGAGCCGGCCGGCCGTGGACCACCTTTTCACTTCTGCATTTGCCAGGGAATGCAAAGGAAAAAAAAAAAGTCATCACTCCATTCTGGAATTGGGATAGGGGAACCTTATCATTTTGGAGAATTTACTCTGGTTCCTGGGATGGGATTTATGGGACCACATCAGGTGCATCTGAGCAGGAGGCTACCTCAGTCTCTTACTGTATGGGTCATGGCTGGGACATGAGGTGCTTTGCTTAAGAAGCACATGTGACCTGATGGTAGCATGTGGGCTATGAATGTGTAACTTATGTCAACCGTGCACGTGTATGATGTGGCGAGGGGAACACACCCCGTTTGGGTTATGATGGGAGATGTTTAAACTACCCAATCAACAATCAGCACAGAGTCTTGAGGCTAGTGCCTCATGCCTGAAATCTCTCTACTTGTGAAGGCTGAGGCATAAAGAATCACCATGAATTGAAAGCATCTAGGGGCACAGAAGGAGAACCTGTCTCAACAAAGCATTATAAACCAAACCAAACCAAAGTCTAGCTCAGTCCTCCCACCACGTGGTACCCAGTGGTCTGACCCTAGGGCTAAATGAACATGGGAAGGGTTCCTCTCCAGGCTTGGTCTTGACCCCTCTTCTTCCTCAGGTGCCATCTTCGAGGAGAACGCAGCCAAGGACGACAGGGTGTTCCAGTTGGCTGTATCAGACCTGAGCCTCAATGATGACATCCTGCAGAGTGAGAAGATCACCTACTCCATCAAGGTCATCGAGGCCAATAATCCGTTCCAGGCGGTGCAAGAAGGTGAGTGGTCACTGAGCCCATGCATGAGTCACTAGGCTGCAGGCAGTGAGGCCGTGCAGCAATGGGTCCAGGCAGGGTTGCTACCCAATCCGTTGTACAGAGCCTCTTGGGCACTTACTTGGCTGCTATGTCAGGCATGGTGGCGTGTCCTCCCAGGCCTAGCAAGGTAGGCGGTTCGGTGCGGTCTGGGCAAGCAGAGAGCCTCTACGCACCTCAAACGGCTCTCCTGGCAGGACTGTGTGGCTTCTTTCCGGCCAGGTGGATGCGCGTGTGCGCTCTGCGCCGCTACCGAGCAGGCGTGTGGCTCAGGGAGGTCTTTGTTTCTCGCGTGTTTGTGGGTGGGTGTGTCTTCGTGTCGGGTTCCCGTTGTCGTGTGCACTTCCCCAGAAGCCTCTTGTGTCCTGCAGCCCACGGGAGCTCGTAGCTCAGAGCTCTTCCTGTTTGTCCTGTCTGTAGCCCAGCCTGTCGAGCGCTCAGTTGCACACTCTGTGGGTCCTAGAAGCTTCTGCCCCTCGGGTCCTCAGCTTCTCTGCCTCTCTCCACTGTGTTTGGAGCAGTCCGTCTTTGCTTGTGCTTGCTCGGTGGACCTAGGAGACGTTGCCGCCTGGACCGGAGGTGGGCGCTGTTCGCTCAGGAAAAGAGCCTAGCTGGACTAGGTCTGATGGCAGAAAAATACTAGCTGCCCAGGGCAACAGCCCCCCCCCGCCCCCCGCAGCTAGCTCGCTTAGGATTCGCGGAGGCAGGGGCAACAGGTGGGCAGCCAGTGAGGCCACCAGTCTTTGCTGGCACCCTCTGGCACCTGCACTCGCGTAGTGCACTTACATGTGTGCAGGCAAAACACATCTATACATTAAGTAATGGGAGCTACTACTGCTTTTAGCATCCGCAGATGTCCGTTGTCTGATGTCTTCTGATACATTAGTGACAGCAGCTCCCTCTGTCTTTCCTTCCCGTGCATTCCCTCCACGCCTACTCGGCTGGAGGCTCTTGAAGTGTCCCCTCTCTCTTGTTGTTGATTTCTGGTCAAGGCCCTGGCAGGAACCTGCTCAACTATATTCTCTTTCCCGCTCTCCTTTGTCTTGTTTACAACAAACAAGGCTCCGTTGTGGTGCTAGTGCTTCCGAGTGCCTCCGATACAGGGGTACAGTAGAAAGCATAGCATGTAGGGACTTCTTCCCAGAACTGGCGGGGCTACAGGGCAGGGAGCTCAGCTGTCAGTTTCTCCCTGGGCTTGCTGGGCCTAGGGTCTGCCTGTTGCTTTGGGTTATATACTGTCTACCAGTCTGCCGGTAACCTTCAAGATGGGTGAGCCATGGATGGATGGATGGATGTAGTCTACAGTGCTGGGATCTTCACACAGCATGGGGGGAGGACTTTGAGGGCCTTCTGGTTTTAACTACAGCAAAAGATGAGAAGGGGGCAGCTCTTGGGGAGGGGCTGCTGGCTGTAAGGCTCAAAGGGTGGAGGATGTTTTAAACGCCCAAATCTTCAGTCTCAAGAGCTGAATGGAGGTGGTGGTGGGTAGGGAGAGACTGGTGTTGTTTTATTCTGAGATCTGTGGGGCCGGTGAGGTGGCTCAATTAATAACACTTCCCACTCTTGAAGAGGACCCTGGTTTGATTACTACCACCCATATGGTATCTCACCACTGCCTGTGACTTCAGGTCTAAAGTACACCCTCTTCTGGCCTCTGCTGGTACCTGCGCAAATGTGATGCACTTATGTGTTCAGGCAAAATACTCAATACATACATAAAAGACTGTGAAGTGCTGCTTCTGGCTCTGGCAGAGGTCTGTTGTCTTATGTCCTCTGAAGTAGAGTCATGGGGGAGTGCCTGTCCTTCTTATGTGGCCCCATCCCACAATCTGTCTCCAGATGCCCTCTGACCGCAGACATTTTTGTGGGTGTGTTCTCATCATGACTCCTTGGGACCTCTGTCTGTGGCCTCTATCAGATTAGCACACCTCGACAATGGTTGCAGGTTCTGGTGACTTTCTTCATGGTGTAGGGCATAGCTATCTCTACCAGAAGGACCCCGGGGACTGAAGGTGACAATCTTACACAGTTTTTTTTTTTTATTTGTTTGTTTTTTCAAGACAGTGTTTTTCTGTGTAGCCCTGGATGTCCTGGAACTCACTCTGTAGACCAGGGTGGCCTCGAACTCAGAAATCCACCTGCCTCTGCCTCCCCAGTGCTGGGATTAAAGGCGTGAGCCACCACACCCAGCCCTTACACAGGGTTTTAACCGGAGGCAGGGTGCATACATGGATGAACTGTGCAGCTGGGTCCCTGGAGAGGTCATCTCTGTTGATGAAACAGCTGTCACACAGCTTCAGCAGATTTGTGCCTTGGTGGCGGGAAAAGTCCTAGTATTGTAGATGTGCCTTTTTTTTTTTTTTAATGAAAAAAAAAAAAAAAACCAACTTTAAGAGACGCCTCATGGGGCTGGAGAAGTTAAGAGCACTGGCTCCTCTTCCCAGAGATCCTGAATTCAAATCCCAGCAACCACATGGTGGCTCACAACCATCTGTAGTGGGATCCACTGCCCTCTTCTGGTGTGTTTGAAGATGGGGTACTCATATACATAAAACAAATAAATCTTTAAGAAAGAAAACAATGCACTGTTGTGCGCTTAGTGTGCTCACATAGCAAGTGGCTACTCTGGGCATCCAGACAAAGCTTCCTTAAAAGAAGAAACAAGAAACAAGAAAAAGGAGACTGTCTAGGTCTGTACTTCAGTTGCAAAATAGAACTTTGGGGGGGGGGGTGTGTTTTTGAGGCAGGGATTTGCTCAGTAGCGCAGGCTCTTCTTTTACTTCATCCTCCTGAGTGCTAGCATTAGAGGCTAGCCTTCCTCCAGCACCACACTTGGTTCTCATACCTGGTCTTTTACTTGCCAACCGGTGGAACAATCTAAACAACAGACAACACAGAGCTATGTGCCATTTGACCTTCAAGCCCCAAGTGCAATTTTTTCTAGGCAAGCAAGGCTCTAGTCAGGGCCTTTTACTGGTTTAGACATTGTTTGTTTGTTTGTTTGTTTTTTAAATGGTCACTAGTTTCTTTTTTTGTGTAACTGGAAAAATGTCTCAGTCTCCAAGAATGGTAAGAGGACACTCTCAGAAGGGTCTGGGAGTGTTTCTGCACATCTGGAATGAGCGGGTTAGATACTGAGGATTGGGTCGGCGGTTTCTAGGTAAAGAACCCCAGCCAGGGCCTGCTGCTAATTTGGTGTGTAGTGGTTAAAGCTGGCATGCACTTTCAACCGTGGGAATGGCACAGGCTGAAATCCACCTTGTTATCCATTCCCTGACTCTGCATAGCTCCTGGTGCCTAGAAGGGAAGGGAGGAGCTATCCCTGGAGGCCCTGGGAGAAGCCGAGCATTGCTTAGCAGCCTCCTCCCCCTGGCCTTGTGCCTGTGGAGCAAGTATTCAGCTCACTGGGTCTCCTTTCTTGGCTGTGTTCTATGGGGTACTTGTCTGCCCAGTAGCTGGCTCTAGCTGGATGACTATCCCAGCTTTTTCTCCTGAGCACGGACACTTATTGCAGAAGACAGTATTTGGGGGATGGGGAGTAAGGGCATGCTGGGAGTCAGTCTTCACCTTAGAGAAGAGAAGTGCTCAGTGTGTCCCCAGCAAGGGATTGCGGTGATATTTTGTTGTAATTTGAGAGACAGCGTTGTGGTGACCCAGGGCTGGAGGCCTGAATGCTGGAGCCCAGAGAAAGCTAGCAGAGAGCCTGCCTCGCTCACTGCATGACCTGGGGGAGCCTTGACCCTGTGCTGAGCTGCTGCTTCTAGATCTGTTAAAAGGGAATAATTGTAGTTGCTGCCTCTTGGGACCATTGGAAGGATTAGATGAGATGAGACATGTATAAATTGCCTGCATAAGGCCCGAGGTTGGTGTTCAGTAAACACTAATTCCCTTCCTATTCCCTGACCCAGCTATGACTTTTTCCTCAGCGTCTCTTAGGGCTGTTGATATTTTCAGCCACACAGTTTCTTCAGCTACTGAATTCCTTGAGGGAGGACCCTAAATGACCTTTTCGTTTTTTAGCTTTTACCCCAAGCCCCCAGCTACTAAAGGAATGCATGGCTACAATGAACGTGTGTTACTTTTAAAATGTAGGAGAGAAAGAGGCCAGCACATGCTTATTACATAAAACCTGGAAGGTACAGAAAGCAGCAAGAAGCCAAACAACCCCACCCCCGAATTCTACTGAACTAGTTTCTTCCAGCCTTTTTTCTTCCATTGTGTTTTATAAATGAAGAGGGCTCCCATCCTGTTCCATGTGCTATTAACTGGCTTTTTCTGAAGCATCCATGAACTAACTGTAAACATTACTTCTAGTGCCTGTATGTGTTTCCTGGTATGCATGGTCACTCATTCACTCATTCATTCATTCATTCATTCATTCATTCAAGAAAGTCATCATTTATGCTGAGATATACATATTTAAGTATTTATGAAGAAAACAAGGTCCTCTCCTTGGATGTTCTGGCCCTAATTTTTATACCTATGATTTACGCAGGCTGGTCTTACAAACTCTGTCCAAATACTGTCTTTTAGGATAGTATATAGAATATGTATTTTCTGAGTGTCTAAGATGAATAAACAACAGCACAGGAGGACAGTTAAGGCTCTAAAATGTTGCATCTTTGATTGGTAAAGTTTGCATTAACAAGTACGAAAACTTGTGTTCTACAAGACAAGTATGAGAAAAGATGCTAATGTGTTGAAAAAGTCACACTGTTTTTCAGTGCCTGCTCAAGCAGAAGATTATGTAAATCCATAAAAGAACTGGCTTGAACGTGAGTCTCCTTTCACAAAATTATCCTTTATTGTGAGTAAGAGATGTGAGCCGGTGGATGTGCTGTGGATGTATCTGTCACATCAAGGCAGGATACGGGAAGGAAAGTACAATATTCTTTAGTTATCAGAAGCATGAGAGTACTTTAGGAAGCCAGGTAAGAGGGGCTGGAGATGTACCCAGTTAGGAGAGTGCTTGTCTGGACTGCTCAACCCCCCCCCCCCCCCCCCCCGTTTAACCCTCAGACCGCACAAACCAAGCGTAGTGTTGCATATCTATAATCAGAACACTTGGGAGGTAGGAGCAAGGTCAGAAGTTAAGGCTTATCCTCAGCTAAGAAGTGACTTTGATACCAGCCTGGGCTACATAAGACTTTGTTTCAAAAAAGGAGAAGCATGTTTGGGGGAGACAAAATAAAGAGCGGGGATGGCACAGAGTTCCCACCTACTATGTGTGGTAGCAGGAGCCCAATGCTTAACACCACATTCAAAAACTAAAAAAGGTAAAATTACTTAAGTATAGTTTATTGTTGGCAGAATGAAAGTAATATGATTTAAAAAAAAATACTGGAAGTGCATAGGCAGCCAGTTCTGAAGGTCTGATAAGGTTACCCCTAGCGTCTTCCTGGTGGGCACTCTGACCCTCACTTGTCACTTGCCACATCCTCTCTCTCTCTCTCTCTCCCTCTCCCTCTCCACTATGTCCTCTTCTTATTCTACTCAGAATTACAGGTTCCACTGAGGCCACATCTGGCCCTCACCCCCCGGGCATCTTCTTCAAGATGCTGGAGACATTGCTTGGCATCTATGCCATCAAAAAGTCGTCTCTAGGGCCCACTGCCTGATGTGGACTCACCAGGCTAAGGCCCGGGTGCTGGCATGGATGATCCCTTAGGGTTACCCTGGCACAGAACCGTGTCGCTGCCTTTTCTGCTTTCCCAGCACTGCTTTTTCCCCAGCTCTGGGCTCCATGATTCTTCTCCAAAACTCACAGCAGTGAACCAGGTTCTTTTCACATGGTGTCATCTGAGCCCACCTCTCTCTTCTGGGGATAATCAAGAGTGACATCCTTATTTTAAGGTTAGCTGATTTGAAAACTTAATTCTATCAATAGCCCATCTTCCGTGCCACATCGCCGGCAAAGTCCCAGCCCTGGGGACTAGGATCTGAATGACTTTGTGGGCCACTAGTGTGCAGCCTCTGTGTGCCTGTGAGGGCCAGGGCGTATTGTAGACCTCTACTTCCTTTCCATTTCGTTAGGCTGCTGCATTGCTTGCTGCCTTCTTGCTGTGTCTCTGGGCTGATCCCAAGTTGCTAGAGTAGTTTGGGATGCATGGCTGGGTTTTCATTCTGCAGAGGTGTTCTGCAGGTATCACCTATAGAACTGGTGGGTTCCTCTACATACATACTCCCACAGCTCCGGCATGGCAATCGACTCCCTTTCTGCGCCTGGAGGCTGCTTTCACATAAGGAAGTGCATGGAAGAAACTTCTCTTTGACCAGCCTCACTGCAATTGTGGGCTGCTGCTCAGATCCCAGCCTCTTTGTGTGTGGAAGAAGGCTCCCCTCCCTGTCCCATCTTCCCCTCTGTCTACCTAAAGCCCTCGATGGTCAGTCTTGCTTTGGTGCCCAGGGCCTAGGAGGAGATGCTTTTCCTGGCCTTGCAGTCGTGTTGTCTGTGATGCTTCAGCTCCAAGGGCGTGTGCCAAGGCTGCAGGTGCACAGGGCTCCTTGCTAGAGTCTGACTAGGTACCTGGAACTGTGTAACCCTCTCTGGATTCCCCACTGGCGTTTCTCCAGCTTTCCTCCCAGGCTTTAGGGTTCTTCCCCAGTGATCTCTGGGATCATTTCAGTGAGTGTGCACGCACATATGGGCTAGTGTAATGGGAACACATGTGTCTAAATGCATACATGTCAGTCCATACCCTCTCTCTTTTTATAGGCTGTGTGGCTGCCCCATTCATCTCATGCTTTGGGGTTAGACTCAGATAAGTTTCTGACCCCTGTTCTGCCCTCCAGATTGGCATGCTAGGCTTACTTGACAGCCAGCCTGAGGGTGTCTTATGCCAGGTATGTAGTAGGAGGACACAGTCTAGCGAGGCCATCCACGCTGCGTCTGAACATGTCTGTGTTCGCATGTGTGTGGGGCATCCTCCAACTCTCACAATGGCACCAGGGCCACTTCTCCAGGATTTTCTTGGAGGCCTTCATAACTGTCCCCGAGTGCTCTCAGTCACATCTCATAGAGCAGGCAGGGCAGAGAGACTGTTGCAAGTCTTGTAGTTGCCAGGTCAAGGCCCAGACCTTGTTCCTTCAATGCTGTTGCCTTTCCTTTAAGGTCTGCATCCGGTGCTTTGGGGGCCTGGTGGGACCTGCAGGACATGTGGTCAAGTGGGAGATCTCTGGTGTGCTCTCAAAAGAGAAACTGGGTCCTCTCTTCCTTCTCTCTCTTTCACTTCCTTCCCGGCAGGAGGTAGGCAGTTAGCTTCACCGTGTGCTCCTATCAGGATGCCCTGTCTTGCCCTAGCCCTGAGGGTAACAGGGCCCTCTGCTGGTCCCAGTAAATCCCTACTCCTATAAACTGTTTCTGTCAGGCGTTTCATCACAGTTAACACAGCTGGCTAACCCAGTCCTCTAGAAAACAGTATTGACTCAAAAGTTGAAGTGTTGGTTCTGCGCCACTTCTAAAACACTCCTAGTCCGATTTAGTCTAATGCATAGATGTGAGTTCTTTTGGATATTCTACTAGGGCCATGCCTGTGAGAGGCTGGGGTGGTAGGAGGAGACAGGGAGATGCTGGTGTGAAGAGATGTAATTACAGCTGAACAAGAGGAGTAAGAGGTCTGCTGTACAGGGTGGGGACTATGGTTAATGGTGGTCCACTGTGTTCTTGGGAAAGGATAAGGGTAGATATTAAGTGTTCTCATTACGGACATTTTTTGGGTAATACATTGTGCAATTAGCTCTATTTAAACACCCTTCAATGTATATAAGTGCAATAACTACAGAGTTTTATATAACAATAAAATAAAACAAAAAGTAAACCTGCTCCAGGCCTGGCCACCATTGGGGCCACCAGCAGGGACACACCTGTGCCCAGACTTCCTACAGCCTCAGCCCTCTGGCCTGTCTCTTCTTTCCATGTTGTGATACAGTATTGACACAATCAGTTTGAGGAGGAAAGGGATTTTCTGGCTCACAATTTATGGTCCACCCTGGTGGGGAAGTCACATGGCATGGCAGGAGCTTGAGGGAGCGGGTCACATGGCATGTGCCATCTGAAGAGAGCAGCTAAGGCATGCCTGTTACTGCTCAGCTAGCCCTCCAGCACACAGCACAAGTCCCACCCACAGCTAAAGAGGAGTTTCCCACATCAATTAACACAGTCAGACCCAGAGGCCCCTCTCCCAAGCCAGTCTAGAGTCTGCCAAGTTGACAGCTAACATTAACCTGCTACTGGTTGGTGACAGTCCTTTCTCTGGGGCGCTGTCCGCTCTGACAGCTTGTCAGTGTCCCATTCTCTGAGGTTTCCCCTTTCCGTCTCTAAACAGTTTCCCATTTCATAGGCTGCGGACAGGCCCAGCGTTCTCCCCGTCCTGAAGCTCAGGCTTGGGGCTAGGAGTGATCAATAGACATCTTTCTACCTGGTTGTGGGCAGCGGATGGGGGCAGGTTCCCAGTCTGCTGGGCCTCGGGTCCTCTTCCAGCTACTGGCCCTGGCTAGTTCTGCCTTTCCAGGTTGCTGCCTTCACATTGTCATTGCCAGAGCCCAGCCAGGCAGCTAGCACCTGCAGATGCAGCGCCACCTGCCCTGCACCTGTTCACAGCTGCGCCCTGCCTGTCCCTTCTACTCTACCCAGGAATAGATGTAGCCCGGGAGATGACAGGTGCCTCACGTGCTCCTTCAGGTGGACTGAGGCTTCTATCCCTGCTCGGCTGTGACTCTAGCTGCTCATCTCAGTTGTCCCCACTGTCAGTTGGGTATTGATGTAGAGGCCATCCATAGGATGGTAAGAAAATATACTAAGATCCTAGGGCTGCATCCCCTGTCTCATATCTGTCGGTGGAGGCTTGTGTCTTGAAGTTGAACTTCAGCCTTCCTGGGTGTCCCAGGAGAATAGTGAAGGAGGTCAGCGCTGACAACATGATTAGAGGCAGTGTGGAGCCATCTGTGCAGGTCTGGGCTCTGGGTATTCTGCCTATAATTGCATAGCATTGTAACCTTATGGTAGCCATGTTTGCTCAGAGTGTAGAGTGGCTGCTATGGGCCCGGCTGGCTCAGCCCTGTAGGAGCCGGCTATAGGCCTTGCTTTGGTTGGTGGACAGAGGTATGTTTGGGTCCGAATCTTCAATGTTATGACTGGTATCTGAAGTGCACCCTCCCGGGCTCATGTGTGGGGCGTGGTTGTCAGTGGATGGTCTTTTGGGAAGTGATTGACTCTGAAGTGCTGTGATTCTCAGCGTGGATGGAGTCACACTTGGTATGGTGTTGTGGGAGGTGTTGAGAAGCAGGAGGTGAGACTTAGGCGGAGGAGATAGGTCATTGTGGGTGTGCCCTGGAAAGGCATAATTTCTTCCAAGACTCTCTGCTTCCTGCATACCTTGACATGAGCCACTTAGCTCTTCCACACTGAGCCTGCCAGCTCTGACAAATACGTCCGTTAGCAAAAGATACATAGGCAGGCAGTACTTACCTTACCATGTATGGCCCCAGGAGAAACAGAGCCAAGTGACCATTGACTGAAATCTGTGAAATAATGAATTGAATCCTCCCCTAGCTCGTTTGCCAAGTGTTTGTCACAGCAATAAAAGTCTGAACCATCAACTCGGACCAGTTGGCTTCCTGGTCTTGTAAGGATCACTTTTTTCCTCTGGGCCTCTCACCTTCATGATCTGGGAAGAGGGCTCTCTCTCCCTGGCCCATCTCTTGTTCTCAGCATCCTGGGGTGGCAGAGGGTGACCCCTGGGATCTTACTTCTGTCTTTTGTCTAGCTGGAAAAATGCTAGGTGCTGGTACCTCTCTGAGCTCTGAGCCCTGGACAGGGTTTGTCTCAATGGTGTCTTGTAAGAAGAGACACTAGAGTCAAGAGTCTCTCTTTCTCTTTTGTAAGGATACAGTGAGAGGTGACTATCGACCAGCCAGGAGAAGGGCCCTCTCAGAAGCCGTTATGCTGACACCTTGATCTTGGGCTTTGAGCCTGTAGAGTTGTGAGGGAACATTTATGCTGCTTAAGGCATACAGTCTGTGGTGTCTTGTGACAGCAGCGACAGCCCTCTCTCCTGTTTCAGGGCCTTGGAGCCCGAATCTCTCAAAAACAAAACAAAACAAACAAAAAAACCCAAAACAAAAACCAACGAAAACCAAACCAAAACACACACACAAGATGTTTGGTGCACAGCGGATGACCTGTATCCCTCAGGTGATGCACATTTCTGACCCAAGTTTATGCTGGGCTTGTCTCCTCACTATAGCCTTTCAACATCTAAAGACCATTCCTGTGATCCTAGCATGTTTTCTAGCCCAGGCTCTGGAGCCTGGCTAGTACTACCTGTGTTTCTTTTGCTAACGGACGTATCTGTCAGTGTCCCTTTTAGCACACAGTGCTCCTGATGTGCCTTGTCAAGAGACTGAACTTGCTGAGCCTCAGCTTTTGGCCTGTGAAATGGGAACAGTGCTACCTTTGTTAATAGATTGCTTTAAGAACCAAGTGAAGAACTAGCCACAGAGGTATAGTATCATGGAGGAAAGACCAGCCATGGTTATTGCCCTCCTGACACTGTAGAGGAATGGGTGATGCCTGTTTGTACTCTGCTGAAATTGATGAAGCCCGAGTGATTCCTTTTGTGGCTAGGAAGGAAGCCCATCCAGGGGATAGCAGGGGGAAGAGCTGGAAGATGAATGCCATCTAGGCTCTGAATCTATCCATGCCTGAAGATCAGTCTCTTTAGCTGCAGTGACCTAATAAGCATGCCTCTTTGCCTAGCCCATCTGAGGGCTCCTGACACCTGCAAAACAAGGACGATGAAGACAGTGCTGTGGCTGTGGTTGAGTTTCTAGCTTTCAGGCCTTGGGGCCTTTCCATAAGGAAGGGAGATGCACTGGACACCCCAGATCGGGTGTTTACACTTGGTTACTTATCTCTAAGTGTGAACTGTACACTGACTATTTTAGGGCCCAATTAGCAGTTTCAGTCTTGGTCAACTTTACTCTTGCCTGTCAGAGCATTAGTCCTTCCCAACCTTAAGCCTGTGCCTGTTGGTTTGCTATGTGACCATGTTTCTAATTGCATACACACATGGGCCTGTACATACATGTTTGTGTGTTTGTATGACCTGATTAGCTTACCTAACGTGTGTAGAAGTGCTAGGAACCTAGTGATTGAGTATAGAGGTCGCTGTCCCCAGAAACACCCTTCCCAGGGAGCCTAACTGATGGCATGCTGCCGGGGACCCATCAGGATTGTGGAGAGGGTAACTAGGCCATGGCATCCTAGGCTGGGTGGAGTGAGTGGGCTTTTCATGGCCCATGAGGAAGTTCCATGCGTGTGTTCTCTAGAGCAACAAGGCCCTCCCATACTTCTCCCTTTAATGCGTGAAATCTGACACGGGTCTGAAAGCACTCTCTTCATCGTCCTTGTTTTGCAGGTGTCAGGAGTCCTCCTCAGACGGGCTAGGCAAAGAGGCATGCTTATTAGGACACTGCAGCTGAAGAGACTGATCTTCAGGCATGGATAGATTCAGAGCCTAGATGGCATTCATCTTCCAGCTCTTCCCCCTGCTATCCCCTGGATGGGCTTCCTTCCTAGACACCATCCTGGCCACTGTAGGTTGATATCTACTCAGCTCAGCCCTGGTCTCTCCTCATGGCAGGAAGGGGATTATGGGGGATTATTTATCATAAGCCTCCTCAGGGACTTACGATTGCTGTTTGTACGGCAAGGGACTAGTCAGTTCCTCCCGAATCAGTTCGAGTGCTGGAGATGTGTAATCGCTTCTTCTTGGCCAGGCTTGTGCACCACCACTCCATTTCCTGGGCTGAGCATAAGAGGGATTCAGCAGAACTGGGTGGGGCACCCAAGGAAAAGAGGTGCTGGTGGGCCCATGGAGAAACAGTGTTGTCTTACCTGAGGGATGTCAAGTTAAAGGGAACAGATGTGGAGCCATGGCATGTGCCTGTATTGCACGAACAGCTGGATGTTCCTGCTCAGCGGGCCCCAGGGGACCCAGGTATGCTGCTCTGAAACCTCTTCTGGGTCAGGAGGGCTGCCAGTTCTGGAAACACAGACCTGGAGGACAGAGGTGGGCAGATAAAGATGGTCTTTGGAGCAGAGACATCGTGCTAGCTTGTGGGACAGGAGGCATTGTGAGGGGGGCATTTAGGGTACAGTCAGCTGAGCAGTTGGGTTGGAGTAGAGATAGGGAGGAAACCTTAGGGCTAGGCAGGCTAAGGGCACCTCAGAGCCTCAATCCTGAAGAGCCCTGAATGGTGGGCTCACCTACCCTCTGGACCCCAGTTCTAACAGCAGATGAGCTGAATGCTCACTGCCCTCAGGGCTACTACTATAAGAACTCCCTTCTGCTGGGACCGGCCTTGTGTCATGAAGCCCATTTTCAGGCCAGGGCACTGGGTCTGGGTATCATATCCTTGTCCCTTGCTTCATATCGCACCTGCAACCATTGCCTTTGGCCCTGATCTCAGCCTCCTCACCTGAGCGACTCTTTTCTCTGTTCTCAACCCCTGAATGGCCCATCCTGGTAACTTCCTGCAGATTCTAAGGTATAAAGAGAAGCTCAAAGAGACTAGGCCTTGCCCTGGGCCTGTGTGTCCTATCGATGAGGATACTGCCTATCCTGGGGACACTTTCCAGGGCTGCTGAGGACCCTGAGAAGTGGACTATTGCAGAACCCAAAAGGCAGAGGGTGACTTCGTCACCTAATTAAACAGTTCAGGTCAGCACAGAAAGTAGGTGGCCACGGACTGGAAAGAAGTGGGGTCTCCTCTGGCAAGTAAGAGGGCCGAGGGCAGCCTCCAGTCTGCAGATCCTGTTCTCAGACACATGGCATGTTCAGTGGTGACCAGAGCCAGGTCCTCCTAGCTGTCTACTCTGTGAGCTGCAACCACAGAGCAGAATGTGGTGTAGGCAGCAAAGCCAGCCAAGAGAGTGGCATGTCATGAGAGAAGGAGGCCAGCAGGCCAGGAACCCCAGCTACTCAGGAGGCTGAGGTGTGAGGACTGCCAAGTTCGATGTCAGCTGGGCAACTTAGTGAGACTCTGTTTCAAAAAGTAACGAGGACTGGAGACTTGGCTCGGTAGTAGAATGCTTAGCATGTCTGGCGCCCTGAGTTAGATCTCCAGTACTGGGTGGGTCCCAGGATTTCTGCAGGACCCATGCCTACCCTAGTGGCTATCTCCCACTTCCCATGCCTACAGCTTCCTTGTCCCCCATAGGGAGGGGAGAGGAGCAGACTTCCAGGCTGTTCTGAGAATGCTGCCTGGCCACCCTGCTTTGAGAACTGGATTAGAGCTACACAATTACCCAAGTCCAGGTAGTAGGTGAGGTAGCTCCAATCCCGTCTCTATTTACCTTAGGATCACCCTCCTGCTCTGTTCTACTGGGCTGCACTCAAAGTCTCATACTATGCATTGTGTGGAGATAGTATTAGCTTCTGACAAGGGAATCTGCATTGTGTACGACATCACAGCCTGGGGCTTTCCTTCACTCAGACTAGAGCCAGAGATAACAGCTCAGATGTACCAACGGCAGTCTGTGGCACATGGTCTGTGGAAAAGGTAGTGTGATCTGGCATGAGAGAAAGTCATAGACAACTGGGTCCTTTGCCAAAGGGGCCCTTCAGGGAGCCATGCATGGTGCCACTTGGATTATCCATTAGGGCAAAGAAAGAGGAGGTACTCTCTAACTCATGTGGGGCTTGAGATCCCCTCCTCAGTAGTGTGACTGGTGCCCTTGGTGAACAGAGGTGAGGTATTGCCTGACCTACCTATATGCAGCTCAGTACTATGGCGGCAGATCAGAGTGGACCAGATGGATCTCTGTGGGCCACAGAAGTTACAGGACCTGAAATCTGCCAGGCTTATGAGGAAGATCTGATGGAGAACTTCAATAATCAGGACAGAGGCTTCTAGGGATGTGGAGATCGTGTCCTGCAAGTGTAGGACTGGATCTAAAAGAGGCTAATTTAGGAAGGCCTTCTGCTTCATTCTCCCTTGGCATCAGATGGTACTGCTGGCACTTGCTCATACGTGATCCTTCCATAGACGTAGTTTGGTGTGAGCTCACGGGGGTCTGGGGAAAGGTGGAGTGGTATGAGACTCATGGGTGGCCTTTGACACCAGGCAGAATCCTTCCTCTGCCTCTTGTGGCTGTGTGATTCGTTGCATGTCCCCTTACGTTTTGAGCCTCAGTCTAAATGTCTGTGACGTGGAATTTCCATGTCTACTTTGAAGATTGGTTTTGAGAGGGAGGGAATATCTACCGCATGCACATAGTATATGTCCATTCATTCCCTAGCTACATGTCTCTGAGGGGTTGGGCCTGTACCAGATACTGTGCCAAGTATGTGTGGGCTCTGCAGGCTCATGCCTCAGCTTCAGGCAATCAGACAAGGGTCAGGATCCAGGCTTCACCTGGAGAACCTGATGGAAAAGGTCTGGACGGTCCAGCTCTTGTGTGATAGCTTCCTGGCTGTTGCTTCTAGCCAGTCAGTAGCTGCTTTTCATGCTGGAGCGGCAGGATGCTGAGGGTAGGGCTGGTCACATGGCATCTTTCCCTGGCTCCCTATAGTTGTGTGGCTAATGAGGTTGTCACTGTTCTCCTCTGTCACAGCTGCACATGTGCCCCATTTCAGACTGAAATGCACATTTCTGCTCTACATGTTAGGATCCCTGTCCCTGTCTGGGCCATCAGCTGTCATTTGGTCTTGCCAGTTTTCCCTCAGCAGGCACAGGGCTCGGTGGCTCAGTAGAGGATGTGGGAGCCAGGATCAGGAGCCAGAAGCTCCAAGACTGGGATTTTCAGAGGGTACGCTCACATTAGGGTCACGTGGACTTTAACTTAAGGACCTGGGCCACCAGGCACACCTAGCAGATCTCTATAAAGACCTATTTCAAGGATGGTCTTTTATCTTGTCAGCAACATGGAACAGTGGTAAAAAGAATATTCTAATTCATGAGCTTATAGAAACCTAAAAACCTTGCAAGATATTGGTTTTCTTTTCCTTAGTGAGATGATGGCAGGCAGTAAAGCCCACTGTCTCTTTGTAATCGGATTTAAATTGTTTTAATTATACAGCCCATATTCTCCTAGTAACATAGCATCTCTGTGAGTTAATGGGCTTTGAAATCTTCCTTTGTTCTATATACTGTAGATACAGATTTTTTGTTAGATGATTTATTTTTTATATAGAAATCCAAAAGATGAGCCACAGTTTAAGCTGAGTATTGGGAGGTTCACTTACGTTCAAAGAAGGCAGAAATGTCTAGAGAAACTCCAGCTTGAGGACCTGGGCTTTGCTAAGCTGAGATCTGCCAGGTCCTCTTCAGAGCCTGCTTTGGAGTGCCTTGGTGATGTCTGGTGCGTCCATGTAGCTAAGGCCACATGTGGTGTCCTTTGTTGATCCTGCAGTGATAACACTAGAGGGGAGTTCAGGGGCTGGGGAGTTGGCTAAGCACTGCTGCACACGCATAAGGACCAGAATTTGGCTCCTCAGAATCCATGGAATGCCAGTGGGCATAACAGCTGCCTGTAATTCCAGCCTCAGGTTGCAGAGACAGGTGTACCCAGAGCAAGCTGGCTCGCAAGACTAGCTATGTAGGTGAGCACTCGGTTTGAATGAGAAGTCTTGCCTTGGTGCATAAGGTAGAGAAGTGACTGAGGGAGATTCTTGACATCAACCTCCGGCCTCTACATGCATGTGTACCCATGTGCACAGGTACCCACACACAAGCCCACACACATGTGTGCACATCTGCATACACCACACATGTACGCACACCACTCCCACACACATGAAAATGGGGGAAAGAGGACAAGGATGTATAGCTGGATGGTAGCAGGAGGCAGTGGCAGGGTTGTTGCAAGCTGAAGCCAACCTGATCCACATAGAAAGTTCCAGGTCCGTAACATAGTAAGACCCTGTCTCAAAATACCAAAACAAACAGCAACAAAACCCCCAAATCCAAACCCAACCAGAACCAACCAAAACCAACTAACTACCAGCAGCAGCAGCAGCAGAAGTAGCAGCAGCAAAAACAAGAAAAGTAATTTGCCCGTCCATCCATCCATCCATCCATCCATCCATTTTCTGAGTTCCCACAGTGGCCTTTGCCCTGAACCTGGATACTTCTGGGAAGGCCATAGACTTTATTCTTAAAGGACTCACACTTTATACTTTGTAGAGAAACAAACACATGTATGACTCAAAGATAAGACTTCTCAGTTGTCAGTGCTGACAGGACAGGCTGCTAGGCTCCACTGCCAGTGTCCGCTAGTAAAATGCAGTGAGTGCGTCACCATCCCGCCAGGATGCCACTGGGAAGGGGAGCTGCATGCACTCCACAAGGCTTCCTGGGGGTTGGGCTTGGCCTCTCTCAGGTCTGCCCTCCCCTCTGTCCTCAGAGGCTGGCCTACCCAGGCTGAGGATCAGACCCGCACCCTGACTCTTCCTGCCTACTGCACCATAGACCATCCCGAGGGTTGCAGGCTATTCCTCTAGGTGGGGCTGTTCTAGTGAGGTCAACTGAATCAATAGAAAAAGCTCCTTGTGTCTTAGTGGCTGTCAGGCAAGGACTCTGAGTGTGTGTGTGTGTGTGTGTGTGTGTGTGTGTGTGTGTGTGTGTGTGTTTATATGGTGTTGATGAGCGGGTATCAACCTCCATTTTAACTTGTTTCTTTCCTTGGCTTTTCTGGATTTGGGCTGACATGCTGATGACCAATGTTAGTGATCTCTGGTCTTGGAGAGTTGCTTATCCAGTCTGGTTTCTTATGCTGACTGCAGCATTGTAGAAGACCTGCACGCAGCTTAGAAGAATATGCTGTCCAATGTGGGGGCTGATCAGTCTCCCCCTTCTCCAGCACTCACTTCTTGTACCTCTTTTTGGCTTAGAGCCCTTATTGGCTAAGGCTTCTTACCAGCGCTATGGGGAAAAGAACAGAATTTCTCAGGGTCTCAGAAATAGGCAGGAGCGGACAAGATTGAGATCATATTGATCCCTATGACAAAGCCTTCTCTCATTCCTTGATAGAGCCAGAGTTAGTATTCTAAAGTTGGGCCGTGGTGTGGGCTCCTTGGCCAAGCCTCCTTGTAGCTGATCTTGGGACCTAGTCCTCTATATAGAGGCTCCTTGAAAAGAAGGATGTGGCTCAGAGATGTGTAGACCCCCAGCTCAAAGTTAAGGTGCCTGCATGGGAAGGTGGGGATGGGAATGGGGGCTGGGCCCGCCACCACCTGACACCCACTGCCGGGCAACATCTCCACAGTTGCTGAGCCTGCCATGAGAGACCACAGATTGCAAAATGTGAGTGCGGTTTCACCACACATGGTTTCCTACCATGTGTCTGTCTGGCATTTCCAGCTGGTGAGGAAGAAGCCTTGGAAGGAGCTGAGAGGGGCTGATGCTCAGGCTGTGGGGTGGACATGTGTTGGAACCACAATGGCTAGCACTGCCTTGTTTGTGGAGGGCACCGTGGACATGGGGTAGGTCTTCTCTGTCAGAGATCTTGTTTAGTGGACAGCAGGAGGCCTGGGCACCCATTAGCATGTCTGTGGCAGTTGGCTCCAGTGCTGGCAGAAGGATTTCCTGTTGCCAGAGTCCTCCTCTTGTGTGTAAGGGGATTATGTTGGGAGGATGAACCTAGGCATTCAGGGACATTCCCTAGGGCAGGGACTGAGGCTTAGAGGACAAGCAGGGCTTTGCCAGGGGCAAGGTAGGACAGCAATATGGGTAGGGAAATGGCATGTGCAAAGGCCAGGAAGTGTGTGTCCCTCAGAAAATAAGGCAGAAGTGTGTGTGGGCACATGCATGTGTGTGTGTTTATGTGTGTACATGTGCGTGTGTATGTGTGCACATATGTGTATATGTGTGTGTGCATGTATGTGTGCGCGTGTGTGTGTGCATGTGTGTGAGTGTATGTGTGCACATGTGTGTATATGTGTGTGCATGTGCATGTGTCTGAGTGTATGTGTGCACATGTGTGTATATGTGTGTGCATGTATGCGTGTGCATGTGTGTGTGTGTATGTGTGCACACATGTGTATATGTGTGTGTGCATGTATGTGTGCGTGTGTATTTGTGTTCACTGGGGCTTGCTGAGCCTGAGGCCTGTCTGTTCTTCATGAGTCAGGATTGGAATGATGACCCTGGAATTGTCTGCTGAGGCTGGACAGGAAAAACAGAATCAATCGGCCGGAGGCGACCTCTGGTTCTAGGTTAGGAGGATGGAGTTGCGTGGCTCCCTGGGAGGCAGAGTGTTGATTCCTGTTCTTCCTCGGCCACTTCTGGTCTTCCCTCCAGGGTTGTCCCTGCTAGACAGATGCCTTAAGTTTTCACTCCAGTTTCTATGCCTAGAAGCCTTCAGACAGGGGGCTAGCTCCTTCCCTCTTCCCCACCATTTGGCCCATAGGTGCATCCCAGGGACAGGGTGAATGCTGGTGTTTGCCTGCATTCTTTCAGGACACACTAGGCTCCCACTCTTGTGACAGGTCCTCAGTATGTGTATCAACAGGGGTTTCTCCTGCTTCTCTCCTTACGTCCATCCCTCCAGCCTTTAGAAGATGTCATTACCCTCTTTTGGGGCTTCCTGGTTTGGTCGGATCAGTGTTGTGTGGTTTCTGCATATCTTGCTTCCATTCTCACTCATCCTAAAGTTTAGGTTTTGTCCTGTTCTTCACAGGCCTCACCTAGAGTCCCCGAGAGGCTCCCTGAGTGTCCCTTCTGTCTGTGTGGCTCACTCTCCTCTTGCTCTGGGCACATTTCCTTTGCCTTCCTTAGCCTCCATTTTGAGTTTTACCTTACTTCCTGCCACCCCATCAACATCACTGTCCTTGTACTGCTTGGATGCTTGTACCCATTCTCACGATGCTTTAGGAGGCCAGAGATTGTCTTTGTCTTTGGGGGTCTTTTTTCTCCAGCACTGCACTAGGAAGACGGCAGGAGCTCAACCAATGTGGGTGTCGTGGGGGACTGAGTATCTGTGCTGATTGTCACACCCAGGCCGAAGATGTTGTCCTGTAACCCTTTGGAAGGCCCCTGGTGCATCTTGGGTAATCCTACCTGAGTTCACATTTTCCTGAGGTCACCTTCTTCCCAGCGTTGCCACCTGGTCTCTGGCGCAGTGCTGTCTGCCTCCACTCGTTCTCTTCCATTCTTGTGGGTTCCTCAGCAGGCATAGCTGGCCTCCATACTGCCCACTAGGGCTCTCAAGGCAGCCATCCTGCCTAGCAGGAGCCAAAAGCTCTGCCTTTCTTCCCTGGTGTGCACCCTATAAGTAGTTCTGTGCGGGCTAGTAGTCATCAGTGGCAGGAGCGAAGCCTGCCCCTGGGAGCCGCAAGTTAATTAGCGTGTCTGAAGCCGTGCAGTAATCACTGAATCTGGTCCCCAAGGGCAGGCACGGGTCTACCTCACCCCTCCCCAGTGAGCCTCTGATCTTTTCTGGTCTTGTCTCTGCCAGTCTCATGGCTTCCTCTAACTCACTGCTGCTTCTTTCTGGCCTTTACCTCACCAGGCTTTTCTAGAGACTTCTCTGGAATTCAAGACCCCCAGAGGCGCCTAGGGGAGGGTTGGCAGAGGTATTGGTTCACTTCTGAAATACTCAGCGGTGATGAGTCTGGGCCAGGCACACGGTAGGGTGAGGGTGTGCAGGGTATGGCAGGTCCATCAAACTTGTTTTCTTGTCTCCTAGAGTTAGGAGGTAAGAGGCTACTCTTTGAAGCAACTGAGCTCTGGTATTGCTACATATTAGCTTTTTTTTGGGGGGGGGGTGGGGGGAGAGGGGCAAGACAAGGTTTCTCTGTGTAGCCTTAGTTGTTCTCAAACTCATTCTGTAGACCAGGCTGGCCTTGAACTCTGTCTGCCTCTGCCTCCCAAGTGCTGGGATTAAAGGTGTATACCACCACTACACTGCTGATTAAAAAACAAAACAAAACATTGATTTGTTTATTTTATTTGTGTGTGTGCTTTCTTTGTTTTATGTTTTTTGCATTTTTTTCCTTGCCTGCGTCTATGTGTATGTACCACATACATTCTTATTGCTAACTTTGGAGGTCAAAAGAAGAATCTGGGGTTACAGGTGGTTGTGAACCACCACATGGGTGCTGGGAACTGGATCTGGTCCTCTACAAGAGCAACAGTGCTCTTCACCACTGAGCCACCTGTCCAGCCCACAGGTGTCAGCTTTGACCTTGAATTATCTCAGGTATCACTTTCCTCATTACTGAGATGGAGAGAACTCATAGCCAGACTACTTATGGGAGCTTCGTGGATGCAGGATCTGCTACGCCAGGAGGTGCTTCCTCTGGATGCAGCAGATCCATCAGCATGTGACAGTCATTCATCAGACACTGGAGCATGCCGTGGTGGCTCATACCCGGCCCCAGAGTTTCAGGCACTGATGGTAGAGAAGAGGGGCAGGAAGGCTACACTGGACAAAAAGGTAAAGGAATTAGCTGTGCGATCCTTCCCACCAGGGTACCCTTTATGCCTACTTGGAGGGTGAGGCAGGTCTGGGCAAGGAGAACAAGGAAACACCCTGTGGGGCTTGAGATGAACATAGTCATGACGCTGCCCTGTTACCAGTGGGATATGCCTGGGCCACAGCTTATTAGAGAACACTAGCCATGGCTCTTTACGTATGTGGGACAAGAGGATTCAGGAAAGATCCCAGGTCTGGCACTAGAGTTTTTTTGTTTGTTTTGTTTTTCGAGACAGGGTTTCTCTGTATATCCTTGGCTGTCCTGGAACTCACTCTGTAGACCAGGCTGACCTCGAACTCAGAAATCCACCTGCCTCTGCTTCCCAAGTGCTGGGATTAAAGGCGTGCGCCACCACTGCCTGGCTAGAGTATTTTTTTAAGGCTCTGCGTGACTTCAATTTCTTCCAGATTCCCTTCATGGACCATTCCTTTTGCTTAGCAAAAATAACCAAGGAAAGAGAACATGTTCTGTAGCCACTCCAAGGGACTAGTCCCTGGAAGACTGTGATTGGCTCAACGTGGGTCATGTGCCTATTTATGCACCAATTAGCACTACCAAGGCTCGGGTATCCTGGTTGGTCGGTCCATCTGGGACCATGTTCCTATTCAGGATGGGGGTGGGGCTTTTCACTGAGCTCCCCCAGGCTGTGTGCCTCTGTTTCAGTTGGAACTGGAAGACAATCTCCCAGAGGGAGGAGAAAGGATGTTAGCAGATGATGTGAAGAGCAGATGGCCTTCAGGGCTGCGCTGGCCACCCCACACCTGTCTCAGCCTCCTTGTGCTGTGTCCAGGACTCTCTGGGGTTCTCCTACGTTGTCTTTTTGTTTTTAATTTCAGGATATTTTTTGCCACCTTTTCAGCTCAGAGTTTTAAATTTGGGGTTCTGTGGTAGTCAGTTGGCCCAGGGTATTTGGCAGCTGCCTACTTTTACAGGACAATGTCCCAGGAGATGTCTAGCTAAGTGTCCTGCTGGCACACTGGGTCTGGCTCTGTAGGGTGAGGGAGTGTATCCACACCTGCAGGCAGCTGTTATCCTGTACCGTTGATGCTCAGCTTGGAGAGACTCCTGTTCTCTCTGTGCGGGCATCTGCTGTGGAGGACAGATTGTAATTCAGGGGCTGGCTTGAGGTGGCTTAGCTTGTTAGTAGATCAGTTGGTCAGCTAGAGAGTGGGCCAGGCAGTCAGCAGGGTTGTGTGTCAGGATCTTTCTAGAGATGTGTATGGATGAGTGGGTGATGCTCTCATGAAATAACATGACTGTCAGAAACAATTTATAGTCATGTTCCCATGGAGCCTGGCCTGCTTATGACTGCGGATGCCTCCTGGCAAATGAGCTTTGTCACCTAATTATTGTGCTTTAGTATGAGTTAGGGAAGCCAGCCCTGGAGCCAGCTTGGTGGGGTACTGCAGGGTTCAAGGTACCTAGGAGACCTGAGGGCACAGGGAGGTTTGAGGTTGGTTTATTACCCCATATTTGGTTTCTTCTTCAGCCATGTAGACTGCAGCATTCTGTACTCACTGTATGTTCTCACTGTAGGGACACCCATGTTCCCAGACCCTGAATGTCACCATTGTGTTACTCTGTCAACAACCTCTTGGCATTGCCTAAAAATGTGGTTGGCCTGGGGCCAAGACCAAGGGTTCTAGTGGAGGTGAAATTTTGACCTATGCCCGACATCACGTGGGACCTTGCGCGTGTGTAGCCGTGTGCACTGAATCTCCTATTGTAAGAATGGTGAAAATGGGATGTTGAGATGGTGATGGCTGCACTCGCCGCCTCCGGATGCAAGTCTGAAGACCTGAGTTCGATTCCTGGATCCCACATCAAGGTAGAGGGAGAGAACCAACTCTACAACGTTTTTTTGTTTTTGTTTTTGCTTCAACCTTTGTTTCCATATTTCTTCCACCTCCATATGTGTGTTATGGCATATGACCTGACTCCAGTACACTAACAGTAAATTAAAAAAAAAAAAAAGAAAAGAACAGCAAAGACACTTCCTTATCTACAGTGCTGGACTAAGTCTATCGACCAAATCCCTAGGAGGACAGCCTGGACTGTCTATGGTGAACATGTTTGTAAAGGTAGGACAGTTGCTGCAAGCCTCCTGCCTTCACCTTTGGTCACCAGCACGTGCAATGGTGTGGGGCCCCAAGTGTCCTCAATTCTTGGATGGAGATATTCCAGAAAACTACCCTTCCTGGTGAGAGGCCCCTCAAGTGCTTGTTCTGAGCTAGGCCCAGCTAAGGAGTCCATGTGCCTTCACACTCCCTGAGGATAGTAGTGGAATGCAGAGGGACCCTCTCATCACCTTTATGCCTGGGGTAGAGTGGTGGGGGGAAGCATGAGGCATCTTGGGTCTGAGCCCCATGGTGCAACCCCAGCTCTTCAGCCTGGCCATTTGCTTGATGTCTCTTCATGAGCTTTCAACCACTAGCCATGGTGTCTGCTGAGTGGCAACTGCTCTCAGGGCACAAGAGTGTGTGGGAGTACTGCCTTGGCACCTGTTGCATCTTCTCTAAGTAGGGTACCAATCGCCACTGCTAGGGATGCTGAGGAAGGACTTAAATGAGGCGACAACATGTCCCAGATTGTGCTCAGCACAACTGCTTTGTCACTGTGTTGGAGATGGCTCTGTGGCAGGTTATCTATGACCCAGCTGGAGATTCTTGGAGACATCACCATAAACATCAGTATTTATGTATGAGAAGGCCGGCAGTAGAGAAGCTCCTTGGTGTCTGTGCACTCAGATGTGGAATTTTCTGCAGCCCGAGAGCCTCTGCAGCATGTGTAACATTCTCTGCAGAGGGTCTGTACCTGGAGGCACTCTTCAGTAACCCTGCCTTTCCCCCTGGTTTGGCATCCTGAAGGAGACAGGGGAATAAGATGGTCCTGGCAGGTGGCACATCAGCCCAATGGAGCTGACCGTGGCTGACACACAGGCTTAATGGTTACAGCAGCAGAAGTCAGAGCTTAATTTTAAGAGGCAAGGAGAGATTGCTTTCATGTTCTGCCAAAATGGGGTTTCATAAACACTGCAGCAGTCTGTGTGGGATGCTGTGTGTCTTGTGGTTGGGTAGATCTGGGAGCAAAAGGTTCTGCCTAAGCCCTGCCTCTGTTCCCTGATTGATCTGCCAATACAGAGGATGTCAGCGATTTAGCAAATCTGTTCTAGGAAATGTGGCCCTGCAGCCACAAGAGCAGTGAGAGACAACCCTGACTAGCTCAGCAGGTTCACCCACATCCCTACCCTCTCTCTTTGGGTCAGTGAGCCTCTGTTCCCTCCTCTGAAACATAGGAGGCATCATGTTCTGAATTGTGTAGCCTTGAAGTAAGGACTATATCTTTATCCCCTGTGTCCCTGGGTTTTGAAGGATATCTAGGAGTTCTCACATAGCTAGCAGGAGAAGGGCGATTTAGAAAGATAATACTCTGTGGAAGCCTTAAAATATCTGACTGTGGTAGGAGCTATAACGAGGCAGAGTACATTAGTCACAGTAAAGCAAATGATAGGAACCCCTTTAAGTCCTTTTGGTCAGGGCTCTGTGCATCAAGGAGATGCTGGAAAGGATGGATGGTGCATAAAATACATGGGCAGTCTCTGCCCCCCACTGTTGGGATTTTGGGATTTGGTTCACTTCGTCCTGACAGCCAGCAGCAACGGTAAATGAGGGAGATGGAACGTGTTATTTTAATTATATGCTCTCCCCACCTAATTATAATTTTAATTGACATGTGAGCAGGCACTGTGCTCTTCAGAGCTGTGTGAGGTAATGGCAGACATTCTCCCTGGAAAGGGGCACAGGTTGCTCTCTTCATTATTTGGGCAGATGGATAGGGCTGTAAGGGATCTGGGAGGGGCCCAGCATGGAGGAAGGATTCCCCTTGAGCCATGCCGAGATGAAGGGTCTTTCCTGCATAGGAGGAGCACAGGAGGATCATGAAAGGCAGGGATGGGGAAGAAGGAGGTGGCAAGCCTGTATCTGGCTCTGGGATGGGTTTATTCAGATCTCCATAAACTTGTGCTTTCAACAGACATTTCTATAGCACAGTGCAGGGATTCCAGACTGTCTCCAGCTGCCTTCCTTCTCTTGAAAGGCTCAAAGTCTAGAGGGAGGCTAGTAGATGTGGAAACAAATAATTCTGATTCCTTGACTATATGTGAAATTAGAAGTAAGTAGCTTTGGTAATGGAAAGAAATGTTTCCTAGTGAAGTCAGGTTTCCTAGAGGACATGAACAGGAGTTGCCTAGACTCTTGAAGATGTCAAATGGAAGGTAGAGGTGGCAGTTTAAAGCAGTGTTAGGAACTTCTGCAGGGGTGTGCAGGGACAGCCTTAGAATTTTCCAGAGGGAAGATCTGTCAGACTAGGTTGTAGATCTTGGAGGTTAAGTCTCCCAAGGGGAGGAGCCAGGCCCCTACCCTGATGGCAAGGAGGGGTATTTGGAGTGGGGTTGAGATGGTGGGGATAGGAGAGTGGGTGTGTGTGGAGGCGAGCGAGTAAATGTGGGGTTCTAAGGTGAGGTCATGTTTCTGGGTGATCACCCTAATGGTAGGTGAGCTACCCAGACCCATGGGATGGATGGGGGTGGGGAGTGGGATGGGCTATGTTACAATGGGGTAGCGGCATGAGGCTAACCTTTGACATCAATCGGGTGAGACCAGTGAGGGTTAGGTGGCCAGGGCTAATACCAGGGAGGGCTATCCCGTAGATAGGGAGTCAGGGAAGATTAGGGAGACATGGATCAAGTTGGACCATGGGGTAGACTATCACAGGGGAGGAGAGGCAGGGCTGCTTGTTCTCTAGCCATATGTACTGTGGATTCCTGGCTGATTAGTGGCCCATGGCCATTTGCAACCATGAAATCATGTTCACTTTTCTTTATTTTTTATTAAAGATTTATTTATTATTATACATAAGTACACTGTATTATTATACATAAGTACACTATAGCTGTCTTCAGATGTACCAGAAGGGGGCGTCAGATCTCACCATGGGTGGTCGTGAGCTGGGTCATGGTTGCTGGGATTTGAACTCAGGACCTTTGGAAGAGCAGTCAGTGTTCTTACCCGCTGAACTGTCTCCCCAGCCCCTCATGTTCACTTTTCTAATAGGAGGAGGGGGCAGGAAGGTCCCTGAAATCTTGGCATGATTGAGGTACTTAGAACATATCAAGAATACAATTGGGGCCTTGGTAGCTAAGAGGAATCTGAGGTGGGCAGCAGGCACATTGGTGACTGGTAGGGTAGACAGAGTGGGTGAGCCCTTGTCATATTGTCATTTCACATTAGATGTGTTAGGAGGGATGGTGGGTTTCTCCTCAGCTGAGAGAAGAGCACTGTTAGGAGCTGACTCCACATTCTTCCTCCCTGCCTCTTCAATTTTCTGGTTTTGTCTATGCATAGTGCTAGGAATTGGGGGGCGGGCACTCACACACACTCACACTTACAGCTGTGGATAAGATGTCCCCCGGCCAATCTTAAATAGTAGGTCCTTCTCTTGACACATGGAGAGGAAGAGCCAGAGGGAGGAATGACTGGTAGCAGAGAGGAACGTAAGAGAGCTAATGTCTCATGCTGACAGGAACTGTTGAGTGTCATGTCATAGTTGGCATGTGAGCATGTCATAGTTTGGGTTGGGAATCTTGAGAAGTGCAAAGAATTCTGGGTCCCCTCTTGACCTCCAACCCAACCCCCAGAATGTGGAAAGAATCCAGGGAGTCTTTCCCAGTGTGACCTGGGCATTGATCATCTACACAAAAACAGGGCTGGGTTTGCCTGAAGTTAATGTGGTGCATAGGCATTTCTGGAGATGTGGGGATACTTGCAAAGGATCAGCAGGGCCTTCCAGGACCTGGAGGGCAGGGCACCTGCTAAGCAGACAATGCCTGCATCTCCAGCACATACTGATATCTCACTAAGTTTTTGTCTCCTACCTTCAACCTTTAACACTCTTATTTCTTGAAATGTCACAAATAATCCACCAATTCACATCTAAGATTTAAAAAGACTTAGGAAATAATTAGAGGGAATAAACGTTCCATTTCCTTCCTCTGAAGGAATTACGTGATCAGGTTTATTCTTTTAGAACATTCCCTGTGTATTTCTATTTGTCGGCACACAGAATGGAATAGTTTTCCTTTGCGGTTTCGTGTTTCCAGGGGATGAGTTGTGTGGACCACAGCATCTCGCTGATTTCCTGAGCTCCTGCTCTGTGCTGTCCTTTTAACCCTTACGTACCACTGTAAACAGAATCTTACCACATGTCTCCCCGATGACAGACACTTAACAGACTCTCTTAATAGATATTTAGATTCTCTCTGGTTGTTCACCGTTACAGACCATAGTGTGATGAAACTCTCAGGCTTACCCGGGAGTCTTTATCTAGGTAGATTCCAGGAGGGGAACTGCTTGGCAAGTGGCATGCGCATTGAGGTTTTTAAATAGCTTCTGCCAACTTGCCCTCCAGAAATCTGAATCAATTTGCACTCCCACCCACCAGTGTAAGAGGAGCACCCAGTTTGTCACGTTCTTGCCAACACTTGATATTATCAGCCTTTTAATTTTTTGTCAATCTGATGGCTGATAGGCGGTAGATACTTCATTGTTATTTTAATGTGCAATTCTCCAATTACTATCATTTTTCCCCTACCTACACAACGTATGTCATCTTCGCAGATCTTAATTGTTAATAAGAAGTATTATTGCGTTTGATTCATTTATGCAAATAGTTCACCACAAACAGGTTAGCCAGGGTACTCTCCTATTACCCAGTGGTGAAGCTTTGAACAGAGCAGTGTGTGAGCTGCCTGTGGCTTGCTGATGGCCAGTGAGTGCCACCCTCCCCCTGGGCTGCCGCCCTCCTGAGCCTTCAGTCTGTTTCTTGGTTGTTTGTGTGAATTCCTTAAGATGATGTGGTCCAAGGATGGGGGAACAGCAGTTCACTGCAGTCTCCTACTTTATGGTACTTAGAGCAAAGATTACAGGTGATACAGAGAAGCTAACTTGGATTTTAGGCTGCCTTGCCTCTATTTCACTAAAAGTAACACTAAGTAGCACCAAGCTGCAGCATATGTGTGGATTTTTATTTATTTTTTTGTCAACTTGACAAAAGCCAGAGTCATCTGTTAAGAGGGAACCTCAATGAGGAAGAGGTTCCCGCAAGACTGGCCTGTAGGCAAGACTGGGGGACATTTTACTGACTAATGAAGATGGAAAAGGGCTCCCCACTCTGTGGGAGGTGCCGCCCCTGAGCCTGTGGTCCTGGGCTCTACAGGAAAGCAGGCTGAGCCAGATTGGAGAGCCAGCCAGTAGCAGCACCGCTCTGTGGCCTCTGCTTCAGCTCCTGCCTCCATATTCCTGCCTTGAATTCCCGTTCTGACTTCCTTCATGATGGACCACAACTGTAAACGGTCGGTCGTGGTCTTTTAACATGGCAACAGAAACCTAACACAGTATCTTTAGAATCAATTTCTTTTAAAAATATGTTCATGTTTTGGGGTTCCATTTTGCTGGTTGCCTGCCGGGTAGAATGGGGTGTTCTTTTCTCTTGCTTGTGCCCCACCCCCTTCATTCTGGAACTTACCTTCAGTGTGGTCATGCGTCAGCTTGCTGAGTCCTGGAATGGGTCCCACCAGTGGTTCATTGGCTGCTGCGTGTCTCCCAGTGGCCTGTCTTTCTTGCCTTTTCCTTGGCTATTTACTGTCTTGGTAGTGCCATATTTCCGTTTTGGTTTCACGGTCTATTTGAACTGTCTTTACTAAAATTTACTTTGTTAATTTTTTTCCCTCTGATTTCCAGTATTACCCAGATCTTTTAACTCTCTTAAAACTTTCACAGATTTGATTAAGTAAATAAATGCTTGGAAAATGAATGTGATTCTTATAAATAATCATTAGGTGCTTGTCCCTCATAGCTGTACACCTGAAGGCATGTCCATCTCTGAATGCATTGCATCTTAAGGTAGGAGCTGTCACCCTCATAGTCATGGCCGCAGAATCCAGGGACATGCACGGCTCCTTATTTACTGTTTACTGGGGGTTCCTTAATGCTTTTAATAATTTTTTTTGGCAGATCTTGTGTATTTCTTATTAGGTTTATCCTGAGGGATTTTATAGATTTTTTTTTTTTTTTTTGCTTTTAATATGAATGAGTTTTCTTTTGGCTTACATTTTCTAATTGGGAATGCTGGCATACACGAAAGCTATTGATTTCTGTCTATTGACTTTGTATCTGGGAGTTTTGCTGAACTCTCATTTGAGTTTGGCTAGTTATTAAAATTTTTTGGAGCTTATAGGTGGATGCTCAGAATTCCTGCAGATGGCAAGTCTTCCCTCGCTCTTCTCAGTGTTCATCCTCAATTCCTTTCTGGGTGTTATTCCATGTCTGAGTAAATGCTAAACGCTGATAGTGGTGTAAGGTCCTAAGGTTTCACGTGAACAATGCCCGGTGAAGGTTTTTGTAGAGGGGACTTTCTTTTGGTCCCACGATGACTAGGAACCACGAAGGGTTTTTAAAACCAAGAGCACTATTTTAGTCAAGTTCAGCAAGTAATTAAAATGAATTTTTAAGTGGTTTAGAATTTCTGGTGATGTTTTCTGTTGAGTTGTTATTGAGTTAATATTGGAAGGGGCAATCCTTTAGTCATTCATGTCTATTTCTATTGCTTTGGACCTAGGTACCATATAATGCTTTTTCTCTTTCTTTTTCTTTTTCTTTTCTTTTCTTTTTTTTTACATTGTATTTGTTGGTTGGTTTGTTTGTGCACCTCAGTGCTTGTGTGGAAGTCAGAAAGCAGCTTGTGGGTCCTCTCCTTCCACCATGTGTCTCCTAGTGATCAAACTTAGTTGTCAGGCTTGGCAGCAAGTGCCTCTATCCTCTGAGCCATCTCACCTCTTCTATATGATAACTTTTTGAGCATGTATTCTTTTGAAGCTTTTATTGAAATCTGTGCCAGTAAAAAAGAAAAGACTGTGGAGTCTCTTGGATCTCAGAAGAGGGTGCGACTGTGGAGCCAGGGAGTGAGTCCAGCCCTCCTCCGGGATGGAGCGAGTTTCTGGGTGTTAGTTTTACTTTCTGTAAAGATGAAAGAATCACAGAATCTAGTTTATAACATCACACAGGATTAAACTAGTTAACGTATGCAAAACTGTCGGCAGATCTTGGAACATGATGAGCACTTAATGAAATAATCATTATTTAATGCATTTATAGATGAGATGCACAAAGCTTCTATGCCATTATTTTTCATCTGCTGAGTCTGAAAGAAAAATATTGACACCATCTTTCTGTGCTTTGTGTGTGTGCGTGTGTGTGTTTCAGTTTGGTTTATTTTGAAAATTTGGTGTCATGCAATCCAGCCTGGTCTTGATCTTGACCTTACTGAGTAGCTGAGAATGACTTTGAAGTTTGGATCCCCTTGCCTCCACCGCCCAAGCTTACACCATCATTTCTAGTTGTGCAGGCTGGGATTGAGCTCAGGCCTGGGCATGCCAGGGAAGTACCCCGCACCTGAGAGGGAAGTACCCCGACACCTGAGAGGGAAGTACCCCGACACCTGAGAGGGAAGTACCCCGACACCTGAGAGGGAAGTACCCCACACCTGAGAGGGAAGTACCCCGACACCTGAGAGGGAAGTACCCCGACACCTGAGCTATGCTGGTTTTATGACTGAAGGTTTCTGTTTCCTTTTTAATTTTCATCATTTTTACTTTATCTATTTTGAATTTGGGCTTTAAAGTTCATAAACTGTCACGACTCTTCTGTCTTTGGTGCAGGCTGTCTTTTATCAATATGGAATGTCTTTGTTCCTTGGAACTCGTTCCACCTTGAATCCTATTTTGTCTGATAAACACCTTCTTTTTCTGGGTTATCTTTGCCTGGTGTTGTTTTTCTCACTGGGTTATTTTTAACCTTTGTGGTGTTTATGTTTCCATCTTTTATAATAAATTGTGTCATGATGAGGAAAATCTGACGTGTTTAAGGAAGGTTTTAGTAGGGAAATTTAACCTATTTACATTTATTGAAATTGCCAATGTGCTTGAACTTTTTTCTTGATACTTTATTTTGTGTTTCTTATTTACCATTATCTCTTCTGTTACTTTATGCCCTCTCTTGACTTTTGTTACGTTGTTTGGGTTTTCTTCATCCCAGTTCTTGTTTTTTTTTTGTTTTTGTTTTGTTTTTGTTTTTTGTTTTTTTTTTTTCCGAGACAGGGTTTCTCTGTGTAGCCCTGGCTGTCCTGGAACTCACTCTGTAGACCAGGCTGGCCTCGAACTCAGAAATCCTTTTGCCTCTGCCTCCCAAGTGCTGGGATTAAAGGCGTGCGCCACCACCGCCCGGCTTCTGTTTTAAAGACAGTTTTCTGAACTGAGCAAGTTGAGACAGAACTGTTTGTGGGTCATGATATATTTTGTTGTACCGTAGGATGTTTAGTGTCCTAGGTCCAGGACACTACCTGTAGCACCTGTCATTATGGCAATTAACACTTAGTAAGGATTCAAGGCACTGTTATGAATTTGCTCTCTAATTGTTATATATTATATATTTTAGCTGATATTTGTCCTATAAGATCATCTTCCTGAGCAAAACTTTTTATATCCTTTTCTTGTCATTTATGTCTGAACTTCATCAACACCTAAGATGAACAGATTGGAATTCTAGTTCAGATTTTAAGACTTAATTGTGTGTGTGTGTGTGTGTGTGTGTGTGTGTGTGTATTTTCACTGTTGAGGATTGAACCCAGGTCCTTACACATCATCAACAAGAACTTTACTACTGAGATACATTCTTAGCCTCTAATAGATAACTTATCCGTGAATTTAAACTTTTCTCACTACTATGATTGTATTCTATCCCTTGCTTTTGGATTTTTAAAGTCAAAACGTCTTTATGCTTCTAGGTATTCAAAAATCTGCACTTGAGTGACCTTCAGTGCGTTTGCAAGGTCACCCAAATGCCACCACTGATTTCGGAATCCTTTCATCATGCCTTTAAGAAACTCTTTGTATCTGTTAAGCAGTTATTTGCTATCCCTCTCCTTGCCCTTCCTCCAGCAGCCACGCCTCCGCTCTCTGTCTGTAATCCCTTCTCATTGCTGGAATGCACCATTTGAAATCTCTCTCCCAGTAGGTTTGTGGAAGGTAAATTTTCTGTGTCCTTGCATTTCTGAAGACATGTTGCTTCCCAACAGCTTAGCAGAGAATTGAAGGCTCAGACATTCCCTCCCAAGCCTTTTGGAATTCCGCCTCCTTGGCTGCTGTGCACAGTTGGTCCTGGTACCCGCTGGGTGCTGTGGAGTGCTCAGGACTAGAGCTCACTTCCTGTGATGTCAGGCCTCTGAGGTGGGCTCTGCTCCCCACAGAGAAGGCTAGAGAGTGAGGTGCACTGAGGAAAGTCCCACAGACACGACAGAGGTTCAAACCCAGGCCACTTGGCTCAGGAACTGACATTTACCGTTCCAACTTCTCCTCTAAGGCATCTGTGGGTTTTTGTTTTTTTCTTTCTGGAATTTTTCTATTTTACTTGAGTTCTAAAATTTCACTGCTCCGTGCCTAAATACCATCTTTTTTTTTTTTTTTTATGTAATCCTGTTTTGCACGTGACATGTTCTGTCAGTCTGAGAGACCTGAGTCTTTCTGAACTAAAACAACAACAACAACAACACAAACAACAACAAACTAATTTCCTGTATTCTTTAGCATCTCTTTTGGAATTCCTTTCATTTGGTTGGAGTTAACACCTTTCTGATTTTCTTTTCTGGCTTTTCACCCTTCCTGCCTCTGGGCTTTCGTTTTGCCATCAAGAGAATTCCTTTCTCCATTCTCTGGGTCACAAATGTGATCTTTTCCTGTTTTACTCTGATAGTCAGCCCCTTCCTAAACTATATTAATGGCATAGTCCATTCTAAGAGCAGATCCCTTGTGTGTGTGTGGTGGAGATCACACTCACAGCTGGGTAGGTGCTCTACTACCGAGATACACCTCAGCCCGACTTAAGTCCTTTTTAATGGATGCAGGGACATGTCCCGTTTCTCAGTGTTTTCTTTTTGAAGGGGACTCTTGGCTCGTTCTAATAGGTCCTCAAGTGCATGTCTTGTGCTGGGCAGACCTTGATAAGGGATGATGTGGGGTTGCATACCTATCATTGTGTTTTCATGCTGGTCTATCTGTGAAGCTCACAGTCGCCAGCAATGGCTGCTGCAGACTCTAGTGTCCTAGAGTCTCCTAGAACTTAGTGCCACTCGATGGGAAGTGAGCTCCCTCTTCCCGGAGACTAGGTGACCTCTTCCTGGAGACATAGGTCCTGTTGTAGGGCCTCCGTGGTTTCCAATTTTACTCCTCTGTCCCAGCCATCCATCCTCATGTTTGATCTGGGTTATCCGTATCCCTATCCCCTTGCCTGCCCTGTGTGGGCTACTGCCGTGTACAGCCCTTCCGCGGCCGTGCTTTGGGCTAGGGTGGCGATTCTGGCTGGTATTCATCAACCAGCCTTTTGCCGATCAGGCTTCCTTCAGGATTTCTGCCCTGTTAAAAAGAGCAGCACAGAACAAGCCCATTCCTGTTTTCTAGTACAGTTGATTCTCAATCTTTTTTTTCTTTAATATTAATATTAATATTACTGTTTTTGGTTCTTGGGAAGAGGTTGATCACACCTTAGAGCACCATTTTGGTCTAATCTCGATTCATTGTGTGTGTGTGTGTGTGTGTGTGTGTGTGTGTGTGTGTGTGTGTGCGTGTGTGTATGACCTTGTTGCATAAGGAACTTATAATTCCATATAATTACGATGATATGATAATTATTTTCTGGGCCATTAAAATTTCTTTGTAATTGCTATTTTAATGACTGTGTGATACAGCTTCTGGCGCCCTTACCTTAATTGATCTGTTTCTCTTTTTTCCTCAACATTTCATTGTGGCAAAATGCTGCAGTGAGCATCTTGTGCCTGAAACTTTGTGCACCTCGGGGACTACTTCTCTAAGGTGGTGTCAGAAGGATCAGCATGAATGTGTTTAATGTGATGACATGCAGGAGGCATAGCCTGCCCCACTGCAGGCTTAGTAGCTCAGTGTGTTCACAGCAGCCATAGCTGTTATTCCTCTCAGGACGTCTTAATCTTCCTGCAGCATCACCCAGGGGGCTCGATGAGCGGAAGCTCTGTATCTCCTCCTTCAGCACTTTAACCTCCTTTTCCTTTTTGCGCCCGTCGATGGCGTTGCTCTACGCACACATGGACAAAGACCATTCGGCATTTATCCTTTCACGGCAAACATGTCATCACCCCCGGATCCACCCGTGTTGTGGGTGTGTTTCAAACACTTGCTCTATCCCCATTCTGTCCAGGGACCACTTGCCTTCTCTTCCATGTTGTGAGCCCACCGAGGCTGTACTCACGTGTGAGCCTCTGCCATGCTCAGGGGTTTGTGATTCATCTCCGAGTCAGAGCCAGATGAAATAGAATTTCCTTCCCAGCAGGGCTGGTCTGCAAGGTTGTATTTGTAGTTGTTTTCAGTTCTTACATGTAGTTGTGCTGTTTCTCTCACATCTGCCAGATGCTGAGGGTGTGCAGGGGGGCCCAGGACTCGGTCCTGCGGGAGCAGGCAGGACGAGGTGGGGTAGGGGAGTAGAGGCCGAGTATGCCAACATGTAAGGGATGCACACACTGTCTTTACTTGTGAGCAGAGGGCTCTACCTCAACACTGCACCTCCTGCCCTGGGACTGCATTTTTGGCTACTTGATTAGTTTGCTGCTGTCAGAGAGAGCTGGGAGGCTTGCCCCTGCAGTTCCTGCTGTGATAGCAGGTCCTAGGAAGGGGGAGGAGGTGAGGAAGGGGAGGATAGAAGGGGAGCAACCCTGCTGGCATCCTGGGTACCAGACCCAGCAATTGCCACTCAGGCGTCAGCTTCTCTCCACCATCTTTCTGTTCCTGACAGTGATTTCTGCAGCTGTCATGATGGCCCATCATCCTGATTTTCTCTGGGAGGCCCAGGCCCTGCTTCTTGATAAAACAGGAAGAGATAGCTGCAAAGAGGAGTCAGGCTTGTTAAAAGGATCCTGAAAGGCTGTCTCCCTGACACATGGGAGAGGCCTGGGTGAAGTGCTTGCAAGGGCTGGGGACATCTGGAGAAGCTGAGACCACTGGAAGCATCTGATGAGGCTGTTTCAAGGGACACATGTGCACATAGTAACCGGCAAGGCTGACAGCCTCACCTCTGCCACTGGGATGGTTTGTAGGGGCTATGGCTATTTTCATGTGTGTGAGGAGCAGGCAGAAGTGTGGTAAGGGACCTTAAGCACCTGGACCTTATCTTTCTGTCAGAAAAGCCCAGCTTACATGAGCTGAAGGCTGTAACTAGGAGAGGGTCTGTCTGGTTAGAGCTGGGAAAGGCCTGGAGGCCCCCAGGAGCAGCAGCTAAGATCACTGGGTGACTGCCCTTACTGGCCCTGCCTGTCCATGCCTCCTACTCCTGGGAGGTGGGAGGTAAGGATGCCACAGGGGCTCCAAAAGGTGATCATGTGGAGAATCTATGTTCAGAAGACAAGATATAACTATAGGCCACTGAATACACCACCGCAGGGCTTTGACATCACTTTGCAAGTGTTTCCCCTCGGCTCATTCATAATTTCTCAGGAGCTCACACACCCACAGATACCCAGTCATGTGTTTACTGGCTGTCTGCCATGTTAGGGGTATGGGGTGCAGGATTGTGGGTGAGGTGGTCCAACAGGCAAGAACCAGGCTGGAGCAAAAGCCTGGGAACCAGAAGAGAGTTGTGGGATTGGTATCTGGAATCAGTGTATGAGAACAGGTTAAAGGGACAGCTGTGCCCCTGGGCTGAGTCCTGAGCTGGGTACAGGCATGCCAGCTGGATGCCAGTGGGTCTTCTGCAGGCTGGAGAGGGATGAGGAGCCAGGAGGGATGGGTAGATGGGTGGCAATTAGGGGTAAGAGTAGGATAGAGCTGGAGGGTGGGGATGACTGGCTGGAAGGTTGGATTAGAGTACGGGTGGGTGAATAGATGGAAGGTTGGATTAATGGACTGTGGATGGGATGGACAGATAGACGGATGCATGATTACAGAGAAATCGATGTGGGTGGCTAAAGAAAATACGCAGGGTGTAAATTGCTGGGTGGGAGGACAGTTGGATGAAGGGGTATTAGAACGGAGGGATATCGAGATGCCTTGACAGAAGCAGAAGGGTGCATTGTGGGGCAGGAAGCAGACCAGATGGGTAACACACTAAGTAATAACACATTTACAGTGGCCAGATATGCAAACATCCAGTTCCTTGTGTGAGTCAGAGGTTGTGGAGGTTCTTAGGAGCTGCATAAACTCAGACTCAGTTGAGAAACAATCTTCACCTCGATTCTGGACCATGGTCTCTCTGCTCTGCTATCCTGGCTTGGTAGCCATGGCTACTTGGGCTCAGGGGAATACTGGTTGGCATGTGTGGATGTGACAGGGCTGTTTGGGATGTATGTGGCCTTTGCTTTATGGAGTCCCCACGGGCAATGTGCTAAGTGCTTATGAACATTGCTCTTTTGTTTTCCCCACAACTGAGGAGGCTTAATGTGACTTGTCCAAGGTCATGCACTAGATGGAGCACAAAGTCCTAACAGCCAAAAGGCTGGTGACAGGTCTGGGCAGGGCAGGTTGAATGCAGAGTCTGGACTGTAGGCCCAAGTGTAGGGAGGGGCCCAATCACCTCAAGGGGCTTGGTGGCTAACCAGTGGGGTTCTGGGCCCAACACTCAGATGGCTTTTCTGATGCTTCTGTTTTAGGTCTGAGGAGACTAGGCATTGGTCTAGCTAGAATGTCCTTCCCATATTCTAAGCTCAGTGTGGAGGGCCAGGACAGCTGGAACCTGTGTGGTAATATTGACATGAGGGGATGATTGGGCTAAGAGTCAAGGCCAAACTCAATGTTTCTGAAGATTACCTGCTTCTACTGAGTCTTAGGCATGTCTTACAGCTCACTGGCCCTTTTCTTCTTGGGAAAGCCTGTCAATATTCCCAGAACACCTGTAGCTTCTGTTCCCATCCTTGGGCCTGATTGGCAGTTCCCCGGCTTCTCTTGGCTGGGCATTCTGGGCTCTGTGGTCACACTTAGGTTTTACAGGAGCCCCTGAGATGGGAGCTGAGCCATCCCTAGGCCACCTGCCTTGTCTTCTAACATCAGAGCTGATGTCCTACTTGGGACCTGCCCCATCAGTATTCCTGGGGGGCTGCTTCAATGGTGGGTGTTTGTCTAAGGGGGCTCATCATAAACTCATGCCCCGGACCCCAGCTGAAGACAGTCAGTCCCATGTCTTGCTTCAGAGCCTCAGGAGGGAAGAGCCAGAAGCCCTCCATGTTTGGAGGAGACAGAGCAAGCTGGACTTGAGCTGTCCTTAGTAAAGATAAAGCAGAAATCCCAAAAAGTAATTTTAGTGCATTAGGCTTAGATGGGAGACTGTTTACGGATCATTTAGTTTACGGATGGTGATAGGTTAGTGGTTAGATTAGCAGGAAGCCAGTCAGCTCGAAAGGAGGGAATTAATTTATGAGATTGCAAAGGGGAAAATTGTTTGCAAGAAGTACAGCGGTTTTGCTGTAATAGCAGTAAGTTTAGCAGAAACAACAAGCGCTGGCAGGCCTTGCTGTCTATCACAGAGCTGGCTCCCAGGAGCACCTGACTTGTGGGCTAGGAACCCACAAGAACTGTGGTCTATCCTAACTGGGGCTGCAGCCTGCCTCTTACCTTCACTCCAGATCAGGAGACAGCCACTTTTGTCTCCTTGATTTCCTGGGCTTTGGCATTGAACTTCAGGAGTTAGGAATCTGGACTGCAGATTGGGATTATGGGAGATTTGGTGACTGAGCGGCAAGTCCAGGGACATCATTACATCTTGTATTGGGACATTTTGGAAGGGAACTTCCCTATCAAAAGGACTCTAGAAGGGATATTCTTCATGGTCCTGTGTCACACTGCAAGAGCTGTGGAAGGGACCTGAGTCTGAAGAATGCCCCATTAAGTACACAGATGTCCTCTATGCTTAGCTTGTGAACCCAGGAGATGGCCCGGCAAAGCCATTTCTGAGCCTATGAGCTCGTACTTAAGTGACCTGGTAGGTCTTGTCTCTCACAGCTGTAGTATCCTCATCTGTTAACATCAGAATTGTTGTGAGGATGACCCAAGGTGATGCATACCAGGGACCTGGTAGGTTCCCTGCCGTGTGCTTAGGCCGGGATTATTATGGTTATCATGAATGACAGGGAAGTTAATCAGAGCCCGATAAGTTCCAGCTCCTAGTGCTGTCTCAAGCCTGGACCTGCTTGCTCTAGGATGTACTTGTCTTCTGCCCCTCCCATTTCTCCTTACTTTGAGCCCAGAGTGGCTTCTGTGCCCTGGGCTAACTGCTTCCTTTCAGCCCTGGAGCTGGTGCTGCAGCTGAGTCTGGGCTTGGGACTTGGGTCTCCCATAGTTGTAAGCTCCGCCCTTCTGGTTTGTTCCTGTAGCCTACACAGAGCCCACAGCCTCTGAGTTTGATAGTCTAAAGATCTGCTTTGCTGTCCCTAACCCTGTTGCTCCTTTTCCCATGTGACCACTGACATTACCCTTGGGATTTGTCTGTGACGTTCCCTAGTTCAGGTGTTCTGTTCACCACAGACTCTGGGCGTGGCACATATGGGCACAGCAGCCTACAGAGGGCTTAGCTCACCTCTCCCCTACCAGTCACCTTGTAAGATGCAATCAGTGGTGCTTTCCAGACGTGGAACATTTTGCTCACATGGCAGGGCTAGTATATGATGCAGCTCAGACTGGAGTCTCCCTCCTTAGGCCCTCTGTATCCACCTGCCCCTCTGGTGTCTGAGGGCTGACATCTAACCCTCTACCTTTGGTCTGTGGGAGGTGGGGCAAGACTCTCTGGAGGAACACTGTGAGTCACAGCAGCTTGGGAGGAAAAGGGAAGCAACCAGACTTGACTAATGAAGGGCAAGCTTGCTTAGGAGGTGACTAGTGAATGCCCTTGTCCTTACCTCTAGCAGAGAAAGGGACGGCGTGGTTAGGGTGGGGTTTCAGAACAACTATCGCATTTTTCCAGGTTGAGGGACTTTTTTGCTCTGAGAGTGAAATGGCTATGATGTCATCTGAGCCTGAAGGAGCTAAGCCATCTGGAAACATTTGGAGATGGACTCGCTTTGTTCCCACCCACATTTAACTTAGCAGTAGCCAAGGCTGTCTGAACTTTGCGAAAGTGCTCTCTCAGCAGAAAGTGCCCGTGTGGTGGCACTCAGCCACAAGGCACTTTGCACAAATTACAAGTGCTGGGAAACACAGGCTAGCCCTGAGGGAGAAGTGGGATCTCCCGGTTAGCTGACGGGGTGGGCATTCAAGCTTCACTCAGGCACATGACCTTTGGAACCATGCACCACCTAAGGGTTTCAAAGCTGGTGAACCAAGGCAGGACAGTGCCAGTAGGATTGAGACTCAGCTTCCAAAGTCCAAGCTCAGGTGTGTGGATGGATGGAAGGTGTGAGGGACACCACTGCATTTCCTGGCTCAGGAGCCTGTGTTCTTGGGAGACAGAAGCCCCTAGTACTTCTTTGGATGTGGAATGTGACATGGTGGTCTAAGTGTTTGTTTTTCCTGGCCCAGACAGAAGACACTCATATCTTTGGGTTTTGATGGAGGCACATACTGTTATGGGGACACATTCTTGATGTGATAGGATGTTACAGGAGCAAACATATGGGTGACAGTCACCTACTGCCCTCTTTGGGTCTCCTGGCTGCCTGTGGGGAGCTGGGTAACAGTGTGGGAAGGTATGGGATTTGACAGGCAGACTTTGCACTAAGCAACACTGTGATTTCAAGGACTTTTTTTTTAAAGTGTTTTGGTTTTGTTTAGTTTGTTGTGTACAGGTGTGAGTGTTGTGTGGTTGTGTGTGCGCACATTTACCTACGCGCCTGTGTGTGGAGGCCAGATGCTGATGTTGGGTATCTCTGTCTGTTGTTCTCTGCTTTGCTTTTTTGGGAAGGAGTTAGTCTGGCTGGCCAGCTGGGATCACAGGTTTGCACCACCCTACCCGCTGTGAGTGCTTAGGGTCTGAGCTCAGGCCTTTTATTTAAATACTTTAAATTGAATTGTTATTTTTAGTTTATCTTGTGTGTGTGTGTGTGTGTGTGTGTGTGGTTAGAGGAAAACATGGGGGAGTTGGTTTTCTCTTGCCATGGCATGTCTCAGGGATTGAACTCGGCTCGTTGGTCATCTCACGCAGCACACAGGTGTTCACGCTTACACAGAAAGGGCAGCAAATACCCCACTGGCTCAGCCCTTTACCTGGTCCCCTTGAAGTGTTTATGCGTCTCTCAGCTCCATCTTCCTTTTTGTAAAGAAGGGATAAGACCTACGTGGCAGGCTCTTGTGGCGATGGGCTAGAATGTGCTAGCTGATGCTTTGGTTTCCTGGCTGGCAGGGGAGGTGTTCAGTAGATGTCAGTTTGCCCCACCTCATCTCTTCCTCCTCCCCTCCTCTTCCTCTTGGCCTCATCTTCCTCCACTGTGACCCACGAGGCTCTTTAGGATGGGGTGGCTGAAAATCCACCACACTCACCTTCCGGTACCCTCTGCTGTCTGGTCTGGAGATCTGAGCTGAGAGATAACAGTTATTACTGAGAAGAGCTGGCCAAGTTGTAAATTTCTTTGACTTTGGCTTTTTGGAAGTTCAAAAAATAAATATGGGGGGGGTATCTTTGCCTCCAGCAGACTGGGGTGCACGTGGCATCTCTGAGCAATCTGACAGGATAGTTGGTGAGGCTGGCTGGGTCTTGGTCGAGCTGCCACTACTTCCAGAGTCTCCGTCATTCTGCAGAAACTATACTTGAGGGCACTGGGAAGCCAGGGGACTATACTTGGTCCCATATGGCATGGGTCTTTTGCAAAGACACCGGTAGGCTGAGGCACAAAACTGTGATTAGAGTCTTGGGGACCTAGGGCACATTAGAAATACCAGCTACATATTGAAATTTGATCAATGGTGGCTTCCTTCTCTTAAACTGCAGAGCACCATGACTATGTACATAGACAACCCCAGTGTGGCTCTGACCGAAGGAGCCTCTTAGAGTATGGCTACTGGGAACATCTCATGATGCAGACTGACTTGGGGCACCATGCCTAGTGGTCATGTGCCTGGCTGAAGGACCTAGGCTCAGGTAGCTGCTCTGAAATTGTTCTGGGTCAGGGTAAAGTTGGGGCAGGGAACCTTTTCTGTGCTCTGGGTTCCAGCTGTGAGAACAACAGACATGATCGCAATCTGTGTAGCTGATGGGGCTGAGCAGGCACACCCTGGAGAGTGGCCCCAAGCCAGGGAACTTGACTTGAAGTAGGGCATAAATTTGGGTGCTTTACTTATGAGAGTGACCTGGACAAATGGAAGGCAGCTGACTGCCTTCAATGCCTGCGGATGGCATGGGGGACAGGAATAGGACTCCAGGGGCTGGGCTCGTGGAGGGACTGGCTTCAAGAACTGTCTCAGATGTGCTCCTAACAGGGGGTTACAGAGGAAGAGGGACTTGAGTGCAGTCTTTCCACCTCATTGCAGTTTAGAAGGAAGGTTACTGATTCTCTTTGAAACACATTTGGTTTATTTTAGGTGGTTCATTAATGGTGGTATCTATAGAGGCCAGATGAAACATGGCCAGTACTGTAAGTCCCTCCTTGGAGTCACTGTGAAGACATACATGCCGTCTCTAGCTTAAGGTTCCTTCTAGACAAGGATTCTGCCTGGAAGAACAGATGAGGCAGTATGACCTTCAGGTCTTTCCTCTGGAGGTGAATCGACTATGTCTGTGGGAAACCCAGTAGGCAAGTTCTGTCCCAGGACTCCCAGCATGTAGCCTCTGCTCCCTGCTCCTTCTGTCTGTTTTTGTCTCTCTTACTTCCTTTTTTCTTCTTTTCCCCACCACCCCTAGACTGGGTTTCTCTGTGTAGCCTTGGTAATCCTAGAACTCATTCTGTAGACCAGGCTGGCTTTGAGCTCAGAGATCTACCTGCCTTTGCCTCCAGAGTGCTGGGATCAAAGATGTGAGCCATCACCTCCTGGCTCACCTGGTTTTTGTGTTGTTGTTGTTTTTAAACAATGTTTTATTAATTCTTTAAGAATTTTATACAATGCATTTTAAGTATATTCATTGTTTTCTTATGGTGTTGAATAGGAACCCAGGACCTTGAGCACACTAGGCGAGAGCTCTATCCCTGACCAGTGTGCCCAGCCTCGGTCATCTCTTTACGTATGTCCCCATTCTTTGTTCTCTTTTCCTCTTTCTCCTCCAGGCTCTCCTACAAGTCCTCCCTGCGGTACAGTTCTTAGAACAAGTGCTGCTAGATCACTTGATGTGCTGTGCTTTTTGTTAATGGTCATGCCACTCATGTGACAAGGGGCCCCTTACTGGGTGGTTGAGAATTCTACCCTAGGGTCTAGTCCCATCTGGATGTTATTTTTCTCTTTGCTCAATTCCAACTGTGTTCAGGACTCACCTTAGTCTTTCGGTCCCAAGAAAATTAATTCTCTGCAGCTTTCTATCCCCTTATCTCCACTGCGACTTTATAAATCCCAGAGGCTAAGACAAGCTCTCCTAAATCTACCATTTACTATATCATCTCCCTACTGACATAGACTATTTCCTATCATAAATAATGGAATAATGGTGCTTTTAGAGACCTTCCAACCAGGTGGTTTTATATACTTAACAGTTGGACCTCCTTCCTTTTCCTTCTGCGGCATGGCACAGTTCTTTTGATCCACACCACCACACAGAACACATTTTTGGGTTGCTACCCAAGGTCACTCTGAGGCCAGGTGTGTAAGGTTTCTGCCTCACCAATTCATTTGGGCAAAGGTACATGCCCCTCTGTGCCAACTTTCCAGGACATTGTATAGGAGCCACGGTTGAATTTCTAATTGAAGTGGCTCTGGGGTTGGGGTCAAGGATCAGGGAATTCATTGCCCCTTCATTTCAAGGTCTGGGAATGGAAGAGGGACCCTACTGGCCGTTTGGAGGAGGGCTTAAGTTATGTGTCCTTGAAGATAGAGTGAAGCTGTTCTGGCAGGCCAGGCTGGGAAGTAAGTGTTCAGATGAAGAGTCAAGAGGAAGGATCATGGGGGACCATCATCCTGGAAGTCTGGATGTAGAATTCTCATTGAGAAGGTGGCAGGCGAGGGGGTGAAGAATGGTGGTCCTGGGAAGCGAGGGAATGTGGAGTGTGACCCAAAGGGTAGAAGGTTACAGGATGCCTGTGGCATTTTTTTGCAACTTGACACAAGCCAGATTCATTTGGGAAGAGGAATCCTCAGTTGAGATAATTCCTTTTTAAGATTGCCTATAGTCAAGTCTTTGGGGGTATTTTCTTGATTAATGATTGATACAGGAGGGACCAGCCCACTTGGGCGGTGCCACTCCAGGCAGATGGTCCTGGGTTGTATGAAAAAGCAAGCTGAGTAAGCAATGGGAGCAAGCCAGAGCAGTGCTCCTCCATGCATGCTCTCCCTGCAGTTCTTGCCTCCAGGTTCCTGCCTTGAGTTCCTGCCTTTAGTTTCCTAGTGTTGGGCTGGGACCAGAAGACTATAAGTGGAAATAAATATTTTCCTCCCTAACATGGCTTTAGTCATAGCAATAGAAAGTGAACTAGAACACAGGGATACCAGATGAATGAGGTCCTGGGAGCATCGTGTTGCCTATAGTTAGCAAGAGAGAAGGTAGAGTTCTGAAATTTTTTAAAAGGTACGTCTGTGTTAAGTTCTCTCTCTCTCTCTCTCTCTCTCTCTCCCTCTCACACACACAAGAAAAACCAAACTGTCATCAAAAATTAACTTTTGTTTTTCAGTACTGGGGAACCCAGGGTATGTGTGTACCAGAAAAATGGTCTACTGTTGAGTTACTGTCACATCCCATGTAAATGTATATGTTATTTCCATTTTACATTCAACATGTCTTTGGGCATGATGGAACATGATCATACTTTGAGCTACCCAAGAAGCTGGGGCAATAGGAATACACATTTAGGACAGCTTGGGCAGTGTAGTGAGACCCTATTTCAAAATAAAAAGGACCTGTGGATTTAGTTCTGTGCTTGCCTTGCATGCTCTGGGTTTAACTCCTTGTTCCACAAAAAACACGTGTAAGATGTGTAACATGATGCTGAATACATGTACTCCTGAAGTGATTGTTGACGTCAGGGATACACACACACACACACACACACACACACACACACACACACATATATGCACACATACATACACACACATATATATGCATATATAGGTATGTTAGTATATATATATTTAGTATATATATATTTATGAGAACATGTATAATTGTTATCTGTGAATCTCAAGCATGAGGTACTGTATTACTGAACAAAGTTGCTGTGCTGTGCATGAGAGCTGGAGACATTTTAACAGAGAGCTTGTACCCTTGACTGAATCTCCCCATTGCCTCCAGCACAGCCCCTGCCAACCCCCTTTTTAGTCTGTCCCCACAAGTCTAAATTCTTTAGGTTCCACACAAGAGTGCGACCACATAGTGCTTGTTTCTCTGTTTCTGGCTTCCTTCAAGTATAATATTCTCTAGATTGTTCACATTTCAGAAAATGGCAAGATTCCCTTCTTTTAAAAGGCCAAATAATATTTCATTATGTATATGTATACTACATTTCCATTATTCATCTGTTGATGGGCACTTAAGTTGTTTGAATATCTTGGCCATTCTGAATAGTACTGCAATAAACATGGGAGTTAAAATACCAATTTCAGTTCCTTTGGGTACCCAGAAGTGGAATTGCTGAATTATATGGTAGTTCTATTTTTAGTGTTTTAAAGGATGTTCCATGCTATTTTCCATAGTGGCTGTACCAATTTACAACCCAGCCATTGGTTTTCAAAAATTCCCTTTCTCCATGCCTTTGCCAACACTGATTATTCTTTGGACACAAGGGCATTTTTTAGAAACGGTAGACATATTTACCAGCCCGGCAGTAGGAGTTATAGCACAAACTATATGTCATGTAAAAAGCCACGCAGTTGTATCACTTGATCACGTGTAGTTTTCATAACTACACACACCCATTATTAATAAGAAACAGTAAAAAACAAAACAAAAGAAAGAAAAGTTTAAAAGGAAAAGAAAAGAAAGAAGGAAAAAGGATATCCCTCTGTTTCCAAGCACACTGTGGGCAAGGCAGGTCAGCACCTCGGACAGCGCCACACATTCCCATTGTCCCCATTAGAGTAGCTGGCTCACTTGTCCCAACTGTCATACTTCCCTGTCCCCTCTCTAGAATCTTTAGTTTTAGGGGCACTTTATTTATTCATATTGACTTGCCCTTCAAAATCTTTGGGTCTGTGTTTCGGGGGAAGATCCCCATTTTTTTAGGAGGAGGTTGGCATGATATTTGTTTGTGTGAAGACATGCCTACAGGGCTGCTGGGAAGCTCCGTAAGTCATTTCCTCTTCCCTGAATCCCAGGCATAGTTTTCCGTGGTTGAGGCATTGGAGGAAGAGTTTCCAAACGTAGAGTGGATTTTGAAACACTGACTTCCCTCTTCTCCAGTTATGACAGGGTTACTTGAGATAGAATATTGGAGTGCGTGCTACGAAATCCACAGCACCTATGTACAAGTGTCTTTTTCTGAGATCTTAGCTCCTTGAGACTCAGTTCCTTTGACTGTAAAATGGGGACAGTGTTACATACCTTGAAGAACTGTCATGAAGAACACAACATAGAGGCCATGCCTGGTGGGAGGGGAGCTGAAGTGATGTGAGAGTCTCCTTTCTGAATCCCCAAAGGAAATATGTTTTGGCCCTAGGGAGGGCTCTGTTGAAACTGTTGATTATGAGAGCCAATGTTTCCTTCCTCAGCACAGGGAGGATGGCCATGGAGCCTGCCACAAAGATTCCCTCTCTTACTCCTGCCCCAGGCTTTGGGGCCTCTGGGATGGATGTTTGATGCTCTATTCTAGGGCACAGGAATGAGAAGTAGGCAATGGGGACTGAGAATCCTAGGCTTATTCACCTACAGCTGTGTTCTTTGAGTTTTACGCAATCGTAAAGCTGAGATCAATGCCTGGCTAGGTCACTTTAAGAGACATAAAGAAAGGTTTATGGGACACACCTCAAAGCAGGCTGCCTCTCAGCATCTCTGCTCCTGACTAGTAGAACAAATAAGCTCTTGCATTGCAGACAGAGGGAGAGAGAAAGAGCAAGAGAGTGAGAGAGAAAGAGAGAGGGAGAGGGAGAGGGAGAGGGAGAGGGAGAGGGAGAGGGAGAGGGAGAGGGAGAGGGAGAGGGAGAGGGAGAGGGAGAGGGAGAGGGAGAGGGAGGAAGAAGCAGAAGAGACATATTGAGATTAACTGACTGATTAGTTGGTTGGGTTTAAGGTATGAGCTTCCGTGCTTACAAGGCTGGGGTGCTGGCGGAGCAGGCTGGGAGATGGGCCAACAATTTGGAGACCTAGGAGGGTTGGTTGTGCAGACAGCAAGCAGCCCGGAGGGTAGAATTCCCTCTCATTTTCTTTTAAGTCCTCTAGCTGATTAGATAAGACCCACCCACAGCATGGAGGATAATCTGCTTTCTTGAGTTCTATTGATTTAAATGTTAATCACATCTGAAAATTCCATCATAGCAGCTCCCGGGCTACAGTACTTCTTGACTTATGGTGGGCTTCTTTCAGATAAACCCAGCATAAATTGAAAGCAATATAAGTGGAAAATGAGTTTAACACTCTCGCCCCATCAGTCATCCTGGCTTGGCAATGCAGTGTACTGTGGAGTCTTCGTTGTTCACCCTAGTGACCATGCCTGGCTGGGATCTGTCACTCACTGCTGTTGCCCAGCATTTTAAGAGAGGATGGACCACCTACCATTAGCCTGGGAAAAGAGCCAGATCCCAAATTCAAAGTTGACAAATTGTAAGCCAAACCATTGTAAAGCAAGAACCATCTGTAGGGTTTGACCAAACAACTGGCCATGGTAGCTTTGCCAAATTGACCCATAAAATTAATTATCATGAGGTCTAGGGAGACGGCTAGTTGGTAAAGTACTTGCCACACAAGCATGACGACTTCAATTTGGATCTCCAGAACCCACATGAAAAGACAGTCATGGTGGTGCATTTTTGTAACCCTAGCTCTGGGGAGAGAGACAGGCAAATACCGGAGCTTTCTGCACCACCATCTTAGAAAAATTGGGGCCTTCGGGTTCAGCAAGAGATCATATCTCACAAAATAAGATGGAGGCAGATTGAAGAAAGCATCAGATGTTGAATTCTGGCTTTAACATAGCATGTATACTGACATGTACACCTGTACACAAAAGCGCATAATGACGCTCCCCCATAAGTTTACTATATCAGGTGGGTTTTGTCATCATCCATGTCCTTACGGTTTTTCCCCAAGTGCATGTGAGGGTAGGCCTGAGAGCATCTCACACCCATCCACAGGGATAGACCATGCTAGCTGAATTCGGACCTCTGCTTCCCTGCTTTCCTGTCAATGATATATTACCTACCCTCTTTTTATTCATTGCCTTCATCTTTCAACCTGTAACATGGAAAAGATAGCTTGTACCTTCTAGGAATGCCAAAGACTGGCTGTACTCATGGATATGACAGGGTGCCAAGACCATGAATCCTAGCACAAGAATGGCTTAATTTCTTCTTCACCCTTTGGGGTTTCTTCCTACAGCCTGGCCCCTCCTTGACTCCTGGGTTGAGGTCATGGGCAGAAGCAGCATTCAGCTTAGGTGATGCTTACTGGATCCTGGTCAGGGCCCATGAACAGGCTGGACCTTCTGTGAGACCTCATCAGCAGAGCCAGAATTGAGCGGGGGAGCTGAGTAAGGCACGAGAGGCTAGGACATGGAGCATACAGTGCGAGGTGGGAGCAAGAGGTTTCCTGTTCCTGCCTCCCTTATTGTAATCAGGCTCCTAACTCCCTTTCTTGGTGCTCCTTAAACATGCAGTTTGAATCCCCAGGAGGAATATCAGAGTGTGGCAAGAACTGAATGTAGTTTGAAGCCATCTATTGAGGTTGTCAGGGAGGAGGCACAGTGAAGGGCAACAGAGTGAGCTGAGGTCTCTTCCCTTGGAATGCTCTGGGTATGTCTCTTCTAAGCAGGATGAGAACAGATAGGTCTCTTCTCAGGGCCGAGGGCTTAACAGCCTGTAGTGATTGAGAGCACTTAACAGTCCATCTTCCCATGATAGACTGGAATGCCCTGTGAGAGCATCCAAATGGATGAGGTATTGGGAATTGGAAAGGGCAGCATTGCAAGAGAAAATGAACAGAGGCTAAGAAGGCAAAATTGGTTGGGTCTTTTAAAGGTCAGTGGCATTGAGGTCAGTTAAGTCTATAGATAACTTGCTGAGGTAGAGCTCAGAGTATTCAGAAAGGCACTGGGAACAGTAGTGTGTATTCTGTGCCAGCATCATTGCCCCGACCTGCCTGCATGTGGGTGTCTTAGAGAGAGTTTAGGTAGGCTCTCAGTAGCTACCTGTGGAGCAAGTGAGCTCCCATTACCACAATCCTAGCCATATCTCCTAACAGCTGGGTGTAGTGGAACACTGTGAGACATACCCACTGGGAAGCCCAGTTGTCTTCTCTGTGAAACAGGGCTAATAAGACTGCCCCATGGGGCCATGAGGAGGAGGCACATGCCTCTCTTGCTGAGTCAGATCCATGCCATGGGTGGGATAGTCAGAACTGAGTTCTACTCATGTGATACACTGTCTCATATTTAGAAAAACTGTCCAATCAATAGAAGTTTTCTTCCTTTTATTTCTATTTTTTAAAGATTTATTTTTATTATTTAAATTATGTGTCTGTGTATAGGTATGTGCACATGAGTACAGGTGCCCCAGAGGCCAGAGGAGTTGCATCCTCCAGGAGCTTGAGTTATAGGTGCACGTCCATATGCCCACGATCCGGATTCAACAGTTGTTAATGGTTTTTACCATGTCGGCTTCATCTTCTTTTTTTTTTTAAATATAAAGTAAATTGTAGACATCATGACATCTCATTCCTACATACAATAGTCCAACCATATTACTGTCTGTGATTTTGGCCTCTCATTGAAAGAAGGGTGATCATGTTATTGAGAGAATGAGAGAATATATTCACATAACCTTTATTGTAGTTTGTTGTGATAATTGTTTTATCATTAGTTGTTATTTTTAATCTCCTGATGCACCTAGTTTATATGCTAAGCTTTATTGTCAAAGTGTATAAGTAGGGAAAAATACGGTAACTACAGTGTGTGGTAGCTTCTGACTCCTGCAGAGGGTATTGGAGCAGATTCATCCTGGGAAGGACCAGTGTACTTAAATGTGGGCACTAGATTTGGAGGTACAGTTGGAGATTTTCCTATCAAGACCATAATAATAATGATTTCTTAACATAATCTAATACTGTTCATATTCACAGATGACCAGTTGCCCTAAAATATCTCTTATAATTAATTGGTTTAAGTTAGGATGCAGTCCAGGACTCATTGTGATTGGTTGTTGTTTCCCCCGAGTCTCCCCTTATGTAGGCGAGTGTTTTGTCAGAATCATAGACACACACACAAATCACATGGAGGCCCTGCTAGTATGCAATGATTTGGGCCTGAAATTCTGCTTCTCTAACAATCTCTGAAGTGACATTACAGTTGATGGGCCGCTGGATGGGCTTTGAGTGGCAAAGGTCTTGGGGTTAGTATACATGTGTGTATGTATGCATGTTTTGCACGTGTGCGGGCATGCACACATGTGTATGTTTGTGCACATGCATGCATTCATGTGCTTACAATATCTGGAATCACCACTAATCACTCTTCCACCTTATTCATTGAGGCAGGGTCTCTTACTCAAACCTGGAACTCATGGATATGGCTAGTCTCACTAAGCAGCTTGCTCTGGGATCCATTATCTGCCTTCTGTTGGAGTTATCAATGGGTTGTCACACCTACCTGGTATTTATGAGTGCTGGGAGTTTAAACTTTAGTCCTCCTGCTTGTGTGAAAAGCACTTCAACCATTGGGTAGTCTCCCACCCTAGCAAATCTCCTGTCTCCTTCCTTTCCTACCTCAGTGAGGTAATGGTGGAAACCACTGCTTCTTTCTTGCACATGGTGGGTCAGTTGTCTTATAGAATCTGTCACCTGCTGGATCTAGCCATTTGCTTCTCATGGTGTCATTTAGCTCATCCCTATATCTCCACATTGTCTTTAATCAGAGTTAGGCCTGGATATAAGTGTCATCTAGATATTTATTTGTGATGTGGACTTGTGGCTGGGGTGCTGTGTTTTCTGTATCACATATTTAAAACGTGCAGCTTGATTTATGGCTGGACATCAAACTTCCATTCATAGCTGTGTGTCATGTCTACTTGGGGCTAGGCAGGCGCGTGCTGGCTGTGAGCATATACATTTTCAGAGGGGAGGGAAGGATCCACTGGCTACATGAGGTCTTTAAAGTGGTATTAGAAGACTTTCTTTTATTCACAAAAGGCCCCACAGACAGGTTTTTTTCTCCTTGCAGGGACATTAGAGCTATCCTTTGTCCCTCTATTTTTACCTCTTCACTCTCTGTGACGGCCCTGCTGGGCGAGGATCGCTGTGTCTTTCTGCACTGCATCATTCCATGAAGTAAGTCCCAAGGAGGGATTACTCACTGTGTGTAGGATCCACCTGCCAGGTTGGGTCATAGCCTTCAGAACCCCCTCATCCCCTCGGGCATGGCTTTGACCATGTGATGAGGAAGGCTAGGGCAGAGAAATGGAGCTGTGCTAGGAAGCTTCTTGTGTCAAGAGCAGGAAGTGAAATGGGGCAGAAATGGTGACCTGGGAGACAGGCAGTCAAGTACAGCCAGCATCTGAGCCCGTTTTGGAGATAGATGTAGCTTTAGAGGCTCCTTCAGCTACAGAACCATGCAAGCCCCTAGGAATGTGCTTATATCTCTTGAATGGGAATTACTGCTGGTGTACTGGCTGGTTTTGTGTGTCAACTTCACACAAGCTGGAGTTATCACAAAGAAAGGAGCCTCCCTTGAGGAAATGCCTCCATGAGATCCAGCTGTAAGACATTTTCTCAATTAGTGATCAGGTGGGGGAGGGCCCATTTTGGGTGGTGCCATCCCTGGGCTGGTAGTCTTGGGTTCTATAAGAAAGCAAGCTGAGCAAGCCAGGGGAAGCAAGCCAGTAAGTAACATCCCTCCATGGCCTCTGCATCAGCTCCTGCTTCCTGACCTGCTTGAGTTCCGGTCCTGACTTCCTTTGGTGATGAACAGCAATGTGGAAGTATAAGCTGAATAAACCCTTTCCTCCCCAACTTGCTTCTTGGTCATGATGTTTGTACAGAATAGAAACTCTGATTAAGACACAAAGGTTGTGAATATCTGCCCTCCTAACAGTTCCAAGGCATTAAGAAAGGAGAGGGATCGCTCTAAGCAATGCTTGTTCAACTTGCAGAGTCTTTGGTACCAGTGACTCAGACAGAGGAAGGGCTGCATATGTTGGCTGTCTCCTTCCAAGACCTCTGGGTCTCTGCTGTCCATTTCTTTGGAAGGCTCAGATATAACATTGGAATCTTATGTTGTGTCCAAGGGTTCACTGGATGGTGAACCTCCTGATAAGTGGGTTCAGAACTGGCTAAGAATGAGCCTGCTCCCCTTGTTAGAGCTTGCAGAGCTGAAGAGAAGAGCACATGTGTGCAGGCTCAGGGGAAAGATAATGCTGTATAATTTTATACCATCTTTTATGCCATGGCTTAGCCACACACCATTAGCACAACAGGAAGGAAAATGAATGGAAATGAAGGGTGTCAGTGGTAGAGAGAGATGGATGGAGATGATTGAGTTTAGATTTTTCTCCAGTGCAGCCTGAAGGAGAAAGTTGAGAGGTGCCCTGAGCAAGGATCTGTCAGGGTCCCTCCCCCACCTCCAGATTCAGAGGCATCTGGGTCACAGGCCAGAGTTACCTCTGAGCTTGCCTATTACCTGTGACTTGGTCTCCATGGTGACAGGGCCAGCTGTCTCTTTTCTGCTCCTGTAATGTGAGATAGGCTGTTTTATTTCTCAAATAAAGATTTCTCCCCTTACGCCTTCTGAGAAGGTAGGAGGACCTTTCAGGCCTACACATGCTTGAGCCATCCTGAATGGACTAGTGATAAGGGGAGCTGGCATGGCACACTCTCGACTCGAATGTCATCCGTGGCTTAGCTCCACAGTCTCTGACACCAGTTAGCTGGTGTAAGGTAGAGGTGGCATTTGAGCCTATATAAGTGCTACTGCTCTGTCTCCTGCACTATTCCTGATGCTATGGGTCTGTCTTCTCTAACCTTCTCACCTGGCTCTAGTTCTGTGCGCCAAACTCTGGGTTCTAAGCCTATTCTCCATACAGAGCTGGAGCTGGCTCCATTAGAGTGGATCCCAGTTCCTGCTGCCTCTAATAACTACAGCGTCATTCAAAAGTGTTTGAAGGCTCTTTGAGAAGGCTGTTTTGTACTGCACCAAGGACAGGATCAAGATGAGAGGGTGGGGCTCTCAGGATGCCACACAGTGGTCCCTGCTGGGGCATGAATTCCAAGAACTCCAGTTGATGCTGGAATGAACAGACATCTATTATACTCTGTCTATGTACCATCCTATGCATACACACCTATGACAAAATTCAGTTTGTATTTAAGACACTGTAAGAGCTTAACAATAACTAAAAATTGTAAAATTACAGCCATACATAGTGATGTAAGTTATATGAATGAAGTATCTCTTCTTCTCAAAATATTCTTTTCTTTCCCCCAGCCCTCCAAGTGGGAACAAGGGCCTTGGTGCTGGCAAATGTGTTAGGGAGTCTTGGGGGCTGTGGTGGCCGAGTTTGTAGGAGGTACAGGGAGAAAGGTGAGGAAACCAACTCCAGATTGATTCCTGAAAGATGGAGAGTTTTCCAGGGAGGTGGGAAGAGCATCTTTACCATCTCAGAAGATGAGCTACACCAAGGCAGAATGAACTCTATTGAGAGCTGAGTGCTGGTTGAGAATCGCCAGGGGTCCCCAATACCCCCATGGTCCTAGCATGTAGCTCTGTGCTCACTGAAGCACACCAGTGAGGCTGACTACACAGCCAAAGAAGAATGCTTATGTAACACCTCGAAATGCAGTGCTACCAGAATGGAAATGACAGAGCAGACCCCATGGTTCTATTTTAATTCTGCGAATTCCCTTCCAGTTCCTGGTCCATGGGCATATTTTTAATCAAAGCACAACTACAGTTTTGGTTAACGGCTTTCTTTATTATACTGTAAACATTTTTCACTGTTGCTACAGAGTTTCCGTAATTACCATTTCAATGGCTGCATGAATTGGCCATTAAGTTGATGTTCTTTAATTTTCTTAAGCATCCCCCTTCATGAGAGGTTTAGATTGTCTTCCAGTTCTGGATGTTATAAGTCACATAGTGACAAACATCTCCATGGAGTAGCCCTTTCTACCTAATGAGCGCTTCTTAGAAAAAGTGAGGTGCCTCAGGACCACAGGAGGAGGTGGTTTTTGTTTTTGTTTTTGTTTTTTGTGGTCCTTGGAATAGTAGTGACTCAAAATTGTTTTCAGAAAGAGTCATTTGGATCTGAGTGTGATTGAGAAGATGAGTTTTATGATAATTTAACCAGCATTCAATGATGCAATCATGAATGTTTCCTCCTCCTCCTTGCCTATTTTAATAGATATAAAGCGATTTCCTATTTGATTTCTAGAGAGATGGAACCTTTTCTTCTGTGTCATGCCATAGGTCGATGTTCTGTTCAGCCCATTCATCTGGTGGCATCTTGAAGCTTTTGAAAAATAACCATTCATACAAGCTCTTTACTGTACAGAGTTAACAGTGTTCTTAAGCCACTTTGCTACAAATATTTTTTATAGACTATTTTAACTTTAGCTGTCTTGTTTATTTTCCACAAAGCTTTTGTGCTTACAAAAAAAAAAAAGATTTTTGAGACAGACTCTCACTATGTAGTCTAGACTGGCCTTGAACTTCGGACCCTCCTGCCTGCCCCTGTTGAGTGATGGAATTCTGGGCCCGCATGGCCACGCCCAGCAGTTTGGGACTTCTGATAGTATTGAATCAATTATCTTTTTATTTATATTCTTTTTGCCAGCATGATACTTGAAAGATATCACTCTCTCTAAAGAAGAGAGAAATATTTTTCTATTTCTTGCTGTTTGATGTGTTGGTTCGACCCTTTATTCTCTCTAGAGTTTATTTTACAGTGCACGATTGTACGGTGTGTGTCTGAGTTAATCACGTTTCCTCAAAACCACTAGCATGATTTATTAATCAAGAATTCCTTTCCACATTGTTTTGTTGATGGTTGCTTCTAATACATTAAATTCTCAGTGTAATTAGGTCTATTTCTGGATTTTTAAATTCCGATCCTTATTTCTATTTTGGTGTGAGTTCTCCAGTACCCTGATTATTATCGCTTTATAATATTTTCATATCTGCTTCCCTTACAGTTCTTTTTCTTTCCAGAATTTTAGCTAACTTTCTCATCTGTTTATTTTCAAAATTATTTTAGAATAAGTTTATTCAATTCCTTAAAGAAATCCTTTTGAGATTTTTGAGTGGGATTGAATTAAATTTATAAATTAAGTTTTGGGGAAATTGTCATCTTTATAACATGCAGTCTTATCATCTGGGAGCAGTTATTTTCTCTATTTATTCAAAAATATTTTATAACTCTCTATTAAAGTTTAGTGGCCTTATGTAGGTCACACACAGCTCTAGTGGCGCTCATTGCTGAGTGCTTGTGTTCCTTGTTGCCTCTTTATGTGAGGCCTCCTTGTTCATTTCCCCATGATCACAGCACAAGGTTCCTAAAAATTCAAAATCTGAGGGCTCCAGACTCCGAAGTCTGAGCATAGGCGTCAAGATATCACAAGTAGAAAACTCTACACCATGAAACTTTATTTCATCTACAAAATTATTAAAGATGTTATATAAGTTACACTCAGTTTATGTGAATATGATGCATAAAACACATAAACAGGTTTTATGCTGCGTCTTGGATCCCATTCTCCTATTTTCTTATTATGTAGATATGCAAAGATTTCCAGATCCAATAAAAATCCAGATTCCGAGACACCACTGACAACAGCTACTCAGTCCATCTGTGAGAGAATAGTTCATTTTTAAAATCACCTTTTTATTTATCATAGAACCAAACAGCAATGGTAACTGCAGAATTAAAAAGAAAACTGAAGCGCCTCCCACAGTCTCCCCGGCTTTATAAGGGGGCTTAATTTTTCTGTGGTTCCATTGAGAGCTTGTCTGTGAGCAGATGATAGGCACAGCTGTGGCCACAGTGGCAAGCCTCTTTATATCCCACAGCCTCTTGTATGTCATCTCTTAATTGTTTGCCTTCTTACCACAGAGTTTTGTCCCTGGCTTCATTTAGTGGTGAGTGACGGGCACTGAATGCTGGTTCCCAGGCACGTATGAAGGTGCTAGAGAAGGCAGCCACTTCGTGGGGCCTCTGTGATGAACTCAGGGCTGATGAAGGTTCAGAGTAGAACTTGCCAGAGCTAAGCACCTCCCAGCTCCTCAGACCTCCCTGTCAAAGGGAGGAGCAGGGAGGCAGCAACAGTGATCACAGGAGAATTGGGCAAGGCAGGTTTTGACTTTACTGTCGGAAGCTGTCCCTCTATAGTGCAGAGGAACGTAGTGCCTTCTAGTGTCTTCCAGATCTCTTTGACCTTTGTGCTAGGTGGCCATAAAGACAAGCAGTTGGCATTTCTCCCTTCCTGGTCATTCTTTGTTTAAAATGCTTGTTGAAAGTTGTTAGCCACCAGGGGGTGTGTATCTGGACAGGACAAGGGACAGTGAGACCCACACTATCACTGAACAGAACCCCAACATGCCAGTGCTGGTGAGAGCACACTGAGCCTGGAATCAGCCCACTGATCTCAGCTCCTCCCCTCTCCCATGCCCTTTCACCTTCTCTCTTTTCAAAGCTCTGTCACCTTGTCTCCTTTCCATGGCACACTTCCCAGCAGCAGGCACGACTTCCTGTGTTTATTTTCATGGAGAAGAGAAACGTTATCATCAGAGACCTTTCTTTTGCTCCACCCACACCCCTGCCTCTTGTCTTGGCTTGCCGTGTCTGGGATGATACGCTCAATTCTGCTAGTTTGCCCACATCCTGCTGGATGCAACCCTTCCCTTGGGTTCTATGCACCACCTCTTCTCTGCTCAAGGCCACTGCCCTAGTGAGTCCTTCCTTCATCTTCATTACCACCGAGATGCTCTCTCTGCTGGGTTACTTCCTTGAGTAACAAATACATTCGGATATCAATTTTTAATTAGAAAAGTTTGGATTTTATGCATGAGTTCTGTTTTTATAACATTTCCAGCCTTCCTTGTTTCCTGTAACCTACCATGTGTCCTTCCTTAATTCATATCCTTTTGTCTTTATCATTTTACACACACACACACACACACACACACACACACATACATTCTACTGAGTCCATTTAGCTTTGTTCATATGTACATGTGTTTAGGGATGACCACGTATGACATCTTCTTAAGCAGTCCTGGCCTTGACCCTGATTGCTGTCCAGTCACCGGGGTACTTCCTTCTCTTTACAATAAAGCTCTCCATTTTCTCTTTTTATGTATGTATGTATGTATGTATGTATGTATGTATGTATGTATGTATGTATGTGGTGCCACAGATGGAACTCAGGGCCTTGTGTGAGCTAGGCAAGTGATCTACTCAGTGGCTGCAAACCCAGCCCTACAATGAAGCTTTCCAAAAGAAAGATTTCCGTCTCCAATGCTTTTCTACCGTTCACTCTCGAGGCAACTGCCGTGGGCGTCTCCCTCCTGACTCCATCAGGGTTACTCTTGTCAACCCCTTGATGCCTTTCAGGTGGCTCAGCCCAGTGGACCACAGCCTTCCTCCTCCTTGGCTCTGCTCTTCTCTGAAGCCTGTGTCTGGGGGCTCTCCTTGCTGCTGCCTCTGTGAGCTGGTCTATTGCTGTGTTCTTCCTTATCTCCTAACCTATAAACATTGTTGTGGCTCACGGTTGAGACCTGGAGTATCTTCTTCTGGGATTGCACTTCTTCCCTTGGTGACTTTAGTCCTCATGACTTCAGTACTGCCTGCATACTGATGACTGTCATGTGGCATGCCTCTGGTCACCCAGTACAGACTTGTCATCGGTATTCTTCACCTGTGTGGCTTACAGGTTTCTTAAATATTTCTACAAAATCTTGGTCCTTCAGCTAAAAGGAGCATCTCTTGGGTCTTCATCTGGGTTCAGGCTTTGGCTCACTTTGGATTTCTGTACTTCTTACTTCTCCCAAAGCCTGTCTTTCTAGCCCAGCCTACTTATCCTTACACAGCTACCACCTGGGCTAAACTGTAGTCCTCACCTGATTGTAGGGACCGCCTTTGGACAAGTGTACCCACTTCGACCCTTTGCCCTTCTGGGATTTTCTCACCAAGGAGCCACATAGGTACGGATAACTCATACCACAGCTCCCTTCTCATCAGAGAAGCAGACAGGACAAAGTAGGTTTTTTTAAAGCTGCTTGGGTTCTGGCCACACTTCTGCCTCCTGCTGTCAGCCACCTTGCTTTGGCTCTTAAGACATCTGCTTCAAGTCCTCCCCAGAGCACCCCTGGATCTTCCCTGTCCTCCCGCTGTCTCCCTGCTGTGGCTCACCCATTCCTCACACTGGCTCCGAGGTCCTCTGCCTCAAAATAGTTCTATCTGCAACTGCAGTCATTTACTAATGCATTCTGTCATCCACTAATTCATTTTAGTTGACCTTGGAGTACTTGAGTTCATTGACCTTTTTATTGACTTTCAGTATTTTCTTCAGTGTTTCTGCACATCTGCGTGCACGTCAGTTTCCATTTGACTAGGGTGATGCCCCACCCCCCTGCACTGCAGAGGTCATTGTAGGAATGGTGCGGGAACAGTGCCTGGGCCAGAGTTAGCACTGGTGGCACCTGGGGACTAGGTAAATGATGGTAGTGGAGTGTCTTCTTCCTGCGCTACTTCTCGGTGCCTTTGTCAGATAACACACCCGTTGTCAGCCCAGGGCTGGTGTGGGTCAGCACCTGGGGCCCTCAGGGCTGAACCTAGAGGCTAGGGCTGGAAATCACAGATTGCTTTGTGGAAAATACAAATGGGTTTTGCTCTGAGAACTGATTTGGGCTTTTGTTTGAAATGTAATATACAGAATAATAATAAAAGAAAAAAGTCTTTAACATGTAAATGGCTCTGTTGGGCAGAGCCAAGTAATCAAATCAAACAGCTCTTCTTTTCTGTCTGCCCTGATCCCCGAGGTATTGCTGGATGAGAAGTGCTTCTGGGGCTTGTTAATGAGCTGCCCGGGTGCCCTGGGGACAGTGTTTGGGGGGGGGGCTGCTCCTCCCTGGCTGGTATTGGTGTTTGTGGCCCCCCAGGGGTCACAGAGAGATCCTGCAGGGTGTGTAGGGACAGAAGGCAGTGGAGGCTGTCCTAGGAAGCCAGGCTCCAGGAGGCCACCGGCATGCTGGGCATGCTGGGTGGGAGAGAGCAACACATGCACAGACTGGCAAACTGGCTCTGTCTGGGTGTCACAGCAGGGCAGGGTCGGCAAGGAGGGGGTCTGCCCCATTGAGCCTGTGCTCTTTGCTCTCTCTGGGGGTTTGGTGTTTTTGAGTCTTTCCTTGGTGTTCCAGTTCATTGCTCTTCCACAGATGATAAAATACATTAGTAAATGATTACAGTTGAGGATAAAACTAATTCAGGGCGGGAGACCATGAGAACTGGGGCAAGCGGTAGGGGGGCCCATCCATCTGTTCCTCTCCACTCATTAAATCCCAACATTTCCCACCCCCACACACCTGGCCTCCCTCACGTGCTCCCACAGACATGCCCCTGCACACTTCCACGAGTCTCCCTACACCAGCATTCACTACCATCAGCCAGTGCAGCTGTACACACACACACACACACACCCACACACACACCTTCAGGGAGAGGGAGGGGGAGGGAGAAAGGCTTGTTCCTGGGTGAAAGGAGGACTGGCACCTAGCTTTCTCTCCAGCCCCAGGGGAGCAGATCTCTGTTTGCTCAGACAACTCCAAGGAGTTGCCTGGGGCAGCCATTTCTCTGAGAGCTGTCAATTGGAGTTTACCAACAAATGCCAAGGAGCTGCTGCCCTGAGATCTGAAGCTTCTCCGTGGGATTGTGCTCCTTCCCTGGGGCAGGTGGCTGCAGGGTGACACAGGAATCCATTCTCTATGTCACTCTGCTCCCCGTTGCTCATCTTGGCTGCTGTCATTCCTGTGTACCCTTAAATGGAGCTTGTGGATGAGCAGGGAACTTTTAGGCAGTAGAAGCTGTGTGTGTGTGTGTGCGCGTGTGCGTGTGCGTGCGCGTGCGCGTGCGTGTGCGTGTGTGTGTGTATGTGTGTGTGTATGGGGAAGGGGCGGGCGGTGCAGAGGTGGGGGATGGGGATGGAAAGTGTGGTACCCCTCCTATTCCTTCCTGTATGCAGGATCCAAGTCTGTGGTAGGGAAGACCACATAAGCCCGCATAGACCGTCCTGCAGCCTGTGTGTAGGACTTTCCCCTCTCTGACCAGACAGCCTCCTTCCTATCCTGGGTTGTAGGATTGCAATCTCGGGACCCAGTTGACCGTGACAGTGAAGAAGAGGAACAGGATCTGTCTGGGAGCCATCTTGGGTTAAAACTTAAGTTTTGGGATTCTGGCTGGGCCACTTGACTCTGTCAGATAGGAAGGAGTTCCCTGATATCAGAGCTGCACATGAGCTGTTGCCACTTGTCCTGGTCCTAGGTCTTGGTCAGGAGCTATGCCTGTGTCTGGGGCATGGATGGCGGACTGGTTTTTATTAAGTGGTTCCTTTAAGGATGGGGTGTGTGGCCCTTATGCCTGTAGGGCTTCCTCCCTGGTGTAGGACAGACACAACAACACTGTGATCCATGGCTCAGCTAGATGGAACACAGAAGTGGTACGGTTGGTAGCCTTTGCCCAGGAGTGTCTTCCTGTTCAGGACTCACAAGAGAGGAAGGCACTGTGGGGTGACTGGGCACGGCTTTCGGGGAGTTCCCACAAACCTTCTACTGAGTCCTATTCTTCCCCGCTGGGTTCCCTGGCTTCTCCTCCTCAGCTAACTTCTGAAAGTTGGGGGTTTGTGTATCTTGCCTGCTGTGCTGTGGATCTGGGGTCACCTGGGCTCTGCTTCCCCTTATTCTACTGGGCTCCTTCTTGGCTTCACTCCCGGGCCTCACACACATGGCCCAGGGTAGCCTCCCTCCAGATGGGCTCTAAAAGAGCAGAAGGGCAGTGAGTCCCATGATCTGTGTAGCTGTCCTGGGACATGAGGTGGTCAGCATCTGGGACCTCCTTGGCCTTGCGTGGAGCCTTGCAGAGACTGGGAACCTGCTCCGTTTGCTCTGGGTGTTTCCTCTCTAGGGCTGCTCTCTCTGGCCGAGGCTTCAGGACAGTATGGACTGAGGCAAGCCCTCTCTTGGTTGCCTGTGAGATGCAGAAAAGAAGCTCCTCCCACCTTCCGCACTGCTTCTGGCCTCACTCTCTCTTGCCCCTTACTGCCCTGAAGGACCCTGTCCTTGGCTCTTCCTCCCGACAGAGCATCTCAGTGCCCCCAGTTGATGGTACTGTGTCTCTCAGTCTCTTAGTCTCCATTTTCTGTTTTCCTCTGTCTTCTCTGTCATGAAGTCCTAAGTAGTTTGGTTATCTGCCATTCAGTTCACTTCTTTTGGTGGGCACGGAGAGATATATTAATTAAGTGACAGAAATCCAAGTTAAACTAGTTTAAGTAAAATGAGTTTTTTTTTTTTTAAGCTTGCTTTTTGAGAATATATCTAGCTTCATACATGGCTGGGTCTAGCAGTTTCAGATGATCATGAAGCCTTCTATTCCTGCTTTCTCTCTCAGGCTCCTCCTGTGTTATTTTCCCCTTCCCTTCTCAGTCTGCCCTGCCTGATGGTAAATTGACCACAGGACCTCTCCCAAGTCTGATCTTTAGTGTCTGGTCTTAGCATGAGTGAGGGTCCCTTCTTGGGAAACTTCAGCAGAGGTCCGTCCAGCGTGAGTCAGCAGCACATGGTAGGCAGGACATTTCAATTGGTCCGATCTTTCTCTGTAGGGGAATGTCCAGTGTATTAGAGAAGGAGGCGGGCAGGAGGCTCTGCGGAAGAAAATGAGAGTGGGGATTGGGGAAGGCAGGCTAGGGCAGCCCTGTGGCTTGGGAAGCAGGGAACTGGGATGATCAGAACCATTTTAAGAAGATTAAGCCAGCAGCCATGGGGAGAGTGGGTGGGCCATGGGACGTGGTGAAGGGGGCCAGAGGAAGCCGGGTTGAAATGGTGTGTGCTGACTCACTAAGGCGGTAAAGAGCTTCAAGGGACTTGCAATGCTCTGATATTAGTAATTTACCATTAGGAAGGTGGCGTAAGTGATAATACTGTCCTGTGGAGCTTCCTCTCTGTTTCTCGTGACCGGCTGATATTCCTGGGGTGAAGATGATTGCTCTGTCTTCGCCAGGCAGTATGGAGCTGAGGATGCTGTACCTCCCCTGCACTCTTCCCAGGCATCACTGTGGGGACCCACCAGTTAGGCTGCTCGCCTTGAGTGGCAGAAGTCTCATCAATCTATTCCTCAAGCGAAATAGGTGCTTGGATCAGGCAGACTCTAATGGCCCAGGGAGCAAGAGCTTTGGAAGTGAGAGCATGACATCCATACTGAAGCTGGAGGGCAGGCACAGAGGAGGGAGTCCTATGGCTGTACAGGAAGGAGCTGAGTTCTGGGAGACAGGCAGGTTTGCTGCCCTCCGGTAGCACATGCACTATCTCAGTAGTATGCTTGCATTGCCTTCTGTGCCCACGAGGCTGGACTCACTGTGCCCAGGGAAGCCCTTGGCCATACATTTGAGGGGAAGCTATGGTTGTCCACTGCTAGATGGAGCTTTTTTTTTTTTTTTTTTTTTTTTTAATCTGGGAGTTTGTGCCTTGCTGCTTTGGGCTTTGGGAGGTAATGGCTGCAGTGAAGTTTGAGCGCGAGCCTGATGACGAGGATCCGAAGGTACCGTGTTAAGTTGTTCTTCTTCAAGCAGCACGTAGGCAGGCCTGCGGCAGTTCAGCAGGACTTTTTGGCTCCCATAAAGTTCCATTTCATTTGAGTCATTTTGACGACCAAGTGTTTTGTGTGGATGTTGCGCACATTCTAGAATAACTTTGAGAGTTCTCCATCATCATCTTGCATATCTTGTGGGCATATTATTAACGTCTCCGAGTGCACACCTCTTTATTTTTGCATGCAGTGCAGGTGATAGAGCCACTGTGATTCTTATAATGACCTCCTACCTGGATATTTTGGCCTCTCTTCAGCTCCCTGAGCCCTTTCCCTGTAGCCTTGCTTGTTGAGGGAATAACTACGCAGGAGATGTGGGAGTTTCTTGGCATTTGCCATAGAACTTGGCTATGGATAGGCAAGCAGGTGCCACAGTGTGTGTGGTAAGAGTCCCCACCCTTTCTTTTTTGTGCACATACTTAGATTCCGCCATATGGCTTGGCCTTTGACAGAGCATCTTTGGACTGCTGTGAGCATAGCCACAGGTGCCTTTTTCTAAAGGAGGTGATAGCGTGACTCAGAAATGGGCACTTTTAGTTGGAGGCAGAAATTTGCAGAGCTGAGCTGCCATGTGGGGTGAAAGAGGAGGAGGAGGAGAAGGAGACCATCATTGCTGAGGGAGAATTTTCCTGCAGTTTGTAGGAACATCCTCTATGGCTGCTGATTGCAGTCACCTTTAGCTTGCATGGCTAGGAGACCTCAGAAAACTCCAGGACAGAACAAGCTCAGAGCTGAAAGCACAGAGCTCAGAGTTAAACCGACTACTGAGATGTCACCCAGGTTGGGGAAACGGTTAAAGAAGGACGTGAAACTAGATGTTATGGAAGACATCAGGTATAGTATGTAGGCTGTTCTGTGCAAACCAGGCCATGAGAAGGGGTCAGCTAGCTGTCTTCTGTGGCCTGTCTGAGAGTCTAGCTGGCCATACTTTGCCTAGGAAGCAAAGAAGCTAATGCACTTGTCCTAAGGACAAGCCTCATACACAGTTCTTGGGTTGGGAACTTGTGGTCCTTTTGGACTCAGGGGCTGATGTCTAAGCACTGTGGACTGGGACAGTCAGCCGTGGGTCATTTTCATGTTTCCCCTCTGTTAAAAAGGCACTTGGTAGAGTGACAGTAGCATCCCCTGTCAATTGAGCAGCAAGTTACTGGGGCCAGGCACAAGGCTTTCATCTGATTGCCCTTTGTCTGAGGTAGCCCCCAATGCTCAGTTAGATGTGAATTTATCAGTGACTTGACCTGAAGTACCAGTCCCGCAGAGAAATGGTGGGGAATGTGTTGATCACTGCCACTCCCGTTTTTCCTATGGCAAGTCCTCTTCCCCATAGATCTGCTCTTTCCTACTCTCATCTCATGGCATACCTGGAGCCTCCCATGCTAGGCTCTTCAACAACTTCCACAAACCAGGCTTTCTCCGTGTATCCTCCTGGATTTCATCTTACCAGCATTTAGGGTCCTATACTGTGTAGCCTTCTTGTCCCTGGATGGAGTGGTCCTGTCTTTCTCTCTCTCTCTCTTTTTTTTAAATGCTCTCACACACAGCCAGAAGTCATATGTCCATCTTCCCTATCAGCCCCTGGGGCTTCCAAGAGTCCCAGTAACATAGCCTGAAGGAGCAAACACCACATGGCCATGTCTGGGCCCTGGCCAGAGCCTGAGCAATGGTGGCTGAATCCTTGTTGATGACTGAAGGCCCTAGTTTCTGCCCCATATGTGTCCCCAGTTCCTTCCTAAGGCTAGTGGCAAGTGTCAGTGTTGGTAGAGCTCTTGCTAGGTGCCTGAGTGCAGAACATTAGTCTCCTTAAGGGCAGGCATTATTGTTAGGTCATATTTCAGAGTCAGAAGGTTAGAAGCAGCTAAGTTTCTCATGCCCAGGGTCAGGACCTGGTAGGTTATGGGTGCCTGGTAGTTTTGGGGTCCACTCTCCCTCTTTCTGACCCAGCATCTCAACCACATGCTGAGGGGTGAGCCTGTCTTCCCTGGAGAAGCTCTTCCTGGAAGGCCTGCCTCAAATTCTCACCCTCTTCCCTTTGACCTCACTCATGGGAGAAGGTGTGTAGGGCGTGTCTGAAGCCCATGGAAGTTCCCCCAAATTTAGTGACCCAAGCAATCAAGAAAAACATACCTGAGCCTGGGCTCTTCCGCTGCTGAGGGAACTGTAGCAGCCACTTCATTTATAGCATCAGCCACCTGAACTGAGGGACGCTGGCTACTCCCCATGGCATCATTTCCAAATCTTTGATTGGGCTCTGATTTCCAGGCTGCTATAGGCTGATGGTCCAGGCTCTTCTTCATACCTTTTTCCTATTATGGAGGAGAATAAATATCTCTAAGCTTGTAGTGAGATCCAAGAGGAGGCTGTATCTATACTTAAACAAATACCTGTTCCCACGCTAGGTGCCTGTATATATACCTCTATACACTCATACCTCTGCCTTATCTAGACACCTGCCTTCCTATTATTTATTTAGCTAGTTCCATTCCCTAAGTCATGCCTTACATCTTTATTTATACTCATGTTTGTATCTATATCTCCTTTGTACCTACACCCATACTTACAGCTATACTTAGAGCTATTTCTATATCTCCCTCATACCTATTCCTGTACCTACACATCATCTGTACCTATGGCTATATCTAATCTACCTTGCACCAACACCTACACCTACTGCTTTACCTGCCTAGCTCAGAATGGAGTCTGGTTCTTGGGAGCCACTGAGTAGGTGTAGCTGATACATCATCACTCTGACCAAAGGCCATGGATGTGGGCAGCATTGGTCTGTGGAGCCGGGTGATACCATGACACACTGCCTATCTATGCTGAGTGCTCTCTGACTTACTCTCAGCCTGACCTACACATGAGACGGTATAGGTTTCACGCTTCGTGGGTCATGTCTGAGGGGCCTGGATCTCATTATTTAGGTGACACATTGAGCCCTTTGTTCTTGTGACATGCAGTGGCTCAAGTCTCCTGGGTGATCGTTTGTGGGTCATTAAGTAAGGATGTCACATGGAGATTAAGGAAGCACGTCACTACAGGGTTTCACTGTGAGCATCACATGCAAGGTGATCTTGTGTATGGCAATGACATCCAGAAATTCCCCTGCTGCCAGCTGAAGGCAGACACAGCAAGATGGTGTCTGGCTCACATGTTGTGACCTTCAAAGCCATTACTGTCAGCTGATACCAGTGGCACCTTGGTAAAGTGAACCAGGGCCTTGTTAGGTTTTAGAGTCTGGGGCGGGTGGGTTGGCTGGACTAGGAATACCCTGGACACTTCTGTTGGCCTAGGGAGGAACAGAGGCGAAGGTCCTTGACCACCAGGAGAATATTGCTTCTTTCTTTCTCCGACTCCAAGTCTCCACAGAGGGAAGACTGCTGATGTGTAAGCTCTAAAGCCATCTGAGCAACTTGGGGCCTTGAAACATTTGCAGGCAGTGCACCATTGCACTGCACTGCCACAGTGTCATAGCAGGTGATGAGGCTGTACCTTCTACACTTGGGTAGAGCTAAGGCCAAATGAGCACAGGTCCTTTTCTTCCTCATCGGCTCCTGCCTGTCTGTACCTTCTTTGCCATCTCATATCTACTACCTCCCTCTGATACTGTCTATGCCCTTTGCTTGGATGCTGGCCCAGGGTGTGGGCACCTGGCAGCAGGTGACATCCCAGTTTCCCCTTAGCACCTGCCTTAACTGGGACACTCACTTGGCCTTTATCCCTGCACTGCCTGTTGTGCTTAGAGCCCACAAGCCAGAGGTCATAAGCTTGTCACTTGTAGCTGTGCTTCCTCTGAATGGCCTTGCTGCGTGATGGCACTTGGTGACCTTTTTCAGGGCTCTCTCTGGGAGCTGGCGGAAGATGGGCTGGCTTGGCAGTGGTGGCAGTGGATGCTGTTTTGTGAGCAGGTGCTCTGGTCTTTGCAGAGTTGCACTTCTAGTCTCCTTAGCTTGGAAACAGAGCTCCTGCATTCCTGTTAGCTTCAGTGAGGCAGAGCCTCATGGGAGGTGGCTAAGCTGCCAGTAGATCCTCTGACTCAGTGGGAGATGTGCAGTGATCATAGAGGGGTGGAATGCATGTGCTGACACAGAGGCATGCCATTGTATGCAACAATGTGTATGTGTGTGTGCATGTATGCACATGGATTTTTCTGTGAGGACAGGTGTATGAATGTGAGAGTGGGTCTGTGTTGTTTGTGTGAACAGATGTGAAGACAGGTGTATATGGGGGCAGATGTGTGGGAGCAGTTATATGTGAAAGGACCCCCCCCACCGTGTGTGTGTGTGTGTGTGTGTGTGTGTGTGTGTGTGTGTGCCTGCGCGCATGTCATAGCATCTTCTGAGCCATCTTCCTTCTCTGAGTAAGCCTGTCCCACTGAACTCTGCTCATCTCTGCCAAACCCCTCTCCTCCAGCCAGGCAATGGGATATTCCTTGGGCCCTTCCACACATCATAATCTGAACTGGATAAAAGCACTGGGCTTAGGGTGTCCGGAGTCCTTTCTGCTCTGTCCTCTTGAGAAAGCATAGCATAAGTTAAGGGAAAGATGACTGCTTATAAGCCACAGAGGGTCCTTAGAGCCTTCTTCATGGTTCCTGTTAGAAACCAGCCATACTAACATCGCCACTTAAAATTCCATTCTCTGCGTCTCTGAGACCATATATTTTTGTTACTCAGGCTACTTGGTTGCTGGCATTCTGTGGGAGCATCGCACTGAACCATCTTTGTACCTTTAAGATTGTCTTACCCTTTGTGTCTGTATCTGTGTGTTTTGTGTGTTTGTGTGTGTGCGCGTGCACATGCTCACATGCACGTCATGGTGTACACGTGGAGGTCAAAGGACAGCTCTGTGGGACTGTCTTTCTTCTTCTACCTTTATGTGGGTTCTGATGGTCAAACTCAGGTGGCCAGGCCTTTACCAGTGAACCATCTCACTAGCCCCCAAACTTTGTTGTTATTGGAAAGACTACATTGGAGCTGCAAAGGAGCGGGGGCCAGAATCCCAGTGTCCCCTTCAGTGACCCCTGTAATGATGCGATTGTATAATGGAGCCCTGTAGTGACTTCCTCAAGGCTCTACCATCTCCCAATAGAACCACCAGATGGTGACCAAGCCGTCACACATGGCCTTTGGGGGACAGTCAAGTTCCAAATCATAGCAGGTGCTTTTGTGGTGGTGGCAGACCAGTGAGCGTATTTCAGAGTTCTTACAAAGTTTGCGTTTGGTGCTTTCTCCTTCTTTTAAAAATGTTTTGGAGATGAGATCTTGAAGCTGGCTGCTCGGCCATTTTGTTCCACCTTACAAAAAGATATTGTCTCTGGGTCTGAAAATCCAGGGCGATCTCTTTTTTCTTTCTCTCTTTCGGAACCCTGGAAGATGTTGATGCATTCTTTCTCTTGTGTCTTTTCATGTCTGGGGAGGAATTTGCTGCTCTTCTTATCCCTTTTCTTTTGAACACAGCGTGCCTTAACTCTCTGGCCGCCTCTAGGATGTTTTCTGTTATCCTGCTTTTGAATATCTTGGCTGTGATGTGCTTTTCTGTAGTTTCTTCCCGTGTTTCTTCTGCATGAAGTTTCTTGAGATTTTAGGATCTGTGTGTTTGTAGTGTTGATCTAATTTGCAACTATTAATAAATTGTTAATGTACTGGAATTATCCCTTGACCACTAATGTCATACTTTCTCTCTCTCATCTTTTTAAAGACTGTCTCCTTTCGGGTAGTTTCTTTCCCATGTGTCCACGTGTGCTAACTTTCCCTCTGCCCCTTTTGCCCTGCCACTCAGTTGTCTCACACACTCTCATTTCTCATGAGTTGAAGCTGGGATTTCATCTTCTTTTAAAACCCCATGCTGTTGCTTTAAAGCTGTAAAGACTGCTTTAATATCCCGATCCGCCAGGTCTGACATCTGGGTAGGTGTCGGTTCAGTTTTGCTAGGATTTTCGCCCCCTTCCTATGGATAATACTTTTTCCTGTTTTTTAACATACCAAGTGACTTCGACTGGATTCTAGACAGCGAGACAGACACCTCCGTATTCCTAGAAGCACTGGAGCGTTATTCTGGGATACACATACCTGGAAGCAGTTAGGCCTCTGTGACTTGCTTTTACTGTTTGTCAAAAAGTAAGGAGTTGCTGCTGAGGTGGTAGCTCTCTGTGCACTCTATGTAGCTAATAGCCTGGGAACGGAGAGGTTTCTCAGTCTGTCTGGACGCTGACACCGTTCTGTGCCCTGTGTGAGTGGCAGACACTAGTTTAATACCCTCAAATACCAGTTTGTTTTTATTTCCTTGTGTGTGCATGCGCGCGTGCGTGCGTGCGTGTGTGTGTGTGTGTGTGTGTGTGTGTGTGTGTGTAGGGGGTGGGTTTTTCTCTTCCAGAGGTATGTGAGGACAGGATTTATAGTGAACAAGCTTTAGTACAGCCCAGGTGTCAGGGTCCCTGAGGAGCCAAGAATGAACCCCCCACTGTGTGTGTGTGTGTATGTGTGTGTGTGTGTAGGGTTTTTGCTCTGTCACCTCAGTGGGCACGGTTCATTAGGAGCCTGGCTTTCCCTGTGTCTCATATGGATGATGGATGGTATCAACTGAGTCTGCCCATCAGTCTGCCTGTTCCATCCCTCCAGACATCTTGGAGGAAGTGAAAGGTTCGAACAACCCCCAGCAGAGGCAGTTGAGGGTTACAGCAAGTGTTGCTGCTGTCTTGGTACTGTCCTGGGAAGCACTTATTTTCAGCTGAGGATCTCAGAATCGTGAGGACCTCTCCGAGTTGGATGTGACTTAGCTTGAATTTGAACCCATTTGTTCTGGAAACCCTGGTGTTTCTAACAGGCATCATTATTTTCCGTATCACCTTAGAGTTTGTCGCTAGCTCTATGTGGAAATCAGCTGGGTAGCCTCCCTTTAGCCCCTGACCCCTTTGCAGGCCTGACTGCTACAAGCCATGTTCTCTCAGTGCTGGTCTAGGTTGGAATAGGTTGGCCTATGTTGTAGTGACCTGCAACGCTGAGACTTCTTGCTTGGGTTCCATGTCTACTGGGGGCTGTTGGCCTGGTGCTCTGTACCTTACGGGCATCTTCTCACTCCAGAAAAAGCAGCGGATGGACAGCTACTGTTGGTTGGTGGTGGTGCTGCTTGGACAGGACAGAACTTCAGAGCAAAAACTAGCTCTGACACTCCTCCTCAGAACAAATGTTGCCATAACTGCTTTGGGCACATTGGCAGTACAGCTTACCTGCCAGTCCCAACTCAGTGGTGTCGACGAGGGAGTCCTTTGGGCCAGTACAGCATTCATGGGTACTGACTTCCCTGTCAGTGATGGCTTTCAGGGTGAAACTCAGTGTGAGGGAATTGGGACTGTACAGTGAAGACAGTCGTGTCTCCCCCCCCCCACACACACACATCTACTGGAGCTCATTGACTGGTGTAGGGACCATCCTAATACAAGAGAGGAATCCTTAGCCTGGTCAGCCTGTGTGTGACACAGCAAGTGCAGACTGTGGGGGAGCACCAGAGCAGTGACTCATTCTGCCTTGGGAAACTTGCAGAGGGGGCAGTGCCTGAAGCTCCAGCGCAAAGATAAGAAGTTCTCAGCGAGGAGCAAGGAGGGAGGGGGTGCTGTTGTCTTGGGAACAGATGTGCACAGGCAGAGACCCAGGGCAGCTGCTGGGGGCTTACAAATGGCTCGTGTGTGTGTCTTCAGTGCTGGGACCTATGGGCCTGTGTCAGGAAGGAGGATGCGAGGAGGGGACTTGGAGTAAGGCTTTCTTTCTCATGGGAAGGATGTTACATCCCCTTGTCTCTCGCTGCCCAATGGCTAAGCTATTGCTGGCTGAAGAGTTCTGGCTGGTGGGTGTGGCTGGCGCTAGGAACTACCTGCCTGGCAAAAAACCTATCCCCAGGTTTCAGGGCTGAAGGCAAGGCTAAACCCAGCTCCCCTGCTGGCAGCCCCTGCTGTTCACCCTAGGGGGATGAATCAGCTCCATTCTTGGTGAACAAAAGCTCTTGGGTTGCCAGGGAGATACAGGCAGCAGCAGCCCTGTACTTCCTGGAGCTAGAGTTTGGTGTCAGCAAGAGATAGGTACCTAGCAGCACTGAGCATGGAATCCAGACCTGCCCACAGGAGAGCAGACTTTGCTTGACCTGTCAATATGGGATGTGTCAGGGTGGTTCCCGGGCAGTAGAGGCTCAGGTTCTAGCAGGATTTAATCTGACTATAGCCCTTCCCATTGATGGCACAACTTCAGCTCCCCCCAACCTCCCCGTCTGCTTCTTGGAGCTTTCTTTGTCTGAAGTTGGGCTAATGAGACCCAGCTTTAGAGGCCAAGCTAATGAGGCACTAGGTGCATCCCCCCCACACCTTGTGCATTTATTATGCGCTACACATTTGTGGCTGTCTGCTGAGCACTGTCTGGTGGCCGGAATCCATGCCCTAGAAGAGATGCTGCAGATTGGATCCCGAGGCTCTGGGCTGGGTTTGTCAATGTTAGAGACCTGGAATTGGGGATTGGAGCAAGACAGTGTTCCTCTCACCTGTCCCCATCCGAGAAGACTGGTTCCCATGCACACTTGACAGGGAAAATTGGGTCAGATTTGGGTGGAGTATGGGACAAGTGCAGAGCCCCCCCCCCGGGGGGGGGTACTTGGCTGTGAGGAAGTTCTAGGAATCCAGGAAGTGAATTTAGGGGCCTGGTAGAGTGGTTTGGGGTTATTGATATTTCTCTGTGTGCATTTGTATGTGTGTGTGTGTGTGTGTCAGGGATGTCCTATGAGTGTTTTCTAAAGGGTTGCGTGGAGTTAGAGGGCCACTCGTGGGAGTGTGGTAGTGAGGTCATTGTGGCTATGCACTGGGGGCTTTGTGGCAAGCCTCGGAGTTATAGCCAGGGTCACAGGTGTGTTTGGGAGTCAGCTATGGTGGTGTTGAGGGTATAGGATGAATAGCAGAGTAGCTCCAGCCCCAAACTCTGTGGGGACCTATTTCTTTTCTTGCTGCCCCACTGGGAAGCTTGGGACAACTCTGCAAGTGGGTCCCTGGGTAAGAGGAATCTCTGAGGTCTGGGACCAGGAGGTTGAGTGGCAGGGCACAGAATTCAGGAGGCTGAGCAGCGTGAGTGGGGGCAGTGCTGATAGGAGACCAATGGCGTTGCCCATCTGCAGAGGCATTACTTGACGTTTGATGTTGTCACCAGGAAAGTTGCAGAATGAAAATAACTTTTGGGCAAATATGATTATGATGTCCAATCAGGAGCAGCCTTTCATCGCTGGAAACTGCTGACTTCCTCTCCGCTAAAGACAGGTACAGGTGACACTCAGTGGCACTGAAGGAAGACAGACCATTGATCAGTGTCATCGTCATGTGTGGGAGCCCGGTACTCCTGCTTCCTCCTCCATGGACCTGGAAGAGCTGGACTCCACATGGAACCCCTGAATGCTCATGAAAGCTAAAGTGTTGGGGAGATGGCAGGGCTAGGAGTAAAACATGGCGCTCTGGATTCTGACACATCTGAGTTCAAGTTCACCTCGTGCCACTGCACTTAGAAACTGTGAGTCTATGTGGGCAAGCTTCAGTATCCTCACCTTCAGAATGGGAGCTGTCTCTAATTCTTGACTTTTCAATCATGCGACATAGAGCCTGGCACAGATGGTTGGGACAGGTGCAGCTGAAAAGACTGGAATGCCATGTGAGTTAGGATGTGGCTTACTGTCCCAGGGGCTGAGGCCTGACAAGAGTCCCAATGGAGTAAACAAGAGAAAGTGAAAGAGAGAGGGAGAAGGATGGGGTGGCTAGATAACGTCAGGGAGGTGGAGGGGAAAGGAGTGAGGGCAGTTTAAAAGATGGAACAGGGTTTGAGGAGTATCCGTCCAAAGGAAGCTGGGCAAGGCGGCCATTCAGACTGAAGGCCTAGGTCAGGCTGGCTGGGAAGGATTGTTGAGCAGCCTATGGCTGTCCCTAGTGTGTAGCCAAGGCGACATCTTTCTGGTCATGCTACTTTAGTTACTTAACTAGCCAGTAAAAGCAAAAGGCCAGGCAAGTGCAGGTCCCAGGCTTCTGTGAAGGATGGCACTACTGGGAGGATTTCTGAGGGTGGCCAAGAAGCAGCTCTTTCCCCTGCGAGTCTCTGAGTCTCTGCTCAACAGAGTTGGCCTCCTGGAGAGGCTTCCTCATCTGTGATGCCACGGAAGACAGGGCCGAGGTGCTGCGACCAGGCGGTTAGGAGGTCTCTGTGTTGGGCGTCTGTCTGCCCGAGTGCCTGCCTCTCTGTTGCTCTGAAGGAGGCAGGGGCTGGGCCTGCAGCTGCCTGGGCAGAGCTGCTCCTTCGAGGGACACACTGCTGGCTCCTCTCTCTGGTTACAGACTCACGACGTCATGCCTCTGGTCTACAGCACACCTGACCTTCACAGCCAGCATGGGCATCACTATGCCAAGTCAGGGAAGATCCTGGAAGTCTGGCCCTAAGGACAGAGTGGCGAGGGAGTGGACATGACTGAAGATGGGCTCTGAAGAAGTGTAGTGAAGCTTAGGTCAGGTCCACTTCGTCAGATAAAGCTGCATCTGGAGTCCTTCATCCAGGGCTGTGTGGCAGGGTAGAGAGCAGCAGGGACTAAATGTCTCCCAGCTGTGGGGCAGGTTACAGACTCCAGCCCTGGGAGAAAGTGGGACAAGGTGCTAAGGGCACACAGGGAGGGCAGGCTGGGAGTTCTATTAAGTGTCCAGGCGACAGAGATGTTGCAGAGAACTCAAAGATGAAGAAAATGACATTGAAGACCAAGGGGTAAGGTTATACCTGCTCGTGGGGTTGGCCTCCTAGCTCCACAGTGACAAAGCTGCTGGGATGGGGGAAGCCAGCAACCTACAGTCTGCCATGGCTCAGCCTGAGCATGAAGTGGAGAGTTTAGTTAAGGCTCTATATGAGAATGAGCTAAGTGAGCATCCAAGGTCACTGTGAAACAACATCAACACAGAAGCCATGAACCTGCTGGAAGGAAGACAACTGGAATATGTTCCCAGCTCTGCCGTGAACTTGCTGGGTTCTTAGACAAGTCCCCTCCCCTCTCTCATTTTCATCATCTGGATCCTCTGTATAACTGAGAGCTGGGCATTTTCAGTCTGTCTGAATGGCATGCTCCTCTCAATAGAGTGCAGTGGGGTGGGGCAGGGGAGATTCAGTGGTCTATAGAGTGCCTTGGTGTGGGGCAGGGGAGACTCAGTGGTCTAGCCTGTATTCTGTTGAAAGCCTGCTCCTAAATACTAGTTGGTGTTTGTAAATCAGCTCTTATTGAGACTTCCTGTGTGCCGGGCACTGTGCTAAGCATTTGACAAATATTAATTCTCTTAATTTCTAAAGCAGTATTGGGAGAGAAGGTGGGGGGACCATCCCAGAGAGGCAAGGTGATGATGCAGGGTCACACAGCCAGGTCTCCAGCCCAGACCTGGGGACCTAGGATCCCAGTTGCTCTCCCTGATCTGATGGGGACCTTGGAGGTTGCAGAAAGAAGTGAAGAAAGTGGCTTGTTTTGCTGAGTGAAAGAAAGACCACTGGACAGGAGCTTAGGACTCAGGGGTGGGTGGGGTGGGGGTGGATGGGGTAGGGGGGGGGGAAGAGGGGTGGGTGGGGGTGGGTGAGGACGACCAGTCTTTCTCTAGAGAATGCCCTCTTTCCTACAGAAGGACCAAACTCCTCCTTGAAGCCTTCCCAGCTGGGACCACTGAGGCCCAGGGGAGTCAAAGGTGAGTTTATAGGGGTAGCATGGCCTGCACGGATATGTAGGAATCGAATGCAGGAGTTTCTCTTCCAGGCACACACTCTAACCACCAAATTTATGTACGCAGATAAAATGCAGGGGGGGTGTAATGTCAGATTAATGGATAAATAACCGTCCTGGGTTTTGGCACGGTGGCGGAGCGCGCCAGTGAGAAGCCTCATTATGTGCGGCTCTGCCTCGAAGAACAAGCCTCTCGCTGCCACCCCAGCACCGGGCCCGCGAACAGAGCATGAAATTGTTGGAAATGGCTCCCCTTCACCCTCAGAACAAAGATGTTTTCTCCAGCATAAATCGGCTCTCTCTCGGCGCGGGGGCCGGCGTTCCCACAAACGCAGCCTATGCTGCGCTAGCGGCCGGGGGAGGGGGCTGTGCGCCTGGGAACGAGGGCTTCCTGCCTGGCTGCTGCGGTGGCTCTGTCTCTGGGCCTCTGGGGACAAGGAGCGCAAGTCTGTAGTGATGTGGAACCTTGTGTGGACTGAGGTTGGAATTAGAGCTCGTGGAAAGGCAGCGAGCGTAGTGCTGGGTGATTTTTTAACCTCTCTGAGTGCAGTATGTTCGCAGCGAAGTGGGGCCCTGGTAGGGAGCAGAGATAAGGTGGAGGATGAGTGACAGATCCAGCAGCAGATCCAGCAGTGCTAACAGCTGCCAGGCACGGGGGTGGAGCCATAAGTACCACCCAGCCCCCTCTCTCCCATCCAAGTCCTGGGCAGACCAGAAGAGTCAGTCCCTTTTCTCTCTCTTCGTTCTCTTTCTCCTGGAGGCAGCTTGGGCAGTGGAAAGAGTACCCAATTCATGTCACTGCCTAGCAGTGTTACCTTGGGCAAACTGCGTTACCTCTCTGAGCTTCACTCTTGGTACCTGCTGGTGGAGAACAACAGGTCCACCTTTCAAGACTGGTTATAAAGAGTGATGTGCCAGGCACACACTGCTCCTTGGATAGTAATATTCCGTAACAGATGCTTAAGGAGTCTAGCCCTAAGACACGGCAAGGGCATGCCAGCTGGGCATGACCTTCAGGGTTTTCAATGGGAACTGGGACCTTTATGATGGTGGCTGCTGGATGCAAGCATGTGTAGCGTTCATAAACACCTACCCAGGCCCTCTTGGGCAAACCCAGTGGGTTTCCATACCTCGTAGCACCTGGCCTTGTAGATAGTGGGTTCTATTTACCCTTTCTTTCTCCTTTCTGTGGCCTTCCTCTCCTACTCCATACACTCTAAGGAGTTTCTTGCTGATCCAGATTAGAGATGAGGAAGAGGAAGTTTGAGGGATTGTCCTAGACCTGGGCTTGGTCATATGAGGCCTGGCGCAGGAACATGGGGTGACCTTTGCTGCTAATGGACCCTTGGCTAGGTAGTATATAAGGCATGTTCCAGGCACTGGGAACTCAAGTCAACCAGTTACCAATCTTGCAGAGTTTGCTTGCCTTCTGGAGAAGGGCAGTGATGCCTGGTGACAGGCTTGGGGCTCTGCACTCACCGAATGTCTCATCTGCAGCACCAATGAACAGATTATGTCCACTCTGTCCCATGCTGGCAGGTCTGGTGTGCCCTGTGTCCTCCAGGGATCCAGCAAGTCCCACCGATACAGAGCCCCTGGCATATATGAGGCAGCCTCAAGCTAGATTCTGTCGGATTATTTTTTGCAGTCATATAATTTGCTGGGGCGGGTCTCAGTTTCCTCCTGCCAAAGTTGGGGTAATAGTCACTCCACCTCTCCTGGCTGGGTAGAAAGCCCCTATGCAGAGCCTGAGCAGGCTGAAGGGTGCTTCTTTCATGCTAGGTGTTTGGGTCTTTGTGGGCTCATACGACACCCCTCCTTTGCAGCTTCTACGAAGGCCATCTCTTAGATCTGATGAACACCTATCTGGTCTCCGGTAGAGCAGACTCCCCAGACAGCAGCTCCATCTCCCACCTGCCAGATCTTTGTTTAGCTCAGAACTAAAGACAAAGCAGAAAGCACAAAACCTTTCTTCCATTGAAAGCAAGGGAGCTATCTGCCTTGTCAGCTCTGGAGTGGCTCAGCAAGGCCAGGAGGCTGGTGATGGGTGAACCTGTCTGTGGGGCCTCCCTGAGGCACTTTCCATCACTGTCCTGTCTGTCATCATGGTTTTCACATTTGCAGCCAGATGCTGGGGAAGTGCTCTTGCTCCATGTTTGGAGGAGGAATACTTCCCATGTTCACCTACACACTCTGTTATAGCCCAGCTCCTAACAGCCCTCTCTAGCCCCTGCCTTGGGCCTCTGGGATGTCATCTACTGTAGGCGTGTCTGTCAGTTCCCACAGAGACCAGGAGCTCCTGAAGGCTTTGCTGGAGTCCAGGGGTCATTAGAAAGCCCAAGGCCTGCTGGACGTAAGGATCAGAGTTAAGGCTGTCATGAAGTAATACTCACAGTGTGTAGTTAATAGTGCACGAATGGCAGGTGGGCGGTGCCTATGCCTCCCGGTTTAAGGTAGCAGATAATAAGAAGAATGGTGCTTATTGACCTAACCACCCCACATGGTGATTCTTGCTTGTTCCATGACCACATATTGTCTGCCTCACACTAACTAAGCTCACAAGAGACTGACTTCAGTTGAAAGCATGTCAGCTTATTAATGAGAAACCAGAGCCTGTGTTCTCATGGGTCCCTCCAACGTCCAAAGAGCAAGACCATCGGGTGATACTGACATTTGTTTTGGATCCCAGGAGGAGGCTTCTTGACTATCATTTAGAATCCCCTTGCTTCCTGTCACCCCTCCCCTCAGCCCACTTTGCTTACTGTTTTCCATTCCATTTCCATTCCATCACTCTCTTCTCTGTTCCCATCTCCATGCTTGCCACCTGTGCTAGCTTCTATCCTACACATGCATTGTTAGGGTGAAGCTAGAAGCTAGACTCTATATTCATTGGATTAGATTTTTTTTTTATTATGGTAGTGGGGATTGAATCAAGGGCTTCTCTTGTAAGCACTCTACCATTGAGTGATACACCATTTCTAGAAATAATTACTTTTAATCTGGGTGGTGCTAACAGCCCACAATCTTATCCCTGCCCCCTACCTTTTACTTAAACTTAGAGCATTTTCCTTCAATGTTGGACAGACCCAAGTTTTCCTGTTCTTTCCTGATATTTTATATTTCCTAGTTAATATGAATATATGTAATTATACATTACTTGCAGGATTTAACACCATTCTCCAAAAACTCAGCCAAGTTTAATTTTTGAGGCAGGGAATTACTTTGTAGCCCAGGATGGCCTCAAACTCAAGACTGTCCTGCTTCAGCTTCTTGAAGGCTGTAATTGTACATACATGGGTACTACCAGGTGGAGATTTAGTTTTCTGCATGCATATAAGCACACAGAAGGGGGCCAGTTACCATGCTGTACCAGTGAACAAAGATATGGACAGATTTATGAGTGATGGACAGTCTTGGGAGAGAAATACAGACAGACAGACAGACACAGAGAGAGAGAGGGAGAGGGAGAGGGAGAGGGAGAGGGAGAGGGAGAGGGAGAGAGAGAGAGAGAGAGAGAGAGAGAGAGAGAGAGAGAGAGAAGGAAAAAAAGGAGAAGGAAGGGAACGGAGGGAGGGGCAGCAGCCCTGAGACATACGGCAGCTGGGTGTACAGAGTGTGTACGCTTTGGGGTAGTAAATTATTAGATCTCCAAAGTAGATCGTCCTGGATCGCGTGCCCCAGGGTGTGGCACTGTGGTCATCTAAAGGTGCATGTTTATGGCCTCGTGGGTTGTCTGAAGCTTTGAGGCCCAGCCTTCAGCTCCACCAGTGAGGTCCTGGCTGCTCAGCCCTCCCCAGACGAATCCTGTCTTTCAAATGAGGGCCAACCAGTGCGAACCTCAGCAACAGTTTCTGTGTACAGGCTTCCCGCAGGATGGCTGTGCCCTCTTCATTTCTAATCTTGGCTCTTCTTGTAGTTCCCTGCTCTTTTCTGAGATGACGGTGGTCAGCTGGGTCTCTTTTCTGGAGTCTTCTTTGGGAATCACAGATCCTGTCTTTGAATTATTCCAGCATTTTTACTTGCCCATGTCATCATTCCTATTAAAACCTGTCCCCCACTCATTGCCCCGTGGCCTGCATAAATGTAGTAGATTGTCTTACTGTTCCGAATCTCTGGTGTTTTTCACTGTGTGAGAATTTCTAGGCAGCCTGGAGGACGTCCTCTCTGGCTGTGTGGCTTGCCATGCCCATGGGAGGAGAGTGGCAGGAGAGTGTTTTTCCTCAGCACCAACACTCCCTCCCGGGAGGTGCCAATGGTTCTGCCATGCTTAGATGTTACTGCATCATCAGAGATGGGGCCCTGCTCCCTTGGCCTGGGTCCTGGAATGAAGGTTGTGTGGGAAAGGGCTTCAGCCGTAACACACAGCGGGAGAGGGAAGTGGGGTTTGGTTGAAGTCACTGAAATTTGGGATTGTTGGTTATGACAGTATATCTTAGTGAACTGACTAATACATTTAAAAATATTTTTGTTTGCATACACACACACACACATCTTCCAATAGTGGTTCTATCAGAATCATAGAGAATATTTGATTTTGAATGCTACTATTCAATAAATGTAATATATTTTCATTTTAAAAATGACTGGTAGCATTTCACTTTTGCAAATCTTGTGCTTTATTTTTGACTTTATATATATATATGTGTGTGTGTGTGTGTGTGTTTGTGTGTGGGTATGTGTATGTGTGCACTTGTGCAACATGGTATATATGGGGAATTCAGAAGATAACTTGCAGAGTCTGTTCTCTTACATTCTGTGGGTCCCAGAGATCAAACTCAGGTTGTCAGGGTTGGTGGCAAGCCCTATAAGCCTTTCAGCCACCCCACAGGCCTTCCTCTCATGTTTTACATGTGACACTATTTTAGGATTGGATGGCCCTTTGAAGGTGAGCAAGTTTTTAAACACATAGCCTGTAGGTGACTGTGTTCATTTATCTGGTTCCTACTGTTCCCTCCTGTGTTTCTGGGGGTTTAGTAGTCTCACTGGGGTGCAAACCTGACTGTGGTGGGGGGACACTCCAACCAGGGGCCTGTTGGAAGGCTGCCTGTGGCCGGCATGGAGCACTGTCCTTCTCACCAGATCAGGCGCTGCTGTGGGGGCTGTTTGCTTCAGTGGGTTGCAGACTGTCCTAATTGGATTATGGGGAGAAAGTCCTTGGCACCTCTCCCCTGCTCTTTATCTTCCTGGGGACAATCCTTTTAGGTGTCTGGAGCTGACACTCATGTCACTTTCACACTCAGCCCCTGTCCTGGTTCCCTCTGGGTCCCTCAGCTGTGCCTTGTGATTGGTGTCGGTGCAGCGTATACCTGGCTGCTTTGTCCTCCCAATCCTGCCCCACGGTACCGCTGTCCTCCTTGAATACCGATCCCAATCAGCTGACATCTGATGTGACAAGTGAGCACCTTGCCTTCTATGGCTTGGCTGTCTTACTGTTATGCACCTAGTCGTAGCCACACTGTGCGTCTTCTGTCTCCTATTAAGTTTAGAGGTGACCGGACCCAAGCCTGTCTCTGCAGCTTCTCCTTGAGTCTCCTTCCCTGTTCTTAGGTCTGGCTTTCCATCTGTCTCTGTTGGGTGCTGTGTTGCTCAGTAAGGCCTCCTGTAGGCATTATTTTGGATACTCAGTCCTGTGATAATCATCTATGCAGTGGGATCATTATTGATCAATGTCCTCTCCCAAATCACTCATAACAGACATTTCTTTTTATTTATTTATTCACTTTACATTGCAGTCACAGCCCCGCTTCTTCTCATTCTTCCCTCCTCTCAGTCTCCCCCAACAACCCCTTCTTCTCCTTCCCCTTCTCTTCTGAGAAGGGGGGAGACTCCCCCTGGATACCAGTCCACCCTGGAACATCTGAAGAACTAGGCACATTCTCTCTCAGTGAGGTTGGACAAGGTCAGTTAGGGGAACAGGATCCATAGGCAGGCAACAGAGTCAGGGACAGCCCTCTCTGCAGTGCTTGAGGACCCACTTGAAGACCAAGCTGCAATCTGCTACGTGTGCGTGTGTGTCGGGGGGGTAGGTCAGCCCATCATAACAGCACTTTGTCAGTTCTTAGGGACCATCCTAGCTTGGACCTTGTTATTCTGTTTCTGGATCCATCCAGTTGTCCTCACAGCCAGCTCACCTCAGATGGGACTGTGTCCTTCCCTTACTGGCATCCAGTCTACATCAGTGTATGAAAAATTCCATTCTGCCGGTGGATTAATCCCTTCCCAAGGCCACTGAGAACCGTGAGAGGGAAAGGAACTAACTGAATAGGGAAGCTCTGAGAGATGGGCAGGTGCAGAGAGCAAAACCGTCTCTAGGTCTGAGGAACAGGGCTGCCGGTAAGGCAGGGGTTGAGCTGAGGAGAGGATGTTGCAGGTAGAGAAGGACTGTCTGATGGGAGCTGTCTTTATAGGCAGGGAAGCACGTAGACTAGACAGCTCACTAGGTTAGGCTGTGAGTGCAATGGATCTGTAAAAGTGCCCTCTAATTTGTGCAGTGTGTGACTCTCACTTATTACTGTCCTAAATAGCTTCGTGTATCAGATATCTGTTTTGAGTGGATCGGAAAGAGAGCTTCTGTTTTCACTTGTGGATGCTCCTGTTAACAGGCTAAGCTAAGTTAGAGTCATAGTGTATGGTGACATTTACATTGCCTTTGACAATTAAATGCCCCTGGAAACTAGCTAGTTCATTTCTGAAGGCAGCGGAAGTCATGCCCTGGCCAGCAATGCAGCCTTGGGGTGACAAGAGCTGGAAGAAGCTGCCTGAGCCCTAGGGGTGGGAGTGGTGAGTGGGTGCCCATAGAGCCATCTGTCTGCTTAGGTCTGTTGTGGGAAGACACACGGACAAGACTCAGACACACCTATGGGGCTAGATGGGCTGTGCCAGCTGCTGAAGAGATCCACAGTGTCTGATTCTCTCCCACATTTAAAACAAAGAAGGGAGTTATAATCTGAATGGCCCTGTCTTCTCCAGTAGCCCAACTGCAGGCTGCCACTGACTGTGGGGAGGTTGTGTGCTGGCTGACCTGCAGCCGCTGCATAGTCAGGATGGTGTGACTCTAAAGGGGGTGAGGTGAAGCGAGTGTGTATGGGGTTGGCCTAGGGCAGGTGAGGCCCAGTGAATCTGCACAGGCAAGTGGACACAGCCTCTCTAGCTGTGTGGTCTGTGACACTTGCCCAGAGACTTCCAGTTGGATTCCCATAGGAACAATGCATGATACACCCTGAGATCTGCAGGAGAGCCTCAGGGCAGGTGGTCTCTGAGGTTCAGGGTGGGAAACGTGGTATAAGAATTTGTGGTTGCTGGAGGAGGATAGGGTCCTGAGGCACGCCAGGGTATGCAGGGCCCGGTGAGGTATGGGGGAGTTCAGCCAACTTAGAGAGAATAAAGGCTTCCATTCCCTAGCAGGGATCCTGCCTTCTTCCCTTTTGCTCTTGGCTGTAGGCCTGGCCTGTTGTCTATCTGTGCTACAGTGTGGATAGTGTCTGAGAAGCCTAAGGGATCCCCAGGCCTGATTCAGGTGTATATGTGTGTGTGTGTGTGTGTGTGTGTGTGTGTGTGTGTGTGTGTATGTGTGTTTTTCTTGGTCTTAGAGGAAGGAGAGTTAGAGGTGTGCTTGGGAAGGTAGCCCATAGCTCTGTGTAGGGAAGAGCTTTGCACAATAGAACACAGGCTGTAAATAATGCATCTGCCACAGAACTGTGCCCCAGGAAGCCCAACTTCCCTGCACACACTCAGGAGCACATTTCAATGCAGAAGCCACAGGAAGAGCGTCCTCATCTCTGTCTTTTATCATCAGTTTCCAATCAAGAATCACAGCAGCCCATGTCCTGGGGCTCCAGCCTGCTGCCTGTGGGGAACAGAGTTCTCCAGAGAGTGTGCTGCCGAGCTGAGCCATGAGATACAGTGGCTCTGCATCCAGTCTTTGGAGCTGGCCACATGCAGATGAGCAGCTTTTCTTAGGGGAAAAGACAGAGCTGTCATCTGGGCTAGTCTGATGTCCCTTGTTTCTATAGCTACGGTAAATGTAATTACCAAAGAGTAACCCTTTGCGGGTTTCACTGTAACCTCAGATAGCTAATGACATTTACTGGGTTTCTAGCAATCGGGGACAAAATGCTCATTTTGAATCTAACACGAGTAATGCCATTTTCCATCTTAGTTAAGTACTTTGTGTCATAAAAGAGTTATCTGTACAGCGCCCTTGGTTCTGTCAGTAAACATATTACAAATGTTATCACCACTTATTTTCTGGATGAAAGATATGGTGAAGCCCCAAAGACATGGCTCCTCCTTTGCATCTATGACTTTGCTTGGAGACTCAGAAAATCCAGCATGAAATCCTCACAGAAGGAATTTAGACCATGCACCGGTATCACACATGCACCAGGGACCCTGGAGGTAGTAACATTCTTAGGGAATACAAGCGAGGTAAATGCATTCTTCCTCCACGACACCACCACGGACGGCATTAGGAGATGTCATTTGCCTGCTGACAAAGGTGAGGGGTGCTGAGTGTCTTTGGTGTAGAAAAATGGTCGTCACTACTACTTGTTAGAGGAAGATAGGTTTCCTCTGTTCCTGGGCATATGGAATTTGCACACTAGAGTAGAGTTTGTGTCAGACCACATATTCATTCACGTGCTTTAAGGATCCATCTGTACAGATTTGTAAATAACCATCATGGTGCGGCATGATGGGTGCGTTCATAGAGGGACATACCAAACCTGCTGGAGTCGGGAAAGCAGTGTGGGGCATGAACTGCCTAGGGGAGTCTCAGAAGGCCCCTGGGATTGTAAGGTTTGGTCAGCATCTGAGACAGTAGTTCTCTACCTCTGGGTTTGTGATTCCTTTGGGGGTTGAACAACCCTTTCACAGGGCTTGCCTAAGACCATAGGAAAACACAGATTTACATTAAGATTCACAACACTAGCAAAATTACATTTATGAAGTCGCAATGAAAATAATTTTATGATTGGGATTCATTGCAACGTGAGGAACTGTATTAAAGGGTCATAGTTAGGCAGGTCGAGAACCACTGATCTAAGAGGATCTGAGTGACTTGAACATCCTGGGGCTGAAGGGAGAGGTGCAGAGTGGTTGTGAACTTAAAGTTCTTCTAGAGCCAAATCTTAAGTCTCAGTTAGGCTAGTGGTCTGTGGTTGCCCTGCTTGCTTTAGAGGTCCCAGGAGCAGAAGAGTCCCAGCAGGCCTGGCGTTCAGCTGGAGATACATCCAGCTTAGACTTTGCTGCTTAGTACTAGATTTCAGGTACGGTCAGAGCCTTGTATAAAATGAGGACAGGCAGATAGACAGACATGCTCCCTCAAGGGACAATAAGAACACAATGCGTCACAATGCAGGTGCCTTGCTCAGCACATGTTTCGCTGTTTCTGGTGAATTCCTTGAGTGGCCACGAAAGCATCCAGGCTCTGGAGGGTTTGTTTTGGCCTAGCCAGTGCTGTGACATCTGCTAATAGTTGAGCAACAAATTCTAAAGTGCAAGGGAGCACAGAGGTCCACACACCTGGCACCAGGATTCTCACAGCTCAAAACACTTCTGTCTGGATCAGAGTTGGGCACTGATGGGGATTTTCTGGGATGACCTGAGCCAAGGGCTGTTTGGGAAGTTCAGTAAATGCTCTGTAAACTGCATGTCTTTGTGAATGAGGACTCTGTGCCCAGGCAGCCCTCAGCCTTCTTCATGGGGTAAGGTGGAGGTGGCAAAGGTGACTGGATGCTGGCAGGAACTCCTTAGCAGATGGAGCCACTGTCTATGGCAACTGCTCTCTGTCCAGGCATGCCTTGCGAGTTATTGGATGCATTTAATCAACAAGGACAGGTATTCTCTATAGTCTACTGGTGAGTGGTTCCCTTTGTTAGGTCCCCAGGCACAACAATTCTTTTGTTTGGGGTTCAGAAACGAGGTCTAGATTGAAGCTAGATGCTTGAGACCCTAGAGCCCCTGATCAAGGGAAGGGAGCCAGCTCTGTCTAGGAGCTTCCCCATCAATTTTAACTTTTTCCTCTGCCAAGTTCAGGCTGACTTGGTTTGTGTTTTAAGTGCCCAGTCTTGTTGGGGCTTCCAGAGAGACATGTGCCGATTTCTTATCAATCAACCTTGGAAGATGTGGGGAGGGTTTGATTATCAGCACCACATTCCAAACCTGTCCCCTGGAGACCAATGAATGTCACGACCAACTACTACTTGCGATACAGAAGGCCTGGTATTATTGGGATCACGCTGGTCCTTTTAGTTTGCTTGGGCTGGGCTTTGTGTGAGAGCCACTGTGGCCCATGCGTCTCTAGCTTAACAGCCTCCCTGAGGCCTTGGGAGACCCCACCTGTGCCACTCTTTCTTCTGCCTTGTGCCACTTGTTCCCATACTCTCTAATGGCCTTTCCCTCTCAACCTCTTACTCAGCACTTCCCAGCGTTGTTTCGAGGTAGGCCAAACCCTAGAGAGGCTCTTAGGGCCAAGTTTGCCATTCATGGCTTTTTTTTATTAGAAGCCACAGAAGACTCTCTCCTTGCCCTGCTTTCCTTGGAGATAGTGGGAAACTAAACTTAGCATTTTTAAGGTATTCTGTTTTTCTCTTTGGTGAAGAGATTGAAAGGTTATCCATCTGTTTACCTATCATCCATATCCCATCAATCCATCCATTCAGTCGTACATGTACCTACTTAATTATTCCTTTACCCATACACTCAACCATCCTATGGCCAATTCATTGTCATCTGTCCATCCATCTGCCTTTCTTCCCATCTTCACATGTTTCTTTCTACCCATTTATGATGTATCACCTATCCACCTACTCTTCTACCTGTCTGTCCATCCCTCTGACCATTAATCCACCTAATCAAGTATTTGGTGATTCCTGCAGTATTCTAGGAATAGCACCAGATACCAGAGATCTGAAAAATAGATGAGATCCATCTTTAGTTGCATAGGTGACTTTAGAGGAGGCCAGCCAATCTATCACAGTAATTGTTACTGAAGGTGGTGTGATCTGGCATGGGGAAAGGGACAGGTGGGAGCTAGAACTGGTAGGTGGACAGCGGGGTATGGTTTTGAAGAGGTTGTTGCAGCCAATAACACCAGGCCTGGAATAAAATGCTCACTGTATGTTATTGGACAATGTAGTATTCTTATATAGAGGTAGAGCTGGGTCCTGAGCAGTGGGGAAGGGGTCTAGGAAATTCAGCAGCTGGAGTGAGGAGATGCTAGACTGACAGCAGAGGTGGGTGCTGGTGGAGGAGATGGATCAGTGACCTCATGTAGCTGAGAAAATCCTTGCTCTTCTTTTGGGGTCATACTCCTCTGTACTGTGAGCTGGTGTGCCAGGTTTATGGCGGCTAAAAGCCAGCTGAAGTCATTGTCAGGAGCTCCTCTTGCCTGTCTTTCCTGGGCTGGACTTATCTCAGGCACTAGACACACTACCACTAGAGAGCACCCACGACAGGGCAAGGTGAGGTCTCCGCTACACTAGGCCCGGGGAGCCTAGGAGGCCTGTGACTTTTCAGGTCCTTGTGGTTATGGAGGTTAGTGGGGCAGATCATACTTATCCCCTAGGCTGCTCCCAAGCCCTGGCTAGAGAGGTCCTGGGATAGTGCAGACTCTGACTCTTAGCATCTAGAGGAATTATCTTTTCTGCCTTATGGATCCCAAGAAAGGCAGAGCTGAGAAGTGTCTGCGCTCCAGTGTTTCTCCCTGGTTCTCACTTGTCTCAGCCCCTGGAACACTGGCCCTCTTTTTTTTTTTTTTTTTTCTTTTGGTCTACCTTCCCCTCCATGTTGTAGTGATGCCTTGGCTGTTCTGCGAGGACAATTAATGGATGCTCCAATTCTTCCTACAATAATCTTCAATAATGAAATTAGAATGGGGACCATGCCTAGTTCATTGGCCTTCTCCTGCCCCCCCCAGGGGGTGCCTTGCCCCTACAGGGACCTTTCCCAGTGTCTTGGGAGAAAGAGGGAAGGACATGTGTATAGTAGCTGCTTACCCATGTTACTTCAAGGACCAAGAGCAATACCTACCCATCCCTTGGGTCAGTACCATTGGGGGATGGATCGTTTAGGCTGAGGCTTTTCTGTTTTGCAGAGGCCACCTAAGGGAAGGGGCATCAAGCACAGGCTAATTAGGTATGATAGAGTAAAGCTAATGACAGTGATGATTGTGGTGAGAATAATGAGCCTTGGCAACAGCTGACGTTCTGAGACGAGAATGTTCCTCGCCTACCTGCTTGGGTAGGGCAGATGCTGGGACAGCCACGAGTGGCATTCTCACTTTCCCAGAGCCCTGGATACTAGGTTGTCTCTGGCCCTCCCCTTACCCCTAAGGGTTTTGGTACCAGCTTGGGTTGCACACAGGAGAAGAGTTGCCAGTTAGTAGAGATGGACACAGGCCTGACAGGAAAGAAAACCCTGGGCTCTGTGCCAGATCAGGTTTCTAATGCCTTAGGTGGGAAAGGAAAAAGTGAAAACCCTGAATCAACAAGAGGCAGGGGTCTAATTACTGTGGGTAACACCAATGTTCTGATTTTGGGCCCTGGTGCTCCCTTTAATTTGGGGTCTTTAAATATTTACCTGCAATGGAGGGGAAGAAAATCTTTTGGGCTCCAAGACTATCTGGCAGCAATGTGCTGAGAAATTCATTAAGCCACAGTTAATTAGGGGATGAAAGATACATATATAGCTCATTAGTTCAACCCACATAATTTACATCTCTGAGGATACTTGAGTACTATCTCAGCTCCAGCTCTCCAAAAAAACCCTCTCGTGTCTTTAAATGCAGCATGTCACCTGACTGCCTCTGGGGCCTATGGGACAAGAGAGGTGGCTGGTCTGTCATCCCTGTGTCTGTCCAGGGCAAAGGGGATTAGGGCCTCTCAGCCTGTCCTGTTTCCTGCTAGAGCTGCTGGTGGTTGGATTGGCTGTGCTCCTGCTGCTGGGCATGATTAGGGAGGGAGGAAGCAGCCCCCCCCCTTGCTGCTGCATCGCTTAGCATAATAGTGCGGTGTCTGAGCAGGCTTTAAACTCTATCCAATCCGGTTCCTTGACTGAGGACATTAGCCTTGATTTAATCTGTAGCACACAGAGAAATCATGACTGAAAAGTCAGATTTATGTGTCTCTTACCATACAAGAGTTCCTATTCTGGGCCTCTGAGGTGGGGAAGTGGGAGACTTGGCTTTGCCAAGCACAGCCCAGGACCCTCAGCTATGCTTCCTCCACACACCACCCCACCAAGTTGACTTCACTGATCACTGTGTGAGTGTAATTCCAGGCCCTGCTCTCAGCCCTCATTCAGCTTGGAAAGAGAGATGGGAGTAGGTGTGTGTACTCCTGTGCACAGATGTATGAGGATATGTGCACAAGCGTGTATGTGTACAGGTGTAATAAATAGGCATGCCTCTCCTTATCTGTATTCAGGTATGCATAGAAGGATGGCAGGGAGCCTCGTGGAAAGTTGCATTAAATATCCCAAAGAGTCAGAGTGGCCTTTCTCAGTCCACACCTGTCCCTTTTTTTGTACTAGGGGCTGCAGCGGACAGGACAGAAGGTGACCCAGATGCAGCTGGCAGGTGTGAATCCCACCTCTGCTGATAAATAGTTGGGCATTTGTGGTGTCCTCACCTGAAGCAGCAACAGTAGCCCTGGCTCAGAGGCCCTGTTTGAGAGAGAGGAGAGATGGACTTACTTCCTCTTAGGGCTCGTGGAGAGCAGGCTGCTCTTCGTTGCTATCTTTACCCTGCTACTTCTTTGAGCCTCATTTTCCCCATATGTTAACTGAAGTTAACGTTGCTGAGCTCACGGGTAGTAGCTGGGGCTGGGCGCCTGTTGGTAGCTGGCACAAGGGATGTTGACTGTGGAGCTTTGTGCTAGGAAGGTGAATAGGGAAGGTGAGCAAGCCTGCGGTGTTGGGACCCTCAGGTGTGGCTGTGGTGGAAGTGAAGGATAACTGCACAGAGGTTCTAGCTGAGGACTCCTGACCCCATCCAGGCCTCCTCCCGTAGAGACCTGCCTGGTCAGATGACGCTGCTTATAATTACCATGTGTCACTTACAAATAAAAAGATGTCAATAAAGTGTTTCTGTTTTTAAATAATGAAGGCCCCATATTATGCTGAGAGGAGCTTGGCGGTGGGGCATGGTGGAACGTGGAGGATGGTCCCCTTGCCTGGGTCAGGTTCTTTGATATGGTGGCAGCAGTGGTAGCAAGAAAGAATGGACTGCACAGTGAGTCAAGGTTGCTTGCACTGTTTGCTGGCCACTGTTTTTGCACCCATGTCTTCACCCCAGCCCTGGTAAGTGAGTGCTATTACACCTGATTACAGGGAACTCAAGCCAAACCCAGGCAGGGCTGGGAGAGGGGCCTTGGGTAAGGGGTTGGTGGAGAGACGGTGTCTATCAGTGCTTAGCAACAGATGTATCCCGCCCCACCCCCAACACTTAGTACTGTGACTGTGGGCAAATTACCTTTGTGAGCCTGAGTGTAACCACGCAGGCTGTTGCTTGGTAGGGATGGAGTGAATTCTTAGGGAAGAGGCTAGACTGGTGTTGGAGTACTTTGATTATTGGGAAGTGTTCTAGTTAGGGCTACTATTGCTGTGACAAAAGCAACGTGGGGACGATGGGTTTGTTTGACTTATGCTTCCACATCACTGTTGGTCCTTAAAGGAAGTCAGGACAGGAACCTGGAGGCAGGAGCTGTCACAGAGACCACAGGGTGCTGTTTACTGGTTGGCTCAGCTTGTTCTCTTATAGAACCCAGGGCCAGCAGCCCAGGGATGGCCCCACCTACAATGTCCTGGGCCCTTCCATACCAATCACTAATTAGGGAAATGCCCTATAGGCTTATCTACAGCCTGATCTTATAGAGGCATTTTCTCAATTGAGGCTCCCTCCTCTCCAATGCCTATAGCTTGTGTCAGGTTGACATAAAACTGGCCAGCACAGGAAGGGTGGGGAGAGGAGGCTGGTGCTGGTGTCTGGGAACTGGCATATATAGATATTTCAGGTCTGCCGTTTCCCCTGCACATGGCTTCCTGAGCTGGGTTTTTGCTTTGTCAGCTGCATTATAATTGTCAGCTTGCAGGAGCCCTCTAGGAGGGCCTGAGCAGGACAAGGCTTCCCTTGGGGCACCCCTCCTCCAGTAGGTATCAGTACAGATCTCTTTTTCCTCCTGGATCTCCTGCCCAAGGTCCCCCGTGGTTTAGGTGATGAAGCACTCTCCCTGCCCCCACCCTCAGCCCCATGACCTTCTCAGCATTATGGGGGGACTTTTTTTTTTAACTAGACAGGTGCTTGAATTATTTGTTAATGCATTTTCATTTTTAATTGACACATATTAATTGTACATACTTATGGGTATATGTACAGTCTGCTTTATTACACTATGACAAGTAGCTGAGACAAACAACTTGAAGGGAGGATCTGTTTATTTTGCTTAACCTTTGCTTTCCTGTGTGTTGTAAGGCACAGCATCATGGTGATGGGTGGGTATGGAAGGGCTATTCACCTCATAGTGCACAGAAGAACAGAGAGGCAGGGGAGGACACAGGACAAGGTACATCCCTCAACCGCATACCCTAGTGGCCTCTGCCTCTAAGGAGGCCTCACCTTCTAACTTTGCTATTACCTCTCAATAATGACTTCAGATTAGGAGTTCATGAATGGACTAATCCATTCATGAAGTCAGAGCCTTCAGGTCCAGCCACCTCCCAAGAGCCCATGAGCTGGCAACCAACCATGGCTCTGTGGGGAATAGCTCACAGGTAAATCATAATAACGAGGGACACTGTAACGTTTCTACACAGGAAGGCAATGTGTCGTGGTCACTAGGGTAATTGGCACGCACAACCACTTCAAGTACTTTTTTTGGGGGTGGGGGTGGTTTCGAGACAGGGTTTCTCTGTGTAGCCCTGGCTGTCCTGGAACTCACTTTGTCGACCAGGCTGACCTCAAACTCAGAAATCCGCCTGCCTCTGCTTCGTGAGTGCTGGGATTAAAGGCGTGCACCACCACGCCCAGCTCACTTCAAGTATTTAACATTTCCATATAAGGGGCATTCATTTTTTCCCCAGCTAGCTATGCCAACTGTAGTTATCAAACTGGGCCATTCATGAAAAACGTTGCGTGATCCAAAGTGCAATTCCTTTGGATTATCATTGTCCTCTTGTCCCCAGATGTTTGCATGAAGTGACATTTGGCCTGGAGCTTGACTCTGTTCTGGACTTGGTGAATCCAGCCTAGCCTTCAGAAGGCTTCATTCACGGTTTACTAGACCCCTGCCCCCAGGGAGACTTACCGTTTACATCAGACTCTGCCAGGCCCTGGTACTGGACTGATTTGGTAGGTGCTCAGTGAGAATATATGTCACCTCATGGGGGTGGGGACTGTCCAGGCATTCAGAACGAGTGTCGGCAGGCATGGATTCCTCTTCAGAACCTACTAAATCCAGTAAACCAGCTTGGGGGCCAGCCACCTGCCTTCAAGCTCCTGCTGGCCAAGGTCTGCTGGAGGCAGCCGCTGGGCGTTTGTGGCAGTCGGACTTAGACAGGAGCGTGTACCTGAGCATTTAGGAGTAATGAATTGTACTGTGGCACTGAGACTCATTCCCATTATTTGCTGATGAGAAAATTAAAGATCTATTGATATTCTCATAATTAATTGGACAGAAATGTGGAAATAACTATGCACACTCTGTCTGGGATGAAGTCAGTGATACTAACTCCTTCCATGGTCATATGAGAGGGAGGAAAGTCCTGTTTGAGGGAACTACGCTGGCCAAGACCTGGAGGTTCTAGTTGTCTGTTGGGGTATAGGCTGATGGTGCTGGTCTACCCGGACTGTGATGGGGTATAGACCGATGGTGCTGGTCTATCCAGACTGTGATAGGATATAGGCTGATGGTGCTGGTCTACCCGGACTGTGATGGGGTATAGACTGATGGTGCTGGTCTATCCGGACTGTTGCTAGAGGGCTGTGCTTGTGTCTAGGCTGTGGGAGGCATTTAAGGACGTCTTTTGCTTAGGCTGCTAGGGACAGAAAGGGTCCTGTTGATCAGGGTCAGACAGAGGGCAGAACTTTATTACAGAAGGGCTGGGATGGAGGCTAGACTTAGCAATGGGAACAAAGCTCCACAACAGGGAACACAACCCAGGGAGAGGCAAATGGAGTAGCTGGGTAAGATTTAGGTATAGTGTGCTTAGAGACTAGGCAAAGGTCTCAACCTGTGGGTCATGACCCCTTTGGCAAACTTTTATCTCCAAAAATAGTTATGTCATGATTCACGGAAATATTTTAGCAGTAGCAAAATTACAATTATGAAGTAGCAATGAAAATAACTTTATGGTTGGGGGTCACCACAGCATAAGGAACTGTATTAAAGGGTCACAGCGTTAGGGAGCTCGAGAACCACTGAGGTAGAGGATGCTGGGAATCCAGAGTGAAGCATGAGGGAGGTGTGGTTGATGGCTCATCTTGTGGGCTCAGTGTCAGGCCCTGTGTACCTTGCTGAAGATAGAGATGGGGCCTTCTGACAGCTCCTGACTCAGTCTGCTAAGCCATGTTTCAAGGTACCCCTGGAAAGAATGGCCGACTGTTTTTCTTGCAGAGTGCAGCTTTGCACCGATCCCTCCTGTCACTGTCAGGCGTCCTGGATGCTAGTCTAGGCACCCATCCTGTTGCCTTCTGAGGACAGGGAGGGATATAGCAGGTCTCAGGTGAGACATCAGTTGGCAGCAATCTTGATGCTCCCTCTGAACAGTGCATTCCTGTATTTACCCTGGTTAGCTGAAGTTGCTGTGTGTCTGCAGTTGCTTCATTGCATGCCAATGGGTAGGGAACCCAACCCCACATGCCCTATAGCTGACTTGAGAACACTTACTTCCTCAGACACTGTGGCCACTGTGGGGACTTTTCAACTCGGTGGCACATTCTACAGAGGGGTAGTGGCTTTTCCTCCTCCGCTTTTCTGTCCTCACAAGGGCTGATCTTCCTGCCGAGGGAGGCAGGCCCCAGGGCAGTCTTTCCTTGTAGCTTATACACTTGGCCCAAGGTCTTGCTGGGAGTCTGTTTTCTACCTCATTGCCCTGCCTCTGCCTCCGTGGCCTCTTTGTTTTCCTCCCTGTTCTAGGTACCTGTGTCTCTTGGGGCATCAGTAGGGCATTGGTACAAGGGAGGAGGCACTCCATTTTTAAACCACAGATAACCTTGGGGCCTTGGTGTACGTAGCACAGCCTCAGGTAAGGTTCCAGCTTGTGGAATATTCATGTCCCATTGGTGTAATGTGCTGGATGGGGTGAGATGCGCAGGTTGTAGGACCTGGACCCACCAGTGGGTTTCAAGCACACTAATTCTGTCTAAGCCCCACTTTCCTTATGTGTGTGTAGGATCATTCATTCCCCAAGGATTCTATAGCCAACCACCACAGATTGGGTGCTAAGCAGCATTTAGCTCCTCCTCAGCCTACGGGAAGGCAGTCCTCGAGCCAGGCTTCTCTTTGGTGACTGTTCTTGGCTGTAGATGCTATCTTATCACCAAGTTTTCACTGGGTCAGCCAGCTCTCTGTATCTGTGCCCAAATAATGATGCCACCCATCTTGGATTAGGCCCCCACATTGCTTCATTTTTACCTGGTCAGCCCTATTAACCCCACAGTCTCATTCTGAGCTACTGGGTGCTAGCACTTCAAAAGGCACTTGCTGGGAGAGCGTGCACTTCATCCCTTAACAGGAGATAATTTTGTTTCATCACTGCATTCTAGGGAGGGGATGGCACTGTGTCTGTGACACAGCCTCTGGCCCAGAAGTTTCCACAGCTGGTGGGCTCTAAGGCAAGGACAGGCAGAGACCAGTGCCATCTTGGCATTACGTGGCATTAACATTCTTCATGAATATCCATGCTTTATCATCTCAGTGGGTGTGTCCCAGCAGTGTTGGCCTTGCCTGGCCTCCAGAGCACCAACCTGCTACCCCTTCCTCGACCTTGAGAGCTGGGTTAGGTGATCACATTTCCCTGGTCTTCCTAAATGTGTCCCACACTGGGTCTCTGTTTGCACTCCTGCTATCTCTACCAGGGCTTCTGTTGTCTTCATGCTGCCTCCTCTGTGTCCCCTCTGGGCATTCACTCTACCCTCACACTCTTCTGAGCAAGGCGCAGGGTACACTGGAATGACTGAAGGCCACTTTGGCATAGGCCCTCCTCTGTACCAGGCCTGCACTGGTCTTCTAGTTAAAGGCAAAAATCACAAGTCCTGACTTCTAGCGTCGAGGTGGGATGGACATACAGTGGCTGTGGTCACATTTTAGGAAGGCCTATGTCACCTGTCTCATGCCAATGACGTCATAGTCCTCATCCCTGCTCGTCACCCTAAGGTGTTAGGATGAGCTCCACTAGTAAGTGAAGAAATCCTGAGGCCTAACACAGTGGTTCTCCACCAGTGGGTCCACTGACCCTCTCACAGGGGTCCCCTGAGACCATCAGAAAACACAGGTACTTACATTATAATTCATAACAGCAGCAAAATTAGAGTTACAAAGTAACAAGAAAAACAATTTTATAGTGGGGATCATCACAACTGTATTAAAGGCTCACAGCATTGAGAAGGTTAAGACCCTTTGGCTTAGAGAAAATATTTCCAAGTCATATGTATGATAATGGAATTATATCTGGAGCATATTTAAATCTTACAACTCAATAATAAAGCAAACTACCCCATTCAAAATGGACGAAATATTCAAATAGGTCCTTCTCTGTCACTTCTCTGTGTACATCTATCTCAAACAAATACATGAGAAGCTAAGCATTATGGATGTGCAAGTCAGCTCACGTGCCTGCATACCTGTTGGCATAGAGGCCATAGAAACCCAGTAAGACCTGTTCAGAGGATATGAGGCCAAGGGAATCCATTCACTTCTGGTGAGAGTGTGAAATGGTACAGGTTAGGTGTGGGAAAGAGCTTGATTGCTCCTTAGATAAGCAGATGCTTTAACCGAATTGCTCTGCATGTCCGCTGCTAGGAATCTGTGTGTGAGAGGTGGAGACGTGCGCAGACTTGCCTATGGATACTCAAGGTAGCATATGACAAGCCCAACCTGACTTCATCCAATGTCCGTAAGAGGTGAACAGATAAACACGGTTCCGTGTCTCAGTCAGTGGGATACTACTCAAAACTAAACAGAAGGAAGCACATGGCCTTAACACAGGGTGAACCCCAGAAACATTCTACATGAAAGAAGCCAGACACAAAGGATTACATAGCATTTTATTGCATTTATGTGAGAATTTCCAGAAAAGGGCAAAACTATAGAGACAGAAAGCAGATTAGCGGTTGCCTGGAGCTGGAGATAGAAGCGGGGACTGATGCCAGAGTGGGGGATGGAATGAATCTGAAACTGGATGGTGCTGATATTTACATGTCTGTGTACACAGGCTGCGTGCGTGAATGTCACAGTATATCATTTAGACTTCAATAAATCTATCGTCTCACAAAAAAACTCCACTGGAAGCCGTAGCTGGTAAGTGGCTATGGTAGAATTCAAACCAAGGACAGTTTTCTTGAGAGCACCATGCTTCTGGTCTAGGCTGCAAGGTAGAAACCCTGCAGGCAGTGTTGGGCAGAAGTTCAGAGACAGCTTGTGGCAAGGTGTCAGTCACATGAGCGATCTTCCACTTGACTTCGAAGGTGGAGGGCATAGAAGTTGGTGCTGGGCCTTTTAGGAGAGGGGATATTTATTTATATGTGAGATACAGGTGAGGCAGGGACCATGAGGGAACTGGCGAGAGTGATGGGAGTTGGGAGACAGGAAGGCTGAGCGTTCTGGCTCCTCCCTTCACTCTCACATTCTAGAACTTCTGGGGGGAAAAAAATCCACCTGCATGAATGTGCCCAGAACTCTGTCTGTTCTGCCATGTCCCTCTTCAAAGCTCCTTCACTATTGATTCTTCTGGCAGTTCTACCATCAAGGCCCCTGCAGGTAGAGCATTGCATCTCAGTGAACTGCCTCTGGGTTCATTAAGGCAGGAGGCTCCCTGGGTCTCCAGAATGCTTGTTGTATGGTGCTGATTGGCCATCAGCTGGTGCAGCCAGGGATGCGGCTTTCTCATCTTCTCATTCACACCATTAGCATTCCAAAGTGGAAAACAAGCCCAGTGTTGGCTGCCTAAATATTTATGGAATGTTGCTGGGGTCAGAGGACCAGGACAGCAAATTAAATTAAAGATTTACACTGTAGCACCAACCCAAGAAAGTCTTGAACCTTGGCTTGGTTTTGTTTGAAGAAAGAATTTTCTTTTACAGTCCAGGAAACTTAGTTTGTGTAAATTTCTGAAGCTAAATGCATGAAATTTTAATCTATTGCTTCACACCGTGTCTTCCTAATGTGCTGGTTTCTAAGGAGCCCAGAGTGAGGGTCTGCTGCATTTTCATGCACCCGGATGCACACTTTGGGATTTTGGGAAAACTGATGCCTTTGTTTGACTCTCAGTCTTATGGCTCCACTGGGGAGGGGGCCCAGTGTGAAATGTGGGGAGCTGTGTTCTCTGGGTGTTAGTAGGGATCAGGAACAGGGGTGGCTGATAAGTCAGCTGGTGTTGACACAATGTCTTGGTTAGGGTTTTACTGCTGTAAACAGACACCATGACAAAGGCAACTCTTTTTTTGTTTGTTTGTTTGTTTTTTAAGCAAAGGCAACTCTTAGAAGGACAACATTTAATTGGGGCTGGCTTACAGTTCACAGATTCAGTCCATTAACATCAAGGTTGCGTTGCATCTAGGCAGGCATGGTGCAGGAGGAGCTGAGAGTTCTACATTTTCATCTGAAAACTACTAGCAGAATACTGGCTTCCAGGCAGCCAGGATGAGGGTCTTAAAGTCCACACCCACAGTGACACATCTACTCCAGCAAGGCCACACCTACTCCAACAGGGCTACATCTTCTAATAGTTCACCCCCTGGCCCGAGCATATACAAACTATCACACACAACCATCATTTCGTACTGAGGAGGGAAATGGGTGGGGAATGGGCAGAACCTTGTTTCTGAGACAGTCAAAGTCTGGCAAGAAACAGACTGAATTGAAAAAAAAAAAAAAACCATGAAGGACAAGGTCAAGGAAACCAACTGAGACAGGCAGGCAGAGGGGAGTTTTGGGCTTCAGCTAAGAAGCTGTCCCCATTCCTGGTCCTGAAGAGGCAAAGGGAACAGATATACAACAATCAGTTTTGCCGTCCTAGCCAGGAATGGGGGCAGAAGGGGTCCCTCAGGGGTTCTTTTTCCACCGTCCCCTGTCCTGTGGGAAGTTCTCATTGGCTGCAGGACTGGAGGACAAGTAGATGTTGGTGATGTCATCCATAGCTGCTAGTCTTCCAGAGCACTGGGAGTGGATAGAGGTAGAGGGCCCAAAACACAGATGCTAAGCCCTGGGTCTGTGATGGGGTCTGTGTGCTGCATGAGAAAAAGCAATTCAGGGGAGAATGAGCCAAGAAGGAAGTATCTTGTAAATGTAGCCTGTCTTGGTCTGGGGACGTGAAACATGAACTTGTTCCCTCTGGAGGTCAGAGGAGAGACAGCTTCTATATACCTAACCCCAGGGGGCATCAATTGTGAACTGGGAGTACCTCTAAAGCAATGTAGCATCCCTCGGTGTGTGTGTGTGTGTGTGTGTGTGTGTGTGTGTGGTGCAGGAACGGGTGGGTACATGGAGAAGACCACTTGCCAAGGCAGTCCAAGAGGGACACTGACAGATCCTGTTACCGTGGCAGGGAATGGCATACACACTGCCACATGACTGTGGGCATTTGATTGATGCCACAAAACAGGTGCCTCCAGCTATAGAACCCGACTCCTAACTTCCTGTCCATCTCCTCAGGAGTTAACAGTGAGAGCCTTACTGATCTGGGATGAGGCTGTCACTCAGAACACAGCTTCCTCTGGAGGTGTCCAGCACTGTTAAAGAGTCAGCCCAATACTTCAGCCGCCGCCGCCGCAGGTCCTCTGACTTCCTCTTCCTCCACGTGACCAGAACTACCTGGTGATGAGCTGGCTGAAGTGCTCCTCTGGTTATCTTGAGAAATTATCCCGAAGGGTTCTTGGGAGTGAAGAATTTTAGATGAGGGTAGTTATCAGGGCCGAACATCAATAATAAATGCTGCATGATTTTTTTATTAGAGGAGCCCTATCAGCGTGGCCGCTTCAACTTTTTAACTCTCTGGAAAGCTTAAAGTTGTGGTGCATTCTGTGTAGGAAAGTGCCAGCTAATCAAATCCCATTCATATGCAAAACACCCGCTTTGCCGAGTTCATCAAAATTCAGTCTTTCTTTAAAAAAAAAATATTTATAGACCTTCCCTCCCTGCAAAAGACTGTGAAGAAGATGGGTAGTAGGAAATACAAATTGTTAATACTCTGGAAAGGAAGCCTTGCTCTGAGCCCTGCTAAAGCATCCCCTATTCTTTGAGAAAAATTTAAGTGGGAATTTGTACTCTCGTTTCCCACTTCCCTCTGCTACATCCTCTCCCTGGTTCAGTGCTGTCTCAGTCTTCCCTTTTTGCAGTTGGGGATGGTTTGTTCTCTGTGATGGAATGGTCTCTGGGTGGGCAGGTGACATCATGGGAGTCTTTGCTTTAACTTGGCTCCATTATAGAGTCTGGAAAGCTGAGGCTCAGAGATATACTGGAAACTGCCCGGTGGAGACAGCTCCGAGTGTCACATCCTTCGGGAGCAGCAGCCTATGGGGGCAGTGCTTGTCAGATCTCTGGACCACTGTCTCTTTTTTCAGTGGTTCTCAGCCTTCCTAACGCTGCAACCCTTTAATATGGTTCCTCATGTTGTGGAGGCCCACAACTAGAAAATTCTTTTCCTTGCTACTTCTTATTTATGCTACTGTTATGGATCTTAATGTAGGTAACTGTGTTTTCTGATGGTCTTAGGTGACTCCTGTCAAAGCGTTGTTCTACCTCCAAGGGGATTGAGAACCATTGCTGAAGGGGCTTAAAAATAGCGTTGCACTCCTTGCTGGCTCCCGTGGTGGCGGATACTCTTTGGAGATACTTTGTGTAGGTTATTCTTGCTATTTGTCACGTGGGACTATGCCGTGACCCTAGTTGTGGGCATCATGCAAAGCTTTGGATATGGCATCCTTGGACTTGTGCCTTGGACTTGGAAGGCACTCAGGGTAAGAGAATGATTGACAGGAAGCCCCCTGGGTCTTTCTAGGCTTATCAGTGGCTCAGAACACAAGAGTCAGCTGGAGTTGTGTTCCTGCGAGTGCAGGGGCAGTTAAAGCCAGAGTCACTGTCTGAGGTACGGGATAACTATTTCCTGCTTCTGCTTCTCAGGCATAGGCTCTGTTGCCGTGTGTGTGTGTGTGTGTGTGTGTGTGCGTGTGTGTGTGTGTGAGTGTGTGTGTGTGTGTGCGCGCGTGTGTGTGTGAGATGTCCCTGCCTCCCTAGGAGGCACTCTCTTCAGATTTATGGGCAAATTATCCAGGACTCCAGCAAACCATCCATTTTCAATTGGATTTTTGAAACAGTTTTCTGACATGTGTCTCCTGCCATTTGCAACTGCATCACAGGCTCCTGGAAGCCTGGTTGGAGAGGTAACGGTTCATTCCTGGCCATTACCCTGGATGTGAAGGGTTCGTGGGAGCCACATTTGTATTTAAAGACTTTGGAAAGTGCCTAGCGCTGAAAGCTAGGCTCCCAGTAAAGTCTCAGGAGGCTGTGATAAAGCCAGTGCAGCAGGTTGTAGGGAATGAACTCAGGGCTCAGACCTGGCCCTCCTAAAGTAGCTCACTGGCCAGAGCAAGAGGTAGTGCTGGGAACACTTAGAAGAGACCTGGGAGAAATCAGGGAGGGCTCCTGGAGGAGGTGAGTGACAGTTGAACAAACTCCTGGGTTCTGAGTAGCCATTTATTTCTAGTCAGGGGAGTTCTGCAGATAGAGAGATGGGAAGTACAAAGGTGCATAGTATGGAAGCAGTGGTTTTATTCAGCGGGCCCTGGGGGTGGGGTGGGGGGACAGTGAGGAACTCAGGGTGGAGATGGCCCTGGGCTTGGTATTGATGATACCCATTCCTTGTTCTGTGTGGTGGTGCAGTGGCTTCTAGGGCTGGGAGTGATGAGGTTCCTAGCTCCCAAGGGAGGCAAGTGTGAGTCTCCCTGGGGATTCACACACACGTCCTTACCTGTGAAATAGAGGTACGAATAACAACTCTGTCCTGTGGTTGCATGGCCACTGACAGGTAGTCACTGTGCTAGCTTCCTGCCCTTCTCACACTCTAGCTCTGCATGAGGTAGGGTGGACTCTAGGATGGGGCAGGGCTGGGAGGGCGAGGTCCAAGGTGGACAGCAGCCAGGAGGCGAGGAAGGCTAGGCCGGGTTTGACAGCATGCTCTGAGTTGTAACTCATTGTAACCGAGCGGACGGCCAGGCGTGGAGGAATTGGTCCCAGGAGTGTGGAACACCAGGACAGTGTTACTGTCTGTTATTTGTTCTGTCAATAAAAATGGAAGGAAGCTTTCCTGTGCGAGTTTCCTGGCCTGACAGGCTCTGGCATCCTGAGGTGAGCCAGGCAGACGTGGCCATGTTATTGAGAGGGCACTCTGAGCACAGGACATCTTAGAGTGGACAGCCCAGTCAGGGTCAGTGCTGGTGCCCCACAGAAGGGTGTAGACGACTTGATCGGAGGGGCTGTGGAGAAGGCTGTAGCAGGTGCAGGGCCTGTGTGGGAGGGCATGCCTAGCCTGTGTTCCCTTTGCCTGGTCATGCTTAGGACACCATGCCACCTTGTGCTGCCCACCACACAGCTAGTGGAGGGTACAGGTTTTGGGGGAGGGGAAGGTGCTTACTCAGAGGGAGTAGCTGAGGTTAGAGAGTAGCTCAGAGTTTCCTAGGAGTCCCTATGGTAAAGAGAACACAAGAGAATGCAGTGGCCCAGCAGCTACAGGCCAGTGTCTGGTATTCGTGTTGATAAACCTGTGCTGTAGCCCTAGGCAGTTACAAACCTGCTTAAGAATGAGGCTCCCTGGCTGGGAATGACAGGACCTGCTCCTTATGGACACGCCTCCGGAGCCACTCTGCGTCCTTAGAGTGGCTGAAGCAAAAGGGAGATGCTCTGAGTGAGGCCCAATTCTCAGAGGCTTGTGACATTAACTCAGGGGGCACTGTGCATCCCTGGGGGGATATTTCAAGCTTGTTTTCTGGTGAGGAAATTAGACACTGTGAGGTTACTATCTCCCTCGAGGTCACACAGCTAGCAAAAAAAGCAGTCATTGACATTGGGTTGGACAGCCTGGCTCCTGGGTCCTAACTCTGGTTAGGAAGTGCAGGGACTAGTCATACTACCTCAAGCTCAGGGGACACTGGTAGTGTGTCTCCCAGAAGCGGAGAATATTAGAGATAATGTGGGATTGCATCTTAGACTTTTAATCAGGTTCTGTTGGGCAGAGAGCTCTGTTATCTCCACAGGGCACACCAGTCACACCTCCACCACTGGGCATGGCAACCGATTCTATATTGTCACCTTTGTTCAGGCCCTCTCTGGGCCTCCCTTTCTGGTGTAGTGGTTGGAATGCCATTGCTTTTGTTTGTTTGTTTGTTTGTTTTGTTTTTTTTTTTTTTTGGTCACTGAAGCGACCACCCATACAGATACAAGAAGTCCTTAAAGCTCTCTCCTCTAGGTGCAGCTCTTTAGGACAATGAATTAATAGTCAGGGGAGTCCCAGGAGAGTGGTGGGACCAGAAGAGCACCCACATGTCTATTCCCAGGGCATGTGTGGTCTTCTGGTGCGTTCAGTCTCTGCCTTGGGCTGCAGCTTCTGGGGATACTGTTGTCGCTGTTGGAATTGGGGACCCAGGAGGTGACTTTGCTGCTGGTGCTGGCTGAGTAGGCCCGTCTCCTCTCATCCCTCATTTGGGGCGGACACCTGGCTGCTCTAGGAGTCCTAGTCGGATGTCAGGTGGAATTAACCGGCAGCAGGGCCAGGTGGGTGCTGATTGAGGCTGATTGCTGGGAGGCAGCAGCTTCAGGCTACACCAGGCTATTTCCAGCTGCTCCAATTGTAGCCAAGAGGCTCAATCCCTCTAAGTGCCTTTGTGCTCTGATGCCTGGAGAGATGGCGGGGACGAAGGCCAGAGCAAGGTCAGACTTCCTCTGATTCTTTACATTTCCAAGTCCTTCCATTTAGCCACCCATACATTCACCCAGATTCCCCGCCCCCATTCATCTGCTTACCTGTCTATCTACCCACCTGCTAATTTACCCATCCACCTACCCATCCATCCATTCCCCTCACCTGCCTTCTCCTCCACCCTTCCTACTCTAATACTATACACATAGTCTACACTTAGCACACAGCACAAAGTACATAAATACAGGTATAGAACATTCATGTATATGTGTATATGTATATATCCACCCATTCCCATTTACGTATTTGTCTATAACCCACACCCATCCATCCAACTGTCCATCTTTCCATCTACTATCTATCCACCATCCATTCACCTACTATTATCTATTGCCTATCAGTATAGTCTATCCACACATCTCAACTTCCTGTCTACCACCCATCCACCATCCATCACCGTCATCACCATCATATATCCACCTACCATGCATCACCAATCCACCCTTCTATCTATTGATTCATCATCCATCCATCCAACCATCATTCATCTATTCATTCATTATTCGCTCATTCATTCACCATCTACCTAACATTCATCTATGCCCTACCCATCATCCATCCATTCACACAATGTCTATTTGTTCATCTATCATTCATTTATTCCCTATCTAGCCATCTACTTATTACCCATACCCATCTATCCATTTATTCACTCATCCAACCCTCTACTTAACATCATCTACATCTAGCATCCATTCATTCATTCTCCACATATTTATCCACTCACCACCTATCCACCAATCCATTATCCACCCATCATCCATCCATCCACTACCCACTCATCCACCATTCATCTGTTCACTAACCTATCGATGATCCATCATCTATCACCTATTTATACATTCATTCATTTTCTACCCATCCATCCATCCATCCATCCATCCATCCATTCACCTCCCATCCAGTCCTCTACCCATCCACCTAGTCATTTGTCCTTCATCCGTATATCCGTCAGTTCTCCCACCTATCCTTCTTTGGTCATTCTTCACCCCCACCTTAGTTTTTACTTCTGTACTAGACTCCATGCTGTTACCAAGATCCAGGCCCAGAAAAGGCTGACCTAGGTTATCCAGGGCCTCAGTTTAGTAGCGAGGCCAATGCACAGAGATCTTGTGATGGATCGGAGGATAGTCACTGAAGAAGTACTTAGCTTACCCTGGGGCCACACTCCAGCTGGGACTTGTGGATCAGGAAGAGAATTCACAGGTAGGAGTTAAGCTTGGTGTATTTTAAGAGGAATGCCAGCAGCGGTCAGGGGACAGAGGGAACCTTCAGTGGTGGGGAGGCCTGTGGGACAAGGAGGGGGTCAGTATGGACAAGGGTTAGGAAGACCCTGGAGAGTCAGGTAATGCTGTGCTGGGGACAGAGAATGCTTGAGGGTCAGAAGCAAGGGAGAGCTGTAGAAAGATTGTTCCAGGAAGAGGTGTGCCAAGGAGTGAGGCTGGATACAGGGAGAATCAAGGAGCACAAGATCCTGTTTCTGGATCCTGTCTGCTTCACTGTGGGGTCCGTAGCTTTTGATACTGTTGACACAGTTCTGCCAGAGTGTATGAGCTGTTACCTCTTAATGCTGTGCCCAGGCTTCCCCTCTGTCCAACCCCTTTGAATGTATGTGGGGCTGTTGCTAGCTGGTCCTACTTTCTAACTTATGTCAGCACTTCCTCTAGCACCCCTACTTAGTGGGAGCTTTATCCAGGCGTGGGGGCAGCTGAAGGAAGTATGCCATAGGGACACCCCTTCTTAGACTGATTTTATGGGGCTCCACTGATATTGCTCAGGTGGTTCCAGCTCTGGATAATGCAGAGAATCAACTACATGATGGGAAGCTTGCACTCTGTGCCAAGGCTCAGGGATGGCAAGGCTAGAATCTGGCGTCTCTGCTGCATCTCTGACTTTTGGCAGTGCTTCCTCATTGGTGCACAAATTGGTCAAGCTTTCGGGGGTGGGGGTGGGGGTGGGGGCTGCCTCTGCTGAAGGGCTGCCCAGCCTCGGTCTGCTGAGTCTGTTCCTGAGCTACTGCTGAAGGAGGGTGAGAAGACTTTGGTGGACTTCGCTCCTGTCTAGAGAGGTTCAATTGCTGCAAATACCTCACTTTTTTGAGAAGCACAGAAAGTATGAGGGTGGTGTGTGCTAGGTGGGCTCTTCACCTCAACAGCATGTATCAGCTCAGAAAGGTAGCTTTGCCTAGAAATAAGTCCTGTAAGTGCATACAGGGGTCGTGTGTGGTATGCATGGTATGCCTAGTAGTCAGGGATGTGTGGAAAAGAAGCCCGGTAGGCTCCCATGGGGACAGAGAGGCCCCCTTTCTTGGTGTCTGGGTCTGAGGGTATATGGGAATGCCCCTTCCCTTTCATGTTTACAGTCTCCTTGCTCCTCAGGTCTTGGTATCATGTGCTCCCAGCCCTCCTGTGCTCTGCAGGGTCTGTGTACAAGTACCAGATTTAGTAGACAAATTGGGTCTGTGGAAGCCACAACTTCAATTAGTGATATGTGGGGAGCAGCTCCTAGCTCTAGAAGGGATCAGGGGTCAGGAATCTGTAGCATACTTCATCTTTGTTGGGGGGCAGAACTCTCCATCTCAACCTGCCTCCTCACCCTCTTCCTGTCTTTCTCTCTCTCCCTCTATCAGGCATACACACACACACACACACACACACACACACGCACGCACGCACGCACGCACGCACGCACGCACGCACGCACTCGCGCAGTTTACAGAGTAACTATGTTAACTTACTGGAGGCATTTCAGCTCTGGGTCATGAGGAATGTTTTGTCAGCAAATACTGAATAACAACTTTCATGTAAGAGCCATTTTGGAACTTCATGAGGGTCTGTCACTCTGAGAGGAAGGAAATAGACTTTTAGTGGATGTTTCTGCTTTTCTCCATAACTCAGATGCGTCAGCCTTCTTGGTTCCCATTTATGGCAGGGAGCCTAGATGCCAGCACCTCTTCCTGTGGTGCTGGACCCTGTACCCCCAGATAGCTTTTAGCTAGCCTTCCGTGCAGAAATCTGTGCTTCTAGGAGAGAGAAAATTGCAGGGTGTGATATAGAGTCCTCACTGAATACAATTATGCTTAAACACTATAAATATTCATAATTCTCAGCCATGAGTGCTGCTTTCCTGAGTGTTATATCCTACTTTTAAAAACCACTCAAGAAGTCAACCATTTAAGGCAAAGGAAGTGCTGAGCATGGTCTGGGCGGCACCGCTGGAGAAATGCAGGTAGATGGAGTTACTTGGATCCCACTTGATTCAGCCATCTGTAAGTCACCCAGTCGTCTCGTTCCCGTCTAGTAGACCGTTGGAACGGACTCTCATTTTCCTCTGATCCTTCCCCTGTCTTCACACTGGGTTCTCGAGCTAGACTGGTCCTGCCCACCTGGGCGGTAACTGCAGCATTGATTTCATCACTTCCTTCAGTAGACATTCCCTGGATCCTGGATACCCATACTCTGGGGATCTTGAAGTGACTTCAGTACTGTCTCTTGACTTCCAGTGGTTCATAGTGGTAGACAGTGTGGGTAATAACAGTGAAGGTTACAGGCTGAGGTAAAGCTTTGTGTGTGTTTGGAATAGAAAGGTCCCAGGAACCTCTCTGGAGGAGAGGACACTTGAACTGAGTTTAGAAGGAAGAGGAAGAGGAAAAGGGAAACAGGAAGCCATGACTTGGGTGTTGGTATGCCAATGGCAGATCTCATCATGATGGTTTGCTATCTAGATGGCTGGGTGGAAGGAGTTTTACACTAGGGACTGTTGTCTCCTCAGGTGGGGGTCAGGGTGCTGAGGATGAATGGAGATCTACATAGAGAGAGTGCATTATCTTTGAGAGTAATAATGGGCTGGGTCTGCTTTGGGGTTCTAGGCACATCTCTCTTCCCAGTAAGCACATGAGAGCAAGACAACTTTCTAAAAAGGCATCCAGGAAAGAGGTCAGTAATGTCCTGCTTGATAAGTTTTTTGCTGGGTAGGTCCTAACACTTCGGCCCATTCTGACACCCATTAGCATCAGTGAATACTGATGCATCATGGATAAATGCAGAACAGATGTGATTATGATGGGAGTGTGAGGGTGGGACTAGAGAGGGTAGGATTCTGTGAGTCCTAAGGTGATAGGAACGGCATAAAACTAGAGTTCATTCTGAGGGAGCACGTGCCTGGAACAAGAACAGGCAGAGTTACTTGCTTTTGGGTGACTTGGAAAATCTGGTCATCATTTGTTGGCGCTTGGTCTTTGCTTGATGATTCTTGACCTTCAGCTCCTTCTTAGTCACCACCTGCTGGTCTGTAGTCTCCACCTGCTGGTCCCTGGTCTTCACCTGTTAGTTTTTGGTCTTCTTGTAGGTCTCTGCTGGTTCATGGTCTTTGCTTTCTGGTCTTTGATCTTCACCTGCTCATCTGTGGTCTCCATTTCCTTGTTTCCAGCCACTTGGATGTCCCTGGTCTTAACCTCCTGGTTGCTAGTCTTTACCCACTAGTGTTTCATCTTCACCTATTGGCTGCTGATCTCTGGTTTTCACCAATGCCTCTTGGGAGAGTGGGAAGTCAAGTGTTTGTGGAGTTGGATTGACTTGGGTTGAACTCAGTTTTCATTGTGTTCAAGTGTGACCTTGAGCAAGTGACCTTCCTTCACTTAGAGTCTTCATCGGATCGTGGAGCCATGATGTAATCCTTCTTTCAGAGTTGCCAGGTGGATCAAAGAGGAAAGGTAGGAGGTTGCATGGTGCTGGGAAGTTTTCCAAATACGTTAGGTCCATCTCTCGGCCTGGGTTGCTCACCATATCACTCTGTTCTTGCACACGTGTCACCGATTGGAGAACAGTCTTAAGTCTGGCCAAGAGTTGTCCACTTGTTTGGAATGTGGGATGGGGTGCACCTGCCTAAGGGTGAAGCTAAACTGCTTCCTATGGTGGTTGTGGCCAGGGAAACAGGGCAGAGGTAGGTTAGAGTTCTAGCCTGTATCTCCAGAACAAGTCCCCGCATCCCAACAAGTTCTGTTGGCTGGGGTGACTAGTATAGCTTCTGTACCCCATGGGACCTCTTCCATGTAAAGTAGCTCCGTGTGCATTTGCAGAACATGTTTGTGTAGGTGGTGTACACTTGGAGAGATTTTGGAGGGCTGCATTTCCCATTTTGCTTGTGCTATGGGCCTCGACATCTGCTTTTCTACCGTTGTCCATTTGCCTCTGCCCAGGGAAGGCACTGGCATCAAGAAGGGGTTGCTTCACTTTCATGGCCAGGCTGAAGGTCCAGCTGGAGCTGGGCACCAATCCCAACTACTGTGCCTTCCAGTCTCAGCCATTTTGTGTGGGGTATCTTTACCCAGAGGCAAATATCTCTCAATGAGCAATGTGTAGTGAGGTCTGGGTGTCTCAGTTCCTCCCCACCCTAATGTGGCTTACACTCTGCCTTCTAGAAGCAGCTGCTGTATGGCATGTGTATCCCAGGTCTGTCTCTGAATAGGAGTGCCCAGCTCCCAGCCATCATCCTTTGCTGTGTTTGCCCTGTGGGATGAGAGTGGCCTGTGCTGTCCCACCAGGTAATGGCACTCTTTTGTTTGTGCTCCAGGCACTCCTCTATGCCATCTGGCTGTAGACCCGTTGCCTGGTAGAAAGGTTATTCGCCAGTCTCTAGCTGAGCTCCAGTGAAGGCCCCAGGCTGTCACTTGTGTCCACCTTCCTGGAGAGTTTGGTGACCCATCTCTGCCTGTGTTTATATCTTAAACACTCCGTCCCTTTCAGGGGTCTTGGATATGACCAATTCTAGTGATAGGTTCCTGAAGTCAGTCTCCTAGAAATCTGCAGGGCCATCTCTTTCAAAGTCCTTATCCTTTCACTGGCTGCCAGGTGTGCAGGCAAGGTTCAGCTCGGCCTGGGATTGCAGGGGCTCTGTAGGACTTCTGTAGGAGCAGAGAAGGATGCTCTGCTGTTTCTTTGCTCCCCGACTTGCTTCCCCACCACTGCCTGCTATCTGAACACTCAGACCTCCTTCTCAGAAGCCTCTGTACACAGCTCAGATGCTGACTGCAGACTGAAGAGCTGGCTTGCTTCTTTCTGGCTTGGGCTGCCCTCCCTGAATCCAGTCTTGCCTTGTTCTCTGGGTCCACTGTTTGGAACAAGGCAGACCATCTGTGCTTGGGGACTAGTATGACCCTGAGGTCCTGCCCTATTTATCTTCATTAGCCACGGGGAGGTTCATACCTGCCCTCTCTACAAATGGAGGGGCCTTGGATGGTGCCAAAAATCAACTGTAAGCTGGAGAGTGCTTCTGACCCAGTCCTGTTGGGTTCACGGTGATGCCTAGAGTTTTGGTCCTGGATCCTAGCATTCATCCCCTCCTACCTCTAGGAGGTCTGCCTGGCTCAGACATTGGTGCTGTCTACCCCTGTACTCTGCCCTCTTTGTCAGGGGAGGAGGCAGGAGGAGTCAGCTTCCCTGTCGCTTCTTCATGGAGCCATATTCCCAAAGAAAACTCTGAGCATGTTCTTTGACTGAGGAGCCCTTTAAAGCTCCCTGCTGTTTCTGGTATCATAAAAGAAGGCCTCAGCTCAGCATTCAAACCCTCTCCCATGGAGCCCGTCTATCCTTCATCAGAACAGCAGTCAGTGTTCTCCCTTATGTGAGTGTCTGTTCCTTGCAGATCTGCAGAGGCCTCTGTGCCTTGGCTCTGCTCATACCGGTCCCTAGCCTGGCATGTCCTCTTTCTGCTTCAGTCTCAACTGCTGTCCTCTGAGGCCCCCATGCCACCTCCAGCTGTGTGACTTTCACCCCCTTCCACTGTTGAATCTGGGCCCGGGCTCTCTCTAGTGTCCTTTATAGACAGATAGTGGGGGTTGTGAGCTGGAATCTGTATCTGTTGTGGTTTCCAGCATGAGCCCTAGACTGGGAACACAGGAAGTGACTGGAGAGATTCCTGTTGGACTCCAGGGGGCAGTTTGATCACTTGCTGGGAAAGAAATGGTTCCCAGTCTGTCTTCTTAGGGCAAGGGAGGTGTTGATGGGAAAATCAAGCTCCGCTGGTGGCCAGGTTTCTCTTAAGTCCCTCTCTCGGGCTTATGAATTTCGTTGTATTGTTTTTCAATTTTCCCTGAGCATCTGCTACTGTGAAAATTTTCATTATCACTGGCAAAGATCCCCTCTCATCCCTGTTGGCTGTAGGAGAGTTCTGAGTTCTCTCCCCATCTGCTCCAAAGCACCTGGAGCCTGAGATGGGTAATGTCCCTGGCCAGCTGGGCACGTTCTCAGAAGATCTCAGAGATGGGGCTCAGCGGGCAGCCTGCTTGGTCAGGGATGCTTTGGCTGTGCCCAAGTCACGAAGGCTTTCCCTGCCTGCCTCTTCCCTGCGGTGTGGGTGGTCAGGCCAGGGAAGCTGACTATGGGATTTGGCCAGCACCTCATCACCTGTTTTCCAACATGAGGGAGACCCTTGCTTCTGAAGGTCTTCTCAGACAGTCTTGATGTTGTAGCAAGTATGCTCCATCTCTAACAGAGGACTAGCTCTGTTTTCTGAGACTGAGTTGCCATGAAGGCAAGTAGAATATTGAACTGCCAGGAGGCAAGACTGGAGCTGTAGGTCAGGTGTCAGTCACTCACTCTTCACCTTCATTGAGACACCTGCGTACCCTGCTTAGAAGCAGCCATGGTGAGCATAGGAAGGCTGTGGACATGCTGTCTTGCTGGCCACTGGTCCAGGCCTGGCTCTGGCTGCTTTTGGTCTTTCTCCCTTGCTTTTAAACACGGCTGGGGTGCTTTCCTTCGTGACTCTGGCTTACACTCTGCACTTTGGGTAAGGTGGCCACACGGACACAGCTGAGACACTCCCGGGACTAATTCATATGATTCTCTACCCTAATGTAGAGATGACATGCTGAGGTCAGGCATTGAGAGGTAGCCCAGCAAGAGCCATCTGTAGCATGAGACAAAAACTCTGAGCCCAGGTAGTGTGACAGCAGGACTTGAGTCTTGGCACCAGGCTGCCCCAGCTGTTTACGAGGGGGAATTCTTTCTGTTTACGTGCCATTTTTTATGGTCCAGCCCTCAGAGGTTGTGCAGCAGCTTGCCACCTTCCTGTCTGTGTGCCTGGATGCCATTCGCATCGGTGCTTGACAACCGAAAAACTAAATGTATAATGGACACTTCCCAAGGGGGAAATATTTTAGAATTTACACAAGACATATTTTGTGGCCTAGGCTGTCATTTCAGGACTGCTGTCTGGTGCCTGTGTTAGATGACCACCCTCCATTCCTTTTTACAACACAGGGCTTTAAGCTGGGGTGGTCAGATTTCTGTTTTGGTCCTGCCAAAGCTGTCCTGCCTGGTGGATGGAGCTAGTGTGTAAGAGACCCCTCGGCAACCCATCTACCATCCGTTCACAGGCCCCAGAGTCAGGGCTTTGGCCAGCAAACTCAGACAGCGTCCTTGGACCTGTCTACGTAAGATGGCTTGGAGTGACTGGCACGGTGTCTCTGCTTCACTCTCAGCTTCTGTCCCTCCTGTTTTCACTCTCCCAGGTGATGTGGTGAGGGGAGCACCACTGAGAAGGGTGAAGGCAATATGGGGTTCCCTTTGCTAGTCAACTCCCTTGGCTGCAAGGTACACGGGATGTGGAGACTTGATGGCAGCCAAGAGAAGAGGAGCAGCAGGCTGGCAAGGGGAAGGGGCTAGGCCTGTAATGGTCCCTGAAGAGGGAGCTGCTGCTCCTGTATCTTAAGGAGTACTAAGAAGTTAGCAGCATTGAGCTTAAGGCTCACTTTAAGGGGGCTGATCATAGTTCCCACAGAACGGTGGAGGGTGGGCTGGGGGTCATACTGGGAATATAGGTACAACACCCCTTGTTTGAGAAGAATATAAGATCTCTCTGCCCACTGGGATGGCTTCTAGCCAGTGTTCCAGGCATGGCTTTATCAGGCCACGGAATAGGGGACACAGTCACCCACAGTCAATGAGTTTAGGAGGTTAACAAGGTTCGAGGGTATACTTCTGGATGCTCATCCTAGAGACAGGCCCACTGGGTGGGGGGTGACCTCTGTCACACAAGGTTTACTTGCTGAGTGTAGTCATCTCTAGTTGTTCTCATGATAGCCAGGGCATCTGGGTGTAGCATCATCCTGCTACAAGGTGTTACAGACAGGGATGTCCTTAGGTAGCTCAGCCCAGGAAATGACACAGACCCATGAGCAAATAGGGACTCTGACTGTATTATCTAAGCAGAGGACAGTTGGAAGCCTTGAAAGCAGGAGGCACTTCACAGGGTCTGGGGGTGGGAGGATAAGAGGGCTAAGCATTGGGGTGAAACTTAGAAGGGCATGCTGATGTGAACTTCTGGTCATGGAACAGCAGGCACAGGAAGCCACAGGGCGCTGCCCCAGCAGACCCTCCAGCTTCCCACATGGTACCCGGGAACGAGGACGTTGCTCTTAGAAATCTGATGGTCAAGAGAAGGAATCAGTAGCAAGTCTTAGAGCTGGAGTCGGGGCTAGGAAAGCTGGCAGGATCGGAACTACCAAGCCTTCCTTAGATGGAGCACAGTGGGCCTGTGGGAAGGTGTCCTAGGTCTGCTTTTGCACTATGGATGGAGGCAGGAGCCAGGAGCCAGGGCAAACACTGGGTCTGGGGCTCTCTGGGGCAGTTGGCCTGACATGGGAGAGAAGGTGTGAGTACCAGTGGTAAAGGAGTAACTTTGCAAGGCTTCTACCACCCACACAGGGAGACGGTGCAGGAGATCACAAAGTGATGCTATGGAGAATAGGGAGGGGATAGCTGTAGTGATTCAGACATCAAATACAGGCTGAGGAGGGAGAGGGTAGTAGCAACCTCAGTCAGTAGCAGTTTCACATCTGTGAGAACCACTGGGAGCTAAAAAGAAATACTTGAACCAGGACTGAGGCTACGTGCTATCACTTCCAGGCAATCACAGAGGACAGTTGGTCACTGGAAGTGCTCTCAGAGACTTGGAGGGAGGGAGGGAGCAGGCTGAAGACAGGCTCTGTTACCTGACTGGCCGTGGATGTGTAAGCTTGCCTCTGGTTCCTCAGGTCTAGTGTCCAGGGACCTCTGAATGGTCTGTTGCTAGGCAACCAGGCTGTTGCCAGCGTTGCCAGGAGAAGAGCCTGTAGGGCAGGTCTTCCCTGAGCTAGCCAAGGAGTGTGGTGGGTAGTAATTGCAGGAGAGATGTGGCTTCTGGGAGCTCCGTATCCACAGGCACAGAGACACTGCTCTTCATTTGAGTATAGCTAGGTTGTGAGTGTCTGTCTGGTCAAGAGGGACTTGGGCTTTTTTAATCAGGTGATTCTAGAGGTGTTCGTAGCCTCACTTACCTCTTCCCCAGTAGAGCTTCGATTGTGGATAGTTCCTCTTAAGGCCTGTGTGCAAGTGCTTGGACGTCAGGGTGGTGCTATTGGGAGGTGCTGGGAACCTAGAAGATATGGAGCCTATGGGGTGTCTTAGGTCACTGGAAACAAGTTTTTAGAATGTGAGGATGCAAGGCCTTCTGGTCTCCTCTGCTCCCCAATTCCTGCTTGGCAATCTGGCCCTTACCAGAGGTCCAAGGCAACAGATAGCCAAGTAATTCCCTAGGACCTGCAGAATGGAGAGCTAAACGATACCTTTTCTCTCTATAAAGTTAATTGCTGTGTGTCTTAGTCAGGGTTTCTATTCCTGCACAAATATCATGTCCAAGAAACAAGTTAGGGAGAAAGGGTTTATTCAGCTTACACTTTCCACACTGCTGTTCATCACCAAGGATGTCAGGACTGAAACTCAGGCAGGTCAGGAAGCAGGAGCTGATGCAGAGGCCATGGAGGGATGTTCCTTACTGGCTTGCTTCCCCTGGCTTGCTCAGCTTGCTTTTTTATAGAACCAAGACTACCAGCCCAGAGATGGCACCACCCACAAGGGTTCCTCCTCCTTGATCACTAATAGAGGAAATGCCCCACAGTTGGATCTCATGGAGGCACTTCCCCAACTGAAGATCCTTTCTCTGTGATAACTCCAGCCTGTGTCAAGTTGACACACAAAACCAGCCAGTACACTCTGTTAGTTTCTTGGAGTTACTCCTGTGTTCAAATGACTTGGCAAAACAACCTAAGGGAGGAAAGTTTATTTTGCTCATAGATTCACAGGCTTCATCCATGGGTGCTTGGTCCCATGTGCTTGAGCAGAGGATCATGGTAGCAGGATCATGTGGTCGAGGAGATTTTTCACTCCATGGTTGTCAGGAAACAGAGTGAGATAAGATCCCACCTCCAGCAACTTAACTTCCTTCATGGGAGCCCATCTCTTTACAGCTTCACAGCAGAGGGCCCAGCTTCTGGAGCAGGAGAGCAATTCATGACAATGACCAGGACTGTCACTGTAGTGATGTGAAGTGTCTCCTATATACACTGAATGAAGTTAGCCCCAAGTCCTACTTTGCGCTCTCTCTGGACAAACTCTGAGGAGGACATACACTAACAGCAGACAGCTGTCCTTTTGGGCATATTTTCCACATACTAAACATGGCTTTAGTCTCTATCAGTTGCTCTGTTTCCTCAGGCTCCTGAAACAGAAATTAGACACCTTGGAAATTTAACTCTGGCTCCCCTGTGGGTTTTTATAATGCACTCAGCTTGGCTGCCTGCTCTGGATCCTCCCGTGTAGAATGAAGTAGAGGAGCCACTTCTCAGGCAGGCGTGGACTTCAGTGATGGGGTGGGGCTGCATGGCTCTCATGGCAGGGATTGTCTTTCTCCTCTGCCACCAGAAACTGTAACATTTCCCTTTGCTTATTATGCTAGGATTCCTTGGCTAGTCTGCTTGTATGTGGCCACGTGAGGGTGAGGCCCTGCCAATCTGGTTTCCTTTGTTCCTTAGCCTGTGTCCCCAGAGCTGAGTCCCTGAAGTACCTGTGCTGCCCAGGTTCTGAGCCAGTTCTTCAGTATTGTTTGGGGCTCCAAGTTGTCCTACCTTTGGGCCCTATGGGTCCAGCTGTCCTATACTTGGGCTGCTTCCTTTGACAGCTCTAAGACAGCCCTGTTGTTCCTAATTAGACTAAGTTGTGGAGGGCCAGTTGCATCATCCATGCAGGAAAAGATCCTGGTCTAGATGCAGGAGGCCCTGAAGCCCAGGATCTGTCCTCTCACTATGTTGCTCACGGCCAGCCCTGATCTTGGACAAGGCTTGATTTTCTGCCACATTCCGTTCTCTGGGCTACTTTACCTTGAAACCCTGATATGTCAAATGATTAGAATGCACACACCTATGCTTCTGCATACATGTTATGCCATCGAGTGTCCCATGAACATCTGCATTAGGTCCTGAGTCTGAAGATGTAGAAAGCCATTTGCCTCAGTTTCCCTTTTTGGGACCTTAAAGATCAATCATGAGATAGTATAATTATATGTAACTCAGTAGCATGTGCAAAGACAAGGTATTCTGTGGGCCGCAGGAAAAGGAGTGGTTGATTTCATATAGTGGGAGGAGTCAGTTTCACAGGGGGAAGAGGGGTTTGAGGGATATATGGGGGCTTCCAGGGTAGAGGAGAGGAGGAAGGATACTGCAGGGAAGGCAACCAGCATGCACAAACCTTCAGGTTAGTGTAAGTGAGTGCCACAGGCTGAGAGGACAGGGCATGGGAAGTTTGGAAAACAGACTGATGTCTTCTGGCATGTGGATTGTGGGTGCTGGTGGCTACTTTGATTTCCAGGCAGTGGGGTCATGGCTGTGGTGGACCCTAGTGGCTGCTGAACTTGAGTCTGTAGAATGGGATGGAGAACGGGGAGCTGGAAGATACACCGACATCCCTTATTCACTGGGTAGAGGGAAACAGAAGTTTGGACCAGGTAGAGGAGGTGACCTCTCTGAGAGTCTGCAGAGGAGTCCTGGGGAACCCCTGAGTTTGGGTGCTAAGAGAGCTTTCGAGGTTCCCAGAACATGAATGTGCTGTGCAGGCACGCCAGGGACTCATCCTGTCCTGATATAACTTCCCCAGAGCAGGCTACTGTGTGAATCCCGGCTGAGAGCTTGGTGTTCCATTGGCGGAGCAGTAAAAGTCATTAACGAGGAGCTGGAGAGTTATAAATAAGCCAGCACATTCCCACCCAGTGTTCCCTGCCTTTCCAGCCCGCGGGAGCAGGGAATCGGTTTTGATTCATTAATTGGCAGAGGGATGAGGCTCCAGAGAGCCCACGGCTCTGCCAACTCTTCCCCACCCTCCTGGTTGGCTCCAGGCAGCCCCCTGTGCTTGCTGCTCACCTGCCCTGGCGACGGGCCATCTTCCTGTGGGGCTCACTGGTCCTGCCGCCCTGGATCCTCTCAAGCTAGCCTGAGTTTCAGTTTGCTGTCTTTGTTACTGTTCCCTTGTCCATTTTAACCCCTCACTTGCACACTATCTTTAGAGTGGCACGCTGATTAGTGTTCCCAGTCTCTGGATAGGTAGGCTGTGCCTTTTCCTTTGTGTGCCTCAGGCATTAGGAGGCTTGGCGAGCTGGAAAGCCCTGGAGTTTGCCTGTGAAATCTAGCGCCCCCGCCCCACGATGCTCCTGCTTTAGTGTTGTATTAAATAGGTTGCTGCCCACTCTGCAGCATGGGCACTGGCCAGGGTCTGAAGGGCTGAGCTGACAGGCGCTTCTCCACACAGTCCAGTAGCAAGGGCAGGAGATTGGGAACAGTGGCCACACCACTGTGGTAAATCTTGGCTTGAAGTGAATCACAGTGGAGGAAGATTGGGCATTGCAAAAAGTTCTCTGGGAAGACTAGTTACCCATGGAGCAATGGGAGGCTACACAGATTATGTAGGCAGGAACGCTACATATTTCTTGGGAGTCTTCAGGAAAATCTAAGAGTTCTAAGAGCTGGATACCTGGGTTTCTTTGCAAGAGTGCTGTCCCCTTGGGTACACGTAGGCACCTGGTACAGAGTTATACACGGCTCTGGAGACTGTCATGGGTTTTCATCTGCTTTGAAGACTTTGGGAAGCTAATGTGTTTTTAGATGGGGCCAGCACATGGTGGCTAATGCTTCACGAGGACCTAGTCGCTGTGGTGTGGGAAGGCTGTATGTCTGTTGGAGAGGTTAGATGTGTGTGGGACTGAGGGAGAGGTGACGGTAGTGTGGGCCGATGAAATCCAGCAGAGTCAGGGTGTATTTGGAAGACCTGAAGGCTTGGTGTAGTGGGATGTTGAAGGTCAAAAACATGTGGCTGGGGATGCCTCTCTCCTGAAAGTGGACGACCATTCTCGTATATGTGGGAGCGCTGTGGTGTCAGGTGTGAGTTGATGCTGGTTTCAATCAGGTCAGGACTGGCTTGGGGTTAGAAGCTCAGGGGCAGATTCTGAACCAGAACACTAACTATGAAAGCTTCCATAGGGCTAGGTACGATGCTCAGAGGTAAATGTGCAAGGAGACCTAATGATTCCATAGTCCTTAGGTGTAGACTCTGGGTGTGGGAGAAGGCAGAGAGGCAGGCATCTGCAGGACTGGCCTTGGGAGCTTCCTTCCTCAGCTTGTGCTACAAAGGCTGGTGGGTGTGAAAGCCCGAAGGCAGGGGGCTGATTACCTCGTGATGATCCCTCTAGTTTAGCTCTGAAGGGTGAAACAAGGTCATTAGTTGGAGCTTGGGAGGTTCCAGGAGAACACGGAGGTTAGGAGGGGGGTGAAGAAGGCAGTAAGTGACAAGGGAGGGGTCTTCTTGTCTCTTTGGGAGCACCTGGGGGAGAGCCTGTGCACCAGGGCCACAGATCCAGTGCAAGCCTTCTATAGCCCTGCCTCCAGAGTCTTCCCAGCCTGTGGTTTTGTTTACCCTTTACATGTCTTAATAAAAGATGAAAAATATTTATTCTCCATAGATCAATAATTTACCGTGAGTTATGACAATACTAAATTTGGTCAATTATTCATGGGCTATCAAGTATTTATAAATGCTACCTTAATTTAAAGCATTAGCCATTAGAATTCAAATATTCATAAAGCTAGTGCCAGCCGAAAGGAGGAAGGGCAGGGTTCAGGTAGCAGGGGTGGCTGGGGAGAGAGGGCGTGAGCTGCCCTAAGAGCTCTGCCACTGCTTGTGGGAATGGTGGGGGAGGCAGAGGTGTTGGACTCCCTGTGGATGCCCTTGCTCCCAGGTAGGCAGGGCTGACCTGGGTCTGCTCCCTGCCTGCCTCTGGCTTCTGCCGCCCACAGAGACCAGCTGAGCCTAGCAAAGCAGGGCTGAACTGAAGAGCCTATGTGAGGCTGCTCCTGCTCCAGGTGGAGGCCCTTTCTTGCCTGGTTCTTCTGGAGATACTCAGCTGCTCCTTAGCACGGAACTCAGAGGCCGGTTAGTGCCTGGCTGCTGGGCAGTAGGCTTGCGATTAAGAGGAGCAGGGGCTGAAAGGACAGGCTTGGCCTATTCAGAGATCAGGTCTGGTTTATCAGGGGGAGTGTGAGTGTCTGGCTATGCCTAGCCTTGAGACATTCAGAGTACCTGGAAGAGAACAGGATAAGGATGCTAACGGCCAGCATCACTATTGGGTGAAATAGACCAGACTGGCCAATCTCCTCCAGCAGAAGCCCCTGGAGCATTGTGTCACCTACCGGTGGCCTTGGAGTTTCCTAACTAAACCCAGAGGGCTGCATAAGAGTGTCCTTGCCCAGAATGGCCTCCATACCTGAAAGGCTGCTGCTCTCTTCCAGCAGTCACCTGCAGGCAGGTACCCAGCACTCACTGAACTGTGGAATTCTCTCAGTGGGGACAGGTCTCATTCCTTCTTGCCTGCTCCTCCCCAGGGAGTGCCAAGCTTGCTGCTACAGGCATTTCTATTCAAGCAAGGGTTGGATAGAGTCAGCTGAGGATCTCGGTCCTGTTTCTTTGTATCTTCCCCTCACTGGCTATGGGAAGATCTGGTGGCTTGGTTCTGATTTCTTCAATCATATGGTCCTGGCCTCAGGACGTAGGGTGAAGAGTACTGAAAATTTGTTCTGTGAAGTAGCCTGTATACACCTGTCATGTTCTACCCAGATACTCCTCAGGGGAGGTTGGTGGGGCTGTGATTGTGGATCGAGGGCTAATTGTATTAGTGTTTAGCTCTGAGCGCAAGCAGTCTCTTTCCTGCTATTTTCTGGGAATCTAGAGCTACGGACTGACTGGCTTAGAGACCTCTGTGGAGACCCTGTGCTCCCAGGCAGGGAACAGGAACTACTGTTCATTACAGTTCGTCTCTATTCTTTCTTCCCCTGCCGAGGAGTTGTGCTCAGGGAGCACTTATCAATCTATCAGACCTGCATGATGATGAAGAGAGAAATCAGCTTTATGGCCAGATGATATTGGAAGAAAAGAGTGATATCAAGAGCAGTTATCCTCCAGAGAGCTATGGAAGCCCGCTGAGCTCCAAGCTGGAAAATCTGCATTGTGGAGTTCCTATTCCATGCGAAGCAGTGTGTGAGACCCTACACATAAAGAAAGACAGGCAGGGAAATCACAGGGCCCACAGCATCGTTGCAGTAGACTTTACCATATGCTGGGTCTTGCTACTGGCATATGCAGGGTGGGGTGAGGCAAGGGGGCGGGGCAGGGCAGGTCGAGAGGGCGGCAGGGAGACAGAGGACAGCAGGAACCATTTTTGCCACCGTGGGGCTTGAGCTCTGTGACATACATACTGTCATCTGTACTTGATTTGGGGTGGGGTGGGGTGGGGAAGAGAGCTCTCCTCTGACAGGCCCCACAGTAGGTCTCTACAGCAGGTCCAGGCTCAGACTCTGCTCAGCATTTCAGCATAAGCACCATATGAATTGTGTAACATCCTGTCTCACACAACCTTGATTAAGCTAATAGCTGATTTGGCTTTGATCTGATATATTTTGATCTTATTATTTTTATGTTAGAAGCCTCCAAATAATCATCATTTCAACAGTGCCCCAATTAGCAGACCATTCACAGTGGATTGAAAATTGACTCACATTGGGCCTCTCCATTAGCACCTAGGAGAGACTTCCAGCATTAATAATCCTCCCTGCACCAGAGGCTGGGTGCTTGTGGTACTGCAGGTGGTCATATGAGGGGCTTCTGTGCCCCTTGTAGGAGGAGGCTATCAGCACAGTTAGGCAGTGGCAGGATGGCTCTTAAGTCTGATGGTACTACTTTCATTTTTTAGTAATAATAAAAAAGACCTTTTGAAATTAGCTTATATTTCATCATGGCATGTTCTTGGTTCTCCAGCCTCCCTTCTCCCATCTCCTGCACCCTCCTGCAAGGTCCCCTTCCTTTTCTCCCATCTCCTGCATCCTCCTGCAAGGTCCCCCTTCCTCTTCTCTCATTTCCTGCATCCTCCTGCAAGGTTCCCTTCCTTTTCTCCCATCTCCTGCATCCTCCTGTAAGGTCCCCTTCCTCTTCTCCCATCTCCTGCATCCTCCTGCAAGGTCCCCTTCCTCTTCTCCCATCTCCTGCACCTTCCTGCAAGGTCCCCCTTCCTCTTTTGCAACAGCTCCCCTGATGGTTTCCCCTCTTCCTCAAAGCACAGGTGACTTTTAAAAGAGGGCAGGGTTTGAGATAGGGTTTTGCCGTGTAGCTTTGGCTGGTCTAGACCTCACTCTGTTGCCTACACTGACCTTGAACTCATGACATTTCTTTTCCTCAGCTTCCAAAGTGATGGGGTTGCTGCCCATATGTGCCTCAACACCCATTGATAAGGAATGCTTCTTAAGGTTCTGGGCACAGCTTGGGTGAGGTGTTGATGGGGAATGATAAGGATGGTATTTGGAAAGAGGAAGAAAACTGACATGAGCCTAGCACCTTTCTGGGTGCAGGGAGGAGAAGGCATTCCACCTTCTGAGTCAGGAGAGACTCTCATCTCCATTGACTAGAACAGCAAGGCTCAGAAAGGGCACACACCCATGACCACATGGCTGCTGACCACGTGGTTGAAATGGGACTTGAGCTTATGAGATTCCTATGTTCTTCCAAGCTCTTAGTTGCTAGTGAGCAGTTTTGCCCAGATTCTGCATCTTAATCATGGTCTACCCTACCATGTAGCCCCCCCCCCATTTCAATTGGTTTAAATTCTTCATTTGAGATTCTGATGCCAAACATGTAACTAACTACATTTCCTGCATCCTGGAAGGCTGCCTTAATCTTTCCTCTTGCCAAATTATAGAATGTGTCCTGGAAGAATCCAATGTATGCAGGAAGAGGCTTATGTTATTGGTGTGTTAGACATAGACATGAAATATACAGGAGGGCAGGGGGCAAACATCATTGTCATGGGACATGTATGTGCAGATGGGGAAACTAAAGCTCAAAGTTCTGTGACTTCAGAGCTTGGTGGATATGGGCTGGGGAGCTGGCTTACCATAGATGTCCGGTGGTGACTTAAGAGGAGCTGGGCAGATGGGTGATGAGCCAGGGGTGACCTATAGCTTGTAGGAAGGGTGTAGGAGATGGAGTTCCTGGACCATTAGGCCCCACACTGTTCAATTTATTTGAAAATCTTGTTTAAGATTCTAATGCAGGGCTAGAGAGATGGTTCAGCAGGTAAGAACAATGGCTGCTTTTCCAAAGGTCTTGAGTTCAATTCCCAGCATCTACATGGTGATTCATAGTCATCTTTATACGGGATCTGATATCCTCTTATGTCTTGCAGGCTTACATGCAGATAGAATGAATAAATAAATAAATAAATAAATACTAAAAATGATTCTAATGCAATGTCTTAGTATTGAAGACACAAGCTAGAGAACAAGCCATTCACCATCATGGTGCCTTAGCTATTTGTGCTTCCTGCATTATTTGAAGGCATTTTTTTTTTTATCACATTGTAACCAGCATAGGTTTTGTGGTTTCCTTTGTTTGTTTTTGCTACCACTACCTCAGAAGCATTTTCATCATGTCTGTGGCAGTATGGGAATGAACTGGGAGCTCACCTTAGTCTAGCCTTGTCACTTGATGCTTGTGTGGCCTCACATCTCATTATCTGGGAAGCAAAAGCAGAACTTTGTTTTCTAAGTGGATATGATGAGAACAGCATGAATTCACAAATATCACATACTCAACAGAGCCTGGCTCGGAGAACATTCGCACACAGCAGTCCCTCTTCCTCCCTGCCTCCCCGCTTATCCATTATTGGAGGATTCTTTTTACTTTCTAAAGCAATTACCTATTCATGTCATGAAATTTTGGCAAAATATAGGAAAATAAAAAAAGAAAAACACTTACAAATTGCTTTCATTTTGAACATTTTGCATTTTTTTCCTTCTGGTCTTTCTTTCATGCATATTGAGTTTTATTTAATTGATATTGTAAAATACATAGATTTTTACATCATTTTTCATGTACCTTTCTATGTATGACAAGTGCTTTCTTATATTGTTGTGGGGTACACGGCTGTAGAGGCTGTGTGTGCTTTCTTTGTGTAGTGCTTCCATAACCACGAACTACTTGCATCTTTCAGATAGTTTGCAGTGTTCCTTGGGTACCACTGAGTGTCCTCTTTTACTTTTGGATCTAGTTCCATGGTCTGGATAGTTTCCCAGAGAGTAATGAGGAACACAGAGCATGAAAATGTCAGGACTCAAAAAAAAAAAAAAAAAAAAAAAGAGCCGGGTGTGGTGGTGCACGCCTTTAATCCCAGCACTTGGGAGGAAGAGGCAGGCGGATTTCTGAGTTTGAGGCCAGCCTGATCTACAAAGTGAGTTCCAGGACAGCCAGGGCTACACAGAGAATGTCTTGAAAAAAAAAAAAAAAAGAAAATGTCAGGACTCCAGTATCCTTGCACAAATCTTTAGGAGCTGCCATGCTTTGCTCACTATGCATGCATGTGTATGTGTGTGTGTGTGCACATGTATGTGTGTATATGCACATGTGTGTATGTGTATGCACATATATGTGTGTATGTGTATGCACATGTATGTGTGTGTATGTGTATGCACATGTATGTGTGTGTATATGTGTGCATGTTGAGTATGAGATAGATCACTGTGTACTCCTTGAGCTCAAGGGTCATTAGACGAGCCATGTAGTTATGGAGGTCGTGTGCAGAGCCATGGCAGAGAATTGTGGGCATCTTGAATGAAGGCTGTGGCCAGCCTCGGGAGGTTGAATCGTTCCTGAAGCAAGAATGAGCATGAAGATGAGTTGAGGAGGTGAGGGGTGCAATCTAGTATGTACAGGTAGAATGAAGAGCATGAGGTGCAGACATTGTGTGCCTTCACGAATTGCCCCAGGTAGGCACATATGTGTGTGTTTGAGTGCATGTAAATGTAGAGAGGTCAACATCTTATGCTGACGTCTCTCTCTGAGACAGTATCTCTCACTGAGCCTGGGGTTCCCTGACTTCCCTAGTGTAGTGGGTCGGAAAGCCACGGGTTCCTCCTGTCTCTGCCTACCTACGGCTAGGATTATGAGTATGCACCACTGTGTCAGCTTTTAAAAAACTAGGTTTTCCTCTTTCAAACCCTGTCCTATACCCTTCTTTGCTCTATTTCAAATGCCTGGGTTTCTTTTTCATTAATTGTTGTTATATATGTACGTTCCTAAATACACAACCTGCTCAGTCTGTATAATGTTACTTGTATGTATATGATTTCAGGGCTGACCATTTGCCATTGAGTAACCCATTGCTGTGCTCGTCCCTGGGGAAGGCTTTCTCAGCCTTCCTTAGCCGCCTGCAGAGTTGTTGTTGATGTTGTTGCAATAGATGGAGACCATTACAGAAAACCAAAGCTAATTAAAATATAGAGTTGCGGAGCCCGGTTCCAAATGATAGGTCTTCAACCCAACCCCTGAAGCCCCGGCTCAGGAATCATTGTGGAAGATGAAATGACCATGAGAGCCAGGGGAACAGGGAGTTTGCATTGAGACCGTGGCTCTGAATATCAGAAGCTAATATTCATCAAGTCCCACCAACATGGCTGCTACTCGTGAGCTGAACAAGGGCTATATTAAGAGATCTGCTAACATGGATGGGACAGGAGGCTCACAGAGCTACAGGCAACTAAAGACCATGGGTTCTGGGTATCAGAACTGAGATTCTCATGACTGTGTGGCAAGGATTTTACACACTGAGCCGTCTCCCCAGTTCTCACTGGGTGTCTGAAGACAGACACAATGTTTAAATGATTGGATTTCCGAGAAGCCAGGGTGGAGGGGTAGAACATTTGGGTAGCTATGAGATCCTTGAGAGAGACCTCATGTCCTTTGTGTACCCAGCCTCAGGCCCTGCATGGGAAGTGGAGGAACCATTGGGACCTGGGACCCGAGTTATCATCTACAATGTCCCACAGTGTGTATGGCAAAGCTCTAGTATGGGAGCAGCTGCCATTGGTGCCAGCCAGTGTAGGGGATAGCCCTTCTCACATCTTTTCTACCCTCTCCCTCCCTTCTCCTTGGGGTGACCACCCTTGTTTTTCGCCACTTCCCCAGCCGGGTCTGAAGCATTACATAAACTGTAGGGCCCCCACTAAGGAACTGCATTGTCAAAGTCGTTCAGCGTCTGCTGCGTGCAGCAGATGGCTCGCTGCCATCCACAGGCTGTGTTTTCAGACTGCATCTGCTTCCCCACATTCGTAAGACATGCTTGCTTCAAAACTGGTGCGTGGAGTTGGAGTGTGGGAACAGGATCTTTCTATCTGCTCTGATGGCCCTAGAAGGTATATGAGCGTGTGGTCAACGGTGGCGCGTGCCCCTTGTGGTTACTGGGCGACGACGTCTAAAGTTCAGGCTCCTGAGTGGGTCAGTCTCAGAAAGGGCTGTTGTCATCTCAGTCTCCTTTCTCCTCTGTGCCCTTGGTAACTGCCTGAGCTATGGGTGCATCTTCCTTTGTGATTGTCGAGTGGCTCTTGAACAATCCTGGGCAACTGTAGCCAAGCACTTCATCTGGGCTTTGACCCAGTATCCTCATGATAGAACTCAAGTGGACTTGAATCCTGCTCACCACCTCTCCTTATTCTGGGTCCTCTGGGGGTAAGTATATGTCTTCCTGACATCATGATGTCATCCAGAGCTTACAGACACAAGCAGTCCAGTTCAGACAACAATTGCAGAGCACATGCTACACTCTTCGCCCATGAAAAGGAATACACAAATTCTGCAGCATGAGTTTTGGTCTCCTCCCCAGCATTTGGCTACAGCCCAAGGTGGGAAACATCATCTAATTCAGAGTTCTGTTTGGTGAATCAGGGGGATCGGGGGTGGATCCCTTCTCTCCTACCCTTCTTTAGCTAGCCTGGGTCAAATGATGGCCCCTTCTGACTTTTCTTTCCTCATCTGTTAAATGAGCCTGAGATGTGTAGCTTTAATGTTTCACCCACTAAGGTTCATAGGAGCTGCTGACCAGGCTGGAACTGGCTCTTGGTCTGTGTGGGGAGGCATCTCAGGGCCACAGGCATGAGCTGCTGGGTGGAGCTGTGTGGATGAAGCCTCTACAACAGTGCCCCATGCTGATCTCTTCCTGTCTTTTTCCTTCCTTTCCAGCCTGTGACCTCATGACCCAGGGAATTTTGGCCTTGGTCACATCCACGGGCTGTGCATCCGCCAATGCCCTGCAGTCCCTCACAGACGCCATGCACATCCCACACCTCTTTGTCCAGCGCAACCCCGGGGGTTCACCACGTACTGCCTGCCACCTGAACCCTAGCCCTGACGGCGAGGCCTACACACTGGCTTCGAGACCACCTGTCCGTCTCAATGATGTCATGCTCAGGCTGGTGACAGAACTGCGCTGGCAGAAGTTCGTCATGTTCTATGACAGCGAGTATGGTGAGTCTGGGGAGGCGGGGCTGAGGCTTGGGTCTAGGGACAGCTTGATGCTGGGAGCCTAAGAGTAAGAAGCTTCGACCATGGGACTCAGTACTGGCATACTGTCAGGGCATATATCCACGTTGGTGGTCTGGGCTGAGTTTTCCTCAGGGCGGTAGGGCCCAACCTTGAGCTTTGTGAATCAGGGAAGAGCTGCAAAAACAGATCTGTAGATAGGCACTAAAGTTGCCTAGCAACATCACCTTATCATGACAGCTGAAGTTTGAATCATCTTAGAATTTTCAATAAAATATTAATAAACTGCTGGCAGGGATCTGAAGAGCTACGTACAGGCAGAAGTGGAGGCTGCCTGGCTAGGTCTTCCTGGCACCTTCTCTGAAGGCTACCCCTCATGCTGGATGGTGGTCCTCTGAAGGCTACCCCCATGCTGGATGGTGGTCCAGCCTCAGGTTTTTGTTTACATTCACTTTGATCTGCCCTGTTTCAGGGTCTGAGGCTGGGGCAAAGATCAGAAGTAGGGGTCTGTTAGCCGGTGGGCCTGAGGATATGCATGGCTGTGCGTGGCTTCTTTGAAGACCTCGTCTGTGGAAGTAAGCATAATTTATTTGTTAGGAAACCATAAAAGCCAGCTTTGGAGAAGCAGGTTCATGTTTTCTTAAAGCTTCTCTGTAAGAAGACCATTTCCAACCCTGAGGCAAAATGGTTTCCACGATTTGTGCTTCAGAAAGGTTTTATTCGGAGACCATTGATAATCACATATCACTACTGAGAAATAATGTAGAGGGATATCATGCGTCCTCCACCCAGGTTCCCTAAGGGTAGCACTTTAATGAGCTGTATCACTTAATTAGCGGTATCACAATATCACAACCAGGATTTGACCCTCCTGCAGCCGGCAGACCCTTCATAGCTTGTGTCTATGTGTCCGATTCCAGTCTGCTGTGGGTGTTGGGTCCTTTGTAGTTTACCAGTTTCCATGTATATGTCCAGACCAGTCTGCTTTGGGTGTGGATTCTTTCTGTAGCATTTCTCTAGCATGCATATTGGTGTGATCACTAGCCAGGATCCAAAGTGGTTCTCTTAAGAATCCCTATGCTACACGTTTATAGCCACAGCCCCTGTGTCACCTGTTCCAGGTTGCTGGACACTTATGGGGTTTGGAAGCCCCCTTGGCTGAGGTTAGGATGGAGCTGTACAACCCTGTAAAGTCCAGTTTTGTCTCCCGGTGAAATAACCCGTTTGCCAAGCATGTAACTAAGAAAAGAAATCAGCATATGTTTGCATTTGCCTAAATACTCTGCTTCCCTTAGTCTGGGATGTTGTCCTCAGTACTTGAACAAATAAACTGTTGGGAGTCTTACAGGAAGAATTGAAAGAGCAAACAGTTACTGTGTTGAAATAAAAACGGGGTGGGACTGGGACAAGGGTGGCTCAAGGCTTCAGGGATCTTGCTGGCAAGCCCAGGAACTATCCTTCCCCTCTAACACTTGCTCATCCTTAGGTTCCATGGGAGAAGCTGGAGACCTTGTAAAAGCACTGATGTGTCACAGGGCGTCTCTGAGAAATCAGGCTTTACTCTGAGAACCAGACCTTACGGTCCTCTTGATGATGCTAAGACCGAGCCCCATGGGAGATGTGGGCAACCCAGGGTTGGGCATGTTGTCGTCTGGTGTGCACAGGCCCTTTCCATTCGGCTCCTCTCAGGAGCCTTTGCTTCTCTTGTCTCTGGCCTGCACACACTATTCCTCTTGAAGGGCTCTTGAGCCACAGCTGCAACAAAGGCAGGTGACAGCCCTGTAGCCTGCTCACTGTCTGGCTTTCTGTGCTTCCTGAAGACTGAGCAAGGCCTGGAGGCACTGGCCCAGATGCTGTCTTTTCTTCTCATTATATGTCTCACGTCCATGTAACTCAGCAGGCAAACATTCTAGGAAAGGTGTCTTCCCTCCCCGCTGTCCAGCAGAGCTTGCATCTTGTTTGCCTGCTCATCTGTCCTCAGCCCACTTGGCTTAGCCTGCCGCTCATGGGAGCTTGTCCCTGGTGTACACTGGACTCCTGCAGAGGTGGTCATTCCCAGGAGAGCAGGCCATATGCTTTTCTGTGTGTCACTGCAGTCTGGCACTGTGTCTGGTTAAACGAATGACAAGTTCACAGGTGAAGACAAAGGGGAGATGTGGAGAAAGATGAGGGTACTGGGTGCACTGACCTCTGGTCTAGGATGGGCATAGGGAACCAGGAAGCATGATTCATCTCACAGAAGAACTTCCAGCCCATCTTCTTCAGTCCCCCAAACCCTGAACCGGGAACACCCCCAGAGTGTGCCTCTCTGCTCTGATGCTTTGCTACCTTCACTGTGGTTGAATTTAGTCCTCGGCCTTTTATCATTAATTCCATAAAGATGCCGAGTGAAGGCGCCGTCCAGGGTGCTGACCCAAATGGCTTCAGTTGCTCTGGAGGTCACGGCTCTTTAATTGTAGTTTGGGTAGGACCCTGGTGTTTTTGCACACCCTGGCCCCCAGCCTCTTAATGTGACAACCTTTGAGGCTTGTTTGTGCCTGTAAAAGTTTCTCTACCCTTAGTGTTGCTGCTTGGCCTGACTATAATCCTCCTGTATATTCCAGCCTGTTTCCTCTCATAAGTCCCATTAGGCTAGCGAAGGCCGGTAAAACCCACAACACAGTCACCCTTCAGAGTGGGCACGTGGTGGATCCCATCATCACTGGCAGTGATGTCCCCACATGCCATGGGCGGGTTCATGTTGCCAGTACACCCGTGATGATGTAGTTTCAGATGAGCCTGATTAAAAATCAAATTGAGTGTAACTAGTCTTTTATTTCTCCCAAAGTCAAATGGAAGTGATTTGGGATATAGTTGCTTTTCTGTGCTAATCTTTAAGTATCTTTACATATGTTATTTCATTTATGCCACACTTTAACCACTGAAGCAAATAGGGCTCAGTGAGATGCGTTTGGGCTTTGAGACCTGTGCACAGGCCAGGCACCATCCTGTTTCTTGGTGGGCTTTAGATTCCCTCTCATGTGCCCAGCCAGTCAGAACCATTGCTGAAGCAGGAGTGTGGCTCAGAATGGACCCAGCATGCCTTAGCATAGATGCTCATCCTTTAGTGACCGTCACATACAGACCCTTCCTTTGGGGTGCTGGCAAGGATTGATTCCTTTCCATTTTCTTGTCAGTTTCCCTTTAATCTCGGGAATGTCTTCCCCTGGTGGAACCTGAAGATTGGCCATTCACACTGTGTGTGAGATCAGAGCAGGAAAGCCCTAAGAGAATGTGACAGAAAGGCATGCTTAAAGTTTGGGTGTTGAATGTGGCCTGAAGGTACACATGTTAAAGACTTGGTCTCCAGAGGTGTGATGTTGGGAGGTCCTATGGACCTGTAAGAGGCAGGTCTTGGAGGGAACTCCTTAGGGCAATAAAATTATTAGTAACAATAAGAGGAATTTCTGGAACCCATAATCAGTTAAAAATATGAAGGAATCCCATGTCCTCAACTCTGGTCATTTTCTATCCTTGCTAGGGGACTGAACTGCTATTTGGGTCATGTCCTTGAGAGGATTATAGGGGTCCCCCCTTTGCAGTTGCTTGTTTCCTCTCCCTGATCTGAGCCGTGCTCCCTGTCATGTGCTTTCACCATAACTGCTGCACTTCCTGAGGCTCACTGGTGGCACCAATGCTGCCAGAGCTTTAGCATAAATGTCCACAGCTATGAACCATGACAAACTTTCCTTCTACATGGCGATTGCCTCAGGTCCTTCGCTATGATGACAGCAATCTGACTAATTCTGGGTGAGAGAGGAGTTTGCATGTATTTGGTTTACAAAATATGAGAGGTGCCATTTGGTACGATTCCATGGAAAACACTTGTATGCTTGTTATGACAGCACAAGGAAAAATAGAAGAGAAACTGACATTTTGGGTAGGAAATTCATAAAATACCAAAGGTTTGGATGAATTAGAGCACACAACTTTCTGTCTTGCTGCTTCAAATGCTGGTGTGTGTGTGTGTGTGTGTGTGTGTGTGTGTGTGTGTGTACATGCACTTGCATGTGTATATGTATGTGTATGTTTGGGCATGGGTGTGTTAGTAGCTTTAGGCACAGTTTTCCTCAAAGACTATGTCTGTGGTTGTGGTGGGATCTTCAGATATCATTGGCTGATTCACTCATAAATATTCATGGAATCCCTACCATGTGACAAACATTTTACCTGGTGTTTATTTTAAATGAAGGAAAACAGGGATGGAGCAACTTGGCTCCTGTTGCCTATAATTGGAATAAGTACCCAGGGCCCAAAGTCTCTTTTCTAGTATCTCCAAGGCAGGTGGACTCTGGCCTCTGGTCTAGCTTGTAGGCCTGAGAGGTTGGGGACTGGGATTCTGCTACAGCAAAGCCTAAGATCTCTGCCCTAGTGACCACTGCACTTGATTTAAAGTCACTGACACACACACACACACACACACACACACACACACACACACACACACACATTGTATAAATATGTATGACCTGAGGTCAACCTCAGATGCTTTTCAGGAGCCATCAGTCTTGTTCTTTTGAGACAAGGTCTTTCACTGGAACACGGGACTTACTGACCAGGCCACTAGCCAGCCCAAGGATCCTCCTATCTATGCCTCCCTAGAATCTTCACACCGGCACTAGGGGTTGAACTCAGTTCCTTATGTGAGTGTAGTGAGCACTTTACTGATTGAGATATCTCACCATCTCCTTAAAATCACTTTTTAAAAATTAGAAGTTATACATGATTATAATGCACATGCCCAATCAAATTATTAATAACAATAAAGGGAATTTCTGGGATCCATAGTCAGTTAAGAAAATATGAAGGAATCCCATGTCCTCAACTCTGGCATTTTTCTATCCTTGCTAGGGGACTGAACTGCTTTTTGGATTGTGTGCTAGCCAGTCAGACCCTGGCTTTACTTGGCTGTTCTAGATCCTATAACACATTGTTTGGCTGTGAACCTTGTGTCTCTGCAGTGACACTTCAGTGGCTGCTTTTCTCATTCTCCAAGAGGTTTCTGAGGTTCATCCATTTGATACGGATATATTAATCATTTTATTATCTCACAATACATCTGATTTATCCATCTGATCATCAGTGGGCGTTTGGGTTATTTCCAGCTTTCGGTATTACAAGCGGTGCTGGATATTTATCTCGAGGTGGATTGTGAAGAGTTTTGAGGGTCTGTTCTGAGGAACCGCTGGATCCACACATGTTTATGTTGTTCACATCTACCGAGTCTGTCTCTAAGTGTTCCTTCCTGTGTACACTGCCTCTTGCTGTGTAGGAAGCTTCTCTAAGTCCCCAGGCCCAGCGACATCTCTTGTTGCCTGTACTTGGAGGATTCTATTGCATAGTGTTCTATTACTCTGATGCTAATTTACATTTTTCTGTATACGATCTTTTCAGATCCTCACAGGCTATTTTTGTTTTCTCTTCTATGACATGCTTGCTTGTAACTGTTAATTTTGATGCTGAGCCTTTTCTTTGGTGAGTTAAGTGTGGCAAATACCTTCCATCAGTTGCTTGTCTTCAGAAACAGAAGGTCTGTATTGTACTGTTGTCAAATGTAGTCATCTTTTTTATGCTCAGCTCTCTTGCCTGTCTTATTTAAGAAGCCTTCTCCTACCCTCATGTCATAATGATAGTTTCTTGCTGAAATCTCATTCTCTTCTTGGAGAGAAGATACTGTCTTAGCATGCTGCCTGCAGGAGAGCCCTAGCCCGAGCCATATGTAGATGTGGCTGTGTGCTCACCTCTCCCTGCAGCTGTATTCAGCACTCCTTCCCAGGCATTGCTGTGACTTGGGGCCTATCAAGTCCTTGGTGGTGAATGAGAAAGGTGTATGGCCATTCAGTATAACCTGTAACAGGTGCATAAAGGACACATGGAAGCCAGGCAAGCAGAGGGCAGTGGCTTCTGGAATGAGTTGAGAGAGTGTTTCAGATAGAAGGGAGAGCAAGTGAGAGAGCTTGGAGTGGGGTGCATGGGGGGGGGTGGTCCGTGTGTCTGGGTTACAGATTGTCTGGATCACAGGCCATGGCCAAGGATGAAGCGTGAAAGACAGATGGAAAGGCCTCACAGGCCAGCTGCAAGTCCTGGGAAATCCCAGATCCAGACCTTGCTGCCTCTGCTGCTGCTCCTGGATTCTAGGTTTCCTGTACACTACAGACACATTGAGTGCAGACAAAGGAGATGAGAGCCTTTAGACCAGAGCTCTCTGATCCTTCTACCACTTCTGCTTTAGACTCACTGGTTGTAAACAAAAGGGAAAATACTAAGATGGGTGGGAACTGCAATCCATCTGAGGATAAACCCCAGGCCCAGAGTACAAACAGAATTTCCCAGTGACCCCAGCTCCTGCCCCTTAGCTGCATGCTGAGTGACAGGAAGGGCCTTTTGTCATGGCACTCCAAAGTAGTCCTCCATGGTGGGTGTGTGCTCACCGTTCCAGGAAAGCAGGATGTAGACAACTATGTGGACTTGTGCCAGGATGTGGCTCGTGAGTGGCCAGGTCTGATTTCCCAAGCTTGGAACCTGCCTCAGGCAAATCTGGGACAGTACTCCACAGGTGGAGTCCTCACGGTGCATGAGGACTTGTGGTGTTGCCTGTCACATCAGAAGGGCAATAATCTTAATGTCCATAGCTATCTGGATAACTATTCTAGGATGTGTACATTCAGAGGAACACAACCGTTTCCAGATGGCGGTCACTTGACAGTAGCAAGGCGGGAACGATGGGCCGAGGGTCACCCTGGCCCTGCAAGCACAAACTCCTCAGTACGTGCACCTCAGCAGACACGCACAGTTGCCGGAAGGAAGGCTGCTTTAGTCTCTTGGGACATGTAATTTTACAGCATGATTTCTTGTATCTTTTGAATTTTATATATGTAGTGCAAAAAGCAAACGTGGAAATAAAAGTTAATGTAGATGGCCACCCCCTCGCCCCTTTTCTCACTGCTTATGCTGACTTCTGTGAGTCTTAACTGCTGCTCCTGTGGAAGGTAATTGCAGTCTCTATGACAAAAAGGTAAAGCAGGCAGGAGAGAGACTGGCATCTGGTGAGTGGCCTGTGTGAGGTTAGGGGTCTTGGTCCTGGAACAGTCTTTTTGACTCGAATCGCAGGTCTTTATAGCTGTTAGACATCAGCCAAATCGCTCAACCTCTCTTCCTTTGCACAAAGGGGATGAAATGACCACCCTACTGGATATGATCTGCATGTGGCTTAAGTATTGCTCATGTAAAGGGCTTAGCCTTGTGTTCCTGCATGCTGAGGGCTCAATGAGACCCTCTAATCAGGAACCGGAGATATCTGTAGCTGAACTGTGGCCATACCATCCTGGCTTTGCAAAGGAGGCCTGCCAAGCTTCAGGGGAGTTGTTTTGTTCCCAGATTGACTTGCTGTGCAGCCTAGAACATAACTGTATCTTGGGAGTGTTCTTGGTGCTTGGAATATGACAGATAAGGCTCAGCACTCTCACCTATAGTACAGGGCCTGCCCTAAGCTGGGGTCAAATTGTGTGTTCTCAGAAGTGCCACAACAGTGCATCATTGACTCTGGGACACCACGCCTCAGCTGGACAGTCGGACTGACAGTTGTTGCACCTCATCCCTAGTGCCCTCCCACAGCAAACTTCCCTGGAAGAAAGAGGATGCCGAGAACCCATGCTGTTCTCACCGGTGCTTCTTGCCAGCTGCGTCTCCGTGCCAATCCTGGCAGAACAGACTGGCGGCTTCAAGCGTGGTGGCAAGAGATCTCATGAATAACACCCCTGATCATTACAGCATTAGTTTAAATTGAAGTAATAAATGCTTTTTTTTTTTTTTTCTTTCCAGAAGAAATGAGCAAGTGCGTTTAATTGCTAGGAAATCTACAGAAGAAGTTTGACAGTAACTTCACCGGGATGAGTGTTTTGTGTTTTGTTCTTCAATCTAATTACAAAGCAGCTGTACTTTGGGGTGTGTTAATTGTAGTGTTTGCCAGAAGATGAAAGTTCATTAGCTCTGGAGTTTCCTTACCCTCACATCATGTTCCAGAGTTGCATTTGGGGGTGTGAGGAGATGCCTGCTGCAAGCACGGATGTACACGGGGATAGGAGACTGTGCTGGCTTTTGCACATGCTCATTACATTATCTAGGACCTTAAGGAGTCTCATGAGCATGACCTTGGCCAGATCTTTTGATTTTCTCATGAGTCACAGTAGTGGTCCTCAGAGGACATACATGGACTCTAGATGACACCTCCCCTGCCAGGTCCTCCTCCGGTCTTGGCCCTGCACATGAGAAGGAGCCTGGATAAGGTGTGTTAATAAGTGCCAGAAGGACACCCAATGGGATGTGGTGCTCAGACATGTTCAAGTCCACATTGTGCTGTGTGTTACATCCAGAGCTACCCACAACTTGCTCATCATGACCTGAATAGTAGGTCCCAGAGAATGCCCAGGCCAGGGCTTTGTAAAATTTCCACTCATGACCTCGTTTTGTCTGAGAAATATAAGTAGCTATATAAAATCAACCTCACAAATCAAATATTTATTCAAAATAAGCTATGACAAAAAAAAAAATAAAACTCTTCTATATGTAGATTTTTACCACTTATTAAAAATGAGGGTAAATATGCATACTGAGATGGAAGTACTTGCTTATTGTAACCTGGAGAAATGTTGGCTAACTATTAGATACCACAGGACATAGGATATTTACAATGTTTTCCAGAGTTCATACGTGTTTTCATTTTATACTGGTTGATGCCTTCATAGCCATTTTACATGCATGTAGTACAAAATGACAGAAGTACGTTTATGGACATTTCAGAAAATGGGAAAACTTATTCTAGTACCAAGCCAACATTCATTTAACATTTTTGAAAATGAAACTCAAGTCGGAAACTTCAATGTCAATTTAGAAACCAAACACCCCAACACCATGGTATTCAGAGTTATACTAGTTTTGTTCTTGAATGCCAAGAAAAGATGGCAGAAGAATGTTGAAAGTTTGAGTTTTCCATAATTAAACCATTACCTCTCTGCAGGAGCAGAAAACTTCATCTGTACAGTCAGAATACTGCAGTTTAAGAGCTGCAATCGTCTTGAACCTGGGATGAGGTGTTTAGGTGGTGGTCTTTGACATGACGTGGACATGATGTCGGCATGCAAAGCGTGTGCGTTGTGTGTTCAGAACCAAGGCATTAGTAACACTGTCTTACCACCATGGGAGAGCGCTACTGGAACCCCTTTGATGCTTTGCATCTTGGATTTTGAATTAATTTTTGGATGATATGCATTCAGAAACTTTATACTGTTGCCAGGTTTTCTTGTGACCTGATTCAGGATAACAAGCCATAGAGCAAGAAGCTGGGTACCTTGGGTATGTTGATTGCACCTGTAACCCAAGCCCTGGCGAGATGGAGGAGGCGGCTCAGGAATTCAAAGACAGTTTCAGCTACATGGCGTGCTTGAGGATGCCTGGACTATATATGCTCATGTTTCAAGGAAAAAATAGAAAACAATCCGGGTAGTGGTGGGTCATGCCTTAATCCTAGCACTTTAAGCCAGGCAGAGGCAGGCAAAGTTTTGAGTTTGAGGCTAGTCTGGTCTACACAGCTACTTCTAGGACAGCTAAGGTTACACAAAGGATCCCTGTCTCAATAAACCAAACCAAACCAAACCAAACCAAACCAAACCAAATCAAACCATCACCACCAACAAAAATGAAGCCATGTTCTAGGATACTCAGCTTTTAGCCCAGTCATGGGGCAACAACCTATGATTTGAGACTTTCCTTAACTTCTTGCAAAGGATGCCAGCTGATGGCGGGGCAGTCCCTACCCACATTCATAAGCTACTTCCTCATCTTCAGGGCTGTATTTCCACTTGACCTTTTTTCCCCTCACATTTTTTCCCATTGAATTTGTGTATATTTACTTTGTTCTCAACATCTGTCTTTATCCAACTAAAATGAAACTTCCAGACAAAGAGTTTAGTTTAAAATAATTTTATTTTAAGTTGACATGCAATTGCACTTATTTGTGAGGGCACATGTGACATTTACACACATGTACATGATGTTTTGATGATCAAATTAGAGTAACTGCAATATTTGTTACCTGGGATATTACCCAAAAAAAGATGATATCATTTATTTGTGTTGGGAACTGTACTGGGTAGTTTTGTGTCAACTTGACACAGCTGGAGTTATCACAGAGAAAGGAGCTTCAGTTGAGGAAATGCCTCCATGAGATCCAACTGTAAGGCATTTTCTCAATTAGTGATCAAGGGGGAAAGGCCCCTTGTGGGTGGGACCATCTCTGGGCTGGTAGTCTTGGTTCTATAAGAAAGCAGGCTGAGCAAGCCAGGGGAAGCAAGCCAGTAAAGAACATCCCTCCATGGCTTCTGCATCAGCTCCTGCTTTCTGACCTGCTTGAGTTCCAGTTCTGACTTCCTTTGGTGATGAACAGCAGTATGGAAGTGTAAGCTGAATAAACCCTTTCCTCCCCAATTTGCTTCTTGGTCATGATGTTTGTGCAGGAATAGAAACCCTGACTAAGACAGGAACCTCAGAGCTCTATTAGCTCTTTTGAAACTTACAATTAAATGTTTGCAACTCTGGTTATCCTCTTAGAGTAGAGGAAATCATTCTTGCTACCAATCTTCACCAGGTAGGATTTTAACTTTTCAGTATTGAACAGTGCTGCT